>NC_045127.1:50931665-52134093 GCF_007655135.1 Punica granatum
GATTCGCTAAACACGCTCACCCAACTGCCCCTTGCATCTATCTTTTTGCCCATTTGCCCCAAAATCTCGCTGCACATGTTCTCCCAACCTCTTCTCTTTTACCCACCTTTCTTTTCTCAAATTTTTTTACCCCTAAAATTATCACTTTCATCATATATATGAACTAATTATATAAGGAGATGAAATTAATAATCAGTAGACGAGGAGTATAACATTTCCAATTGTATATCTCTATGGAGGAGAGGGTTGAGTTCAAAGAGAGTTCGCAAGCGTACGAGGTCTCCTAGAGACATCTCAAGTGGGATAGTATCTCTAACCATCATCGGTTGCGAATGTCGGAGTTTTCGCACTCTTGATATAACCTGAAACTTTGGATTTAGAGACATCTCGATCGACTGGGACAATATCATCGTTAACCATTAAGAGATAGACTTGTTTCACAACCATAGATCGATTCACCGCAGTGATCGCCGAGCGGCTGCATCAGAGAAACCAAGAAAACTCTATACGTACCAATTCGGATTTCAGACCCCATAACTCTGCACAAAACCGATGTGGTTTTGCAGCATTATGATTATCAATGCCATAATTCGTATATCAGAACAGCAAGACAGTTGCATTACAGTACCTTTTCCAAATCTAAACATGAGGACATAAAGATCGACTATGACTTCGACAGGACTGGACGTGAAACTACCAGTGCAGCTTTGCCGAATGCGTGAAATTCTCATGGGAATCTATCAGTTACTGGTCGGCCCAAATTAGATGTTGGCACACAATATATGCCCCATGCACATTTTTTGTTACAAATTTTTTAACTAAAATTGATGGGAACTAGCAGCAAAATATATGCTTTGACCTGCCGACTGGCACTTAGTTTGGTGAATGTACATTGCATATTATTCTCATTTTAGACCGCCTAATAGGTGATAGTTAATAGATAAAACGTGTATCGAATACCATATTTTTACGCACGGTGTTTGATGTGAACATGATTAATTACGTCTCAGATATATATATAGATATACAGATGAATGGAATGTGGGGATACTCGATAATATATATATGTTTGATTCTTATTCATCTATGCGACCCTTGAAGTACAAGTATCTCCACGACATGGAAAATTATGAGTTAATGAGACTTACGAGGATCGAACCCGAGACGTCATGGTTCTGGGTGGCTACTTGTGTCATTGCACTAGATCTCCTTCCTCAAATCGAATGCTTTCTTACAATGTTTATAGTCATGAACGAACGTAGCATATGGTTGAGGTTGTGGTCATTGGTCACTGGGTCAATTCGATTTCGAATTTGGAAGAAATTGGAGCTTCGGGCTTGGGCTTACGACAGCATTTCAATTTTGCAACCTATACATTATGATTCCCAGTCAGCCCAAATAACTCGTAGAAAGGCTTGGGCTTGGGCCTGATATCTAATTTGCCATGAAGCAAATTAAACCAAGGCCAAGTCGGGGGTGTCTTCCTTGTGGGCTACCACAACTCGGGTGCACATCATTTTGTTTTGGACATAATCCTTCCCGTCATTTTTATCGGATGTCTCCGAAGCGCATGAATGCTTAGCAACTGTTTAGATTGCGAGTTAATGAAGGATTACAGAAGGCAAATCATGGAGGATTGCTATATAGATTTGTTCAATCACCTTCCGTAACCCACCCCTCCATAATCCACCCCAATCCGCCATCCAAATAACTTATAAGAGTACGTTTAGAAGTGCGACAGAGGTGATAGTTTTGTAGTGATTTTAAAACAGAAGTAATCTATATCGATATTTATCTCTATACATGGGGTAAAATGAACAACATTTAACATTAAATAAGGTCATCTTTAATAGGGCTAAGATAGTCAATCAAAATATATATATATATATATATTAAAACTAATTACACATATAATTATTATCTAATAAATACTATCATAAGTTTAAAAATAATCTATATATCTTAATAGATCACATATATTATAGCAAAAAGAGTAATCACAAGCACTCATTCTATCAATGTAAGGTTATACAAAGAGATAAAAATTTAATATTTATAAATATTTACAAAGCCATTCTTTTTTATTTTTCAACATGGGTTGATTCAAGCGGTTCGACGCTTGTTCCCTTTAAGTAAGGTCCCGAATTCAAGTCTTATGAATGAAAAAAATCCACGCTGTGAGAGTTTTACCCCTTAGTAGGCCGATCCATTTCGACTGGATTAATCATAGCCCAATTGGACTTTCGGATATTAAAGTTCCACAATGAAAAAAAAAGATATTTTTAAAATATTGGGAGTGGAGTTTTTATAAGAAAATTGTAAATTGAACTTCTGTCATAAATTCGTCTAATATATTGCAATATTGGAATTAAATAAATATTGTGATGTACAATTGAGACTATTAGCTGCAATTAATTATTGAACCATCTAAAAAGTAGTTTAATTTAATAAGAAATTACTATTGTTTGAAATTATTGAAATTAATAAATTTTAAACTTATATGGATCTTAATAAGCTATTTTTAAGCAATTTTTATTTGAAATATGAACAAATACCATTACTCTAATAAGGCATTTGGTGGCTCCAGACAATTAGATTACTAATAATATGCATTCCCATCAAGGTGGGAATCCACATTCCCACTCCCTTATGGTAATCTACTTTACCATTCAAGTATGAATGTGAGAGTGAAAATGTGGATTGTCATGACTCAACTAAACATGGCAATCCTATGAGGCTAGGGAATTTAAAATAACTTTTTTAGGAATCCACATGAATTTCCACGTACTAAAAGCCACTTAAGAAGACAAATGGGTGCAATTATAAAGTATAAAATACTACAGAGTATAATTAGTTTATTATATATAATTTTTTAAGAAAATTCTCATTATTCACTAATTTATGAACTTAAGGTCATAAAAAATAAAACCTCATCACCAGCCAAATAAATGTATAAATTGATCATCTATGATTGGTTTTACTAATGAATTAATGATTAAATATAAGAAATGTTGGAAAGATAATTAGTTGCAAGATTACATTTAGGGAATTATATTAATTATTACTTCAAATTTGAACTTAAAAATTTTATTTTCTTTTTTTTTCCAATAAACAATTTATATCTACAAAGTGTGGATATTGATATATAAATAATTATAACTATACGTCAAGCAACACATGCGATGCAAGGGACACAATATTAATGTTTGGTATTTCAGAGCTATAGTTTAATTAATTTTTTAGTGATTCCAAATGTGATTTTTTTCAAGCAACTTAATAGTTCCTTTTAAAAACTGGTTTGGTTTACTCTTTATTCAACTATCAATATTATTTTCAGCCATTTTAAATTATTATCTCCCATAAATGTTAATTTATTTTGAAATCAGCACTTATTTTTCAACAGTTATATATAATTCAGCATTTTTATGTTATCAACACTCCCAAACCAAGCCTAAATAATAACTTGAATTCTTGAATAGCTATTGTACACACACATAAGTTTAAGTATGCATGATACGTTGATAAGTTTAACGTAATAATTAGAATCAATCAATAACGATGAAGCCTTTTCTAAAGTTGTTGGGGTCGGTGAGCATCAAATATTGATTATATGTAAGCTTGAGCCGTGGCTCGAGCACTGTGGTCTCTAGCTTCCCGAATGAATCCGCTCGATTTTATTGTATGTAGTGGTCCTAATGAAATTAGTCGAACTGATAGTCCACATTTCCTAAGCTTGAGTCGTGGCTCGATGATGCGGTAGAAGAAGCGGCAAGTCAGTACCTGGAGAAAAATAGGTTCTGACTATCCTATGTCAAGGGAAACGGCCTCTGGAGCAAAACTCACCGCTTTACTGTGATTTTTTTATTTTTAAGGCAAATTCCATCGTTTATGGCCTTAAACAGGCAATTTATGTTATTTATGGCGATTTTACAATTTTAGGAAAGTTTATATTTTTCGTGCAATTTAAGCTTTTTAAGACCTATTTAAGCTTTTACAACCCTAGGATTGAAGGTAAATTTTGGATTTATCAATAAAGTTGTGGAGCTGCCGTGCTCTTTCTCCCAATCTCGGATTTGTTTCGAGTTTTATGCCTATTCCTGGTATTCGTAGAATCAACAGGTGATAGAATGTTGTTGTCTGGTATTCGTGCGCAAATCAACAGATCGCAACTAGGTTCCGCTGCGTCACTCGAGCCCTGTGGTTCCTGTCTTCCCGAATGAATCCGCTTGATTTATTAAATGTAGTGGTCCCTAATGAAATTAGTCGAACTGATAGTCCACATTTTCTGAAAGAAATTCATATTCGCAACCGAACACATCCTTGTCCTGACCTGGGGCACAAAAAAAAAAAACGATGGCAGAGTTTTAAAAGACTTAATCGTTAGATAGATGTTTATATTGAAGATCTCCTAGTACGATCTTAATAAATAATATAGTTTACAACCTAAAATAATATTAAAAAAAGTCTAATAATTAAAGCATACATATCAACAAACCTTTGACTATAACAAAGTATAGATTTTGATTATCATTAAATAAAGAAAACCGTAGGTCTTTAGCACGTGGAACTTATATTATTAGGGCAGGAGTTTTATATTATTGTCAATAATATATAGAAATTAATTCTTCTTTTTTTTGGTGAACATAGAAATTAATTCTTGCCCTAGTAGAGAATGACCCAGTAACACCCACCCTTAAAAATATCTATCATGGATTCCGTTGGCTTCATATTTAATTCAAAATTACTTTCCTTTATTAACACAGACAATATATAGGATTTTTTCAATAAAATAAATATTCACAAATGTAGATCAAGCTACTATAATCTAACGGTATAACAATTTACGTGTACAACTATACAAATAAACCAATGGGAGCAGTTCCAGGTCCAAAGATTTAGACACGATAAATTCTCTAAAAATGGGAGAGCTGCTAAAAATGGCAAAATCTTCAAAGAAATTTTCATTTAATTTGAAGGTTAGAAAAATATTTACAAAAAGTGTTGTTATATCTTTGGGATAATCAATATAAAAAGTTTCCTAATTAAAAAATTCTACTCACAATTTTTATTCACAAAAAAGAAAGAAAAAGTCCTACTCATAATGGCAAGATTTATAATTCGCTCAATGTTAAAGGATTACTTAATATGTGTAACCATTATGAGCATGGTGAGCCCATGGAATGATAAAAATTTTCCAATTGTGGATTTTATGTCACCTAATGTGCTTATTCAGTTTTCTTCTTTTCTTTTGGATAAATACTTACTCTTTTTCATTTCAACATATCCAATATGTCTGTCAGAAATCAAAGTAAATTATTAGGGGTGACACATTAATTTCCTAGCCAGAGCCAAAATAAAATTCTAGAGTGAAGTCGTCAAGTGACCATATCATCTATTTATTGATTTATCATTTTATTTTGATACGGAAATACTTCAATTTTTATATATATGGCATTTATATATACATTTTTCAGTAAAAAAAACCTGGACACAGCTTGGCCTGGCAGGAATAAGAAACGGATCTGAGGCAGCCAAATTAGGAGCACTGTTTTTGGGACAGATAAACCATTTTTCTGACCAGAAATCTGTAAAACGAATGTCTGCCAGGCTGCAAAATGATTTTTATGATTAGGGTTTTATAAGCTGGACAACTCTTTTACATGTTCATGAGAAAAAATCAAATCAATTATCTGTCAAATTTCGGCAAAGATCAAATATGTTCATGGGCACGTCCTCCCCACATGATCATCATCATAAGATGATAATTATTCATGGGAATGGAATTATAATGTCAGAGCCATGTAATTGCTTGCCATTTGCCCTCACATGATCGCCCCCATTTGCTTTAAGGATAACATTTGACGACCCATACCACTAGCTAGCTAGGAACGGGTATAAATATTGTATTTACGTATGATTTTTTTTATGTACATTTATGTACGCGTTATTAATTAGAGATAAAAGCAGTTTGCCCCCTGAGCTTTGAGGGTGATAAGGGTTTGCCCCCCGACCTTTCAAAAATTGCACATTACCCCCAACCTCTATGAAAAATAAGCACTTTGTCTCCTGGTTAAAATTCCAGTGAAGTCATTTATAATAATAATAATAATAAAAGAAATCGGAGTTGGGGGTGGGGAAGGCCCGCTGGCCACCCCACCCCCTAATTGATGTCGCCGGTGGGCACAGAACCCGCCGGCGACATCGATCCGGGAGGTGGGGTGGCTAACGGAGGCTCCCCGACCCCCGATTACGGAAATCCCAATTGGGATTTTCGAAATTAGGGTTTCGAAAATCCCGACTAGGATTCCCGAAATCAAGGGTGGGGAGCCCCCGCCAGCCACCACACCCACCCGACCGACATCGCCGGCGGGTTCTGTGCCCGTCGGTGACGTCGATTAGGGGGTGGGGTGGTCGGCGGGGGCTCCCCCACCCTCAATTTCGGGAATCCAAGTCGGGATTTTCGAAACCATAATTTCTGAAATCCCAATTGGGATTTCCGTAATCGGGGGTCGGGTAGCCTCCGTTGGCCACCCCACCTCCTGGATCAACGTCGATTAGGGGGTGTGGTGTTCAGCGGGCCTTCCCCAACTCCGATTTCTATATTATTATTATTATAAATGATTTGGCCGGAATTTTAATCGGGGGACAAAGCGCTTATTTTTCATAGAGATTGGGGGGTAATGTGCAATTTTTGAAAGGTCAAGGGGCAAACCCTTATCACCCTCAAAGCTCGGGAGGCAAACTGCTTTTATCTCTATTAATTAACCTAATTTAGTTATGTGTTATGGCATTGCCTTTCAGATAAAGAACACACCCTCTTTGTTTCTTTAATTGCTCAAACAATACTAATAATTGAAGTGGATCATTTTGTTAGGGATCAAAGTCCCGTTCGATGAAATGTTCTGTGATTAAAATTTTACATTGCTTAGTCATTTGTTTAAAGAGATTCCGAAATTAAAATGACGAGCTTTTTTTGAAAAAAAAAATCCGCACATTAATTCCAGACAAGATTATAAATTCAGAAGCAACTAATTCGGCAAAGTTGGTAAGTTCTCTGCTGACGACGAATTTATGATGACCGACCAATAAATAAATCCACCCCCTGTCCATAGGACAATCGATATAATATATATAGCTCTTGTTTCAATTTCTTTTCTTCTTCTTCTTTTTTTTCCAATGAAACGCGGGACCGTTCTCATTACCTCTTTATAATCAGAAAGACGCGGGCCATTCATAATCGAATTCATTATTGTGTACAGTTAAAAGCTCTGAAAGTTCCTAAGGATTAATGCCCGTCCTCTGTTCATGTGAGACTTCTTAGTCTTTAATTAGTCTCACATTAATTATTCAATATAGGGGGAAGAGATATAATTGCACTGGACCATTTTTTAAATAAATTTGACACTATGGAATGCAATGAAAACATGATTTTGCAGATGGGTGGCCGGCGGGGATCAAGCTACCCCCAAGTGGGCCAGCAGAGGATTTTTGAAGGATTGAACTCCGAATTTGGTCAAAAAGCTTTAATAGGAATTCAGTAGTCGAATTTATAAATAATTGGGCTGGTTTGGTTTTAGGATAATATTTTAGAATCACAATTCTAACTTAACTCTACCCACTACAAAACAAAATAACTCATACAAAGTCAAAGAGTGGGCCCCATTTATACCACTTTTTTTCACAACAAAACAACATAACTCATACAAAGTCAAAGGGTGGGCCCCATTTATTCCACTCAAAATCAAAATTAAAATCTAATTTTAAAATCCTACTATGAAACCAAACGCAACCTAATGCCCTCAAATAATCAATTTTGGACCTTTCATTGCAACTGCAAAAAAAAAAAAGAATTGTACACGTTCTCTTCTTGTAATTTAAAAATTTTCATATTCAATTCTCATAATGAAACTATCATTATCTCTTTATTCGGTCTTTTATTTTCTTATATTAAATTTATAAGTCTTCTATCAAAAAAATAAATTTTCTTAGTAACCAAAAAAATTAATGACATCATCATACAAATCACGAGCTACAGTGCAGTCAGCGAAATGCATTGTCAATGGACAGACTGCTATATTTGCAATCTAATGGCAAACTCAATAATCAAAGTCCATTGGAGACATTTCATAAATAGTATAAGTCGATATTCTTGTAGGAATTTATTTTCGGCCTTTAGATTGAGGATAACTCGGATCAGGAATGGATCGAGGGGGCTGTCGCTCCCTGAGTTTTCAACGTTCAATGGAAATTTGTGTATTATTGTTCAATTTTTAATGAAATTCCTTAGATTCGCCCCCAATTTCGAAGAAATTATAATTTCATTTACCCCTTAAGGACCTCGCCTTCCTAAATCGTCGGTTCATCTCTGACTCGGAATCTGGATTAAAAAAAAATAGTAACAACAATGGGCCTTGTATGCCGAGTACGACACGACAACTAATCCCATTCATATCTCTCTCTCTCTCTCTCTCTCCCCCTTTTTTTTTTTCCCCTCTTTTTGGCTGAATCTCTCCTCCTCTTGTTTATCAGTCACGTTTACGCCTCCCACATCCCTCTCGCACATTTACTTCCAGCTAGCTTGTGGTGGGTGGCAGTACTGACCTTCGTCTAGCGACACAACACGCAGACCATGAACACCCGAGTTTGAGAGACTGGTATGTCATCGACACTTTGAAGGAGAGTTCAGTGATCACATCTCGGGTGTTCGGCACTGCTCGCACACCCCCACGTGTCAATGAACAGGGACTGCCACATAATGGTGCGACTAATGACTTTTCGTCTCAAAAGTCGCCTTCGAGGCCGGGTTTCGTGTTCGTTTATGATTGATCACACAATGAAGGCCCAATTTTGATACCCGGCAGATGTTGATGCTTACATATTGCCCAAACTTGCAGGAATGGATGAAAGTAACCTAAAGCCAATCTTGGAAGCCAAAAATACTGTGGGACCCGGGTTATCTAATGCGTAGTCGTAGAGTATTTTCTTGGCGTACATTGCTCAAATCGTACAAGCATGCTTGCTCCTTATTGAATTTATTTGAAAATTAAAGTGTCTCGACTTTCGATCAGGCAATATATGATGATACTTCTTTTACGATAAAAATAATATGGAAATTCATTCATAATTAGACCCCTGTAGTCCTATATGATTAAGTTAATCATATGTTCCACTACTCGCATGTTGCGTAGAGAGATAAAGTGTCTTATGTGATTATAATAGATTCTCCGAACTTGCAAGAAATGGCAACTATATATGCACGATTTCATTAATTTTATCATAACATATCCCCTTCCTTTTTTTCCATTTCTCTCAATCCAAATTGAAGATAAGATTTGAGATTTATACTATAATAAGAGGAAAAAGTTTTTTACCATAGAAATTAAGCTTAACTATGATACATCCCTCAAAATGAATGAAAAATGAATAAACGTGAATTGGTTCAAGCGGTTCGGCACATGTTTCCTTCAGGAATATCTCGAGTTCGAGTTTTGTAAATGGAGAAAATCTCTTAGTAGACTGATCCGGCTCGACTGAATTAGTCGAGAACTCATTAGATTTTCGAATATGATGGTGCATAATCAAAGTGAATGAAAAATGAGCCTGCTTATCAGCCCAGCATATAGACTCCACCAAAAACAACTTGCGGCCTTCATTTCAAGACGGTGCATTCACTGCAAATTCTCGTATTCCATTATTGACATATGGCCCCGACCAATGTTAAATACGGCAGGGTCGGGTCGCAGCGAGAGCCAGCCAGAATTGAACAGCCAATGACTTACCAAAATGGTATATGTATAATTGGGACAAATACAAGGAAAGTGCAAGAAAAATTTTCCTAACTAGGGGCAAAGCGGTTATAATATAGGGATAATATATATTTGTATAATTACTTTTTCCCCATAATTTTTTGTATTATTATTATTATTGTTGTTATTATTATTATTACTTTTCGGATTACATTATCTTACTATACTATTCTTGTTACTACATGAGTTTATCAATAAATTTAATGAAATTAACCATTTAATTAAATTATTCGTACTTTTTATTGGTTAGTTGAGATCTTATAAATTTATTACTTATGATGTTGTTTGAAAATTAAAAGAGAAGGATTTAATGATAATATTTTTTGCCAAAATAAAATGAAAAATGATAGAAGAAATACATGCGGGATCTATTAGAACCTGAGACATCACAATTGAAAAGTATGCTAACACTCCAATAGCACGAAATTCATCGTTTCTTTATCTACATATTTTATACATAGAAAGTTGTACACTGTATCATTTTCATGGAAATAAATACATGAGTATAAAAATGATATTACCCCACTTTTGCAAAATGTGTAATGTCCTTTTCTTTTATTCTCTAACTTGGGTCCGGACTTTACTCGACCGATCCCAGAGTGTGAAAGGAATTAGCTCAATGTTATGTAGATGTGATATACTAATTTTATAATTCTTTGGAAGATATGAGAAATAATTAAAAGGAGGAATACATACGGAAAACATTCAAAGTTTGTAGGACAAAGTCAAAAATAGGAAAGAGAAGGGTAAAAAACGACGAAGAAAAACATGAAGATCATAAAGGAGAGGAGAGGTTCGAACTCTTGTAATGTAACTTAGAAAACATAAACCACTTCAGCTAAGTTTTTGTGTCGGTCTACCCCTCTCATGCTCTATATTTATCATGAAAAGTTATTGCGTGATCCTATCTCACCACGTGACGTGAGAAAGTACCAATTGAAATACATGAAATTTGGAATTCGGTGCTAATCACTCGAATAATTGTTATAATTATTTTTCATTAAAGAATTTTTATCAGTTCTTTCTCACCACGTCATTTAAAGTAAAATTATCTAAAATTTTCTGATTTATCATAGAAGAGGGACATGGGAACCTTGCCAGCATTTCCTTCACTCCTGGTGGACCAACTGTTATTGATTGAATACGAGAGGGCACCACAATTAACTCATATTTCCATCTGTATTTAATCATTTTTAAATTTAATTAAATTTTTCTAAAGTTTCCATTAATGCCCTTTTTGCCAGTCAATGTCTCTCCGTCTCCGTATCCCTTACAGTCCCACACGCCACTATAATAAACTAAAAGCTCTCCTCACCTTCTCTCCCTCCCATGGAGGAAGCTTCAGCCCGCTCCCCCCAGATCTGATCCCGCCTCCATCCTCGCGCCCACCCCACCGTCACCTTTCTCTTTTTAAAAATGTGGTCATCCATGGAGGGACGCGAGGGATTGGGTTTAAACGGGAGATCTCTCTTTGTCTGTGGGTTCGGGGCTCACTGGCCCATCCTCCTGATTTTCTCTTTGACCCTTCAGCCCGTCTTCTCCGTAGATTCCTCCGCCACCGACACCGCCGCCGTTGAGACCCCCTCCCCCGCTATAAAACCCAGCAGGTTCGAGCCCAGACTCGCCGTGCCTTTGATTTCTGTCTCCTCTCTGCTCCTTGCTCTGCTTCTCGCCATGGGGATGCTCAAGCTGCTGCGCCTCAGGCTCCGACGTCGCAAATCCAACCGCGTCGTAGAGGAGGGCGGGGAGACTGGTGGCGCCGACGGTGCCGGTATGGGCTGCTGGAAGGATGAGAAGGGAGGCGAAATGGCAGCGGCGCCGGTCGTCAGGGAGTGTAACTCTCAGGACGTAAGGAGGATGACGGGCCAGTACGGGGAGATGATCGGGGCAGGCGGGTTCAGCAAGGTTTACTTGGGGCGGTTCTCCAGCGAAGCCGCCGTCGGGTCTGGTCTGGCGGCGGTTAAGGTCCACAATGCCAGTGAGCGGCTAAACATGGCCTTCAGGCAGGAGCTGGACATTCTGCTTCGCGTCCGCCATGACAACATTGTGAAGCTCATCGGCTTTTGTGACGATGAAAGTAATTATTTTCCTTGTGCAAGCGTTAATCAAGTTATGTTTTTGAATCACTGTTCACAGTCCATTTCTAAATTTAGTTCGTAACTGGTACGTTTACTAGTAACATTATATTCAATGTAATTGTACAATACGGCGGATCGGTCTGATTCGGGTTTTCCTCTTTCTCAATGTTCCAGAAGAAGGAGCGCTGGTTTTCGAGTACCTTCCGAACGGGAACCTTCAGGAAAGGCTCCATGGCCGTGGAAGTGGTGGGGTGGTCGAGATGAATTTGGTTCTTTCCTGGAGAAACCGAATGGTGATAGCCTACCAACTCGCTCAGGCCATTGAGTACCTTCACGAGAAATGCTCCCCTCAGATTATACATGGCGACGTAAAGGCGTCGAACGTCCTGCTTGACGGGGCTCTCAACTGCAAGCTCTGCGACTTTGGGTCGGCGAAGATGGGATTTTCCTCTCTGGTACAGTTGAATTATTTCTGATATGCAATGCTATTAATATCGCGGTTTAATATATACGTGCTGTTCGATTGATTACTAATATGGTATTTGGTCTTTGCCTCTGAACAGGTACTGCCGCCCTCCTCGTCCAACTCCCCGAGGATGAAGCAGATCATGATGGGCTCCCCGGGCTACACCGATCCGCACTACCTCGTAACCGGAGTTGCCTCAAAGAAGAATGACATCTACAGCTTTGGTGTCCTCCTCCTCGAACTTATCACGGGCATGGAGGCCTTCTGCTCGAACAGAGGGCAGCTCGTGACCTCGGTGGCCGCACCGCTTCTCAGGGACAACTGCTCTGAGGTCCCCCAGGAGATGCTGGACCCCCAGCTGAAAGGGAAGTTCGACCTCGAAGAGGCCAAAGCTATGGTCTCATTATCAAGGTCATGCCTTAAACAGTCGCCGACCCAGAGGCCCTCTGCGACACAAATCGTGGAGGTGATCCGAGAAAAGGTTCCATCAGCTTTGTTCTCGACCCCGTCGGCTGAGAAAGCAGTATGATTCAAGTTGGTAGATTGATAATATGGAGCTGAAGTGAACTGCACTCATGGTTTAATTGTATAAAGATGTATATTTTCACCACAGGGGATTTTGTGCTTCTCTCTCATTATCCATATTAGGTTATGGCTTGTTTAGGCTTTTGTTTAGTTTTAATATTTTTTTTCCCCATAGAAACAACGAGGAGTTGTCAGTTTATTGGCTGAAATAATCCATTCGGCACGAGGTGCTTCCAAATGAGTGAATTCATACCCCAAATGCAAGTATAAGCCGCATACGCAGAACGCAATTTACTAATTACACCATATTTTAATATTGTTTGTTAAGGGTTCTTAATCAAATCCTAGTCAGTGATTAAGAACAAGGAGTCTCTCTTTTATACATATCCAATCACTTTGAACATTTTTTTTTTTTGGCTGGAACACTTTGCACATTGGTTATCATTTGGATGTGAACACTTCGCACATGTTTCGTTCCATGACCTTTGGCTTTTCTTGCTTTTATTGTTCTTTGCTTCTCTGTTTCATTTTTTTAATTAATTAAATATTTTTTTCGATTACAAAGGAGATTTAAGATCTAGTATAATGAAAAAGAAATCATTAATAAATAATAAATGAACATTAATAGTCACATTATATATTAAACCTGTGACTTTTAGATCAACAAGTAATAACGTGTATTACTGCATTACATCTTCTTTTATTCAGTAATAAGATGTGCATCATATGAATTGATTGTGACACTGCAACCTTTTCCTTTTGACCTAAGAAGAAAATTACATTCCAGCTTGGGATGTATGGAAAGGTTGTATGACTATGGGCGGCTTATGCATCCGCAGATCGCTGTATTAGTAGCGAGAATGATTGCGACACCAATTTCGGGAAGAGGAGGTCTTGACTTCGAACGAAAATAGACTAAAAGTATTAACGTTTTGGTGCATATAAATAAAGCTGAAAAGATATTAAAGAACTATTCCATGACAAAAAATTAATAAGAAAAAACTATAAATTGTATGTAAATCGTTTTTGAACTATATAATCTTGATTGGCATTGCACCGATTGTTAGCCTATTTTATGGATTTTCAAGTTGGCTCCTTCCATATTCCGTTCAAGGAAGGGATTTTTCAAATTTTTTTTTATTGCATTTGTCATTTATTTACATTCCTAAGGCTTTATTTGGCTTTTAAGTAAAAAATTTTACCCTACCAAACTCAACTTTACTCTTCCTCAAATTCAATACCACAATCATTATTGTTATATATTTTTCTCCATTTAATAATAATTCTCCACTTATACTTTTTTCTAATCATTTTTATAATTAATTTTTTAATAATAAATTCTTTATTTACGTTCATATCTATATATATACATGTATATATTACGTTCATTCATATATTTATCAACACTTCCAATCATTACATAAAATCAAGTTAAGTTAAATCATGATCCAACTCGAAAACCAAACGCAAGCTAAACAACTTTCTCAAACAGTTACTTTGATGATTGTAACAATATATATTCGTAAGTTTCACCCTTAGTGATATTGAACCAAACCCATATGGCCCCCAGCAGTACTACTAGTGGCAAAGTAAAAACTTCACTTGGTAAAATTGAAAAACGCATCTGTTTGGATAAAGTTGGCAATCTATTTAGACAAACTTACCAAACGCGGGTTCTCGCACTTAATTTTCATTGTATTAGGCTGTATTCAACGTATATGAATCTATTCACGATTTTTTCGTTTACAAATAAGAAAGTTCACGAGTTTAGAAAAATTCATCCATAATTCGTGATGGAAAGATAAAAGGGGGTCATGAACCCGTAGATAGTTGCCAAAGCAGATCCTCAGCCTCGCAAACTTCCTCACCTCGCCATTGGTCGAGTTGAGTCACGAGCCAAGGACGGATGAGGGTCGCCCCGTGCTTGATCATTAGCAAGTGGTGATTAGGCACTTGAGAGAAGAGAGGCTCTTATTCTCCTTACGCAATTGCATTGTTATCGATGACTAATCATCAATATCCATATCTACGCCAAGTAGGGACGAACCAGAGTTTAGGGGTGATTGTTCTTCTCAAATTAGATGGGCAAAGATAAAGAATTTTCTTCATATTTAAAGAATAACTAGTCATATAGACAACGCATTGTGCAGGTATTTTTATTTTTAGTTAATATTATTAAATTTATGACATTTATATTGTAAAATATAAAAAAGTAAATAAAATATACTGGGAGTTATTTCATTAATTAATATAATTAATTAAATTTTCTTGGAAACTTTCTCCGAAACATGCAATATAATTATAACAATATTATGAAAATTTGAAAAAATTTGAAAATAGTCAAATTAAATATTAATGAGGAGACTCGAAAAATCGAACGACCACAAGTTTGAGAATTTGTCATCTACGCTTATGTGGATGGCCCTCGTTACACGAATGAAAAAAATCCGTAAAAATAGACTGAATTTATATATATATATATATATGTATGTGTGTGTATTAAATATAAATTTTCTTATGCTATCAAAATTCTAGAGAGAACTGTACTCCTCAGGCGTATAGCCTCCTGTTTCAACCCAGAAAAATAATATTTAAAAGAGAATTGCCCCGATAGTCCATCACTTATGTCAGGCCAAGTAGTTGTTCACATTTCTCCATCTCTCTGGAATTATTTCTACGGGAACGCCCAACTGATCAGTCAGGGCAATGGCCATTGGCCAATTGGCCATGCATGTGGGACCATTACATATACTGATGTACATAACTTCTGCAAACTGCATAGTCAAAATTCGTTTAGCTTTCGTGGGGACTTGTTCAGCACATTTCCCACCCCAAAAGATAATGCTACATAATACATATATATATGTGTGTTTGTGTGTGTGTGTACCTATCATTATTACCCTATGCCCCAATGATAATTTGCAGACCAGCATGTATTTTAGAAATCTATAGTATTCATTAAATTCAAATAATGCCAGCCATCGCATTGATATCAACATCTAAAGACAACCTAGTCCACTTCAATTCCAGGTGGGTGAAAAAATCAGGGAGAGAGAAATTCATATAGCTGGTTAGGTAAATTTATGTACACGGGTATGATAGCCGATCACATGAATCAATATTTTGGGTGACATTTTCTTTTGGTGAATAGAATGGGGATCAGATGTGCCCATTGAAGGACAATGCCTTGGAACCAAATTTATATATGTACGCGAGGATTCATTAATTATTTTCATGAGTGCAAATGATTTTTCAAATCAATTGAAGTCGAAGCCATACATGATGGATGGAGACTCTGGTTATAATACAATTCAGAGATCATTCAAAAAGTTACTTTTTGCGAACGAGTGACTCTCCATCCGAAAACTAAAGTAATTCCTTCCTAACATATATAAATCTTTCTGGTGATTCCTTCGGCTGGCTATCTTTATCGTTCTTAAATACGGTAATTAATTTTATCAACCAAAAGAATTACAAGATATATCTCCGAGTAAATTGCATATAAAATAACATGTTTTACCCATTTTTCTAAAATGATCAAAATTAACTTATCCGAAAAAAAAATTCAAATCTAAAAAAGAGAGTGCGTGATTATTATTTTTTCCAGATAAAGCCAACTCATCATCTTTTGTAAATTTAAGTGTAATTTGGAACCAGAATTAGAAAATTACAAAATCGAGGTTGAGCTTCGAATTTCTTCATTCAAATTCTACCTTCAACCTAGTAAATCTCCCAAGATACTCCGCAAGCAATTCTAACTTGGCCAAAACAAAAAAAAAACAAAAAACAAAACCCCTTCACTGAAACGAGCTTATTTCATAATTGACACGTTAAAGTTGTTTTCGCAGTCACATGAATGAATTTGAAAACACGAAACCCGGTAATAGTACACAAGTGGCTTAAAATTGCTTATTGTTCTTGTTCCTTGATCTGGCAGGGCAACAGTCTCAGAGAGACCGCCATTGGCCCCGTGCTAAGGGCCGACATTGGCAAAAACTTTCTGATGGAAACAACTGACTCTTGAGGAGAAGATCGAGAGGGAAAAAGCTCTCGGATATCTTGAGCTATAGGAAGCAAGGCCAAGATTTCAAAGGAATAACCATACCAATCTTTTCCCAATAGAACAGTACTTCACGAGAGACCATAATGGAAATATTGGGACCAGCAAATGTAAATTTGGATTTTAATACATCAATTTTAAAATTTTAAAATTTTGGACAGGACAAGTTGGTTAATTAAGATAAATATTAAACCGTCTTATTTTATTTTTCAACTAGGCCATGTCACCGTGTTCGCTGTGGGTTTGAAAGTTACATCAATATTTCTAATTTGAAAATCATGATCAAACTATAATAGGCCTTAAATGATCTCACTAATTTTAAGTGAATGAACTTTATTATGAATTCAATTCTTCTCAGGATCACGGCCAAATCAAAGTTCAAGTGTGATTAATTAGTCTCTATCTATAGGCTGATGTAATCTTGCGTTTCACCGAAAAAGTCAGGATATTTCTAATATCACAAATGAAAATAAATTATTTAAATTAGTGACCAATTGAAATAGGTATTTACACCAAATAAAAAAATTATTAAAAAAATTGAAATTTAAAATAAATAAATAAATAAGTGCTTTTACTAATTTTAAGTGGACGAAATTTATTTTCAATGTAGAACTTCGAAATTCATTAGATAGTCATGATAAAATCAAAGCTTAAGCGAGAATTAATCTCATCTAATAAACTGGTGTAAAGTAATCATGTTTATCTCGAACAGACTGGGGAAGAGAACACAACAACGAGATCGACCGATGAAGGAGGCAAAATTGAGCCTCTCAGTGCTGCCGTGCGAAGCTCGCCAGAGCCGCGGACTTGGTCGGGGAAGAGGTAGGCAGACGAGGAGCATCGACGTTGTGAGTGGGACTCGAGGTAAAGGGAACGGCTCGGGCTTGACTGAAGAAGAACTCCCCGTGGGGAGGGAGGAAAAGGAAAATGAAAGACGGAAGGAAGCCGTTTTTTTGGGGGGCGGGGGGCGTGCTTGGGGAAACCGGCAACGGGTGCAGCCGATTTGAATCTAAGCAGTCAAATCATCTGCTTTATTTATTTGGAAGATCCAACGGTGGAAAACGATGACTGGAGCTCCAGTCACTTGCTTGGAAGAATTTCCGAAAGAGATTACCTAAAGTTGATGCCATTTGACTATAAAATAAAAATCTCTCGTTACGTTTCGTAACGAAATTAAATTTAATTTAATTTAAAAAGACAAAAATAAAAGTAATTAGAAAAAATATATAAGAAAATTTGAAAAATAAGATCAAAAAGTAATGATTGTATTGTTGAATTGAAAAAAAAAATTGAAATTCAGGAAAAAATAACGAATAGTTGAAAGAATTTAGTAAAATTAATTTAAATAAGAGATAAAAAAAAAGTATGAAAGAAAATTTGAAGAAAAATATAAAAAATTGATGGGTTGTTAAATTGATGAATTAAGTTAAGTTAAATTAAGTTATATTTTATTATTAAACAAAGTTTTTTTTTTGTAAAAAAAAATTAGAGAAAGAAAAATGAAGAAAGTCTCTTTTGAGTCTTTTCAAGCAATTTGCCATGTGGAAGTGTGGAGCATGTTGATGTGCTTAATAAAGTTTTCCACTCCAAAATGCTAAGGATTTTATATATATCTTATTTTTTGAGATAAATATATATATATATATATATAAAGGGAAATTTATCTAAAATACCTCATGATTTATCCATTTTTTCAAATTTATCATTTATTTTTTTGTCAAATCTATCTCATGATTTACTTTTTGCATCAAATCTGTCACGACATTATCTTTTCCGTCGACTTCTAACGATCGTGCTGATGTGGCGCCCACGTGGCAAGTGTGGCCCACTATCTCTCCACATGCCACGTCAGCACGGCCGTTAGATGTCGACGGAAAAGATAACGCTGGGATAAATTTGATACAAAAAGTAAATCATGGGATATATTTGATCAAAAAAAGAATAGGATAAATTTGATAAAACAGGTAAATTATTGGTCATTTTAGGTAAAAATCCCTATAATAAAAAAAACGATATAGTTTCAACTTATATGCTAGAAGAACCACATTCGAGGTCGATTTGAACTTAATCACAAAATATTTCTAATGAATTACGAATGATTTATATATTGTAAGTAAAATCTGCTCACTTACAGTACAATTTGTCAATTGTATCTCACTCTGTAATCTTGGTCTATATTCCTTCTCTTTTCTGTTGCGGAAGATTGCGTGGATTAATGTTGTGACGGGCAAGACACACAATACACATAGCAGAGTAAGTGCTGTTTGGTATGCCTATGTTGCCCCCCATCCAGCCATACTTTACTCTCTTTACACTTCTCATATGTTGTATGTATGCCTTTTGCCCCAGCCATCATATTATTCACCAGCCTGCTTACCAAGAAAGCATCTCTCCTCCCCCTTCTCCACCCAAATTTTGGCCCCTCTCACCCCGCAAGACCTCCGGATGCTTACGACGGAAGCGAGCATTCAATCGTACGCTTCTCGAAAAATTAATTTCGTTTCAGTGTAAATGGGAAAAACGAAGATTTATGAATGGTATATCGATGTCTTTTACGTGTGAATTCGATATTGCTTTTGTTGGAGAATGTCTTGCACGTCTTGTCACAACAAATTTAGCTAATGACAATCTGCATCTGAAATGGAAGCATTGACTCCGGCAAGGATGCCAAACTCTGAAGGCATGCCACTTGATACTTGTTCACATCATAAATGTCTTTCGTCACTAGGAACCCATATTTTAAAAGAAATAAACTATTTTCAAACCCGTCCCACTAAATTAATGAAATCCCACCGGAAATTCATTTTTCACCCATTAATAAGTTTACGAGTAAAGTTTATATGAATTTATTATAACATCTTATTTATAGAAAATAGTTTGATATAACATAAAGTATTCAAATATAAAATATAAATTCCAGCCAAATGATTATACGAAAGAAAATAAACCACAATACTTATAAATTCATAACATGTTCGAGAAAAAGAACCGCAATAATTACAAATTCATAATATGTTCAAAATAATAAATCACGGCACTTTCAAGTTCATAACACTAAAAAAGTATTACAAATACTAGAAATTTGAATGATAATAAAGGGAAACAAAAGAAAATAAGAAATATTGTTTTGTAAATATGACTAATATGAATGGTCATTTAGTAAATTTACACTTAACGGGTTCGAGACGTGTTTTCAGGTAAAATCTTAGACCCTTCCCAAATCCTACAGGGTTTTGACCTCAAATCCATAAACTCGTCCCACTAAATTAATGAAATCCCACCGGAAATCCATTTTTCACTCGTTAATAAGTTTACAAGAAAAGTTTATATGAATTTATTATAACATCTTATTTATAGAAAATGGTTTAATATAACAAAAAGTATTCAAATACAAAATATAAATTCCAGCCAAATAATTATACGAAAGAAAATAAACCACAATACTCATAAATTCATAACATGTTCGAGAAAAAGAATCGCAACAATTATAAATTCATAATATGTTCAAAAATAATAAATCACAGCACTTTCAAGTTCATAACACTAAACAAGTATTACAAATACTAAAAATTTGAATTATAATAAAGGAAAACAAAAGAAAATAAGAAATATTATTTTGTAAAGATGGCTAATATGAAGGGTAATTTAGTAAATTAACACTTAACGGGTTTGAGACGTATTTTCAGGTAAAATCTTAGACCCTTCCCAAATCCTATAGGATTTTGACCTCAAATCCATAAACTCTTCCCATGACCCAATGGGTAAAACCCGTTAAGCACCTATCATGGTTTGGGATAGGTGAAATACCTGTTTACATAAACTCATTGCCATCCCTAGTCGAGCGAGAACACTACATGATTCAATTATGAAAAAAAAAAAAAGGGCCCAGAAAGGCTTAATATAGAAACGAGCTTGCAAAACAGGCCCATTAGAGAAAAGCTTCCGCCCTGCAAGGGATGTGGGCCTCAACAGCAGAGTCCGGCCCATTTGTGGCCCAAAACTAGAGGCCCATTTTCTCCATCATTTCGTATTCTTCTTCTACCTTGCAGGCGACCGAACTGACATGATTGCGAAGGAAAAGGAAGAGACATGTCAGCGTCATCCTCAGCGTTCTCCCTCGCCCTGCCAACAGCTGCGCCCTCGCGGGCTGCTTACCGGAGATGCTTCACCGGCAGTCCTTCCACTCGCCCACTGTCGAGTTCGGGCTCCATTGCTCCGCGGAACCAGGGCTTGGGGCTGAATTTGAGGCTCATCGGACAAGCAAGGCCTGCCTACTGCAGTAGGCGGCCAGGGCGCTTCAGGTCCCAGCTCGCCGACTTCGCTCCCCCCGCCTCCGCCGTCTACGGCACCCTTCTCCTCAGCGGCGGCCTCTTCGCCTGTAAGTGGTTTTCCCGGTCTTCCATTCTACCTGCAAACCTTTCCATTCTCGTGATTGGCTGTTTTGGCTTCTCAGCTTCAGCTCTGTCGGATTATGTAGCCCAAATTTATATGATTCGGCTTGCTTGGTCGGATTCAAATTTGCAGATTTACGATCAGGAAGCAAGGGATCGCTTGCCGGTGGGCTCACCGGCGCAGCTTTGATGGCAGCTGTAAGTTCAATATCACCCATTTTCTGTATTCCCCGTTGCTCTGTTGAAAGTCGAAGATGACTACATGATAGTCTTTTTACGACAGGGAATGGAAATGTTATGGAAAGGAAATGCCGACTAAAACACCGCCATTGATATGTTCCATTATACCAACCTTATGACTCACTTCGGAAAATTTTAGTACGCTGGCGGACCCCTCGTGATATGATAAATTCCCAGGATGTTCCAGAGTGTTTTATATATATGATATTCTTCTCAAGAACATTTTTTCCAGCAATGAACATCGGGATGATACTAGGAGATATGGTTGGATATTGATCGCCTAGCAGCTGATGCATCAGTATGGTGCCTGTTTTTGGTTGAAAGGAAATGCTCTTGGTTGTGAAGATACTTAACGGTTCTCACTTTTCGGAAAACTCATGGCAATATAATAAGTTGTGCAACTCTATGCCCTGTTTTTCTAGGAAATCCTTATAATGTCAGAATTCAGCAATTACTGAGGGGGTCCTTCATCTCTTCCGATGCGATGCTTGGATAGTCCATCCATTTCTGATGTGGAGCATCTTTCAAAAGACAGAAACTGAAACACCCTGATCTCGAATGACCCTTAAGAAAACCATGACCTTGTGATCTCATTCACATTGTGAAGGCATTTCCATAATCTTTAAGTTTGTGATTGTATCGAAGAAAGTGGGAATGCGGTGGCTCAACTTTTGGGAGGATAGAATAGGATCTACCACAAAAATTCAAGACACAAAATAAACTACCCTTTTCCTGTAAGTTCTCTCTTCTGATTCAAGAGAACATATTCTGATTTGACCTTTCTTTCCCATGCCAAAATCGATGCTGATGAAAGCAATAAAACCTAACCTGGACATCACGTGTTGGAGTGCACTTATAGGTTGTCATTGAGGTCTTCTCCGAGCCAAAAGCTTTTATTTTTCATTCTTATCATTTTCTGGCATTTTTTTTTTTTTTGGATTAGTATTTTCTGTCAAATTTGATCAAGTGCAAAAAGTTGCTCAGACATTTTGGAAGCTGGAACATGGACCCATTTTAGCTGTAGAATTGGTACACATGAATAGAGTGGAATGAAATGGAATGGTCATCCTATCCTTCCCCTCCATTTCCTTATTTGGTGTCACCCTTATAAGTTGGAATAGGCATCCCAATTTGATAATATTACTTGTTGGATTGAGCATTTCTTCAAAAATAGTTATGTAATGCTCATTTCACTATTTTAACTAGTTTTTATACAAGTATCATATATATAAATTATTTATTAATTTCTTATATATAGAATGACATTTTGGTAAGTAAGTTCAATGCCTTAGTTACACTATATTTTGAAGTTTAACAAAAAAAAAAATCGCCATTTTATTCCATAGAAGCAACTCCATTCCATTCCGGTTACCAAACATGACCTTAATCATACGTCCTGCATTAGTTTCTTTGTTTTATGGTTAAGGAGCTGCTTGGTTCTTGTTACAATTGCATCTAACTCTTCTATAATACTTGACGAAATTGACTTTGTTCTATGAGGAGCTTGTAAATTATGCAAATTCTACTGCTCCTTTTGTAGGCTTACTATCTGATGCAATCACCTGAGATGAAAGCAGCTGGAGATGCACTTGGATTTGGCTCTGCCATTCTTTTCTGTTCCGTATTTGGTAATAAACCTCTTTTCTCAGCATTTAAACATTGTGAACCGTAGGTTTCGAGGTACTTTAGGCATTTTTTACTTTTATCTGTGACAAATTCTAATTTTCTCGTCTCTCTTTCCAGGGATCCGCTTAGTGGCTACCCGGAAACTGACTCCTGCAGGCCCTCTGTTAGGTCTCTCTCTTGCTGTTTTAGCTGTCTTTGTTTCTGCATATTTTCAAGACACTGTATGATCTACAACTTCCTTTGTCTCTGCTTCCGAAAAGTCTTAGTCAGGAGTTCCAATCCAGCTTGAACTTGGATGATTTTGTAAGCTTCTTTGGATCTGCTATAATATAAATCATTCATAAAAGAGCAGCAGTTCACTGTATATGTTAATGTTAATATGTTCGATCTTGAAATCATAGTGGCTTTCCTTTCTCTTCTTCACTATTTTTCTGTAAACTACGGATGAACAAATCATGAGGTGGTCTGTCGAAACAATCAACTACGATGTATAAATTTAATTGAAAAGAAATTATCATATGAAAATTTACACGTAATCAAAGCGAAAAGGTTAACAAAAAATGAAGGAATGTCATATAAATAGCTTAATCCTCGTTCTCTTCTATAGATCATATATTATTTAAGTAAATTTGCTTGCTATGTCAACTAATGACACAATGCTTAGAAAAAATTTGCAAATAATATGTTGAAGTTTTAGCTGTTTTCTATTAAAAGTTTTAAGATAAATGGTCGGTAAAGGAGTTGAATAAATATTAAATTGGATGTATAATATCATATATGCCTTGAGAAGTGGTTCTTCTGATAATGTATGGTCTTATCATTGTCCCAAGTAAAATGTTCTATATAAAATTCGGTAAAATTCACATTACATCAAAAAAATTAAAAATCTGAATTCATCAATAACATGATATGATCCACGTAATAACCTATTTCATCAGTGAAATAAATAAACATATTATTTGAATTAATTCGCGTAATATATGGGATAAAAAAAATTAAGAATAAAAATGATATCTAAATAAATCAAAGTATTATTTTTCTTTTTCTTGGAATTTGGTATCCTAACAAACTTCTTGGAAATTGAGGATAAGGGATTTATGATCTGATATTGCATGCCCATCCCTCTAGTGTTGTGCGTGCATATATATGATATCTATCTATCTACAAATAATATGCATGTGCATGTTCTATGTTTCATCTAATCTAATGTCACGTATAAAAATTCGTGTGTATATATATATATATTTATACATACATGCATATAGCTTTTTGGACCATGGAGTTGACTTTGTGCTCATTAGTCCACAATCCACATTTGCCTTGAAGGTGCCTATCAGCTCTAATGGGGTCTATCCACTCATAGTGAAGCCCACGTTTGTCCTACTTCAAAAAGTCAACCATGAAGATTAGATGGCCTACTCATTAATCTTTAGTGGTTGAGGGAAGTCATAGACCTGGAAGGTAATAGTGGAACAATCATCTCCCCTAAAATTTTGACTTACAAAAAGAGTTTTCATATTATTTTATAAGATTATTGCTATATTTGTCTATTTCTACATTCAAATAATTTATAAATCTATATATGCTCTTTTGAGGACTCGTCCTCGGGCATACTACATTCATCTCTGTATGCACAAAGCTCCACTAATAAAAACCAAGTACCGAACCTAAGGGATTTAAGTAGTGATTAAGTGTTACTGTCTAGCCGCAATTTTTGAATTATGAAAAATTCCATTTGAGAGCTTTTTTTTTCCAAAAGTTATTTTGAGTTGACATACGATGCGTGTACAAAAAAGAGAAATTAATCTTCGATGTGATCTCAAATCTCAACATCCATGCCAGCAATATGTCTACCAAAAGAAGATATTTCTGTTAGGCAAACAGGTCATTGTCTTGTAAGACCTCAACGTTATTGGATACAATTAATTAAGCATATTTTGAAGTACATATGCTTTTGAGCTTCTTTCCGACTTTTCACTTCCTCTCCCGTCTTTTTACCAACAACATTTATAGAATTTAAGCCGCAAATGGTCCGGCGTGTAAGCCAATCAAATCACTATCGGTTCATTGAAAACTTTGAAAATGACAAAGAAACATAGAAGAATCACGCATTATAAAAATCTTACGGATAAAAATATCTTACGGGCCACTCTATTTTGATACGTCGGAGACTTAGAGTAACACGCATAGGAAATATTTAGACAAAAGTACAATAGTGTGAAATAGATCTATTTCGCATCGAAAGAACGAATGTGGCCTAGTCATGCTCTTTTCAGGCATCAAACTCGGACATGATCATGTTGTTCCCTAGCTCAAAACCGAATCCCCTCTTCGAGGCACCCTCAAAAAAAAAAAGAAAAAAAAAAGAGCCTTCTATATAGCCACCCCAATTAAAGAAAGATCACAGAGAATAAAGAGCACCCTTTAAGAAATCCACAAATTGCCAATTTTGAATTAATAACAGCAATTGTTCAAGCTAGCTAGCAGTTTCATATATGTATATCCGAGGGAGGCGGATGATTGTCAATCAATCAAAGGAACAGAAGCTTCTCTCTCTCCCTCTCATGTGCATGATGATATTTGAAAATCCACTAGATTCGAAAAATTCAATTGGAATCAAATTGATCCATTAATGAGTAAATCTCTCATAATATAAACTTTCTCTATTCACTAAACCTTTGAACCTCAAACCTTAAAAATCAATTTCGAAATATTTGAATCAATCCATCCAAGTCATCTTCCTTTTGATTTGGCTGAAATGATGATGATGGTGTTTTGTGTGGGTGTCAAGCCTGGCATTTCCGTATAAAGTTTTCTTCATTGATTGGCCTATTCAATCTCCACCTCCCCTTTAAAAAGCAATGGATGAAGAAACCCTAAAGAATTTTAAAAAAAAAAGGTCAAGAAAAAAAAAACCAAAAGAGTGGAAGAATGAACATATACCTCTACTTAAGAATCTCATCAGAATCATGCAGGGGAGAGAGTCCGAGTCCCGTCTTTATCTTAATCATGGCATCTCCTAATTGTCGGACTACAATAAAGAAGGTGTAGCATAGTGACGTACGTCCTCACATGTTGATCTAGAAGTCATAGATTCGATATTTAGTGAGACTATTCGTGCCCCTTTATTAGTTATTTAGAACTTTTCTTTCATTGTACTAGGTATTGGACCTCATTTGTAACAGTAAAATATACATTATCATTAATTCAAACTTTAATTATTATCGTGGGTAATTATAAAAGATAGAGAAAAAAGCAGTTTGCCCTCCGAGCTTTGAGAGTGGTAAATATTTGCCCTCTGACCTTTTAAAAGTTGCATATTACCCCCAAGCATTATGAAAAATAGACGCTTTACCCCCTCGATTAAAATTCTGACCAAATCATTTATAATAATAATAATAATAATAATAATAATTAAAATAAAGAAAGAAATTGGAGGTTAGGGGTGGGGGAGGTCCGCCGGCCACACTACCCCCTAATCAGCATCGCTAGCAAGCACAAAACCCGTTGGAGACGATGATTCAGGAGGTGGATGGCAAGCGGAATCCCCCGATGACGTCGATCGGGTGGATGGGGTGGTCGGCGGGGGCTCTCCCACCCCCGATTTTGGGAATCCCAATCAGAATTTCTGAAAACCTAATTTTGGAAAATCCTAATTAGGATTTCCATAATCGGGGTGGAGGAGCCACCGCTGACCACCCCACCTCCCGAATCGACGTGTCAATTGGGGGTGGGGTGGCTGGTGGGCCTCCCCCATCCCCAACTCCAATTTCTTTTCTTTTTAATTTTATTATTATTATTATAAGCAATTTCGTCAGAATTTGGTCGGAATTTTATCTGAGGGAGCAAAGCACCTATTTCTTATAAAGGTTGGAGGATAATGTGCAACTTTTTGAAAGGATGGGAGGCAAATCTTTACCATCATCAAATCTCAGGAGCAAACTGCTTTTTCCTCTAAAAGATATAAATGAATCAAACATTAGGTGTTGTAGTATCCACTAAAGGCCTTCCGTCGACCCATTAGGGTTCTGATCTGACCGTGGGCGGTCGTCTTCAAAAGTTCTCATCATCCAAAATTAATGGATGAAGTGGAAAACGGAGCTACCTCATTGGTTGTCTATATAATCCACATAAATTCTTTTTTATATGAAAGTGATCGAGTGATATGTATGTGTGGTCAAACCATTCTCCATGCTTTCTTCATGCAATCATTTTCCTTAATTGTAAAGGATACTTTTCCACTTTGCCACTCCCTTCTTATTAGAATGTACGACATAAAAATTGAGCGCATATATATAATATTTACACATGTATATAGACAAAGTCCAAAATTTTGGTACACTCGGTGCAGTTATAAATATGCTATGGATATATATTCGTTAATTATTTATACTCACAATCATACCAACTGCTGTAAAATTGGACTACAAACTTAGAAGACTATTGCAGGAGAAATTGGACTCTATAGTGAGAAATCGATCACCCAAATGTGTGGTTGCTAAGAATTATTGAGTGCCAATTCCCCAACAAAAGAATCATTTAGTATAATCCCACTTCTTGCTTGCTTTAGTGAAGTTGAGTTTGGTCTCTTTGTGGCAATTGAAGATGGAACCATATATCAGGAAGTACTCAATATCAAGACCACATTTTCTTCTTTTTGGTTTGAATTCCCTTTGAGAAAATCTGAAAAATTAGGGACATGACATCTTCACGAGAGGTAAATGCATGAATTGGGGCTTAGCCCTTGGAGAAGCAAAGGCCATTGTACCCACCAAAAAGTTGGGTTGAAGATTCAGCATTGTGTTGAATCAATATAATGGAAGAGGAAAGGAGAGTGTATCCCAACATTGATATGGGAGTTTCAAATACCATCAATACTCCTCTCCAAACAAAAGGACCTTCCCACTAGGATTTGTCTTCAGTGCTAAATCTTGTGTCTTGAAATGTCCATTCCTTTTGGCAAACCTTGGGAGAGATATAATTGGTGCATATGACTCCCCATGAATATGTCAAAAATAATGAATAAAAATAAGTAAATATTTTTTAAAAAATTAAAGATTACTCAATATCTGTAAACTTTTCTCCACGCAATTTCCAACTCAAAAAACTCGAACTGACTGGTTATGATACCCAATTTTTTTATAAATCAATAATTCCTTTTCAATTTTTCAATGTGGAATTGACTGTCTTATCATTAACTCTTAACAAGATATCCGTATACTCTGTGGCACATATTATCAGGTTAGATTCTAATACATGAAATATTACTTCTCCGTTGTTAAGTCTAGAAGTTTTGCGAATAGTTATAATGTCACTACCATGTGAAAAACTATATTTGGGCGGAGTCAAAAGCCGACCGGAGACATGGGGAAACGATCTTGGTTAATTAGCTAGGGCATGGTATACTTTGCTAACATCAAATAGAGAGCCCCGGCATGTATATACCTATTTGGGCTTCACAGTAAACCAGCACGACATCTAATGAAACAAGAAGGGCAGAAGAAGAAAGAAAAAGAAAAACCAAAGGTGAAATGCTTTAAGAAGGAGTTTTAGTATAGTAGCATAAAGTGCAGACTTGGAATTAAAAAGTTTTGAATTTGATTCTCATCGGCTGTAGGACATATGTGTCCCTTTATTTCGCTTCATTTCTAATTTTTGTACTAAACTAACTCATGGGGTCTTCCTTTATTTCGAAATTCATGAAAATTAATTTGTTGTAAAATTTATACAAAAATAAACATGCATATTAATATTATTTACTTCGTCGTTAAGCAAATGTATATATCAATATATTATTCTATAATATTATTATTTATTTCATCGTTAAGCAATGTATTTATTATCGTATCAATTTATAATTTTATGTTTTACTTCATTATTAAGAATTTATTTACCTAATAGGACGAAATAGTAATGTGAACACACTTATTATTTTCCTTTGTTTATTCATCAAAGTCGAATATAATATTATAAGTAAAATGAATTTATTAAAAATATAATTAAAAAAAGAAAAACGAATCACAGTCACGAGAATATGGAATTCGAATTGTACTCTCTCCATTGTACTTCGAAAACAGCCAAGTTTCATATATACCAGGGTGATGGCCCGTGCTATGCACGATCATTAATGATGTTATTATTAAAGTTTTTTATTATAGTATTTAAGCTCATATAGGATAATTAATGGGAAAAAATTATGTTAGATTAATCATTTTTAAATTAGTAGGATAATTAATGTTCTATAGTCGGTGAAAATTAAATTGAACTATTAATGAAGCTACTAATCCTTCTTCTTGAATAATATCAGAGTTAACATGTGCTTGGTAAACAGCAAAAAAATAAGACATTTTTTTATTTATGGAAAATAATTTGAAATTTATACATTACTTAACTTTCATAAGTAAATGTGACAAAATCAATTAAAGTTTATTATTTTTTCCAGTAAAATATATAGAAAAATATATCAGTAAGGAAGTATAGAATCCGTATGTACCCATGCTACCCCAAATCCTAAAAGATTATGTCATAATAGATCCGAACATTTGTCCCGGAAGGGTAGAATGCAGTACGTAGTACACGAGAAAATCAGCTACTTGATCGAATATGCTACCAATCAATTTTATAACGAAATTCATGAAAATTAATTTGTGGTAAAACTTATAGAAAAATAAACATGCAATATTATTTACTTCACGTTAAGTAAACGTATATATTAATATATTATTTTATAATATTATTATTTACTTCATCGTTAATCAACATATTTATTATTGTATTACTTTATAATTTTATTATTTACTTTATCGTTAAAAATTTATTTACCTGATACGACGAAATAATAATGTGAACACACTTATTATTTTCGTTCGTTTATTCATCGAAAGTCAAATAGAATATATTATAAGTAAAATAAATTTATTAAAAATATAATAAAAAACGAAAAAAAACTCACAGTCTACGGAATTCGAATCGTACTCTCCCAACTTACTCTTAAAACAGTCAACTTTCGTGTGTATATATATGTGTGTGTGTGTGTGAGATAAGCAAGCTAAGCCTGATCAGCCCGTTATAGGGTTAGAGAATCTCCCCCCGCCAAGGGAGAGAATGTGGCAGTGCTGCTCAGCTGAAGTAATAAGAGTCCTTTTTAATCTTTAAGATCAAACTTCTAAATCGGTTACTATGCATATGACATTAATTAAGGAATTTTGTGTAAGTATAAGCCTATCCGTTTTTGTTTGTTTATTTTCACCGGAAAATAGAAATTTTATGTTCCTCTTTAGTCGTGCAAAATGGAGTCGATCTTTTAAATTATGATAAATTGCATTGGTGGTCCAAAATATTTTACAAATGTTACATGATGGTTCAAAAAGTTTTTTTCGTTACATGATGGTACAAAATATTTCAAAGTTGTTTCATGATGGTACAAACCGTCAATTGGCCCTGACGCCGTTAATATTTTGCTGACGTGGCGCGTCCTATGTGTCACTTTTGTTACGTGGAACTAATCATAATGCGCCACGTCATTTAAGAGAAAATAAAATTTTAAAAAGTCCAAAAAATACAAAAAAATAATTTCAAAAATACAAAAAAAGAGTAAAAAATTTCAAAAAAATAAAAAATATATTTTAAAATTTTGAAAATTTTGAAAATTATTTTTTAAAAATATAAAAAAAAATAAAAAATACAAAAAAATAAAAGTAAAAATTTAAAAAAAAAAAAAAAATTAATTTTAAAATTTTGAAAAATTTTGAAAAATTTTAAAAAATTTTAAAATATTTTTAAAAATTTTAAATTTTTTAAAATAATTTATAAAAAAAATTAATATTTAATATTAAAATTATTTTAAATTTTAAATTAAAAGTTTAAATTATTTTTAAATTTTTTTAAATTTAAAATTATTTTTAAAAGTTTTTAAAATTTTAAAATATTTCGGCCACGTCAGCAAGGAGGTGACACGTAGTAGCCACGTCAGCATCGGCTTGACGGCGTCAAGCTCGAGTTGACGGTTTGTACCATTATGAAACAACTTTGAAACATTTTGTACCATCATGTAACGAAAAAAACTTTTTGGACCATCATGTAACAGTTGTAAAATATTTTGGACCACCAGTGCAATTTACCCTTTAAATTAATAATACAACCAAGTGACCTTTCGGGCATTTTTCTATTATGTAGTGACTGAATTATTTTATCTAATTATTTATTGATTGGGCGGTTGGAGATTGTTTATTAATGTTAATTAATTATATTAAAATATTCTTGTTGAGAGACATTAATTAGTGATCAGATTATTAATAAGTCATATATCAAGAATAATAAAGACAAAGCATAATTATGATTATGTGGGAGATAAATCAAGCATCACATCGATTCTTCCCCTTAATAAGAAATTCTTTTCGAACGCTAATGAACTACAAAGATATATATATATATATATATATATATTTCTTGATCATAGCAAAATCTTAGATCAATAAAAGCTACACTGATATTCAATACAAAATTTAAAAAAAGGCTATAATGATGATGAAAAATGTAATGCCCCATAAGTACTAGCCTTTCATTTTGCTTTTGTTCTTTCTCAGAAAGAAAATTGATGGGCGGTCAAACGTTAACTATTTCTGTAAATTTATTTTTATTCATTAGATATTTTTTTATAATTAAATGTGTGAAATGGGCTTTTTTCGATAAATTAATTTCTGGATGCCTCTTTCCGCAGCAAAATGTGGCGTGGAGTGGAAGATCGGGGCCTAGAGTTGGAGTAAGTACTCACTCACCAGCATGTCCCCAAATATTTAATTAAAATTTTGGCAAGCCCAATCTTCTCTCCAAAACGTGCAATTTCATGGCTCAATTAATGTCATATCATATAAATTATTATCAAAAGAAAAAAAAAATCATATCTTGTAATATCCTTCTCCAACAGTCAACCAGCCACACGAAGTCAAAGATTTTATTTCACCAAAAAGAGAAAACTGGTTCACATTCTTGACATTACTTCAGTTTTAATGTGGATGATGTCAGTCCCGGTAATTCTGCAACAAAAAAAAAGATGCCAGTCCCGGTAAGTAATGTGTCTACAATCTCCTTTGATACACTTATATAAGAGAGAGCACTTTAGACTTGGTTAGGGATTGATGTTACTGATATAAAAGTGTGCTGAAATATAATTGTATAAAAATAAGTAGTGAATTCAGTATAAGCTATAGTGTTTAGAAGATAACAACTTGAAATTGCCGAAATTAAATTGGTAATCAGAAATAGAGAATTAATATAAGCAGAAGCAATTTTTATACACCCAGTAACTTATTAGTGAAAATCACATTGCCAACACTTAAAATCAATCAAATCATTGTTTGAACGGTGTTTTTGCTTAAAATCAGTTAAAAAAAGTCATCCAGCTGCCCCTTACTGTAATTGTTAAAACCGATCCCGATATTTCAATTGAATTTTCATGCGTATATTCATAAGAGGACATAACATATTAATTGCTTTCGCAATGTATACGGTAAAGGACCACAACGGTAAACTTAATTGAACTATATACAAGTTAATTACGGGAAAAAATTAACTGTATCATGTGTGGTCGTCAAATTTTTCGCGGATGAGGTGCATAGAAACACTTCCTTTATCATCATGAGACATAAAGTACAAGAGAATGTTTCAAGCAGGCATCAATTAAATGGCTATAATTATTTTTTACATAAACATTTGGGCAATAAGTAAAAGTCAAACATACATATGTACATAGTTTCCTTCCGCAATTTAAATCTTTTAAAACAAACCATTAAGCTGTCCTAGGATTAGTGTTAATTATATTGAGGCCGACCAAACTTCTATAACCTGACGATGTCCTCAAGCTGCTTAAATAATGCAGCCATTAATTTCAATTGTTATCATTATGAAATATTTTAATTATATATATAGTTGTTGGAGCTATATTGCTGATCTAAGTCCCTCATGGAAATTTATATTTACCTTGGAATCTGAGGTAACATTCTTCACTTTCTAAATTGTCATGTCCAAACAACGTGAATTATTTCAAATAATTTGACATTTATTTCTCTTAAATAAGATTTTGAGTTCAAATTTTATGAATGGAGAAAATGTACGCTGATCGAATTTTATTCATTAGTGAGCCGACCCAACTCGAATTGAATTAATTGAGGCTATTGGATTTCAGATATTATGGTGCAAATTGAAAAAAAAAATTGCCATGTCCCCAGTGGTAACCTGTAAAATAAAAAGTCTTATTTTTGTATATATTCTGATATCCAAAAGCACAAAGGGTCATAACTAATCTAGTTCAAGTCAGGTTAGTCTACTAAAATAAAAGCTTTCCCAATCAAATTTAAATAAGCATATACATATATATTTGTGTGTGCATGAAAGTACAGGCATATACACTATTATGTAGCAAAATCGTTACAGTAGCTTGTAACGTATAGAATAGCTCAATAAACTTATCTTAGTTTTTTTTCTTTGAAATGATATTTCATAAATGGAAATAAAACAACCCATTTTATAATTAGAAAAGAAAGAAGAATGGAAAAATACCTTTCAACGTTGGGGTACATATATATTTTTCCCCAAAAAAGAAATATTCTCTCTGACGATGAGGGCGGTGTTAACAGCTATATGTAATGTAAAGGCTGTCCAATTCTTGATTCTTTTAATAGCTATATATATATATATGTATAGTTCCTATATTTTATAATTAATCAAAGTAACTTTATTATATTAAACTCTTTCCATAAAGAGTTATACACCATCTTCACGCAATTTCCAAAATAATTTTGTTTTATAATTTTTTTATTTAATGATCTCATCAACATATTTAACAACGTGTTTGAGAAAGTGGAGCATAAAGTCGAGAATTATTGTAGGAGTTTGAGAATCAGGGTTACCGCGAAAGATGAATTACTCCAAATGAATTGTGTCTATCTATATGTTTATTATGCATGTAATTTTATTTTGTAGTTATTCTGATAAATTCGCGGTATTTTTTCTTTTTCTTGTAATCTTTTCTTGAGTATTTTCTTTTCTTATTCGCCTTATGTTGTGAAATAGTCGCCGTTAACTTCTTGAGGAAAAAAAAGGAGCATGAAATCACAATTCATAGGTTTTTCTCTATGTACAATATCTATTTATAGATAATAAGGTCGATGCATTTAAATATATAGAGATATATGTGAACGAAAATTAAGGCGGTGGCTGATGGTTAAAGAACGGCGATGTAAGATCTTTCTAGGTAAAAAGCATTTGTAGATCTTATTATCTCTTTCTCATGAACTCTGCATATGTTGGACTTGCATTGATGTTGATTTTGTAATTTTATAATTTTTATAAATTCTGACTAATTTTAGTTGGTTTTTCCGGACTTGAGTTTTCATAAATCTTTCTTCAAATTAAGTATGATTCATGTCCCTTCAATTGGGCCGAATATATGGCAGAATGGTTTTATTCCCCTTAATAATGTTCTTTTCTGCATATGTACCTACAAAACGACAGAGTAATAATATTATCCATTTTAATCAAAATCGCCAAAGAAGTTCAATTATTTATGTTCAGTTATTATTATTATTATTATTATTATTTTGTTTTGGGGGGTGGGGGGGCACGTGTATTTGTTTTTTCCCCATCAATTTGGCCTGTTTGTGTTATAGTGCGCATACTTTCCCCCCATCTATTGCACTTCTTTTGACATGTGACATTATTTAGACAGAAAGTCGAGAGCTGAAAAGACGTAAGAGGACACGAATATTGGTGATTGTATGGTTATGGTTGTGTTATATTGCGCATACTTTCTTCTCATCCATGGCACTTTTCTTGACATGTGACATTATTTAGACAGAAAGTTGCGAGTCGAAAAGACATAAGAGGACACGAATATTGGTGGTTGTATGGTTATGGTGTGGAAGAAATGGTTCGAAGCAATGTGAGAAAGCATCGACTGGAATCAATAAGAGGCAACAACATTAAGCGCTATCAAACTTCCTTTGCTATTCCGAGATGATGAAACGTTGCATGCATCGCCTACTAAACGTGGCCTTCGGGTCATTTTGTAGTGACGTATGAATTATTTAAATTTATTATTATTGATCCTAGTTTAAGACTAATTAATTTCTTTAGCTTTGCGAACCACTTGAATTGTCTAATTCACAGAGCAATTTCATATGTTTGTGTTGTGGAGGAAGGGAGGCAGCAGATGATGGGCTTGGGCACTTTGTTTAATTAAATTTAAATTATGGCCAATTATATTCCTTCAAATAAAACATATTATATCTTCATTAATCATTATGTGACTATCTAACTTCAAGCCCCCCACTCTCCTAACCCCCATGACTTTCTTTGTTTTTCTTATTCTTTAGGAAAATGACAAAACAGATTTTAAAAAAAAAAGCCAGAGCCGACATGTTCTCCTGCTTAGGCTGTAATAAATAAACAAAGAAAAAAAATAAAAAGGTATGCATATTATAGAAAGATTCCGTGACTCATTGAAAAATAATATGAAACTTAATTCGGTTAAGATATAATTTAATGGGGAAAAAAAGAGAAAAAGAACCGTAGATAAAATTTTAATGATACTTTCTACCGAAAAAAATTTAACGATGCTATGTGCAATTTCTAATTAATACTCATGCAAAAATTTTGCATCGGCATAAACGATGTCCCCGTACCGACGGAGAAGGCTTATAACGTGTTCATGGTACCGTGTGATTGTATAATAATGGACTAATAGTGATAAACCGTGCAATCACCTGAGTAATATTAGCCTATACAACGGCAACATAAGATACATAAATTTATATATATAAATATTATATATATTAAATGACGAGACTCAACCTTATTTGTTATTTCTATATCGTCACAAAGAGACAAAAAAGATGACTTGGGAAAGTGACTTTACTAATAGTAAGTTATCCAATTTCTATTATTTCAATAAATCCCGAGTTTAAATTTAGTTATGAAAAGAATTGTATTATCATTTAGGCTATTTCTGGTGCTCTTTGTTTCTTAGTTCCCTATCTTGATCATATAAATCCCCCGTCTTTACTTGTGAAATGATTTTAAAAGGAGAAGACAAAAAAAAAAAAAAAACTCCACAAATTCAAGTGGTCAAGGGTGATAAGTTGCCATACGGAATACTTCTCTCCATCGCGACCGGCTTTAGTTTTATTCTTTTCTTTACTATATATTTTTGAGTAAACTGTCATTTTCATCCTCAATGTTTTAGCCATCCATCAATTTCGTCCCTAAGGTTCAAAAGCCGTCAATTTAGTCCCGCCTTCCACTTGCCGTGACAGAAAAATTAACGACATCAAAAAATGGATCCACGTGCCATGTGGCTCGTCATGAATGGTGGAAGATAAAAAAAAAACTAAAACAATTTTTCTTCTAAAACCTAAATCGCAATTAACAATAATAATAATAAGTCATCATTATCTTCATCGTCAATGTTGTCATTGTTCTCTTGATCATTAACGGATCGTTCAAACCCTCAAAACCCTTGAAGTGAGCCTAGGTGGAAATGAATCTTGCCACAAGTAGGGACCGAGAGCGTTGGAGCTCCACCTTCTTGCGCTTCCTCAGCTTCTTCATCTTGCGGCGATAGCGCGCACTATTTTTTTGCGGAGACACATTGGGACAACGGCGGAACACGACATCGGCAACCTCCTGCCAGTGGGAGGCCTTGAGGTTACCGTGGCGAAGAGAGGTTGAGCAAAGTGGAAGAGTCGGGGACTGCCTCTGTGCTCATCAAAATCGTACAAAGCGGCTGGAGCTAGGGTCTGGTCTTGTATAAATCTAAAACAAGGGCGGTGAAGAAAGAACTGACTAACTAAGTGGCTGTGGGTGAGGAAAAGAGATGAAAGAAAAATTGTGTTACGAAGCCAAGGGTCACCGCCGCCTGGATGGAGTTCCTGACTCTATTTTTTTTTTATGTTTTTTCAACTTTATTTATAATTCATTCTTTATTTATTTCATTTTCAATTTTCATTTTCAGCTATTCATATTGTGCCATGTGGTACATGACTATTTTTGACGCCGTTAATTTTTCCGTCACAGCGAATGAACGGCAGGACTAAATTGATGGGGTCTTTTAAACTACAGGGACCAAATTGATAGCTGGCCGAAACTTTAGAGACGAAAATGACAGTTTACTCCTTATTTTTCTGTTAACTGCTTACGTACTACAAATCAATTAAAATATATATATATATATATTATTTGTTTCGCGATCATCCAAAAAGTGATGAACTAAAGGTTACATATAATGAAATAATTGCATATTTTGTACCAAATGAACATACATTTTGGCCAATAGACTTACAATTAATTAATGACAAGCTCATTAAACTACTAAATTATTATATATATGGGGAAAGCGTATGCTTGTCTAGTACATTATTGGGCGGGTGGTGCTACTTTTTAAGCAGAGAAAAGGTCGGTTTGCGTCACAGGGCAAGTGTTCTGCACATGCAATTCCCAGCCCTCCGATGGAATCTCGGGGATGATCTTAACGGCTGTGAAAGGACCAAAGTTTCTGGACCCTGGTGACTCTAGCACCGTGCGTAGAGTGGATAGATAGGATGGCCATTGACTTCTCTCCCTGACGAATCGCGATGCTCGGGGAGTTCTCAGCCCCCTGTTCTGCTCTTTTTTAATATGTAAAAAAATAAGTAGTAGTAATAATAATAATAATAATAATAAATCTTAAAAATAACATTTGAGTCCTCACGATCGAATGGACTTTGGGATGAGTTCAAGGAATTTATCTCTCATCCAATTCTGTTATTATTATTATTATTATTATTTATATGCGCGGTCGAAATGTATTCCTCCATCATTAACTTGTTATTAAATTTTCAAATTAAAAATTTCTCCATGTTATAGTGAATATGAGAATCGATCTATTTTTATTTTCTTTTGGAAGTTAACTAGGGCTGTACACGGGACGGTTCGGTGCAAGTATGGAAAAAAATTTCGGGAATCCGAAGTGGTCAGGGCTTTTATTTTAAAAATCATCCCCAAGACCCGAATTTGAAATCAAGAAGAACGGATCGGGATTTTCGGATTGGTTCTTAGATAATCCGAATACAACAAATATTTAAAAGAAAAACTCAGTGAGAAATACAAAAAAAATAAATTCTTGATTAATCACACAAAAATTTAACAACATTAGCTTCACTTAGATAATTAAAACTCCATAGACCATAACAGTATCACTATCACTAGATAAAACTAAAAGGGTCCGATCAAAACTTTATCAAACACAAAATCATACGAACAACATAAGTTCGGGTCGGTTCGGGACACAAACGGGTATTCAACTCTCAAATCCAAAACTGTATTTGAATCCGAGCTACAAAGAGTAAATTGCCCCTAGAACCGAATCGGGTCCTAAAAAAAACTTGAAGATTCGAATCGTTTGGGGCGAGTCTGCTCGGATTTTCGGGTCTTCCGGGTTTTTTTAACAGCCCTTATGTTAACCCTTTTAGTCTACATATATTTTAAGAAAAATGGTATGGTTACCAACGGAAAAACAAAAGGACAAGGTATGCTGCAAATGTGGAATATTTACATACTTGTTATTTATTATTGAATTTTTTCTTTTTTAATAACAATGTGTTTCGAGACTGGATCGACTTACACTATGGTCCACGTGCTTCAAGCCCAAACGACAGGTCAATCCGGCCACAGGTCGTGCGAGTGATTCAATAGAAAGGTTCTCTAGTATGAATTTTGGGATGACTTAATAAATTTGAGAATTCTATTATCAATTATCGAACAATATTTTACTTTAAATTACGGCCAAATAAAGAAAATGAAAGGAATTCTATTATAAGAAAGTTCCCAGAACTGCTAAAAAATGGCAGTGTGCCTCGTTTGGTGTTATATATAGCCCCCCATCCATTAACTACTCTCCTACTCCTCTCATCATCTTCTTCATCTGCTCTCTCCCTTCCTGCCTGCCCGTCTGAGCTCACTCTGCTCGTTCCTTCAATTCCTCGTTGGTGATCCGTCTCCGGTCACCCACGCCGTCATCATCGTCGCCGTCGTCGTCATCTTCTCCTTCTTCATCCACTTCTCCGTCGCTGCTGTGTCATATTGTCTGCACTTTCAGTTCAACCTTGAGTCTGGATCCTTCCATTTCCGCAGTTCCTTGATCACAACCCTATAAAAGCCTCCCCAGCATGTAAGATTTTTCACCTTCCGATCCGCACCAAACCCAACCAAAAAAAAAAAAAAGTCATCTTCATTTCATGCAACTCTATTAGCATCTATCCGTATAGTCTAGCCTTCGCAGTGGCTCGTCCCGCTCCTCGTATTCCTTAGCAACACATTGATAAAAGCTGTCACAGTATGTAATTTTCGATCTTTCAAACCCAGAAACCAGACCAAGAAAACCCAAAAAAAAAAAGTAGTTTTTTCCATCTTCCTGTAATGTTAGTAGCTATATAGAACGTATCTAGTGTTCTCAGTCCTGGACCGGGTCGAGACGAAAGTGTAACCACAATTCTATAAAAACCTACGAATCATGTAACAGTCCCCCGCTTCACAAATCCTCGATTCCCAAAAAAAAAAAAAAAAAAAAAAAGAGTGTGTTTTTGTTACATCGATCGAAAGTTTGTGTGATCATCTCTGGTGTTAGTTAGTCGGGATCGCCATCATGTCGGAATCCAGGACACCGAGAGCGCCGGAGTCCCCGACGGCAGCATCCGCGCCGGCCACACCGGGGACGCCGGCGCCGCTGTTCCCGTCGATGAGGATAGACTCGCTGTCCTACGACAGGAAGTCAATGCCAAGGTGCAAGTGCCTGCCGGTGTATGCTCCCACGTGGGGTGAGCCTCACACGTGCTTCACTGACTTCCCCACCCCCGACATCGCCCTCACCCGCAAGGTAACTCTCCTTAATCAATGCCCTTCATTTATTTATAATAATCTCTTTTCTAATTATAATTAAGTTGTGAATATCAATTAAATATTTTTCATATTGATTTTTTTTATTATTTTGCATTTTTTGTTTTAGTTGGGCGGAATATTACATTTCTATTTTGCACGTAGACCTCTAATTGCATGATTGATGAATATAGCAATTAATGTTTAAAGTCAAATGGCAATAGTTTATTAGGCACGCCTAGTTGTAAGTTTTAACTAAAGTGGGGCACACCTTGCTCTCTAAAGAAAAAAAAGGTCGTGGAGCCACAATGTCAATTGTGTTTATATTCGCCAGAATGCGATAATGGTATGTTCGTCAAATGCGTCATCTATTGTCATCTATTAGAACTTCATTTCAATCAAAGACGTTCAATATGAATACGTGATCGAATTCTTCATTAGGAGCCGTTTCTAATCCGTCAAAAAGTTTCGACTTTTAGATGCATAATTTGAACTCCATTGGCTTTGAATGTGTAGTTTGCCCGGCATATATATATATATATATATATACATACATTTATATTATCATTAGGAGTTTAGGAGTTTGAGTGGACCCCGACAGATCTAAACAGTGACCCATTAGTGGTGGGTTCAGTATGTATACACCTCTCATCGACGCGTACTTAAACTCAACAACTAGGATTATTAAATCCAAATAAAATGCAAAACTACTAATTCTTTATGTCAAGAATATACAAAAAAAAACGAACATTAGAATATTTTTTCGGGGTTCCAAGCAGTTCTAATTAAGATATATATATATATACGAGGAATATCAATAATTGATTCTGAAGAAAATGAGTGTAACGAACGTAATAGCCTTTTGTACAGTAATACTTGGCTTTTAGTGAGAGCTGATGACGAGGCTCTTAAAATCATTGATCTTTTATTTTATCTTGATTAGTATGTGTTCAACGGTCGAGTTGATTAATAAATTAATTTGGCCATGCCTCCGCTCCAACGAATGCATGTTATGATATAATACAATGCCAAGACGTAACCCGTTACAAAATTTAATTGAAGATATGAAATGGAAGATGTGTATGATTATTCTCCCCTTACGCATATGAGTCTTATCTTCCTCACAAAATACCAAAATAAAATTAGTTTATATATATATATATATTAGTTTTTATATGCTAATAGCTGTTGAATCTTTGAACTTGGATGCATATCCATGAGCCACTTTCCAAGTGGGGCCCGAAACTCATAGAAAATTGACCGTAGAAAATAAAGTATATATATATTAAATACACTTTATGATCTCACCGAAAAAATAAATTTACGTTTCATTATTTTAACAGTAATTGAGATAGCAGGTTATCACGAATCCACCTGCAATTAGATGGAACAGTTAATGAAAGAAAAGACATATATTAATCATTGTATGGGCATTATGATTTAATTAAAAGAGTGCTTAATTTGTTAGAAATGTAAATTTATTGTTCAAGATATAGTTACTTTGCTGAATAAAATCGATAAGAAACAAGATATCCAGGGAGTCCAAATTATAGGAGCGATTTGTAATTATGTACGATAGACTTAGGAAATCGCATAGAAGAGGAACTTATATATAGGCAAATTAATGACAAAATGAAACTAAAAATAAATAAATCTAAAAATCTATGACAAATAGGTCCCGAATCGAATTCTAAATCACAACATAAATTTTCAAATTATTAATCAAAAAAATATAATATCATTTAATTTCCTAAAATGTAAAATACCTCTAGCACAATTTGTAATCTAACTTAGGCAATATCCTTCCACCATCTCATAAGAGAGACATTGAACGAAGATCAATGCTATCGTGTCCGCCAGGAAAAAAAATGATAATAATGATATCTTTGATGTTTTCTTTAATAGTAATGCCTCATTAGTTTGGAATGCTTGCATAATTATTAAAAATAAAATATTTTTCTTTGTAATATAGCAGTTTTAATTTTTTTTTTCTTATTTCATAAAAGAAATGAATAATCTCATGTCGTGTTTTGGGAACTAATATATGCCCGCGGGCACGGGGATAACGCCATCTAATTTAAGGGTTTGACCTTTTCGAGTGATGGAATATGTTGAGTCTCAACAATGAATGAATTCATACCATAATACAAATATAAATTTATTTTGTTGACTTAAATTCCAGAAACCGGTAAAAGAAATTATTGGCTAATTAGTTAATTAGCTGCCCAATTCAATAATTCCTATTTATTAAAGCGGGTTTCACTACCATCTACCGATGTGCTTTTTTTCATAAAATTAAAAATCAAATGTGCGATGACATGTTCATATATATATATATATATATATTGATAGAAAGAAGTTAAACGGAATAGTCACATATTTTGATGATACATTAATCATTCTTTTTAGAATATTATCACGTTGATAACGACTTTCCTATGAGATAATTTATCATTTAGTGAATGGACATAAAACTCGGTTTCTGGGGGTAATTTTCCTCGCTTTTTTATTAGGAAAAATTATTGATTTTTGATGAAAATTTAGGAAAACTTGTACAAACTATGTGGTCGACGTGCAAAAAATACTCTTTCCCACACTCTGACCTGAGATCATACATGGAGAGTGGGTCCCACTGAATCGTCTTGAATGCATTTTGGTGGTCAACTCAATTAAAGAGAGAGAAGACTTGGCCATCAACATTAATGGGAAAATTGCGTGCCATTAATAAATGACTCATTGCCAAATTATGTCAAAAGCTTTGAGTCTGTGACTGTCCCCAGTTTCTGTGCCCAACCGAATTAATGAATCGTGTTTGTTCATAAAGAAAATGACAATTATCAGTAACAATTAGCTTTGGCTCCTTCAGGTTCCGCAAGTATAATGCAGGAGATTAATCCTATGACATAATTATTAATGCAGCTAGGAGCCGAGTTCGTCGGGACCTTCATCCTCATATTCGCCGCGACGGCTGGGCCGATCGTGAACCAGAAGTACACCAACTCCGAAACCCTGATCGGCAATGCAGCCTGCGCCGGCCTTGCTGCCATGATTATTATCCTGTCCACTGGCCACATCTCGGGGGCCCACCTCAACCCGTCCCTCACCATCGCCTTCGCGACCTTCCGCCACTTCCCTTGGGTCCAAGTGCCTGCATATATAGTCGCCCAGGTCTCGGCTTCCATCTGTGCCTCGTTTGCTCTCAAGGGTGTCTTCCATCCTTACATGTCGGGTGGGGTCACCGTTCCCTCCGTCGGCCTTGGCCAGGCCTTTGCCCTCGAGTTCCTCATCACTTTCAATCTCTTGTTTGTCGTCACTGCGGTCGCCACAGACACTCGTGCAGTACGTATTTGTAGATATACATATTAATTCGACAAAAAATTTTTCTCAAACTATACAAAAGAATACTTTCTATTTGGTCACTTGTTGTATGGCCTGTGACTAGACTTACATATTCCGTGGACTTATAGAGTGTTTACGTGGACCATGGAATTAACCAGGCGGATCAGGCTACTCTCGTTATAATATATATATATATATATATATCAAGATCATTTATTTTATATGTTTGCTTGTGCATACTACTGTGTACTCATTGTGGGTTTCTTTCTTCTCATTAGGTTGGAGAGTTAGCCGGTATAGCAGTCGGGGCCACAGTTTTGCTCAACATCCTTGTCGCGGGGTAACCGTCCTTTATGAGCAGTACATACAACTTTGAATTTTCACTTAAAAGTTCATTAAATATTATTAGTTAATTAAGAGTTTAGGCCTCGATATTTCGTGGACGGTGGCAGATTGTGAGCCGTCGACAGTAACCTTTCAAAATAGCAAATAAATAGAGAAAGGATACTAGTGCCGTACCCGTTGCTCTTACAAGAAAATATGTCGATATAAATTTAATTATTATCAATGAAACTTTCATGTCTCATATTAGGTTCTTTCATCAATCTACCTAAAAAGTAGCACATAATAGACGCGCGGACTACATGACTTGATCAATATATATGTCATGCAATCAAATCAGTTGAAAGAATTGCATAATTTGGTAGGTCGCGCATTGCTATATATATACATATAGACTTATTATATTTCTACTATCTTTCAGCTTACCAACCACTATAATTGCAACTCTATTACAAAAGATTCCCAGATAGGAAGAAATAATTGTGACAATAATTCTCATGTACGTCCTTTGTATTGTTTTGACATGGGCAGACCATCGAGCGGCGGTTCCATGAACCCTGTGAGGACTCTGGGACCCGCGGTGGCAGCCGGAAACTACAGGGCCCTGTGGATCTACCTGCTAGCACCCACCCTCGGCGCACTGGCCGGCGCAGGCGCGTACACCATTGTGAAGCTTCAGGATGATGATGCGGAACCGCCCCGCCAGGTCCGGAGCTTCCGGCGCTAGGGGAGACTGTTCCGCAGCGGCAGAAACGGAAATCTTGTCTGGACTAGGTGTATATGTGATCGGAATTGTCAGTGGCATCAAACCGTCGGCCCGCATGGGTCCTACGGGGATCCGCTGCTGTCTGGTTCTTATGGCATCTAGCCTAGGCAAGATAAAGACTGGATTGATATATATACATCGGTGTGTCACAACCATTAGTAGTGGAGGAGACTGTTCGGACATCTCTTACCACAGTGGTGTGTGTTGATACGATACAATGTGTGTGATGTGATGCGGGTGAAAAGCCCTATAAGTAGAAAGGAAAAGGGAAATAAAGGCAACGAAGGGGACTATGTGATCGAAAACCATCCTCGATCGGCCAACGGTTTGAATAATGTCGGGCACTATGTGTGATAGGTGATGTGCCTAATAATGTCCTTTTGACAATTAAGGTTTGATGTGTGTGCGTGTTTGCATTAGTCATGTGTGGCGTGTCTGTGTGCTGTGTGCTGTTTAATAATAGTAATGATGATGAACAAAGTGCTTTGGCACATGTGAAATTATTGAGCGTGTTGGAAGAATGTCTTGTTTGTGATAGTGATTGTCTTCGTTGTATTTCTTATTCATAGATTGGCTCTCACACACATGCGATGTTGATGGGTCGAGTTTGTTCGATGATCGATGATCGATGATCGAGGAATTGGGTTTTCATTCTTTTCCTTTTTCCCCCGATAAGGACATGACATATCCTCATTTATTAAATGGGGTTAACTCTAACTCACCATGATGCATGGCAATTTTATTTTGGTGTTATGCAATATTATGTAGTTCGTTTATCATCTCGTATTAATCTTTGCAATTTGCACCATTTTTAGGCTTAACTGTGTGCCAATAGGCTATGTCGAAAATGTTAGCACGACTACTGATAGGATTAGAGATGCTTCACTTCAGTACGTCTAGTTATCTAATGTGTTAATATTAATAATGTTCGATCACATATTACGTAGTCCATTTGTCCATCTGCGGCTCAAGGTATATGAGATCATATCTCATGAAAAACCTTTTTAACCTTTTCTTTTTTATAAAATTACGGGAGATATTGTATTTCAAAATTCAGAATATCTAAAATTAATCTCTCAATAAACGTGCCTATTAAAATTTGAATATATATATATATATATATTTTTTAATCAATAGTTTATTTGTAGAAAATTATTTGCTTATGTTACGTGAGCAAGCATCAATAATCAGAAACAAAATGACAAAATCGTGAAGTCCAATCTAACGTCTAATCGGAGGACTTTGGATCTTTCCCTGGCCCTACAAAGAGAGAAGAAAATTTGGGAACTCAAAAGTTGTACAATAAGGAAGAGTAGGGTCCGACTTTTTGTTTAAACGAATTAAGTGGACCATTTATTAATCTATAGTATTTTGATTAGAAATTAATTACAAAAATGGAAACAAACGATTTATTCACCGAGCAAACTATAAAAGATAATAAGAAAAACATTAGAGAAGAACGGGTACAATTGCAATTTATTAGAGTAGGGTCAGAGTTTATATTAGTGGTTATATAGATAGATATATACAGATGTATTTTATATATATATATACACATATGTATGTATATATTATTTATAATCTGTATATTTTAAAAATATCTCAAAGCATGATATTTTTATTTCACTGCGTTAAACTTAGCAATCTATCTTATAACCAAAAAAGTAAATTGGTATATAGATAGATGTAGGTCCATAATCATTAATTGTCATTACATTTTGTTAATGATAATACACACATAATTATTGATATTATAAGTGCTCGTCGATAGAATTTTCGGAAGGGTAAGCAAGTGGCCATTCCGAGTTATAATCCAATGCCAAATTTATATTTCATTATTATTATTGTTTTTGTTATTATAAATTTAAAATAATTCTTTGTCAATGTTTAGGGAAAAAAAAAAACTAAATAATCATTGAATTTGTGTAGTGGAAGTTTGTACTTCTTAGGAGAGGATCATCCAGGAATTGGAACATCCAAATAAAGAAGGTCATCCCTTAGCCTGTCAGTACTGGATGAGTCAATACCAGTCCGGCCCTTAATCCTCAAGCCCGGCCCACGTTGCTAAGAAGAAAAGGCGGATCGGGCAACGCTGATTGTTAGTAAATAGACCGACTTTAAAATATATATATATATATAATAATGATTAGTAGATAAACCGACTAAGCAATAAAGGTTAGCTACTACACCTAGCAATATGAGTTGGTTACAGTAATTTGGCGCTTGTTCTCTCTTAAATAAGGTCTCGAGATTGAGTCTTATGAATAGAGAAAATTCACGTTATAAGAACTTTACCTCATAGTGAATCAACTCAGCTCGAATTGTATTAGTTGGGGTCTAATGAACTTTCAATACTAAGGTAACACATAAAAAGAGAGAGAGAGAGAGGGAGAGAGAGAGAAGGTTAGTTACTACTTGTATAATCCGTATGTCATTTGCTTGTTTTCGATAAAGTGCGAATTTTCGGTAAACTCGGCATAATGTGCAATCTATTACTATGTTGTTTCATCTTTACTTAATTAATTAATAAGGAATAGTTTAATACAGATCTCGAAAATATCTATATAAAAAGAAAAAAAAGATTGCATATGAAATTAAAATGATCGGGGTTTCACATTGTTTTGAAGTCATGGCTTATGTTTGGGCATGAACTGCATCAATCGGCCAGTACTTGCATGTAGTACTCTTTAATATGTAACCGATCGTGGATTCGTGATGCCGGATAGACATTTTTCAAGAGGCTAATCTTTGTATACATAGTTACCTTAGCTATTAACATACGGATGGAGGGGCAAATCGATCAATCTAAAGAAATAATCTGAGAAATCCAGTGAAAGGGGCACCATTAGGTAGGCCTCTAACCCATGGAAAGTGGGCTCTTGTTCCTTCATATAATGTTTGAGAAATAACGTGCAAATTATCTATTGGGCCTTCATTTTCTTCCTCGGCAATTAATTAGGCCATAAAGTCCGGAATCTCAAACATTATTATGCGTCCATGTATATATATATATATATATATATATATATCATCTTATCTTATCTTATACTATTGTTAAGGAAGAGTATGATTTTGTAACTATCTCATCATTTATATAAAATGGTTAAAAATCGAAAATATAATTTATTTTTAGTTTATATATCATACAATTAAAAATAAAAAGAGAGAATTTGAAGAATAATATTATCCATTGACATTATTTCCTCCTTTGTCTTTTCTCTCACGTGTTCCTTATTTTACTCTCTCGTCTCTCAACTTTCTAATTCGGCTATCTATAATTTTATTTTTGTTTTTCTCATATCGAACTCTTAACTTTTTATTTCGCTCTTCATTTTCTTCATCTTTCAAATCAATCCATCCATTTATGAGCGTATTTGGGGAAAAAATCATTGCGATTGTTGTGCTGTATGCATGGTTAGAGTCTAGAAATATATATATATATATATATATATATATATGAATATATTTGTATGGATTTTTAAATTTTTTAATTTTTGCGCAAATGTATGAACGCTTTGACAGCATTTAGAAATTCGCTATTCAGGATCAGGACAGAGATAATATTGTTTTCTATTAAACAAATAAATGATTTCGTCATTACCTAAAAAAAACAAAAAAACAAAAGTCCTGCTTCGACAGAGAAAAGAATGCACATGTCATTCGAAAATTTTTTGGGTGGGTCGTCTCGTGAAGTAGACTAATTGAGAGGCATTCGCTTTGGGACCTTATCCACGCGCTTTTAGGTAGATGGGGACGTGCACATATTTAATTGACGGGGCCCTAATAAAATCATAGATGACTCTCGAATTGTGTACAACTAATATTATGAATTTGTATGGTCCATAACATTATCTGCTCGAATGTAAAATTTTATATCCGAAGAGAATGACAGGTTCATGTAAAGGTTAGACTTTTTTGTTAGTGATGATTTTCACTGTCAAAATCTTTGTTTAACCAAAATCATGAAATTATTCATCACACTTTGTTCTATAAAAGTATTTCTTTAATCATTTTGTTATCATCCAAACGTCCTCAATGGGACCATTCGATCACACAAAATATCCCAATGTGATGAAAGAATCAATTGTAGGAGATCTCATAATTTAAAACCCGATCAACCACAGAAATCCTTTAAATTGTGAATTACATTTATAACTCGTTATTTTTTATTTATTTTTTTATAATAGAGACTCATGAATATAGTATAAAAAAATTTAAAAAAAAAAACATGTGAATGGACATGAATAATCTTATAATAAAAATTAAATTCAAAACTTACAAATTATCATATGAGAGTGTGCGACGCTGCGCTATAACCTTGATTTCACTCTTAAAAGGGCTATATATTGACAACTTGGAATTTTAAATCATACCTCTCAAATACTTTATTACTTTATGGATGGCTGAGGAAGGATTTATAATCCCGATCCATGCAGTAGTATCATTTTGAATTTATTGAATTTCTGATCATAACGTGTATCCTTGGACGTAATGTGCCCAATGCCCAATGGGATGACGACCACGGCGATATCCATGCATCACGGGACATACCCACATACTAAAAGCGTTAAAGACGGACGACCGAATATCTTCACGTATCCTATGAATTATTCCCCTAGCAAAAGTTAAAATTGAGGATCTCGCCTAAATTAATGCCCCATTAGTGAAAGGGATTTGCTAATAAAGGTCATGAAAGTCTCGATTCAAATCTAAAATATTTTTTTAAAAGATATTTTTGTCATTGTACTAAAATCCTTCATCTTTTTATAGATTTAACTGGTAATCGTCTCTCTTCTTGTATTTGATCTCTAGTACATGAATAGTTTCTTGGTATTGTATAGAGTATTAAAATGGTTTACCTCTTAGCATTCCTCTCATCCATCGATTGGTAGCGGCTTACTACTCCAATCATCCAATACACGACGGGCATCGAAATTGACAGGAGAGAAAGCCGAAGAGATAAGGGTTATCGTTTTTAATCCTTGCCATTGATTTTACAGCTATAATAATAGTCTATCAATCGAGAAGATGAGACATAGGGATGATATATCATTTCAGTGACAAGTTTCGAACCAAACAGAGTGGTTATGTTTTAATTATTGCGATTAAAGGCATGCATGGTTGGATTGCTGAATTGATGGGAACAAATTCCTATAGAAAATTTGATTAAATCACTTAATCAACAAGTAGGGATAGATTCAGAATCAAGTTTGCTCATAGACAAGCAAACGTCAAGGTGGGGTTCAATACTCCATAGGGCCTCGAATATGTTGGCCAATCATGTACCCAATTTGCATCATCCTAGTCATCATCCACTCCATTTAAAATTTGAAAGTGATATAATTTTGATTGGAAAGACTATAAATTATTACACGAGCTCAGGTAAAACGAACATAAAAAAATTACCATTATAGATTAAAAGAAGGTATCAATCAATACTCATTGACATAATCGGTGCCTACAGAATTGTAAGAAGGATTTTTTTTTACGCATGTGTATTTTGGTATTCGAAAGTCTAACGAATAACGACTAATTTAATTCTAATCATGTTAACTTACTAAGGAGTAAAACTTTTTCAATGATCGATTTTTTCCAACGGTATTATTGAACCAGACAAAGCATCAAGCAATGAAATAAAAAACAAATAAAGCTCCTCAACTAAGCCTTCCCATATCAATTTATAAAAATCGAACTCGAGATCTTACTTAGCTTATAACATCGATTCGTTTGAACTAACTCATATTCATGTGTTCGAGTTAACGATCGACTCAATTCATTATTGATATGTAATAATTTATCTGGAAAGAATGCGAGGGAGAATTCATTCATCGATTATTCTATTACTCTCACTCTCTCTCTATCATCTCTCCTCCATTGAAACCTTACCCATCCCTTTCTTGCATCACTCTCCTCCCTCTTATAGAAGGAAAAAGAAAAAACAAAATTTTGAAGACATTGTCTCGGTGTGCCTCAATGACCTTCTTGAATTTGATATTTATACTTTCCTTCTTTTTGCTGAACGAAGTGACACAATTGCCCTTTCAATGCCATTGTATCAATATGACAATATCCACTAGCCCTTGCCATCCATCTTACTTTTTTGCCTGATATTGGAAATGAAATCTAAGGACATCTTTATTTATCTTCTCGTTCTTGATGGTCCCGATTCTATCCATTTGATGGGCACTATCTCGTTACTACACGGGTCGGTTCGGTCCAATACAGGTGTAGACGTCCGAACTACACGTCCCATGAATGGTCGTGTATGCTATTAGTTCCCATTTATCAATTGAGATTTTACCATATAACTCTTGATTTGCAGATTAATAATATATTAAAACGGTGAATAATAATTACTCAAAATAAAAATACGGCTGAATAATTTGATTTTTTAACAATATATAGACGAAAAAATTTTAGATGATTTTACCTTAAATAACGTGATGAGAAAGAATCAATAAGAATTTTTTAATGAATAATAATTATGATAATTATGAGTGATTAATATCAAGTTCCTAATTTTATATAATTTAATTGGTATTTTCTCACGTCACGTAACGAGATAGGATCATCCAATAATTTCTGTACATGGACGCCTTTTAACAAATGTTAGATCATCATCATCGCTTCCTTGGAAAATACTTGCCTTTAAAATTAATTTTAGGAAAATAAGAAAATAAAATATCACCTAGAGATAAGGTAAGTAATTGCTTGAGCAGTACTGTGACGTCTAAAGTTAGTCCGATACATTTGAGGAGAGATGCCATTTTTTTTCCTTTTTTCTCGGTGGAGACGAAGACGAAATATATACGATCCGTTTGATTTTAGAGTTAAAGTTTTAAATTTATAATTGCGATTTTAATTGTAGAAAAAGACAAATAAAAATTAATCGTTGTGGACTCCACCTGTTTTGATTGTGTAGATAATTGATTATAATGTGATTGTATGTTTTATAATCCGTGAGGCTCATTTATTTGACTTGAAAAAAATGTGTTTTATTGTGTAGTGCATTAAATTAAAATTAAAATTTAAATTTAAAAATTTAAATTTAAAATCAAACAAGTTGATAGTATTTTAGTGAAGTAAATTTCCTTTCAAAGGGTATCATCAGCATGATGATGTACGTTAATAATATTTTAATTCCAACATGATGTTATCATTTCCCCAAAAAAAAAGAAAAAAGAAAAAAGAAAAGGAGTGCAGAAATCCTGCTTGTGCATTCTTTAATTATTATATACATGTTAAAATATCTATGGAAACAAAAATAATTTTGGGGTTGTACATGTTAAAATATATCTTTGAAAATAATGATAATTGATTGGATTGTAATATATATGAATTTTAAGTACAACTCCTTTCCCCATTGATGTGGATGTCCTCCATCTATGCGTCCCATGCAGCAAAAAAGGCATCTGTAACCCAACGGGTCTCTTCAATAAACTTTTTTCTTATTTTTTGGTGACAGGCAATCTCTCCAATAATAGCAGGAGGATACAACAGAGGGAAGGAAAAGGTATCCCTATCTATCTTTTCCTTTCTCCTTTTTTTTTTTTTTTTTCTTTCGAAAAGTTGCCTGATATCCCCCCCCTAAATCATTGGGTCAAGCACTTTGCCCCTAATTAATTTTTTTGGGCATATTTGCACCCTAGACTAAGGTGAGAGAGAAACGTACCTCCCCACCAGTATATTTCATCCAAATGGACGGGAAAGTCTATGTGACAAAAAAAAAAAACGAAAATAAAGAAAAAGCCAGGACAAAAGACTAGAGTCCTCTCATCCATGCACCCCAACGAGGTCATCGACTATCATTGAGGCCACCGATGACCTTGTGAGTATGATTGGCGGTCAACATTGATATCCCCCAGTCTTGAAATCTCGAGATCGAGGAGAGAAATGGAGTAAATAGAGTCCAGAGGGAAGAGAAAATGAGCTAGGGGTCTGAGCAACCACGCCGGCTACTAGCGAACCACACAAAGTTGCCGATGTCGGGACGTTGTGGGGGTTGGTGGCTTGTGGCCTACGACGAACTCCCATCCCTAGAAACCTGAGATCAAAATGAGAGAGGGCACATAGATAGAATGGGGAAAGAGGGTGAGTGAGAGAGAGAGCTAAGGGTTCGGGTGGTCACCTCCAATTCCATGAGGTAGTAGAAGGCCTCGTTGGTGTTGGTAGTGTTGGCAACTTGTGGGGTGCATGGAAAAAGAAGGCTCCGACCATCTGTCAAAGTATTCTTTTTTATTATCTTTAAATTTATTTTTTTGATTGCATGCATTGCACGTGATTTTTTCATTAATATGGACGGAAATTCTAACGACGACAGTACATGTTCCCCTCACATATTTTAGGGGGCACATGTGCCTAGAAAATTGTTTAGGCAGCAAAAATCTCTACCTCATAGTTGAGGGAGTAAGTAACTAGATTTTATTTATTTATTTTTGGGGGAGGGGTGTTAAGAGGACAATCTAGTATTTAATTACATTACAATTTTTACTATTAATGTAGATCAATAAATTAACAAGGAACATAATCAAATTTCATATGACGTCCAAATAATTATACGTGCAGTCGCTGATGAGACTCTTACACTTTATTTCGTAACATTTTATGGAAGGGTGGGACGGGGTGGGTTATGGAGGAATTTTTTAATTCTCCATAACCTATGTTTGGATAAACTTAATTGTTGAGATGATATGAAAATTTGAAAAATATCTTGATCTTTTAGTATTTTTTATAATGTAATCTCAATGGCTGATCTTCTTATCCCTCAATAGCACTCCAAATTGATGGGATTAAAAAATAAAGATTATGAAGGGTTATGGTAAAATTAATTATCCCTCTGTAATGCATCCTTTTATAACTCTTCATAACTTTCAATCCAAACAAGATGTTCTTATATTCAAGACTCGAATACGAACTTCTTTTTCCCATTATTCATAATAGTGTTATATATCTTAACCCGTCGATGAGGACCCTTTAGCACCTAACATAAGCTCAAAATGAAGATACCACGCGAATCCTGCCGTAAAATCTATGCAAAAATTGAATGCCTGAACGAGTATATTGAATTTAGACATAAAAGGAAATAAATGAAAGACAAATTATGAATTTTCAGGCAAGTGAACCCAATTTCCAAAACGAAAATATTTTTGGTGAATAAGACTGAATTTTTTTTTTTGGTTACAATCTCATATTGTCATCCCTACCATTGCCCCAAAACAATAGCAAAAGGGGGTGAGGAAGGGAAGGAAATAACAAAAGAAAAACAGAACCTCACCTCCCCACAAACAGAACCAAACCTTTCCTTTCCTTCCTTCATCCTTTTACCCTTTGGCCTGTGTGATGTGAGGTGACAATGTCTGAAGGCTGCTTCAGCTCTTCTGCAGCGTGACAGCTCCCCCCCTCCCCCCCTTCTTATCCGCAGCAGGAGACAGAAATTCGGAGCTTAAAAACCCCACCCCTCTGCAACAAGAACCGAGAATCAAGAGCCCTTCATTAGTATGGATCTTGGCAATTCTTGCTCTACCCTCTCCAATCGCAGCTGCCCACCTACTGTTTCCTCCTCCCTTCCCTCCCCCTCATCTCTTTTTGACGATTCTTGCTCTGTGCCATCAACCCTATCATCGCCATCGCCTGCTCTGTATTGCTGGGCTAAGTGCAGGGTGGCCATCGGAGCCTCTGTTTCCCAGCTGGAGCTCGCCTTCGATGACACTGATTCCACCCCTTTAGCTCCTCTTTCTCTTTAGATTGGTCGCCCCATTATTTAGTTTCGCCCCTCCCCCGTTGTCTGCTGTTTCTTTGGCTTCAAGAATAACCGCTCATACCCATTTTCTCTCTCTCCGTCCTTTCTTTCTCTGTTTCCTTCTTTCTTTCTTTCTTTCTTTCTTTCTCTCATTTCCTTTAAAGAGACTGATTTGATATTCTTGGGGGAGGTTGGAGATGTTGGGCCTACTTTGCTTGTTCTCTCCGGCGGTCGCCACAGCCGAGCCACTGAGCATGGTTTCTCCGACGATCTTAGCCGGTCACGGTGACCACCGACCCGTCAGGTAAAATCATACAATTGAATCTTTCTACTGTCATTTGATGTTTAATGCTATATTGTTTCATCGTCCCAATGATGTGGTTAGATTGATTATCAAGGAAAAAACATGTTTTGGTCGATCATTTCATGCTATGAGGCATGAAGTTGTTTGGCCCACTGATGGTATCTGGGAATTGAAGATAAGGACCGGGTAGATATTTCCATAGCAAGAAGTTGTTGGGCCCACTGATGGTATCTGAGAATTGAAGATAAGAACCGCGTAGATATTCCCCGTTCACAGTGTCACTTAGTAAAGAGATGTCACGTAGAAATTTCTCGGAGAAGTTGATGATTCTCTGCTTATTCCCACCACGAACTCTTGAATTGATAATTGCCCTGTGTTGTTTAAGTTTGTTGTGTATTGATTGATTAAGAGAGGGAGAAATATCGGGCAGTTTTTGATGTATTTAGTTATTGTATTTATGGCAATAGAGGTGGAAGGCAAACCCCAATATGCCTTTATCTTTACGATCATCATCATCAGGTGTGATCGTTGTCTACCTCGGTGTTGGAACGGGAATGAGGAGAAGAAGGGGAATGGATTAAGGAGGAGAAGCCTCTGTTTCACTCGACATGCTCAGGTTACCGCTTCAGCTTCTCCTCGTTCTAGCAACCAAGTGATGAAGAAGGACTCGTCCCGTTCCAAAATCTACCAGGAGGTTGATTTCGCTGTGATTATGATATGATGCATCCCCTGTAACATATTGAGAAGGCTCACTCTTTGCCGATGATTTGCCTCATATTTATGCGACCGTCCTATAATTTGGCTCAGTTTAATTGCTTCTCCACTGACTTAATAGACTTTCTTAATACAATTTCTAGGTCCTTGAGGCTGCCCGAGAAAAGTTCACTCGAGAGATCTCCTTTCAGTCCAAGGACAAAGACATCTCTCTTGCAAAGGTATACTTCTCAATGATCTTTATTAATATCCCCTTACGTCCATCTAAATTACCACCGAATCTAATCGGCGGGCAGCTCTGTTACCATTGTCTGTTGACCTCGTCCAACGGGAGAGCCATGTTTACTTTTCCCATTTGCTGGTGCATTGCCATATGCTATTATAGTATATCACGGGAGCCTAATTTGTTTTTTTCTCTTTATAGGAGTATCCTCCTCCTTTTTCCTCATTTTGAATTTGAATTCCTTCACGATTCATCTGTTCTTGGCAACATGGAACAGGTTCTGCTGTATGTGGCTGCTGAAGATGAGGCACTGATGGCCTTCAATCGAGAGATGGATGCTCAGTCCCTTTCGAATGAGAGATCTGCTATGTCCCCATCAGAGGCTCTAGAGTGGGATAGTTTACAGCAGATGCCTTTGGCAGGAAAAAATATAAGCCAGTGGATGGATGAGCTTGACGTGATTGCTAAAGAAGTGGAGGCAGAACTCATTTCTAGAGACATAGGATGCCACTTGGTCGAGGTCATAGAGGCAATTAATCTCGTCCTGTTCGGGTTTAGAGGCTTCAAGAGAACCTCTGTACTTGTGGACTCCAAGTGCTCTTACTTGCATACTGTGCTGAGCTCTAGAAGTGGCAGCGGTAAAGTTTCCCCTTTAGGCTGTTATAACTTTCTGCATTTAAATATCCTTCCCCCTCGTTTTGATTATAAAACTATGCATTATTCAGCAAAACTTTCTGCATTTAAATATCCTTAGCGTGCATGGTTTTAGTTCCTGTGCAGTTTCTTTTCTGGTTGGGTTCTGTCTATATTCTTTGAATATGATTGTTTGCGATCAATTTGGTTTTTTGACAGCGATTTTGCTTAGCATAATCTACATAGAGGTATGTCGGAGACTCGGTCTGAACATTGTGGGATCTCGTGTTGGGGAAGATTTTTTGATATGGCCCCAGACAGGGAACCCAGAGGTTTGTGAACTTTATGTTTTTCCATTTCTCTTATCAATCTTGTGTCAAATATTTCATAATTCCCTTGTCATTTAGTTATCACTGAAGATCAGAGTTGTGTATTAGGAACTGTTCAAGGTTACTTCGGGACACAGCCTGTTTGCTATTGTCAATGGAAGGTGCGTAGAGGATCCAAAATCGAGGGCCTCAGACTTAACTAGCAATTCTCTTCTGGGTCTTGAGATAGCTTCGAACAGGGATATTATCGGGATCGCTCTTGCCAACTTGATTGTAAGTAAAATGCCCAAATTACCTATGTTAGAACTTTGGTTTCTCACCAAAGGATCTTCAATGTCCTCATCTAGAATATCCTGCCTACGAATTAATATGAACAAAAAATATTACAGAGGCTACACTGGAAGCGTGCATCGAGGCTGACTCGTGGGCTGATGTTGACTTCCCCACTAAGGAATGCTCAGATTGATACCTCGAATGCTCCATTGTTGAGGCCCCAGGATCTTAGGTAGTGTTTCCATTCGTGTCTGTTGTTACATCCAAAACTTTCAATTTTTTCTTCAGCATTTTCGTGGTGACGTTACATGGTTAATAACCATGTTGAATCCATACATTGCAGCATTAAAACGGTGCTTTTTCTTGAAATCTTTTTGAAACAAGACGTAACTAATGGCTGTTTCTCAAATCCACGATAGGTTGGCTATCATGGCGTCAGAGAGATTACTGATTCTGCAGCCCCATAACTGGGCTCTGAGGAGAGACCACGGGATGATGCTATACTTCAACAGGTACGTGCCATGAAAATTATTTTACACCAAAGATCGAGTTCTAGTGTTGATATATATAACACGGGATGGTCAATCTTACAGGGAATACGGGGAGGCGGTCCAAGAGCTAAGCATCTGCATGGCCTTTGCCCCTGAAGAGGAGGCTGAGATTCTGGAACCTTTTGTTGAGAAATTGCATCTGCTTCGTCGCGAATCATCGTGGAAGTCCTTTGGGTACTCCGATCAGCTGACCGTACCTTAGTGTAGTTGCTTGGTCATGGATCCTAACTCTCTGTCTCTCTGGCCCCCCTCATTCTTGTTCATGTGAAGTATTATATCCGTACACGAATGTAAAACATGCTCTGGTTGCATGCTTCTCTACAAATCATAATACTAGGAGGACGATGAAGCCCGAGAAAGAACATCTTGGCTGTCGAGGCTTCAGCGGTACAACTTGGAACCAAGAGGGATTAGGTAATATTCCCGTAACTTTGTGACGGTAGTGTATATTGTCATATATAAAAGCCAGAAAGTATTAGTTTTTCACAATTCCGGGATGTATTTTCTTCGTATCTTATTGCCAGTGTCTTGAGGATTAGTCAGACTATCAAGATACGTAAGGAGTATAAACCAACCGAGCTATTCGGTACCCGGGATCGGCTCTATTAATATCCCGGTCAAGCGTAACTGTACTGGACGCACCCACGAACTTGACCAAATTTGTCTAATATTGTAATAGAGCCCCATAACTATGCAAATCTTGTGTGCAGGGCTTGTATTAAGTTTAATTACTCTATTAGCTCGAGCTTAATAAGGAGGATATATTCTTTTTTTTTTAAATAAAAAATAAAAAATTTCGGTAGAGATCTTACGGGGTATATCACCACAACATCCAGGTCGAATAAAAATGCTCCAAGAGGCATGACAATGGTATGTGTTGTCGTGTCGTGGATCCACCGTTGACACCGACATAGGATGTCGTAAAATTTAAAATGTACGAAATCACCGAACGCGCACACGCATATAAAATGTACACATGGAAGGGACCCGGATCGTGTTCATTTTGGAGCAGTGGATCCGAGGAAGATGTCATCTGTACTTTAAAATTGTTATCCGATCCGATTGATTCCCAACACCGCATTGATTCCCTCCATTTTGTTAGGTTTCTTTAATCATACTTAATTTAGGTAATTAATCATTAAAGAACTGAGAGTTGCGTGTTTCCATTAAGACTGCATCTCAAGCTTAATTAATTGCTGCGATCCCTATAAAGACATGCATTGCATCCGATAATTATTGTACTCTGCATTTGATTAATGTTTTCGGTCTTTCTTAATCCGTTTCTCGGTCTTTCTTCAATACATGTATCAGTACTTTCGAGCCGAATTCGACCGGATTATTTAGTTATATGTATCTTTCCGAACAACAGGACAGATTCCCATTAGTTCAGCGGGTCACGTTGTTGAGATTTGAAAATCGATGGGACCTTAATATAGTCTTCCGTACGGTAATTAACCACTGGAAGACAGGAGTTGGTATTTAATGTGCTCATTATCAAACATTCACCCAATCAAATTCGGATTAGGTACTTTGTGTCCTGTCCAGGTAGCGTAGTCCACTAGATTAAGCCTTGTGATGATGTTGATTTTCTCATCGGTAGTACGATAGGCTCTTCCGATACTAATTTAAATTGATGAGCAAACCGTTTATTGAGTGAACTTACTCTGGACGCAGACTCAAGCTAAGATGGGTTCTTTTAGCAATTACAAAAGAATCAACCAACAAAAGGGGAAGGGGGGGTGGTGTTCATTATAGTATAGCTTGGCATTCAACCTGAAACCAAGAGATTACGAATTAAATGTCGATAGTGGCGTTTCCTCCGCTTCTTTATTCACCTACCGTTAGATCTATGAACCTTTCTTAATCTGAGAAGAACAATAGAAAATCAAACTCCACAACAAGTTATTTTAAAAAAAAAAAAAAGAGGAGGCCCGAGTGGGACATTGTTTGGGCTATTCCGGGGAGATGACCCGAGGTCCATGCTAAGGCCCATGAAGCCCATGGGGACAACTTGGGCCTATCAGTAACTTCGGGCCGCAGCAACTGGGCCCACTCACTATACGGCACCGTTGCTGCCGAAGCATTTCTTTACTTCTCCTGTTTCTTCAAAGTAAACGGCGGCTGCTCGCAGTCTACTGTATGATTGTTGTCGAAGAACCGCCAAAGAAGCAGAGATGGCCTTATCATTCCTCCGGCCGACGCCATCGCCGGCGACTCCTCTCATGAAGGTCAATGTCTCCCCGGCAAGGCCTCTTGCTTCCCTTTCAACCCAAAAGTTGCCATTCTCATTAACGCTCTTCAAATTCCCGCCCTGCCCCTCCACCGACCGGCGGTGCCTCCGGCTCAGGCGATCACCAGAGCAGCTCGGCGCTCTCTCCCATGAATCTTTAACCGATGCCGGAAATGGAAGCGGCAAGAGCAGCAGCAACAACGACAGTAACGGCGGCGGTTCAAACAATTTCTGGGGGTGGTGGCGGTGGCACAATGACGGCGGCGACGGTGATGGCAGTGGCAGCGGCTCTTTATGGGCGATCAATTCCGTCCTCATCCTCTTCATCTGCTCACGTGCTGCTCTAGCCCTGTCCTCACCGGACGAGGAGAACGACGCAGTCTGGGAGGTCCGGGGAGGGAAATGGATCAAGTTGGTCCCTAACAATGACACCTTCATTGTTGCCGGAGCAGGCGACCGAGGCTCTGGGGACGACGCGTCGTTATACGTTGGTGGGGGTGTCATCTCCACTGTGTGGGTTCGCTGCAGGGAGCTGTTCGTCCAGTTAATGCTCCCTGAAGGGTTCCCCGACAGCGTCACCAGTGATTACTTGGATTACTCTCTTTGGAGAGGTGTGCAGGGAATCGCCGCCCAGGTTAGCGGCGTCCTCGCCACTCAGGTATCGTCCCTGAAGCTGAATTTCCGAGCGTACCGAACGCTTGTAGTATGTCTAATGTGCAGTAATGTTGTTGGGTTGGCTCGTCTTTGCTAATGAATTCGAATGCGAGAAAGAGGAAAGCCAAAATCTTTCCACAAGTTAACTCAGAACTCGAAAGAATTATCTTCTTTCGGCACGTCATTCAGTCAGTTGGTCCAGAATGCTTTGACTTTCGGTATGGTAATATAGACGTTATATCTATATAGGCATTGCTCTATGCTGTTGGATTGGGAAAAGGAGCTATCCCTACAGCAGCTGTTGTGAATTGGGTACTTAAGGATGGGATCGGATATGTCAGCAAAATATGCCTCTCAAAATTTGGGCGGCACTTTGATGTCCATCCTAGAGGGTGGAGGCTTTTCGCTGATCTGTTGGAAAATGCTGCCTTTGGGATGGAGATGCTGACTCCTGCGTTTCCCCACCTTTTTGTTTTCATTGGTGCTGTTGCTGGAGCAGGACGATCTGCAGCTGGTCTAATTCAGGTATTTAAGATTGATGAGTCTCATTCCAGATCTATGGGCTCTCAAGCTTCATATTCATAGTCAAAGAATGCATTGTTGCCTTGGATGATAAAGCTGACAGTTGTTGCATATCGACCCTCATGAATTTTGATTCTTATCTGTTTTCAGGCAGCTACAAGGAGCTGTTTCTACGCTGGTTTTGCCGCTCAGAGGAATTTTGCTGAGGTGGAAAATATTTGCCTTTGCCTAATTGTGTCTCAGTACTTGACTATCAATGAGTTATGCAACAGTCAATATGAAAGCAGAGCAACTTCACCAGATAACAGAACTGTCTCATATGATGGTTCCATTCCATTCTGGTTCTGCTTTTTTATACAAAACGTAACATTACTACATGTGTAGGCATATAATTGTCTGATCAATTGGGTTCTGATCTCTATATTTAATCTGCTTCAGCCTTTACATAACCTCCATCTTTTCTGAAATTAATGGAAGTAATTTTGTAATGTTAGGTAATTGCGAAGGGTGAAGCTCAAGGAATGGTGAGCAGATCGATTGGTATCGTGCTCGGTATAGGATTAGCCAACTGCATAGGCACTTCTACATCCCTTTCGCTTGTTTCTTTTATTGTGGTAACTTCGGTCCACATGTTCTGCAATCTCAAGTCGTATCAATCAATTCAGCTGAGGACTTTAAACCCTTATCGAGGAAGTAATCATCTGCCCCTGCATCTTTGTTGGTCTAGATATATTGTTTGAGAGGTCACATTTGCTTCTTTCTAGCAGAAGATCCTGCTTTGCTTTGTGTTAACAATATTCACAAATCGAATAAACTCTCTCCAAGCTCACTGTTGTGGTAGTTGCAAAAGGTGATGATAACATTTCATATTTTCTTATGTTGCCAAATTTTTTTTGCAGGTTTGGTTTTCAGTGAATATCTCCTGAGCGGTCAAGCACCTTCTGTGAAGGAGGTCAATGATGAAGAGCCACTCTTCCCAGCTGTACCAATCCTTAATGGAATATGTGGTCAAAATGTGAGTGACTTATCCTCCATTGCGATTCATGAAAGTAAAAGTTGATCTAGAAAAATAAACTTCGATAATATGAACAGAATGCTTCAAGCTCCTTTTTCTGTGTCTCAGTATTTTCATCAATGAGGGGAAAATTCAGCCCATGCTTGAATATACATTGTTCGTGCACTTCCTATGCTTCAAAAAATATCGGCCACTTAACTGAAAACCAAGATCATGTATAGAGTGTGATTCTCACAGATTGCTGACTTTTAATCTCAGACACGAAATAGTGCATTGTCTTCAGAAGCAAAAGACGCAGCCGCTGAAATTGAACAGCGGCTACAACTGGGATCAAAGCTCAGTAACGTTATTCACAATAAGGAGGATGCGTTTGCACTGTTTGACTTGTTTCAAGATGAAGGTTACATTTTGGCCGAACACCAGGGAAAGTATTGTGTAAGTGGAATTATTCTGGCCTGCCTTTATTTCTTGTCTTTTCAGTAGTGGAGAAACTACTTGACTGTTTACTGAATTCTTTAATTGTTTATTATCATTCATCAATTGGATCATTAATCAGGTTGTGCTGAAAGAAGATTCATCACCGCAAGACATGCTCAAGTTGCTGTTCCATGTGAACTATCTCTACTGGCTTGAGAGAAATGCGGGAATAATAGCAACAGGCCTAGCTAGGGACTGCAAAGTGGGTGGAAGGTTAAGGATGTCGCTGGAGTATGTGCAGAGGGAATTCAAGCACGCAAAGGACGATGCTGAGTCAGCAGGTTGGGTGACTGATGGGCTTATTGCGAGGCCATTGCCGAATAGGATCCGTTGGGTTCATGTGCCCTCCTCGGTGACTGTGACGTAAAGATTTGGTCGTTCTTTTACCGAGGATTGAGATGCATTTTTGTCGACAATGAAGTCTGAGGAAGAAGAAAGGGAGGGTTTTCAAGATCACAACATAACATTCTGGAGTGTGGGTATTCTCTCTCATTTCAGGGGCTCTATTGTTTTGCCTCGAAGGACAGTGGAGTTTCTGGTGAATCAACAGATATGAACTTCAACATAAAGGTAGATATTCTTCATCAAACCATAATCAATGGATTTCGGTGACCCCCACAGCGATAATTCAGCGGGGAGGAGTTACAGGTGGATACGTTGGCTGGTTGAAGAACCGTACACGGAGCTAGTCCTACAACAGTCAGCATCTTTTGATCCGGCTGTTGGATTTATTTAAAGAAATGTTTCATCTAGTTATATCTTTGGGAATAGATAAAGGGCACTGTTTTCGATCGAACTGTTCATGTGCATATAGGTGTTGGAATGGTGTGTTCTTCAGCAGCAAGTTGCTACGATTCCGCGTGGATGCTCTCTGTTTCTTGCCTGCAGTTGCGCATTGGTATTCGTTGATTCCTATTCCTACCCCTCACAAGCATAAATGACGGGGGGAAGAAGCATATAACGTAATTGCTGAACAAAATCGGATTATCTCCGGTTAGTATTGGTAATTTCATTAGATTGTTGTATCACCCGGGTCGTCAAGACTTGGATGAAACTAATGCTCTAAAAATGGAAAACTGACACTAGACGACTCCAGAGTTTGATTTCGACTCGCTCAGGATTCTCTGTTGCTGTCAGGACTTGGTAACTATCGCTGTCTGATTGTTGTGGATTCCATATTGAGTCGGAAATACCGTACGGCTACGATGATCCGGACGACAAAGATATTTCCTAACCCCAAAATATTCTTAATATAACCGAAGCCGTGCTGTGTGGACGGGTCTTCCTGGCCCTCCCGCCACTCTGCTTCTGAGCTCACCACCGGAAAATGATTCTCGGCGTGATATGAATACTATGATATCACCACCGCCTTTACCCAAAGCAGTACCAGCTCCGGCAGCTTCTCTTCAATCCCATCATCATGCTCTGAACCTCACTAGTCATCACAATCTTCTCCTACTTCCTCCTCCTGCGAAGCCCTCTTCTCCGAGGCGACCCGAAGAACCTTCCCGCAGTCCCCTCCGAGTCCTCGAAACTCCGTCTCGACCCATCAAGAAGGAGGGACCAAGACCCACAAGGAAGAGCTCCACTACGGATGTACTGCGCTTGATGGACGCGCTCGCCCTCCCTGTGCCGCCGGAGACTTACCTGTCACTTGTCAAGGAGTGCACTCTATCTGGGGACTCTGACGAAGCCCTAGAGCTGCACAGGCACCTCAAGCGCAGCGGTCATAGACCTAGCCTGGGCTTGCTCAACAGGGTCCTGCTAATGCACGTCTCCTGCGGGTGCGTGAGAGCTGCCCGTCAACTGTTTGACGAAATGTTCCAGAGGGACTTTCTCTCTTGGGCAGTCATGTTCGCTGCGTTCATGGAGCAGGGGGACTATGAGGAAGCCATGAGGATGTTTTTGGGAATTCGGGACAGATTTGGGCCGTCTGAGGTGCCCTCATGGATGGTGTCTTGCGTTCTCACGGCCTGCGTGTGCTCCATGAATGTTGAGCTGGGGAAGCAAGTCCATGGATGGGTGCTGAAGACTGGTAATTCCAAAGATAAGCCCATCCAGAGCTGTTTGATGAACTTCTATGGAAAATTTGGAAACGGGAACTCAGCAATTACCTTGTTCAATGGATTGCCACATCCTGATTTCGAGAAGATGGACAGGACCGGAATGAGGAATAGGTGCCGTATAATTTCAAGGGCATTGAAGGCATCCGGAGGTATAAATGATGGAGGGCATTGTGGAAAGCAGATTCATGCTAATGCCATTAAGGTCGGGGTCAAAAATCACGGGCTCGTGCAGTGTGGGTTAGTTTATATGTATGCAAGACACGGGTTATTGATAAATGCCAGGAGAGTCTATGATGAGATGGCTACTAACAAGAGGCGGTATGCTGTGTGCTCGAATTCCCTGATTAAGGGATATCTGCGTCATGGATATTCTGTTGAAGCCATTAAGCTTCTGTATGAGATGACGGCAGAAGGGATCCGTTGCCCTGAAGCTCTCCTTGATAAGGTTCGGGTGTTGTCAGGAAGTTGAGGGCTTAAAGTTATGTTTCTTTACTGGTACAGAGATAGGATGGGACTATGCCGGTCTTGTAGTGTTTACTATAAAGCACAGCAGGTTTCCTCGGATTTTGTCAGATCGGAATCGTCCCACTATACGCCCCAGTGAATCAAACCATTGAGATTCAAAAGTGATTTCAGTGGGAGTTCGGGTCTGTGTCACCAATGTTAGAAACTCGGGAAGGATGGGAATCGCACTGCATGAAATGATGAAAAGATTGTCCTGCACTGCACAGGATCATTGCCGGATATTGATGTTTTCGGATTGTAAAACAATCAATGCGAGACAACAGCAGTTAAAAAGAATCTACCTTCATTCAGATTGGATCTTTAGTCCAATCTAACAATGCAAGAGGCATTTTGGTTCTCTCAGCATCGCTATCAGCTTGTGAAGGATATGTAATACATTATTCTACCAATATGTGTGAAACAGATAGGCTTATATGACATCCCTGTCTATTGTACATGAGGTCTGCGATGGTATGTATATAAATGTCGATCTGGTGATATCCATATGTCGAAAACTTATTCAGGATTTCAAATAGCAAAAATGTACATGTGGTACATACTCTATCATCCTAATCCGAAGAAACAATCTTCTCTTTCATTTGTATAGATGATGCCTACTGAAACTTTACGTTCAGCAATTCAACGACCATCTTCCATATAGTCCAGAAGACTTGGAAGAGGTAGTAATGTGGAAGCGGAAATTCAAACCTTTGATCTGGTGCATAATCGAGCAAGTATTGCCTCGATTCCAATAGAAAAGACATGATATAAGAAACTGAAAACAGACCGACTCACATGGCTGTGTTTGAGGCACTACAATCAGCCTCGTTCCTCGATTAAACGTATAGATAATTGCCTTCAATCAAGAATTGCAATTCTAAGTTCTAAATATCCTGAATCGTGTGTTCTTACAGTTCTAAAAGAACCAAAAAATATTATTAAAAAAAAAACTCTAATGGGTATTTACTGACAGATCTGTCAAGCTTTAACCGTACCTCGCAATTCCCGTATATAATTCTCTGTGCTTGCTTTCCCACGAGGGGAAAACCCACTCCAGGTTAGTCATCATGGAACCAAATCTCATATGAACACGTACAATCAATCTCATCTCCAATTATTCATCCTGACCAATTGGGCTGCGTGCAGTTTCTTAACTGATGGCCAAGATCGAAGGCGGCAGCAGGTTCAGAATGATCATGATCCATAAAGCTACTGGTCGAGGGAAGAGTCGTAACTTCAGATCTTGCAGGACGGGAGAAGCCAGTTCAATGGGAGGTCGACCAATAGGAGGTTTACATCTGCAGAGATAATTATCAAAAATCAGTTCATTCACTAAATCAGGAAAAAAAACCAGTACTTGTGCTAATGATCATGCCAAGAATATTTCATTCAAGTGAGATGATGAATTCAGACAAGTGAGATGCTAAAACCAATATCCGGGAAACTCTTGACACTCCCGGCCAGGAACAAGAGAAATCTTAGATCGGGAAGATTTACAATAACTCTTACAAAGACCAGATCAGGTTCCCATTTTCCTTAGAATAGACTGAGGAGCATGAAAATGCAAAGACTTCAAATACGAAAAACTAGAAAATCTTCTTTGAAAATGTTTATGAAGATAGGAACTATTAGAAAGAACAGAGAGGCATGCAATGCATTCATCCCACTAAGAAGCAACCTTAGAAAAGCTCAATAGTCCATTCTCCTAAAGAACTTGGTACATTTCAGCATAGCAGTTTCAAGAAATACATACCATGCCTCGTTCGACTACTTGTTGAGAAGCAATTGAGAGTTGAGACCATGAGTAGAACATAGGTATACAAGTAACAGAAAGGTCCTTGTAGAAACAAGGACTGGGTTTCCATGCTCATATATTTCATAAAAACTTCATAAGCAGAAAGAAGAGCTATACCGAGTTCCCAAGGAAGCAAGCCCTAAACTTTGACCGTGTGTGCCTCTGCGAGAGAAGAATTGAGGTCTTCACGAGATTGCGATCTCCTGCTTTGTAGACGCATCTGACTCCTGTGAGGAGACCAGAAGGAACCCGTCCCAGTACCATCAAAATGCATCTGCCCCAAGCTACCCGAGGAAAAACTGTGGGAAACTCCGCTGGCTGATGGATAAAAGGAAGAAGTATCAGTTAGTTGGATGCTGCTGCCACCAAGCCCGTGACCTATCCCGAACGGCCCTTGTTGAGAACCCGCAATCGTTGGACTCAGAGGAGTCTTAACTCGTTGATCCCCTGAAGGAAATTTGATATATGATGTTACAGAGAAGCAATTATAACTTTCAGTTGTTCCACAGCAAGATAGAGGATAGCCTATTGTAAGACCTCACCTGAGTTGATGGGACTCCACCGCTGGAAACGAAAAGGAGAAGGGACATTAAGAACAGAAGCAGCGGAGGCACTGTTATGCCTGAAGAGTGGAAGGTATGGTCTACGGAAAAATCTTGGCATCCAATTGCAAACCCATGATAGCGCACAAATCAGAATCAACAACGACATAAACAAAATTGTGATCAGAAGTATTGGATTAATTTTCAGTCGGAGTATTTCGTAACTTTGTAGTCGTGCTTGTAAAGGAAATGCCTTTCCCGCTTCCAGGAGCGCAACTCCAAGTGTCCATGTGATACTTCCAGAATCAATAGTGATTTGTTTATCTGTAATATGCAAACCCTCCCTCAACAAAAAAGCTATATAGGGTGCCCTGAAGCAGTACTGTTCAATGAAGGGTTGTGGAGGAACGCTTCTTTTTGCAGTTTCCCAAGTTTTTTCACAGAACTCTCTTCCCTTTTCCAGTACATCATCAAGTGTGGCATCTTTAGTCAGGTTGAAAAACCGATACACAACAAAAAAGCCGGACATAGCATAAAATTTGCCATAGGGGCGAGGTAGATCTTCCCGTAGGGCACAAGGCTGTAAATCACAATCAAAACCAGGGCTTAGATTTGACCACTCAGAGAGGTTAACAGCAACTTTTGCAAGTGCATCGCATTCCACCCAATTTGGAGCCCCAATGAGTCGCAGAGAGATTCCCGGTTTACCTCCTTTGCCAATCCTGCCCCCAACAACAGGGCTCCCACCTTCGTTGAAATTAGAAGCACACTGGGAGCAAATATACCGCTCTTTGTACCCAGATTGCAGACAAGGATGCTTAAGTTCTAAGTTCCCATTAACTGAATCCACTTTTGTGCCTTCTGGAAGACTCTTGAAAATCCGTGTGACAGACTTGTCAAAAGCATCATTCAGGCCATAGCCAGCGAGAGAATAGGCATTGAGGTGATGATTGGCTGTGCCAATTCTGATATTCAAGGTAGATTGGTCATGCACATTCTCTCTGTTCTCAAAGGTAACCTGCAATGAGGAACCACCGAGATCAAGGGCACCAAATGTCTCCTTCTTTGGCATACCTCCCAACATACCAGTGTGGTAATTTAGAGCTGCCCACCCGTAATAAGCCTCCTCAGTGCCAGATATAATCTTTACCCATTTTCGCTCACACAAAAAAGGTGATCTCCTCAATATAGTCCAAGCTTTGTCGAGAAGCCATTTAGAATCAATAGGAGGTAGCCTGCGGACTCCGGCTGTTGCGTACAGGAAGAGAGAAGTAGACTTGTGTGAGTGCTGAGGAATTTGCTTCTCTGCCCACTGAATGAGTGGGTTAATTGCATCTTTCAATCCGGAAAAATTATGCACCAACTTATCAAACCCAGGTTCTGTTTCCATTCGGTCATAGGCACGTCCAATCTGGGACTTGGGTTTCTTGCGGATCCCTTCATTAAAAGACTTGAGAACTATAGGAAGGCTCCCATCCCTTTTGTAACTAAGGGATGCCTGATATACATATGCTCTAGTTCCTGTGCTCCCGCAGTCCAGTACGACATAAAATTTTGAAGCTTCCCTGGACCAGTTGGTGTATATATACATGGAAACCGCGTATATAAACAAGGCAAACAACATCAGGCATAAGAGAAACAAGATCGCCCGTGTCCACTTCCTCCGCGAAATCGGGACACCCCCTGTTAAGGATTTTTCCTTAGAGAAGCTAGACACGGCATTCTCTCTGAGCAAGGGATGGGGAGGCTTCGAATGTATTCCATTGAGATCACCATCCTCTGAAAAAAGGCCATGGTACGTCGACAAATCTTGTAAAGATGAGGAGAGCCGTAAATTGTTCTTTTGCCCAGAGTTGGAGAAACCAGATGCATAGACAGCTGAACCTGCCTGCGGTGACACTACAGAAGTCGGCATGTACCGAGCAGAAGAGGCATTCGGGCTCCAAAAACTGCCCCTAAATGCTGAGAAAATACCTGCGATTTTACCAAACACCATTTTTTTTCCCACTCTCTTCCCCTTCTTGAGATTGGAATAATGCGAATTCTCTCACGGATAATATTCCATCTCCCGGAAAACCTCCCACACAATTATCTTAGTAATCATCACTTATGTCCCGTCTCTTAGCATGACAAATAAAGAACCCCACCAAAACAAAGACAATACCGAGCAAAATGCCATCTTCCCCTCCATCGCAGCAGGCCAGGCGCGCACAATGCAGCTTGATTCGCAGCGGATCCTGGGCAGAGTCATTCAACACCGCATCCGAGTCAACGACCGACAGGAATACATCATAACAGATAAAGGAAAAAAAAACCGAAAATTGAGCTCAAATCAGAGGCGGTTAGAGGCTAAAGGAGATCAATCAAAGCACCATGGAACAATCAATTCAAACAGGAGCTCAGAGGAAAACACGCGGATATAACGGAGGCGGCGGTCAAATTGACATATTGAGTAGTCAACTGGATCGATTTGGGGGGATGTGGGATCGGAGGGACAAGTGAGAAAGAGGGTACCTGAGGATATTCTTGGGGTTGAATGAAGGAAGGCGGCGGGCGAATCAAATCCAAAACGGATCCATCGTCGTCGTCGTCGTCTCTCTCTCTCTCTCTGCTATCTAATCTATGGTGTGAGACTTAGATCGAGGAGGGCGGGCGGGCGGGCGAGACTGTGAGAGGAGAGGAGCGTGTGAAATGGAGAGAGAAAGAGAGAGAGAGAGACCGGAGCAGAGCCCAAACGGAAACTCCTCCGTCGGTTTTGTTGTTTCGTATTATAAGCTGCTGTGCGTGCGATCGCTCGCTGCGCGCTTTTTTTTTTTTTTTTTCCTTCTCTTTTAATTAATTATTCTTTTAATCGATATTTTTTCATCCTGTGAGCCATAAATCTAACTTACGATTGAATTACCACCAACATGGTGGTCTAGTGATTAAGTTTCAAACGTTCCATTTGAACATCACGAGTTCGAACCTCACTGAGAATTTAGAAATTGCTAGTACGTGGGTGTATTATGGGCTGGCGGTTGCCGCCCATAATACTTAGTCCAGTGAACCTTGGACTTAATTCACTAGTGTATTGGTGGGGCTGCGGTGATCAAATTGAACTAAGTCTCAACGAACTATGACGAAAGGAACATTCTGTGGCAATTAGGTTCCCTTAATTGGGACAGCCACAGTGGACTAATAACTCGACCTAATCTTTTATTCAAAAAAAAAAACTTCCGATTGAATTGGATTCGAGCCAAATCTGTTTGATTTGGCTTACTTTAAATTCAATACAAATCTTGCATTTTTCATCCCATGAGTCATAAAAATTTAAGAGTTTCCTTCCAATTGAATTGAATTCTAACCAAAATTTATTGATTTGTCTGGATTTCAAATCCAATGCAAATCTTGAATTTTTTAATTAACTAGACGACGGGCCGTGCGTAATATTAGGAACAATCGTTTTTCTCTTTTAATGTTATTAAATTATGAAAATATAAAAAACATAATAGTTAATATTGTGAATGGAGACGTAATAAATGTTAAGAGCAGATGAAAAATCTTTTTATTTTCTTAACTTACTATATTTTTTAGTAGAGTTTAAAATATATTCAAATGCAGCTCTTACATAAGACTCAACTTTAATATGAACATCTCGACATCAGTATATACAATAGAGTTGACACCTCACATGTAGTCAAATCCATCTATGATATTCATGTAGTCCGTATCCCAATATCGATCTCCAAAATGTTGGTAGTTATGTATGAGAGGTAATTAATTTTGTGCATCATCTAATAGCATGTGCGTGAAATTTCCTCGTCAACAACTGATTGTACCTTTTTTACCACGAAGAGATAGTAATAAAAGATGAAAACAGATAACGTGAGACTACAACAGAGAAAAGATTAATCCCTTGATGCTTTTCTAGTTGTATAATTCGGTATGAAAATCTTGAGAGGTTTCAACATATACTTTCTCGCCTTTCTAGGCTTAGCAATGCCCGTCTTGTAATAAATGGAGTCCATAGTTTATAAAGTTCAAAATAAATTCCTAGCGGACCATACATAAGAGAGCTATCAAAGCTTATGAGAAATGTCTTAAGTGGATTTGAATGAATTTCCATTTTGGAGGACTCAATGTGAAAATTTAATGGATTCATTATTAAAGTCTTTTCATATTTGTTGGTGCAAGTCATTTCAATTTCAAGGAGTGAGATGACGTCATAATATTGCACAATTTGTCCCATTACTATTTAGAAAGGATCTCGAAAGGAGAAGTCTCAACCATCCTACATGGCGCTTTTCGACGCGTCGGCCATGTTTTTAGTATTGTATATAGATATAGATTCTAGTGCCATATTCATTTCAAACAACAGATTTCAATTGATTTTTTGCCAATTGAATTGAATTCTTGTATTTTTATGGATTCCAGACATAGCTTTAAAATGCAAAGTCCAAACAACAGATTCAATACGATTCTGGTCAAATGAATAAACTCGTACATGGAGGATTCCATATAAAGTGTTCTAATTTATTAATTAGAATAAAATAATTTAATTCAGGCTTGATTTGGGAGTATTTTTCGCTGAATAACTTGATTTGGGAGTGTTGTTGCTAATGGAGAAGTGCTTAAATAAGATAACTAAAAAAATAAAGGGTTAAATGCACTTTGCCTCCCGACTTATGAGGTGAAATTAGATTTGCCCTCCGACCTATGAAATTTGGCAGAATGCCCCCTCACCTAATCCAAAAATAAGCGATGCGACTTCCAAACCAAATTTCGGTCAAAATTCCGGCCAAAAGAAGTTTTCAGAAATTGATTATCATTAATCTGATCATCAATTGGTCTTCCTTTTTCCCAATGACTCCAAACGTTCACCTCTGCCCCTGAAAACCAATTATGAGATACACTCTGCGATATATGATAATATATATATATATATATATTTATCATGCAAACATAATTTTGTTGATATGTGTCTTTTCATTTAAATATGATTATCACATATTTTACATTTTAGAAATACATAGGACTTAAGAGTAAAGTGTTCGGCTAGATTTTAGACTAGACGAATAAACAATATTATATTAGATTGTCCGGGATTCACGGAGCCCCGATGGTTGACCGGGCGAAACTCGGACATCCGAGTCAGCAAAAAGAAATAGAATATATATATATATATATATATATTATGTAGTGGATAAAGAAAATTAATCATAATTACAGATTTATCAGTCAAAATTGATTTTCTTTTTTTCTGAGGAATCTGAAATTATGAATTATTTTATTCAGTAGCCGTTCCTCGTTTTATAATTAGGAGTTGAGATTTCTCGGAGCTACATCATTAATTGATTAAGGAAAACTTGTTTTGGCCGGAATTTTGACCAGAATTTGGTTTGGGAGTCCCATCGCTTATTTTTGATTAGGCGATGGAGCACTCTGCCAAATTTCATAGGTCGGGGGGCAAACCTAATTTCACCTCATAAGTCGGGAGGCAAAGTGCATTTAGCCAAAAAATAAATGCTGATTTCAGAATAACTTAAAGTGTTTGGAAGAAACTAATTTAAAATTATTAAAAGTAAAAAAATATAATTATTAATACCTAAGACAGAATAAGTAAAAGCATATTTGATAAGTATTGGTTGAGAAAATCACGTATGCAACCGCAATTTTGACCTAATCCGTGGTTTCAAAAACTCTCGTCAAACACCAAATCTACTTAAAATTATAAGGAAAAGTGATATGAAATCTCCCACCGCACTCCCAAATGAACTATCGGTGACTAAATCAAAACAATTGACTTCCCAACTATAATGTTGGTGGACAATTCTACCTCCCCAACTTTTGCCAAGGTGCAGTTGAACCCGATTTCGATTATAAAGATGGACTTGAATGGGAAAAGAATCATGTCACAACCGAGTTCAATCTCACAATGGTCGATAAAGTGAACCTTTTGAGTAGTCAGCCTGAAAAAAATCTTGTGTGTCACGATCGTGTGAAAGTTCCTGATGAAAATGCAGTGCCTTTTGAACATGAAAGAATCGATCAGTTGCTCGACCAGTTGAATTGCCCATATCCAAGGGCTTGGGCTATAATCCTTTTAGTCCATAATCTGAAAAGAGATTTTGACATTATTTACGAGGAAAAAGAATTGGGAACTCAAAAGAGATCTCATTTTTAAGAGATAAGATATATTGACATACGGCGAAACCCGTAATTCAAATTACGGGATCGGATCGAGAAAGGACCTTGCCGTTACTGGGAGGGGGAATGAAGCAGCTGATCAAAAAATGGACTGCCGTTTCAGCTTACGCTAAGATGACCTGATATGACGCTTTGGTTTATGTCCATTTAGTACTACTATTCGTCTGAACGTGGAGTGACAGGTTGTCAATTAATAAGCTCCAAACTAGTCTTCTTTTCCCTTTTTCCCAGTTTGATCGATTGTGCCGACACTCGTGTGGTCGGAATACGACACAACAAAGATGAGATCTTCATAAACTCCTGAATGAAGCACATCCCATTTCCGGGACTTAAACTTTCAAAGAGACCTGAAAACATGAATGAAGAAAACAAAACAGATATTGATGTAGTAGGGGAGAGGGCAAACAGAGGCGAGAGATCTTCCGGCTTCATCGGGGATCACACCTCTGTCGTTCTTTACAAGTATGATTTCTTTTCCTTAAGCATGCATCATGGCTAGAGGAGCGCAAAGACAACATACAGCTTAATCAAAGTACTGAACTGTTCGATCTAACATTTTAATTCCACAATAGCGCTTGGTCTCTCAATCTAGTCCTTTATGTAAGGAGGCTGAGGATCCCAACAGAAGATGCCCTTTCTGATCTGTGATCCCGTCCTTGAGAATGAGAGGCTGCGAAGATCGAGGAGTGCCCGTAATGATACTCCCCATTGCGGTTTGCTTTTCTCGGTAAGATGCCCATGTGAATAAATAGAGACCTCCTATGATCAGACCTCCCCCTACGACGCTGTTTCCAAAAGCATAGAACCAGGTCAGGTTTTTCTACGATGGAAATAACCGAGCTTTTAGCACCATAGAGAAATTAACCCCATCTTCCATTATCTCTTCCGGAAAAACAAAAGTTTAGAAGTAACGTATTGAAACACGCTTCGGAAAACCTGCAGCTCCACAAAACATATTCTGAAGTGCAACCAACGCGTTCTTCTATTAGTTTCTCTCTTTTCCATGATGAGAGACGAAAAATTGTAGAAAGTTCTTTTTTTTTTTTCTTCCCAGTTCTATGAAACTAAAGGAAATCATTTACGGATGGATTGGAATAACGAGCAATACCTTCCAAGATAGATGGGGCTTCCAAGAAATATTCTTGATAGTAAGGCTGATAATGCAGGTTGAAGCGGGTTGTACAGAGCGACCAGAGCTGGCCCCAATATCTTGTTTGACCAAGTCAAGAGCCCGTAGTTTAGGGCAGATGCAACAATCCCCTAGTAAAGTGTATCACCCAATGAGATACAACGAAACAAAGCAGAAGCTATTGTCTGGATAATATAGAAAGAACAAAAGGCAATACTATGCATAATTTTCATGCTTCTGGTTCTTCTAAACAATTTCAAAACTGACAAGTACAATGCGGGTATCTAAACAAGAACAGACAGAAATCAGCTTTCCAACAACAAACGATAAATGCCTCCCACCAGATCCTTAAAGTCCCATGGGGTTGTAAGATGCAACTAACACCATGTCAACATGTACTAGTGTATTCAAATTTACATATGTTGGTCTATTTGCATGTGAAGAGATAGCAGGAATCCAGAAACTTACGGCATAGAGGACAGCATAAAGCTCTGGTCGGGTCAAACTCCACTCCGTTGACTCCCCAGTCATAAAGAATGACGTTGTAACCATGAACATTGCACCAAAGAAATATGCATACGCTGTGACTGATAAGCTTGCAGGATACTTGGCTAAAACTGGAGCCTGAAATTTTTTTATGCCAGTAAGTTATAGCCAAAGGATCTTACAATCATCAGAGAAGTATGCATTATAAGTCAATTCAATTCAATTGAAATCCGACCATTATTGAATGTATAAAAGAAACTGTAGGAACCTACCGAGAAAAGCTACAAGAATTACAGTGGAATAAAATACAGGCAAAATCAACAAGATTTGCCTACACGTTAGTTTCACTTGAATAAACAAAAGAATTTGGCCGGAAAAAAAAAACATGAAAGAATTCATGTGGATTCATACATGATGCCAAACAAGTTAAATTATTCATTCCCAGGAAAAATTGATCCCAGTATATTACTGAAGCAACTCTTACATGAAAACCGAATAACTTACAATGTAGGCAACATATTTAAGCAAACTACATTACACGCATTCTGGGTAATTATTCATAAAAAAATTAATCATTACCTGTATAGCCAAAAAAGCAGCCATGCACAAGCAATTCCCAATTAAACATAGAACTCCGACATGCCAATCTTCGAGCCCCAAATCAAGGAAACTAAGCAAGAACCAGTGTGAAGGCTCGGGTTGGGATTTTGCACTTATTTCATTATGGGTCGCAAAATCTGCTTCCTCATATCCAATTAAGGCAGGGCCACGGAACAGAACCATCAATACAGCACCAAAAACACAAATGACGGTGCCTAAAACCTTTGCTTGACCCTCGATTCGGGAAAACCTCACCTTTTCTGTACTGCACCAGCAAGTTTATGGGTAATGATGAGCAAGCGATCAAAGCCGATTTACTCGTTCAAAGGATACGCTCAATCTACCAGCAGAAAGAAAACACGGGAGGCAGTGACTAGTTAAACTCACCCCATCATAATGGCCAAGATAAAAGTGAAGATTGGTATCGAAGGTTGTATTGCAGCGGCGTAAGTTGGGTTTGTGTAGGTCAGCCCAACAAGGAACAAGAGCTGATTTCCGAATATCCTGTTTGATTGGAGAACAAGCATGATTAACCGATTATGAACTTCCTGTCTATAATAATTGGAAGAATGAAGGTTGAGGATATAAGGTCACCCAGTCAGTCCAAGGAAGAAGAATGAAAGCAAAAGGCGTCTTGTCATAGGAAGTCTAGTCCTTCTGCAAACAAAACAAAAGATATGTACTTAATAAACGGTAGAGTACAGATTACAAATCAATCATGGAAGATTATCCAAGTCAGTTAGGTGACTGCTTAAACAACATCATTGGAGAAACATCTGCAGGATACAATGTCCTCTTTTCTTCCTTTTCCTCCACAGTATAGCTCAGTGAATAACTACTCATCACATGGCACATGGAATAGCTACAATATGAGACAATAGCCCAGGGTTGAATTAAGTAGCAATCACCAGAATCTCAACGAAAACTCAGCAGAAAGATCATGCTTCACTGCTACTCTGAGACAAAGCAACAATCTTCGAACTAAAGTTTCCAAATTTTGTGGGAATCGACGAATAACGTGCAATGTCTGATCGTCCCATAATGTCTTGAGTTCTACCGACACACCACTAGCAGCTTACGCTGAAGAATGACATCTCTCGCAGACCTGGAACTCCATTTCTAGAGCTCACCCAGTGACTCGAAACACGGATGCTCTCTCCGATCATTGCCATCGCACTCATCCGAAAGGAACAATGAAACGGAACAAAACTTCATCGATTTTACACAGAGAGAGAGAGAGAGAGGGAGGGAGGGAGGGAGGGAGGGAAAGGATACTTCTCGCGGTCGCGGAGATAGGCGACGGGGGCGAGGATGGAAAGGGCGAGGAGGTCGCGGAAGACGCAGAACACCAGCTGGTTGACCCCGGCATTGAGGGCTACTTTGGTAATGACGTGGTATCCCCCATTGAAGAGCTGCACCATCGCCATGGCCGCGTGCGCCCTCTTCGCATCCTCCCCGATCCTGCTCCCGGGGGCAGCCGCCATCTCAGAGATCTCTTCTCCGATCGGCGGCCGTTGAATCTGAAAAAAAAGTGGCTTCCCGGGCCTCCTTGCGTCAACAGCTCCAAGACACAACACCCACCACCACTGACTGACGCAGAGAGAAGACCAGCAATGTCCAGGAATTCTTCTTGATGATGCCGAGGATTATCAATCTGCCGTTGGTGCTGCTGTCCTGTCTATGCTTCGTCTTCAAGGTAAAGAGAATTTGGGATTTTGCTTTGGGCTTTTGTATGTAACAATAAGGTTTCCGTATTGTCCGGTTTCACAGGTCACGGCAGCAACGCCGGCCTCCTTGTCTCCGGTCTTGTCTTTTGGTCTTTCGAATATTAAGTTCGTCCTAGCACTCCATGTCATGCGAAAAACTTCGCAATCGGTTTGATAACATCCTCGAGCTTGTGCTTGTCGACTCCCTAAAGAACGGATGCCCGACCCTCGGAGGCTTTCACGTTGTTCGTGGCAACAATGTGAAGTGCATTTTATAACTGAAACCATTTGTATAACGTCGAACGCCATAGAATTATCAACTACTTGTCAGACCGAGACCGAAACGCACTACATGACAAAAATACACATTTCTCAATTCAAAAATTTTAACTTTAATGCAATACATTACATAACAAAAACACACGTTTCTCAAGTCAAATTTATAATCACATCTCATTTGTCATTTTCCACGATCAAAATTAAAATTAAAATCAAAATAACTTTAATTCTGAATTCAAACAGTCCGAATTCAGTCTATTTGATTTTAGAGTTAAAATCATAAAAATTTTTTTGACTTTAACTTTAACCCAACACACTACACAATAAAAATACACATTTTTCAAGTCAAATTTATAATTCCATCTCATTTGACTTTTTTCACAATCAAAATCAAAATTACTTTAACTCCGAAACCAAATGCACCGTCAATATTTAGGTTGTTCCACTACTGTATGTATGTATCCTACGTAACAACTTCCAGTTACAACTTGCTCATCGATTATTTGTTGGGCATGTCCGTCCAAATAAATCGATATGCAACACAGAATAAAAAAAAAAATTGAAAATACATGTAAAAGAAACAGCCTTGGCGACGTATTGTACTCTCATATACCTAAAATAGTCCTTATCTGGTCCGGAGGATGTCTGGCCAATGATCTCGGGTCGGGATACCCATTGCTTGGATCCATAATCACATTATAAATCACCTCGTAAGCTTCAGCTAGAGATTTTGCCACCTGAATGCAAGCTTCCGACCGCAGCTTTGGGACCTGCATCTGCTCAAACTCGGGAAGGGAGCTCTCGCTCCCCAAGATTAGACCGAACAGAGCTTTCAGGCACTCCGAGAGAGCAGCTGGAGATGTTTCCTCGGACTCAGCTAACTGGGTCCCACCCTGAGTCCCACCCGCCACACTACCCGTGTTTGATTCTTTCTCGAGAGCGCGGTAGAAGAGAGGCATCTTGTCTGATAGGCCGCACCGTCTAAGGATGGCATCGACTTCTTTGTCTACTAGAATGCGCATGTGGTTGTTGATCATTGTTTCTATGTTCTTCGCATACTCAGAAGCTACAGAATGCCCAAGCAAGGGCTGTTGGATAGCACATAAGCAGTTGATGAGGAATATCTTTGATGGTCTCTCGCTATTCTGTATACGGAAATGAGAAGGCAGGTTTAGCATGTGAGTTCGAGATGAAAAAACGGGGTAATCATGATGCCAAATGCTGACTATATTAGTAGGGTGCAAGAAAAAAGAAAAGGTGCAGAATAGCCAACTGAATAAGTTCGATACTCATCGTGATTCCACTCTATTCACCCAGAATCGGAAAAATCCCTAACCTGAGATGCCGGGGCAGGACTACCAGTGGAGAGAATTGCATCAACAGATGATTTACTAATTTGGCTGGACTCTGTACTCATCCTTCTTCTTGATAAGTGGCTGACTCCCTTTGACTTGTGAGCCTCAGCAGCTCGTTCACACATCTGAAACATTCAGAGATGAACTACTTCACATACCATAACAGGAATCAAATTATCAGCAATGCCGGCAGAGAGATGATTAATATCTAATTTTAGTCAAAAAATGGTCCGACTCTGCAATCAATGCAAGCTCACTCGCTAGACCGAGCAATCATATATTCCAAGCAACTGGGCAATAAGTGCACTTCTGATTGTATGATAAGTATAAAGGGTCCAAACTACCCAGCACACTGCTTTCCATTGTTACAAGCTAGACTAAAAGACATGATATTCCTCCATTTCCAGACCAATCAACATGACAGGAGGTTCAGCATGTAACCATCTGTACGGTATTGGTGTCAAGAACAAACCTGAATAATAGGATCGAGCAGTGCAGAAATAACTGGATCAAAAGCTGGTTCGTTTGTAGATGCAGGAACCATCATGCTATTATGAGTCTCAATAATTTCTAGTAGTAAGGAGACTCCCTCCCTAACAGCCGGTGGTGGAGAAAGATCAGCGGCAACCAGTGGAGGATAGCGCAAGAGCTTTTCACCTCTGGTTTTCAGAATCTCAAAGAATGTCTTCTGAGATGCATCCTTCAACGCCCAAAGTGTGCTACAGAGAGCTGTCTCTCTCCCCAGCAGATCTGATATCTAAAGGCAGAGAACAGTTAATTACCAGAAGAATACACATATTGCCAGATCTTATTGTAATCATGGAAGGATGAGAGTGGAGTTTCTCGGTGGAGCTGGTAAAGAGGTTGGCACGGTAAAGAAGAGATCAACTCACAGTGTAGCTGTAAAACTCGAGGGTATTGCTGAGTTTATATGATACAATGAAGCTGGGCTGAGACTGCAGCACTTGTTCAACCCTCACTTTGAATGGCCTGCAAACACCCTCAAAAATTCTGTCCAGAACAAAAGTCATGTCTGATTCTGTTTTTCCAGAATCTGCCTCGGAATTCTTCGAGAACCGGCTAGCATTTGGTCCAGTATCTACTGCCGCATCTGGATCTAGTAAAGCAAGGACAAGCTCTCTTTCAGACGCCAAAGCCTGAAGGAGAGCAACAAATACGATCAACATATGATGCAATTGACAGATCTAGAGTGAATTTTTTTCCACAAAACATTAACAGAAAAGGGAATATTCAAGAAGAACAAGAAGTCAAAACCAAAGGGAAGAGCATTTCAGACCTGATGCAGCCATCCCAGCATGTCTCCGACATATCGCAAGGGATCATGAGCATGCACTTCGATAGGTCTTGGCATTCCACCAGGTCCTCCACGCGTAAGAGCGCTAATAAATCTTCTAAATAATGCATTGTGCCTCAAATTAGCCACCTACGTGTATATTTGTTGGATCCAACCAAATTAGCACGACTACTACAATAAATGGGTGCACCATTGGAAACTAAGTTTCTTAGAGTCAGGCTTATTGGTAAAGATCACCTCTTCAGCACAATACTTGAAGAGCACTGGCCTTTCTTTGAGGCAACGGACAGCTGTTCTCAAAAGGTCTCCGACCTCAGGATTATCAGTGTCACCAAGTTTTCTACACTCTGCTTGAACCCACCTGCACATTAAGTTATATATAAAGTATACTGAAGCAACCAGAAAAGCAAACATAGAAAAATGTCCAATCAGCTTAGGTAATCCAAACGACAAAGCAGTATTCCCAAAATACATGGTGTTTGCAGCACCAGCAGTGAGAAAATTTGTTAAAAAACCTGGTGTTCCTCTTTTATGCAGAAAGTCTCATAAACACACACATGTAATGTAATGTTGTTGCTTCTTTCATGCATACTTTCTTAAGTCAGAGAGTTCATTACTGTTGCCAGTGGTTATCAATAAGCAAGTTTTCAGTAATAATTTGACCTCCAGTTCTACTGTTTGGAAAACTTCCAACGTGCCATCCTAGTAATAATATCTTAATGTGGTTAAGAAACTTTTCAGTTATTCCAAAAGATATTTAATTGTATCATTTTAAGAAACCAAGCATATATGCATGGACGTTCCTGTAATTTAACTAAATATTTCAAAGCCGAGAGAATTTAGGGAATTATAAGTACACAGAATAACCAAGCATGGCCTCTCAAAGAGCTCACCTGCAGAGGCGCTCATATGCTCCTTCTTGGTAGACAGCCATCATATCCATAAGTTCCAGACCTGCACGCTGCAAGGGCATCCAAAATTAATTAGGTAACTTCCAGCTTTGGCTTTCAACTTCATCGTGAAGCATGAGAACTCAAGACCAGTTGAAACAGGAAAAATAGCTACAGATCGAGATAAGCATGAATACTCAGCAAGCAATATTAAGAAACAAGAAAATAAAACAACCCAAGCCGCATAGATGTATCAATGCGACAGAGACACAGAGGACTTACTTGGTGATGTGTCCGAAGAAGTATCTTGCAATTCGAGTGAATTTCCTGAACATGAGAAAGCGCCTCGAAGAAGTTCTCGCTGAGGTCGTCTTCTCTCAGCGCATTAATCTACAAGCAAAAGGAAACGCACACGACCATTTTAGGAAACGAGTCTCAACTACAGAAGTGAAAACAACACATGCTTCAGTCAAGCCAAACCTCTTCGTTAGAGAGCTGGTAATCGCGTAGGAAGCACGACACTATCTCTTGCCTCTGCGTGGTCATTTCAAGTTCTTGTTTAAGCCTTTCCGTGGTACTAATTATGTCACCCGTGCTAGTACTGCAACTGCTCAATGCTTTCGCAATCCTAGCATAGAAATTGATATCATACACTTCACCGGCCGCTCATAAGGAATACAAGATGCAAACTCTAAGCAGCAGGAGGTTGTAATTGCCTATTCAAGCCACCATACATAGTTCGATCTTGAAAATTGATTTGATCCACAGAATTGCCCCAGAAACGGGACAATCAGACAATACATTTACGACAAATACTAACCGGAACGCATCTCATTTTCCTCGATTATCTCCATTTTCACCTATAGAGTATTTCTAGCTATTATCTACATTCCCACTGTTGCAGAGAGTGCCAGTTAACTAGATCTAAACATGCTGCCAAGCGACTTATCCCGATTCCCGATCGACTCACAGGGATAAGAATGTGCACCCTGCAGATCAGAATTACGAGAACCAACCTGTCGCAGCAGTCAGCGAGCGCATTGACCTCATCCTCCACGCGATCCAGGGACTGTCGCAGAAGAACGCTACCAGAGTTCAGTCCAATCCAGTCAAACAAGAAGAAAGGCAAAAACGCGTTGCAGGAGATAAAAATGAAGATGGAGATGTCAGATTGTAACGGACCAGCTGGGAGGCACGGGATGCCTGGAGGAACTCCTCGTTGATGTCGAGGGAGCGCTTCTCGATGGTGGATCTGAGGTTGCGGCGGGCCTGTGGGGTGTTGTCGGTGTAGAAGGTGGAGAGGGTGTTGAGAGATCCCAGGACCTCCGGCGTGTCGGTCCTCGATTCCAGGACCTTCTTCAGCTTCCTCGACAGCCCCGGAGCTAAGGTCCCCATTTCTCCGTCTCCTTCAGCTCTCCAAGTTCCGATCTCCTCTCTGAACTCTGACAATCTTCTTCTTCTTCAATGCATCATTTGCTCCGTTCAGTGCTCGCCCTCGACTCCGGTGTTGTCTTGATGTTTTCCCGTCCCGGAATTGGCAGTTAAAGCAGCAGCTCATGATCCCGAAATTGGGCTTGGGCCTTTATTGGGCCAACAGGTGGGCCAGATCCAGCCCAACTCAAAGTAGTCACTCCTTCCAAACTACATGCCATGGCAAATCAGAAGATTTGTTTAGCATTAATGATTCTTCTACATGCATGGCATGGGAGATTGTTAAAGAAATGGAGGACCTGCGTAAGTGGATCTAACTATCCGGTCCTGTGACAAAACGATAATCACTGTCATTCGGCTTTCGGTAATTTTTTTCTTGCCATCGTAGTCCCGGCTATGAGTCAAGGTCGTTTGATGAATGAACCCGAGAAATGAAGCTAACGCTTTCTAGTTGTGCTTTCATTTGTTTTACACTTATGAGAGTCTCCAGAAGATGTCTGTTGCATGAGCATTGCGATTGGGCTCCTGAGTTGGGCCTAGGACTAGTTCAGTTGTTCCCGAACTCTTAGCCATATCTCGAGAAGCTCGGCTTCTGTCCCTAAGTTGGGCTTGGATGACCTGTCCTTCATAGTATTTACTTAGTATGTATGATGAATGCACAACTACCCTTGAGTAAAGAAAAACTAGTGTATTAAGTCATCGTTGTGTCAACCTAATGGGATAAAATAATGCGTTCTTTCGAGAAAATAAACACAGCTCGGGAAATTACAATCGACGAAAAGCTAACAAGCAATTTTTTCTCAACAAATTTAGAGTGCATTTACTATCCGTCCATCCTACAGTGAAAAAAAGGCACATACGTTACATAACATAAGAGAAAAAGATACGCAATTGCAAGTTGAAAGCCATTTGACCCTATTGAAATTCCATTAGGCTTAAACGGATTTGAATCCATTTCCATTTAAAAGTTAAAGCTGATAAGTGATGGTGTTTAGACCGTATATTAACTTTTGAATTTTTCTTTTCTTTTTTGATGTGAGATTTATCCACATTTTATTTCTCAACAGACCTTATTGCTTATGATGTATTATGGGACAGTTTTAACATGTTGTACGCACGCATGCATGGATCCGTCCAAACCCCCGACTAATAATTAGTATGTGTGAAATCTAAATCAATGGGAATAAGGATTTGATTGGCGTGAGGAGCTTAACAGCCGGGCATTTTATGGGCCTAATTAGTTGATTAAATGACAACTTCGAATTGATCTGATAGATTCTTCAGACATGATCATGATAACAAATCATAAGTTTATTTTCGGACACTTTCCGTGATCCTATCAGATAATATATAAGGCGGAAAGAGGCCTACAGGATGTATGGGGACACAGCCACAAATGTTCCCTCTTTCAATCATTAGCTTTTGCCCCTTCGTCCTTAATGATCAAACCTATTAATTGGTGCAATTATTGTTCCAGACAATCCAAATTGGCACCATTTGGCCTTTGCTTAATCTCTCTAGGCATGACCCTATAGAAAAAGGTCAAGATAAACCCGCGATCTCTCTCTTTTTTCCTCACCATTTTCCATAATATCACGATATATGATGTATTTGACGTATTATCAGAGACAATGTTTGTTCGGGTGCCGGCTTAATTTTCGCCACGAAATACTTATGTTTTTGGAGAGTTTCAAATTTTAACACCGTAAATAAATATCCATATGAAATGCAGTAGTCAAATTTATAACGCATTGGAATCGTGTTTTTCTCTTCTTTTGTCCGTATTGTTTATCCCTTCCTACACAACCCCATTTCTGCAATGATGAATAGAGAGAAAATGATGAGATGCCCACAAACAGACATAAGATCTTCATGGGGATCTGCAATTGGGAGCTAATATATGGCTAGAAAACAATAATTAGTATCAAATTCTTCCTTGTTTTTTGAATATTTCCCTAGATCATATATAAATTTCAGCCATGCACTATATATAGACGGAATTGAAATTCTCTGGGGCATAGAAAAAAGTGATTAAAAAATATAACTCCAATCATATTTTGGGCACTTTATGGACCTCAAAGGCACAAGTTGGCCATGGGCTAGACACTTTTGAAGAGCACAACTTATAGTTATAGGCATGATATCTTCAAGAACAAGAGACCAAAAACCCTTTATATTATCTGTCCACATAACATGACCTTCGATCCAGAACCCATTAATCGATTCATATATTATATATTATCATTTTCATTTTTGTAATAAGCCACGCAGGTAGATGTACTCGTATTACATTTTATAATGAAAAATCCTCGAAAGTCTATCCAAGTTGTCCTTTGTCTCGTGTAAGTGTTAGATGTATGTCGTATCAATGGCATTTCCAAAATAGCATTGGGCTTTTCAAAAATAGCATTAATGATTATCAACGTGGATCAGTTTAAGCGGTTCGACGCTTGTTCTACTAAAGTAAGAACAATGTCAACATTAGTGATTAGTTATTCAAAACAAGTCACACCCATAGTTCATATTAGAGCCAAAGCTAGCAAGTTTGCAACAACATTATGGTCGATGGACACCGTATAAAGTCCATGGATTTAGGCCGAATTCACATCCAAGTGAACATTTATGAGATTCTGCTATGAGGGCCACACACAGACTGCAGGTAAGGATATCCAAAGATACAACCAAAATGATATGTGAATATTGAATCCACCGATAATAATTGACTATAGTTATGCCTCGGCACATCATGAACATATTATTTACTGTTAGTCCCGGTGGATCTGAAAGTAGCATAATTGTCACGGATATATCATTCATTAGGCCAAGTTGATATATAGTACTAGAGCATGCATCGATTTGCCCCCAATTTTCGTGTTCATATTGAGACACACCCACAACTTGACCAATAGTGGCAAAAAAATCTGTAGGTTCAATCAATGTCTGGCCTGCTCCAGCATTGTTAGTTGCAACATGCGGATGATCCCTCCAAGGATTACCTGTCTCTCTCATACAAATCCAAAGAAAAAAGAAAAAAGAAAGAAAGACAGAAAGAAGCCTTCCTTTCGAGAAGTGCTCGTCTATTAAGAAAGGATGAAGACAATGCATCGATCATCCATTGAAAAAGCCCTTTGATCTTTATGATCATGATGACTATATCTACCTAAAGCTTACGTACAGTACCTAAAGCTTCGGGATATGTTGCCGTGCCTCCCTTCTTTTTGGGTTGGAGAGAGTACACGAGATCGATAAGATCTCTCCCTCTAGTCCTCGTCAATGATTCAGAATACAATAGCAATGAAACAAAACCTAGAATCCACCTGAGAAAAAGGGCGTGGATATGGCCATACACTTGCGCCCGATATCTAGAAATAAAAAGACTCTGAATTCGACTGAAAAATGAATTATACTTTTCCATACCTATTTATTTTCAGTTGTCTTATTTTATTTTATTTTTTTATGTTATGGTTTTTCATTCTAAAAGATGAATGAATAATTTCACCCAAAGAAGATTAATAAATAAGTTTCAAAACATCCACTTCCTGGATTGTGTTATGGTGGTCCATATATAATTAAATTGATTAATCAGTGCTTGTGCTGCATTTTTTTTCCGGTGAACAGAGTGCTTGTACTCCTTACCCAACAAAAAAAAAACACGCACGCACGCACGCACACAGTGTTTGTAGTACATTTGCTACCCAAAAAAAAAAGTTTCAGTCGGCTGGGGTGGGATCAGTATAGGAAGTTCAATATATATATGGGAAATGCAATTATTGCCTTCATTATTCATTGCACATGATCCATTAGTTCCTAGAAAACATGCATGTCTTTAAAAAAGGGTTGTAGTGTGTATTGACACACTCTATAATTAAGAAATTTCATATTCAGTTATTATTAATGGGATTACTTGTACTCATTTATTTAATTTTTCATTTCTTTATAGCAATACTTATCGATCTTATACTCCGTTAATAAACGGAAAGGAAAAAAAAATGTATGAGCAATACCTGTTATTAAAAATTCATCTTCGAGTAATAACAGCCCAAATCAAAACGAAATGAAGGTACATGACTTTGATCGTGCATGACAGATAAATAGGTTGCACAACCAAATGGTTTCTCACAATATCTTCTTTTTTTTTTTTTCCCTCTCTCTCTCTAAGAAAACTGATCGAGAATTTCATTTAGAAAAATATTGTAGAGTTTTCACCGAAAAAAGGATAATGCTGTAGAGCACTACGTAGAGAGCAAAGACCATAGAGGTTACACACCGCAATAAAAACAACGTGAAGGTAAGTGCCATGAAATTCTACCGAAAAATAAAGTGCAATGAAAAGATATGAACAGCGTTACATACAATCAATGAAATCCGAAACTCCATTGACCCCCGATTTAGCTAAAACTCACAAATGATCAATGGCTTTTGGGTTCTTTGATTGAAGCAGCAATAATTTTGACAAGTAAGACGAATATATCAATATATTACCTGGCTGACCATGCTGTTTCCCTTTCAGGTTCCCATCGACAATTTGGAACTTAGTATTGACGCCTTTTTTTAACCATCCGATGCACATACTAGCTAAGCTATTAGTTGCATTACGTACTAATACACACAAAAAGAAACGAATATTATAGCAAGCTCAAAGGTATATATGACATATATATATATATATATATGTATAGCATCCCCAAAGCAAAGCTAAGTGATCATGCTTACGCTAGAGTGAGAGAGCTTTTTTCTCCTTTGGTGGATATAGTGAGAGATTTAATTTGTGCGCATGCTTGAACTTCCTAAACGTACCTAAGAAAAAGTTTTAAAAAGGGATTTTTAATTTCAAGCAAATTATCATATTTCTTTCCACTTCCAACAACAACAACCAAAACCGAAGAGTTTGATGATGACCAACATGTTACTTTAAGTGGTTCAACATTTATCCTCCTTAAATTAAGTTTATGTTTTAAGTCTTTTGAATGAATAAAATTCATGATCATGAAAATTTTATTTCTTAATGAGTTTGATCCGATTCGAACTAAGTTAATCGGAGTTTGTCGGATTTCCGTATACCACAGTGCATTTCAAAAAAAGAAAAAAGAAAATCTATGTGCTTGATCAATATCCCCCTTTCTTCTCTCTCTCTAAACCAACAGCCCGTCAACATCCAAAAGATATATCCTTATAAATCATTTCAACAATAATAACGACCATTAAATATTATTGTCCTCGATCACTATCTCCCTCTAGCTAGAAATATATAATACGTAGTTTATCGTAGTGTTTTATAATTAAAGAAATTAAATGGGATGATCACTTTAAAAGAAGAAGTGGGAAGTGCGAGTACAACCCAAAAGGCAAAGAATCAAACAATATCAGGCACACGCGTGGGTTCTGTGGGTACTCCTTTGTCTCTTGGAGATCTAAAACTGGCCTTTTGTATTGCTTACATGACATTCTCCTCCTCTCACTTCATCCACCACTTCCACCCGTTAATATACTTTAGTACGAACGTATCGTCGTCATGATCTGTTAATTTCGACTAGATTACGATCCATCAGTTCTACCACGTTATTCATATATTTTTTATAAACCCTAAACTTCCAATATTTCTTGTAGAATTTCTGTGACAGATCGTCATTATAGAAACGAGAGTAGCCACATATAATCTTTCTATTGGGTTAGTCTTTTTAATGTTCTTTCATTCTCCACCCCAATGTCTAGTCTCTGGCAAGATATATGGAAGCACCCATTTTGTGGGGATTTCGATAAGATAGCTGACGGCAATAACTGACCGTCTCTCCCTCCGCTCTATTCTTCTTCCCTCCGTATCCGTCAATCCAAACATGGGAATCAGATTTTAAAAGCTTATATATATATGTTGAAATTCTTTCCTATTCATGGGTATTAAAAACTTATTAATTAGCTATTCATCCTCCATTTTATGTATAATTTCGCAGAGATCCTTTAATCCTTAACTATTTGCACCTCCTAGATTGGGCCACGTGCTAATTGGGTTCACATGTCAAATATATATGCATATATATATATATATATATATATATATATATATTTGAACGGTTGTGGCTCGCAAGCTAAATATAGCTAGCCCTAGCTAACTACGGATTACCATATGTATGCCTAATCTAGGCGTTGTATTTGATTACCACATATAATAAGTGTCTAAATAATTTTTTTAACACGTAATGTAATTCAACTTGTTTGTTTAACACAAACGAAAATGACTTAACTAAATAGATTAAGTTAAAAAGCACTTAGTGATTAACTAATTGAAAACATACTTATATTTTCATCTCAACCACTCATTTATATTAATTTACAGCGGTGCCCTTAAAATTTTTTGTAATTGCAGAGTGATCCTAGTTGGGACTACATCCAAGGGGAGGAATAGAGAGAGAGAGACAAGCACCTGCAGTTGAGGAGAGGGGCCGGTGAATTCGACAATCGCCAATCCCAGCCACTACCGTCACAGACGAGGGCATGGGCAACACCTCTTTGAGTAAATACTTAAAATTTCAACACTTCAATTTAATGCTGAAATTTTAAGTCCTAACATTAAACTCTGGAATTCATATTTCAACGCATATACTTGTCTACGTGCCGTAAATATATATATGACCCACCATTCAAAACAATTTCAGCAAAAACATTACTACGCATCGATCATCTCCATTTCATTCTTTCCTAGGTTCTTCCCTTTAAATTGCTATGTTTATTTTGTTCATGTATCTGTTATACATATGGGGTTGTCCCCTTTGTCACTCCATTGCTCATCACTCATCAGTTGCTGTGGGGACTATACATCAATTGCTGCAGGGAATATATATATGTGTGTACCAATATATATATATATATATATATATATATGCAGACATATTAAGTTTCTTAATCAATTGCATCACAAACCTTTCTTTTTTCTCGTCTGTACGGAAAGAGATGGCCATATTTTATACGTCTCAATTCCTTTAGCAGATCTATATATCCTCTCTTTCTTTTTTTCATCACATCAAGTAGTGCATGTCTTCGTGGGGCTGTGTAGGTCTAACATCATTAGCACATGTTCATGATTATGTATCCTATAAAAGGACTTGAGAGATGCCCCGTTTTAATTATCGCCTTTGTTTCAACAATGTTTTATTCTTAATTAAATTAAATGCTGTGTGATCATCTAGCTTTTGGTTTAATTATAGGGGCAAAAGCAGGTCAAGCTTCTAAAGAAATACGTACCATATGTTCGTTAATAACATTTGTTTATTTATTTATTTATTTCATTTGTAGACATGCAGCATGTGGGTCTCACTAAATAACTTTCTTCGGAGATCATATATAAGTTAATACTCGCCAGACTTTCCATTCGACCATATAGATTCGCATCAAGTACATCCTAAAATGTTTTGTAATTTCAAGTAGTGATTATATGTATATAAACACATACTAAGATGGTATAGTTATACCTTTTCCTTAACTAAGACGTGTCCAAATTCTTTATATGATGTTCGGCATATTTGCAGAGTTCCCCCGGATTTATTGCCAAGTGGGTAAATAGGAAGAACACTTGTACACTCTTATTATATATTTTACCTTACCATGGAGTTTGTATTATTTCGCCGAACATAATTATGTTTTAAGACTTAATTATCTATGTTTTAGACTCAATTACCCACAGAAGGAAAATGACAGTAATAAGTCATGTCAGGGTCTAAAGGAAATTCTAATATGATATTGAGTTAAGGTGACGCGTTTGGTACTTTAGTTAAAATGTTTAGTAATTTAGTTCAAGTGTTGAGTACTTTTGCCATTTTTGATGGATTATATAAAATATTAAATATTTGAACCGTAATACTAAATAATTAAATTGAAAGTACAAATAAAATACATTTGTACTAAAATTACTAAATACTTGAACTAGCGTACTGAACTTTTGAATTAAAAGTATCAAATATGTTATGGTAACTTGATCTCATACTAGAAAGACCCTATCGCCTAAGAATATTGTTCTATATATTTTGTACACACTAGAAAGTAGATATAGACGGGTCAAGGGCGTTTCTATTAGCTTCTGAGGTGAATATTAGTTTGAAAATTAAGTAAATAATTAATTAGATTCTTGTTACTAGGTAATAACTAATCATGCAAAAGACATATTCATGGCATATTAAAATATATTATTAATTAATGGGTAAATAATCATTTGGGTCGAGTGCAATTTAACTGTCGTGGAGGGTCTTACATGACCCCGTGTCATGTGACACGGAGATCACAGCTGTCCACTCTGTGTGATCTCCATATTTCACTCACGGATAGACAGCTGTGATGACCCCGTGTCACGTGATCCCGTCACGGGATCATGTAAGAATTTTCGTAAGTGTTGTTCTCCTAGCTAGCTAGCTTGTCCAATCATAATCATTATTAAATTATATTCTCCTAGACTTTCCCACCGCATAATGTAGCTAATTATTAAGAGATAATGTAAAATATTAATGTTAAAAGTAAATTAATTATTAGGGAGAGAACATTTCACTTACCATTGCCATGGTCTCCATCGAACAAACAAAAGTGGTATTACACCTTCTCCACCACTAATTCTCAGGTAAAATAGTCCGAACATGCTATAAATTTTTCAGATTCATCGTATATCCTGTATTACCAATTATTTATGAATATTATTAGTTATTACTTTTTTTTCTTTATAAGTACAAGATTTTGAGTCTCTTCTAGCAAAACTTTTATTCGTAAATAATGGATAAATTTATTTACCAAAAAAACTTTTTTTTTCCTTCCCAGAGCATGCCTGCAATCTTCTTCAAACTAGTAAAAGCTAGCTAGCCTTGTCCTGCAACACTTTAGCAATTTTTTACTCTCATATTATTCCATTTATTATTTCTTGTAAGCTCTTTAACTTTGTCGACCACATTTTTATGTTTCTAATCATTTCATTCTATGTTTGAAGAGTGGAAAAAACCCATTTTAGACCGACTTTTCATTACTCAATAGAGATTAATATGGGCCAGCTAGAGTAATAATTAAAGATTATCATACATAAGAATATTGCATTTTTACTGAAGAAATAATTGCAGTTTACTATGGGAGTTGAAAGGCAAAAGAAAATTAATAACTAGTGGAAAGCAAAATTTAGTAGACTTCGCCCAAGGTTGACTGGGTAAAAGACGACAGCAAAAGGAAAACAAAAATCACCATTGTGATTATCTAATGGTCAGTGCTAATTTTTGTCACATTAAAATTCAATTAATATCTAATATATTTTTTCCAGTTACAATTAATATGTAATATCATTTGTATGTTTCTTTGCAGTTTAAAAAGAAGTTTGACAAAAGAGGACATAGCGCAATAGCGTATGCGTTCATTTGGTATTAAGAAATTCCGAGTTCGATATTCGTTATGGGACTATCCATATCTTTTTATTAGCTTTCACAATTTTTATTTTATTGTATTAACCTTATGGATCTCCCTCGTTACCAAAAACAAAAAAATTTGGATAGAAAATCTCACTTACAATATGCTCTCTATTAAAATTAATATAAAATAGTGAAAATATTGTAAGTGAGATTTTGTGTTCACTTTTTCTAATAACTATAGCAAAGAAGCATACAAATCATATTAGATATTAATAAAAAATTACTAATGTAAGTTGATTGATTTGGTTCTTGTTTCGCTCAGTAAGGTCTCGGATTTGAGTTATGTGAATGAAATAATTTACGATTGACTAGTGTGGATTGATTTAAGTGGTTCGACGCTTATTATTTTTAAGTAAGGCCTCAGTTCGATTTTTAATAAAGGAGAAAATTGATGCCATGAAAGTTTAACCGCTTAGTGGACCGACAAGACTCGAGTTGGATTATTCATGATCCTTTATACTTCTGAATACTAGTAAGCACACCGAAAAAAGACTATACTTAAGAATTTTACCATTTAGTGGTTCAATTGCACTCAAACCTAGATTCTTAAAAATGGTTACACCATCATGCAAGTAAATTACTCAAAATTGTAGTAAAATAGCTTAACTTTAAATAAATTACATGTCTTTCAAGTAAATTACATGCATTTTGAAAAAATTTATTAGAGTACATTACTTAATGTTTAAGTAATTATTTTCATTGAAAGTAAATTACGTGGATTTCGAACAGCATTTACTTATATTGTTAGCAAATTGTATGGATTTCGTCAGAATTTTACTTCACCTTTCCATAAAGTAATTGAGGGTAGCGTGTCACCCCATTTGGCAATCGCACCATAGAATTTCCCAAATAATAACAAGAAAGATTTTCCAATAGATTAGCATGCCAATAATGGGGAAGAAAGATGAGAGGGGGGAAATGAGCGGGTGGGACCCGCCAAAACTCCACCCAAATTGATTTGGTTTTGGTAATTGGATGGCGTGTGAAAACGCAATCGGCAAAAGGAGAAAACGACACCGGAAGTCCCCTCATCCCCCACCCCCCACTAGAAATTGGGAGTGCTCGCCACGTGTCGACTTCCAAACTGCACCCTCTCTCTCCCAAGATCTTTAAACGACCACTCCCTCGCCCACCAACAGGCCCACGGCCACGGGCTCGATCAACATATCGACAGACTCGTTGTCTTCGATACAACTCGAGCCTTCCACGTTCAAGAAGAGCATGTCCGCCTTAATACGGGATTTTTTTTAAATAATACGATATGTCGAGATATGAAATGATATTACAACAAAAAATAATAAATATAGAAAGTAGCTTCACACACGCACATATGTATACATTAATCTAATTAATTTTAAGAAGATTTTAATTAATTGTAAGAGTCATTGGAGAGAAGAGAGAGCATGTGCAGCTTTCGCGGAGTGAGAAGAGAGAGGGAAAAGTGGCGAGGAACGTGGAATTTGGATTTTTTTTCAATTTAATATCATGTTTATGATTTAATGATCCTTAAGTATGAATTAAAAGGAAAAATGCAAATTATACCGTTACAAACTTTTTCAGCATAAGTATAATAGATTAGATAGATATTTCTCAATTATTCAAGAATGTAAATATAGTAGTTATTGGGGGTACTCACGTAGTAGTAATAGTATATACAATATTTGAATTGTGACTGAGTACGTATTTTTGACTATCTAATTCATCGGCATCATGTCTCAACGTGATAAATATTAGAGATATATTATCAAATCATATACCGGCAAGTCGTCTTTTAGATGTGGCCAATAGGAGTCCGGAATAGTAAGTGAGGCTATGTGTTTAGAAGAAATTATCATGCTTGAAGTATGTAGTTTCCGCCGGAAAAATAATGTAGTTGAGATAATAGAATTCAGAAAATCATCTCTTTCTACAAACTAATTTTTTTTTATCCCTTTGCCCTTTTTCAATATATATCTAGACTATTAAAAAAGGAGAAACAAAATATTTGTCTAACTTAATTGCAAAATTTAAAACTGTTGCAAAGACAAGTTGAGGATATATTTATCAATTTATTCTCATTTAACTATTCACTCACCTCTCACTCCACAGTACTCTTCTAATACTCCATTTTTATATCATTCTCTCTTCTTTTTCTCATTTTGCTCGCTCTTTCTCCCTAAATAATAATGTTAGCTCATTTTATTTCTAAATTTTGCCTTTTCAGTTATATATGTTGTAATTCATAAGTTCTTGACATTATTAAATGACAAATTTTAATAGTATTTTGTGGGTGAACCCATTAGTGGAAAATACCATTAACGAATGAATAATTAGAAGTTTATTTAGAATCGTGCATAGTGTGGGCACAATGCCTAATATATATATATATATATATAATATGAGGGGTTACCATAATATAACCCGTCCTCATTTATTAATTCTTTTTTCGATTATTGAATTTAGCAAAATGAAATAGAATTTTTAATATCTAATAAATGGATACGAGTAGTCCCACCAAGAGTATCGAACCTGTAACATCTTAGTTGACATGCAATAACGTGAGCTACTGCGATGTAGCTTCTTGATTCATCCACTAGTTTAATATACATTATTATAGCTTATCATATTATATCATCAAGAAGTACATGTCATTCTTTCCCAAAATTATAGACTACCAAGTTAAGATATTGTTTTTGGAAGATTTTATAACTAATTGAAAAGATTTTCAATAAATTATTTATTACCAACAAGGTTCGCTCATCATATCATGTCATCAATAAGTACATGTCCAATCTTGTTGGCCGGAGGCATTAAAGTAATTCTCGTGCGCCCTTAGGCTCAATAAGATAATCTGTTTGAACTGATCCAATGACGGATTATGCTAGGTTTCAGACCAAGGGTACATACTAAAAAAAAGAGAGAGCAATTTTATGAAGTTATCGACACTTTAGTCGCCAACGTGATGGCCATCGTTCGACTTTACCATGACTTAACTTTTTATATTGCAGAAGATAGCACTCAAAGCGTGTTCAGATAAGTGATCTCTTTTATATAGCCAATTGCTACTAGTCTAATTGGTTTTGTACCATAAAGAAGTGATTACATGTATCACTATTTTCTCCTCCATTGGAGCCTAACAAAACAAAGCTCTTGCTTCATAGATTTAATAATGATTCTCTATTTATCTCCAGCCAGGCTCAAGTTCATCTTCTTCTTCTTCTTTACATTTTCTAAACTTCGACAACCTCAACCATTCGATCGATCCTTGCACCACATAAAGGGCACTGCCAAACTTCGATAAACAATGTAAGTTTTGCTCCCTCCCGAGACCTCGTAATTCTTCATATATTCATCTTCATCGCCTTGAGACTAAATATATAATCGATCACCATCGATCAACAGTGGCCCCGAATTGGTTGGAAGACTAGGTTACATTTTATTAACTAGAAAGATTCATTTTAATATTGAAAAAAATTAGAGCATATTAGAAGAAAGTGGCAGATCAAAAATAAAATAAAAAATAAAAAATTATACAGTGCCCAAGCAGAAACTTCATGATTTAGGGGGCGTTTGATTTTAGAGTTAAAGTAACTTTGATTTTGATTTTGATTTTGATTGTGAAAAAAGACAAATGAGATGGTATTATAAATTTGACTTGGGAAACGTGTGTTTTTGTTGTTTAATGGGTAAAGTTAAAATCAAAATCACGATTCTAAAATCAAACTCAAATTTCAAATGGGGCCTTAAGGTCGGTCAGCACACAACAGCAGTAATGTCTCTGTCACATGGGAAAGGGATCATTGTTCTTACCAAGTCGGAATATATACGTAGGCTATATATTTGTGTGTCTATATATACGCACATATATTTTTCTTTTGAAGAGTATTAAAACATTTTTATGTTTTTGTTAGATAAAACGAATTTCTCTTTCTATGTTTCTTCCCTTCAGAATCTTTTTTATTTTTTTCTTCCATTAAAAACTGTTTTTTTAATGTTTTTACTTTTCCTCTCTCAGCTTTCGTTTCGGTTATAGATCCAATGCACTCACATTGGCGTGTACTTTCTGAGTTTGATGTGACGAGGTACACTGAACTTCGACTGCCATCGGAATCAAAGCTCGCTCTGAAGTCTGAACTCTCACTTGCTTGAAGAACTGCCATGGTCTTGTTGCCCTTTTACGTGATTCTTATTTATTTTTCGATGTCAATCCAGGTATTCGAAAGTTCAATTGGATTTCGATTAATCCAGTTGAATCGGGTCAATTCACTAAGGGTTAAAGTTCTCCTAACGTGAATTTTCTGCATCAACAAGAATTTGAACTTGAGACCTTGTTTAAATAGAACAAGCGTCAAATTACTTGAATAAATTCACATTGATATGTGATTCTCATTTAAATTAAACCATTTGTTCCCCACTCATTTAAAGTTGCGTGTGGTCGCTTGGTTATGGATTGGGATAGAAATTTTGAAACTCTTACATCCTGCATTTAGTGGCACGTTAAAATCAGTGGCAGAGCCACATGGACTCTACCAGTCGGGCCGGGGGGGGGGGGGGGGGGGTGAGGAATTGCCCCTCCCGAAGTTTGAATTTTTTAAAATTTTCCCTTAAAGTTATATTAATTCAAGGTTTTACTCATGTAAAATTAATATTTTATTCTTCGTAGAAGAAGTATTTTGGCACCATCTATGTCAAGTTATATTTTTGCCCCCTTAATGAAAATCTTGGCATCGTCCCTAGTCAAAATAAGGATTAAAATTGTAATTGATCAGGATATATATTAACTAAGGTGGTGTACTTTTTGACTTAAAACTAAATGTTGAAACTTAAGTGTTAGATTTTTGAGTGCTAAATGAAATGATTTCTTAATTAATTAATTATTTGGAGAGATAAGCGGGGATAATAGCATATTATTTGAGATCCTATTACATAAAGCCACAAAAAAAATTTTAAACTTTAGGCCCTACTTTTTCTTTTTACTTTCTTTAGGATTGCAAAAATTTTAAAAAAATGAAAATTGAAAGATAAAGGGAGATTAGAGCCACGAGGCTACATTGCTGGCGGAGGCCAAGGAGCTGACCTTGCAAGTGGTGATGGTTGTCGGCGACGAAGCCCCATGGTTCCAATTTTCCTCTCTCCCTCTTTCTTCGAAAGATGAGGGAGAGGAAGATCAAGGTTGTTAGAATGGTGATTCTATCTAGAATCGGTCGAGGGTTGTTGAATCGTGAATCGTAAGATTATACCAATAATTAAAAAAAAAACATATAAAGATATATGCCAAATCCCATGTCAGAAATAGTAGAAGTAAACATTAAATGATAAATTTTGTTGCTTCCTACTTCGTTTGTTATAATCTGATAGTACTTAGTCTTCACAAGAGAGTGCTCCCCTTATAACAACCTCCAATGAAAATTGATATAGTACCGTGATCACAAATCCTGTAGGCAAAACTGCTTTTCCTCCCGAACTTCTTCTTGGTTTATCCCTTCTTGGAATCATCATTCTCTACACCTAAAAAAGTTGAAAAAAATTCCAGCCTAACTTATCTCAAACCAGACGGCAATCATGAATTGACCATAACCCAATTCGAAATAGTTTCAGAAACTTTTCAAGTCCTATCACTTACAGCCAAAAGACAAGTTTCAAACTTTTTATAAAATAAGAGAACCAATGAACAATACTGTCGCATAATGAGAGAGATGAGGAGGGAGAGAGAGGGGGCATACAACTTTGGGTTGAAATTAGAATCGAGATTCAGCCACGATTCTACCTTCCCAATTTATGTCATGGAATTGGAATCGCTAACCACCCCTTGAATCGTAGAATCATAAGATTCTACGATTTGAATCACTATTTTAACAACTATGAGGAAGATGATTCTAAGCAGTAATGGCCAACGTCAAGGCCACCACGATCCTCCCCCCCTAAGTTGTCACTCTTTCTATAACCTTTATTGGTATTGTATGAAAATGGAATCATTTTGTAATTCTCAAAACTTCAGGAGCACCTATGCAAATATTGAAAAATATCATGGTAGTTGAGCGATTAAGTAGAAAAAAGGATGTATTGAATTATTTAATGGCACTTTTTGTCTAACTCTTTAAGTTATGTCCCTTTTTTTTTTAATCACCGAACAAGTAACAAATTAAATACTGAAAATTTAATTTGAGTGCTTAATTTGGATAATTGAACTCATGCCAAGGAACTAATCCTGCACAAGGGTGGGAATTTTGACCCGGATTAGGATAATGTTTTATGTTGATTGACTGAATTATCCCTGATTTTGTGTCCAATTTACAAAACATGCCACCTTAATAAGAAAAGGCATCAAGTGGCGGTGGGGGCCTGACGCATGCCACTACTACCCCAATGAGATCACAGGTGGTCGGGGTTTGGCCGCCACCGTCGTGGATTCGTCTCCTCCCTTCTCTCCGTGAAGAGAGAGAAGAAAGATACAGAGCAACGGTGGTAGCTTGGCTTCGACGATAGGTCTTTTCCGTTCATAGATCTATTTGTTTCCCTTGTTTTTTTTTTCTTAAGTTCTTAATTGAAATTTTACTTTTTAACATATAAAACACTTATTTTATGGGATATGTGCATTATCTTTTTCGATTACAATGGAGGTTCATGGGTATAATATAATAAAATAGTAATCCACTTTTCATTTGATACGTGGATTATTTCACTCTAATATCTTAATACTAAATTTAAATATACTCCAAACACTTGATTATGATATTTTCCTTCTTATCCCCAACTCTATCCCTATATCTAAACTGATGACCAAACTTAGCCTCAATGTTACTGTTATTCTCAAGTGTGGGGTGCGTGTGTACATATATGTGTGTGTGTGTGATGAATTTGGTGATCAGAAATTGGGATACACGTTGCACTACATACGAACTCGAGTTTCCTGAAGAATGTGTAGGACGGTATCTATATAATGGTATACATGCATTTTTTTTTAGGTAGATAACGGTGCAAAAACCCAAAGAAAATTAAAAGAATGGTACATGCATTTTTACCAATACCTTAGATAGGACATGTATGTACATATGGATTGTATAAAGTGCCATGAACCTTCGCAATGGGGGACGACCTTGCGAAGTGGCAACAATGTATTATCTTATGGTTGAAACGGGCCACATGTCCTGAGGCTACGAGGCTTGTGATAAGCATAAATATCATACGGAAATATTCCTGCCTATATATAGAGGGCTCAATTCCTCCATCGAGAGAAGGGAACTGCTTTTAAGATGTGACATATGTAGATGACCGAGACCAACTATATCTTACTACTTATACCTGTCAAAGATTCTCAAGGACCGGTTCACATCGATTTTCTAAGATCATGCACGGTACGATGATGTTCATGCACCATAGCGCCTATAGAGCCTAAAAGGGATACATATGAGCAAACGTATCGAGTCCATTAGGGGTACAAGAGTGACCATATTTATTGTTATAGGTCAAAAGGCGAATGTGGGGTGCGTGTGTGGTGGAGGGAAAACCTATAGCCCTCTCATGCACGCACATTCACGTATTGTTATATATATGTTTTTCACAAATTGTGCGATAGAGAAAAAAGAGGGTTTGCTCTCAAAGAAAATAAATTATGCGCACCTATTCCCCCAAGTATCTAACCCAAGACTTGCAAGTGTCCCTAGAATCAAAGTAGAGAATCCATAAGAGGGGAAAAAAAAAACAGTAGGTATATATGGGCATCTTTATTGAAAATGAATTTTTGTTGCAGACTGAATGACGAGGTAGTGGTTGAGTTTACCTCGATGATTATATGTTTGTCATGCTCCACTGGTCGGCGTCAGAGCTCCGGTTTCGGTAGTTCTTGTTTACTACACTCAAAAAAGAAATGGAAATAAAAAGAGAGAAAAAAGATACAATTAAAAAAAGGAAATAAAAGGAAGGAAAGAAAAAAAGAAGAGGGGAAAGGGCTTTGTCGGACCCATTTATTCACCCTGAGCTCTCAGTGCTCTCTGCAAAAAGTATATTTTTATGGACAGCAATCAGAATCCGATCATTATATTGATAGGGTTCTTCCTTTAATCATTCTTTCAGTCTCATTTCATTTAAAAAAAGTAAAAAAATAAAAATAAAAACATGGGAATGGAATATTTATTTATGGGCCGGTAGAACACCTAGTTAGTTAGCATCTAAGTTACTTTTGAGTGAATATTTACATGGATATTAGAACATATCATATAAATAATATGCAAAAGAAACATAAGTGTCATATCGAATATCGGTGATACGAATGTCTAAAACAAGAGTCGACGAGATTAATATGTACAGTGGATACTGTGTATGCTATAGCGGAATGGGAATATAAGAATCGGCTCTTAGCTTTTACTAATCGAGAAAAAGAAAAGGAAGGAACCATTTGTGCTTTCACTTTTTATTTACTTCATTCTTTTTGACGAGTCTCATATTCTCTCTCACGGCTTTGATTAATTCTATGTAGCCCATGAACTTTTTCTTGCTTAATTTTGTGCATTGCCTTCATTGTTGATTCCAAATTTTCCTCTTAAAAAACATCAAGGCTTCATCAAAAAAAGAAATTGAGTTTGCAATAATTCAAGAAGGCATACACATTATCAAAAGGAATCTATATACATGTACTAAATTTCCTCTAAAAGCGATTAATGAACTAATAAGTATTCGAAGTATAAATATATAACTAAAATAACTAAATATTAAGTTCTGTCATGGGTTCAATACATTAGAGAAATAAATTCAAATTTATAAAGTAACTGAAAACCATTAAAATTGTCAACATTTTTAGATGCTGACAGACATTTATAGCTAAATTATGAATAAATCCTAATAACATTATAATTTTAATTATAAAATATAAAACTTGGAAGAAATATATTGATTATTATTATATTTAAATTTATGATTTTACAATGTATGTCAAATAATTCAACAAGAAAAAGAAAAAAAATGAAAGTTAAATTAAGAGTCATCACATTTTTTTTTGGGGGGGGGGGGGGGGGAAGAACTATTAATCAAAGCATTTGTTTAGTATTTTTCTTAATTTTTAGGCCATAAATTTTCCTTGTGACGCAAAAAAAAAAATTCAAATTATTTGAATTTGCATATATATGTTTAGGGTTCACGTAAATTCAATTAAATTCCGGGTTGCACATGGTTTGATGGTATGGTCTATGTGAATGGCGGTAAGAGTTGAACTTGCTTATCACCATATAAGTTTACTTATGTACGAACTCAACTAAATCAGTGAGTTCGTCACAGGCATCTATATCTTTGGATTGATTTACCATATGAATGACAAGTATATTCACATTTTACCGAATATTGTGCGGTAGCATTCTGACTCATTAATTAAGTGATGTTTGCGCATGGCAAAAAGATTTTGTTATAATTTTTCTCATCGATCTACTGGCGATATAAGTCACATTAACTGCTTAAACGAAGGGACAGAAGAGGAACCACATGTTAGAACCAGTCTAAAAAGATATTCGGTACGGCAATAATAAAGATAGAGAGAGAGACACAAAGATATATTCTCTTCTGCAGACTGGGGAGAGAGAGAGTATAATTGAATCATATGTTACAAAGAGATAATAGTTAAATAATGGGCTCTCACGTTTGCTTTTTCCTCTAGATAGATAAAAGAATAGAGAGCAAAACAAAGAAAAGAAAAGAACCTAATGCGAGCACACAACTATGGCCTCCACGCAAATTGATGATACTAATTAATTAATTAATTACCTAACTTTAGTTAGTTTCTTTTTTATATGTATATATAAAATATATAGGGGAGATATTCTTTGAGCTCTTCTTGCATAGCATCTTCGTGACTCTTGCATATTTTTTTTCGGGTTATATATGGAGGTTCATGGGCCTAATACGAATTCTGACATAGTTTTCGATAACATACTTGAAGAGATTTCTAAATCAAAAGATTTCACGACTCTATAAAGCAGCTGATATTTGTCCTCTATATTGTTTAATTTACTTTTTGAAGTTTATTATGATTGCAACTAAGTAATTTATCAAAGATGGTGTAGCGTAGTGATGTATCTCTCGTCTAGTGACCAAAATGTCTCAGATTCGATATTAAGGTGGAATTACTCTTGCCCTTTTATTAGATATTTAAGATTTATATTTCATTATATTATGCTCATGAGCCTCTTTTGTAACCGAAAAAATAACATATAAAAGTAATATCTTTCGCGTCCATTCGTTGAAGGGTTAGCCCATGAGAAAGAATAGTGTGTGCACACAAAGAGCCTCCACGCAAATTGATGATACTAATTAGTCATCCAACTTTCTTTTTTAAGTGTAAATACATTCTTTCCATAAGGGAGATATTCTTTGAACTCTTTTCCTAGAGCATCTTCATGAATTCTCATGTTTTTGGTAATATATTCAAAGAGATAACCAAACACAAAGATTACATGACTTAATGTATCCGCTCACTATGTTCTCTCAACATATTGTTAATTTTAGTATGTCAAAATTGAGACTTCGTTACTTGAAATTGTCAGTTGATGCTTATGATATATGTTGTGACTGTTGTTGAGCGCTTTGTTTTGATGTGACGCATAAAATTTAAGTCTCCATTCATTCAAGGGTTAGTCCATGTCTACCACCATAGATGTGTGATTTTGTAATTGGTTGCAAATCTTATCTCGTTGATACTATATGATTCCTTATGGAGCTTAGTGAACCTTTATTATCGGAACCTTGGACAACTTTCATTGCATTTGCTAAATTATATATTCAATTCAACCGCATTTCCCCACTTTGCTTTATATAGAGTGATACAATCTCCATACAACTTGTTCAACCCTATAGCTTAGTTACATGCGCGACACCTAAGTTAGATCACTTTAGCATATACAACACTCCACATATTGAAATAGTTCCCATACCAAAGTCAAGAACATTACTATATAATTTATTTTACATATTAATTAATGGCGGAGAGGATGCTGCATACAAATACTTTATTTGTTCCTTTTATAATGGTCGATGCCATCTCTTTGATTTGATTAATTAATTTAATTAAGATATATAATACAATTGATAATTTTTGTTTTATATGGACACATTTTATCTGCAATATAGAGATTTAGAACCCTCCGAAAGCATTTATAGGGGCCGAGTCTATGCCAAAGTAAAAAATTAATTTTAGCCAATATGCAAATAACATTTCGTAATTTTAATGAAAAGGATCTATATAGAGATAAAATAGTTTACTATCTTGCACTATTAGTAAGAATTAATATATGCATTCCTTTATCAAAAAAGGTGTAGTACAGTCACACCTCACCTTGTAATTAAGACTACTCGTTTCCCTTTATAAGTTATTAGAATTTTTATTTTATTGTATTAGGTATATTCCTTGTAATGGAATATATATATATATATATATATGCATCCTTTTTTAAATAATCAAGTAGAGATTCTGAGTGACCTATCTACACACTAGTTCTGATGTATGCTTTGCATCCAAATGATAAGGTCGGTCACTCTAATTATAAGCTTTCGTTATTCTGTCCTATATTCATCCATCTGTTTGCTTACGAGATGGTACTAAAAGCAGCTCCACCTTTGCCACAAACAACGATGCAAATTAAATTGTGCGAAGTCTAATCTCCAAATATTAAATCAATTAATATAATTCTCCTGCGGGCGAATGGTAATTAACACATCATATGCATATCACGTTTAAATCCCCATATTAGGAAGCCCTGGTCCATACTCATCAACCGTGCTTAATAATGTACCGGTCAAGTCCTGATATTACGTACGCGGGTTTGCAGACACTTCACACAATAGACTATTAGCAGGAACCCTGCTTATGATCTTCGCTTGAAGCGACATATATATTTGCTTAGTGTCATAACGAAAGATTGGGCTTTTGCGGACGCTTTTCTGACATTACCAGCATTAATCTGCATAACTTAGTAACCTTTCGTGCTTATAAAATATAAACTGAAACTATGGGAAGTGCCTTTAAGGGTATGGTATAATTAAATTTCTCATCCTTATTTCTCCATGACCGCACAAGACATTCATAAACATATTTGGGGGTCATAAGGACCTAAACTCCACGAACATTGCCTTGTTTTGTTTATTAGTCGCAATAATATATAGTTAGAGGGGCAAGGGCCAAATTATCTTATATGCTTATTGATAATATGTATTTTAATGATAAAGAGCTTTATGGTGCTCTTATGTCATGAACTCTAGAAAGAACTTTGTTAGGGTGTTTCAGGCTAATAAAACCTTGGATGCTAAAGGTAGGTTTCCGGCGATAATATATATGTATTCATGATAAAGAGACTTAAAGTTGCCCGCATCGAGTGCTACCAGAGAGTAATTAAGTTAATAAGAAGGACAATTCCGGGTCATGGATCGTGTAGGGTACCCAAGCACAAAATTTTGAGATTCAAAATTAAGGATCATAATATGAGAGAGTGAGTGTAGTCACACACGCTACTTATCAATTGCAAATAGGGAAACTGGACTTTGAAAGTCGAAATAATGAACCGTGAGACGAAAGTCCCCTCGATCAATCCTAGCTAGCCCTCTTTTACACCATGGAAGGGAATGCGTGAATCGGTAGTAAGTTGAGTTTTGATGGAATTTCTCCTCCTTTCTTCTTCATATATATATATATATATGTATGTATATTCATAATCTCCTCCTATCTTCCAAAATTTTGATGGAATTCCTCTCGTTTCGTTTGAGATCTATCATCAAAGTTAGGATTTCGCATCTCCTAGCCATTCCTCATATATATTTACCTCGGAACTTACCATCTAATGATTAATCACGAAAGTTCCATCGTCCCATATATAATATGTACAAGTATAAGGAGAGGGGAAAAAAAAAGCTATAAAGAAAAGAGAGCAAATTGAAGACATGATTGAGAAAGGCTTGATGAAAATGGAAAATACTCCTGCTATTAGTATATTCTAGGAAGTCACCCTCTTGCTTCATGATCTACCTCGGGATGCATTTAAAGTATATGGAAAATATGGTGGAAAGCATCATCATTGTCGTATTGGCAGTACAACCACAATTTTCTTTTTTTCATGAGAAGAGATCTACGATTATAATAAAAGAAAAAAAAAAGAAGAAGAGAAAAATGAATGAGGACGGAAGTCTTTACTTATATGAACTAGACTCAAGATTTGTTCAGTCCTAGTCGAGGGCCAAAGGCATTACCACTGCAAGCCCCTTTCTCCCCAAAACAAGATTTAATTTGTTTCCAGAGTCTTCCCATTTCTGTTTTCACATATCTTTCCCCCTTAAAAAAAAATGAAAGCATAAACTATTTCTGCTTACTTTGGGTACCCTAACAAGCAAGACAGATCAATGTGGGCGACAAAATGCCCAAAGAAGAGGACAAAAATCACAGCAGATATCGCTTAACTGCCCAAAAAACGCATGCTATATTATAGGGTAAATTAAAAAAAAAAACTCTAATTTTGTGATTTGTCTCAATTTTGACACAAATTTTCATTTTTGATTTAAGAAATTACAAGTTTTCATTTTCGTCTCAAATATGGCAAGTCATTCATCTTCCTTTACATTTTCCGTGGACGATAACAACATCCAATGAACCCCAGCTTGCCAGTGGAAAAGTGACATGTGTACTATTATGATTTTGAAAAAATAAAATGAACCCCTCATTCTTTTAATTTTGCAATTTTGCCCCAATCTCTCTACCTGTTATTAGGGATGTGCACGGGTATCGGGTATACCCGAAACCGGTCGGAACTTACCCATTAGGGTAGGGTCCGGGTAGCTCGTATTGAAAATAGGGTAGGTTCCGGGTATTAAAATCAGGAATCGGTGAAAATCGGTTTCGGTTCCGATTCCTGCCTACAGGGTATCCGGAACCGATTATTTATTAAAAAAAAAGAGGAAAAAGTAAAGTCACTGTCTTTTTAATGAATCAGAACAGAGACACTTTGTTGTGTGGGATCATATTATGAATGTTTAATTTTATCGATGGATTAATGAGACATTTTTTTTGTGGATTAATCTAAATCTTTGTTAATATTCTATTTGGCATGATTACTGATTATGTATGTGAACTTTTCGATTTTATTTAGCCAGAGAAAATAAAAATTACAGGTTCTAATAGGGTACCCGGAACCTGTGGTATAATACAAGTTCCGGGTAGGTTTCGATTCCAAGATTCAACATGGTAGGGTTCGGTTCCAAAATCTTGAAACCTGTCCCTTACAAGGTAGGGTCCGGGTATCGTGAAAAATGTAGAGTACTCGGAACCGATCACCTCTACCCGTTATCACTTTTATTTGACCCCAAATTGATCAAGCAAGCTCCATTCATCTCAGTCATACACGGTTAGCTGAACTATGGATTTAAGAAGCTCGCATGGCCCTCTATGTGTCGGGAATGAGCCAAATATGAAGAAGAGATCGATTTGAAGTTACCGCTGCGATGAGGAGTTCGTGGGTGTTGTGAGGGGGAGCAACTGGCTTCAATGGTCTGCTGCGAGCCTAAGCTGAGGTCGTTTGTACACTTCAAATCGATCTCTTCTTCATATTTGGCTCATTCCCGACACATAGACGGCCATGCGAGCTTCTTAAATCCTTAGTTCAGCTAACCGTGTATGACTGAGATGAATGGAGCTTGCTTGATCAATTTGGGGTCAAATAAAAGTGATAATGGGTGGAGAGATTGGGGAAAATTTACAAAATTAAAAGAATGAGGGGTTCATTTTTATTTTTTTCGAAATCATAATGGTACATATGTCACTTTTTCATTGGCAAGCTAGGGTTCGTTGGATGTTGTTTCCGTCCACGTTGGCATTTAAACGGAAAATGTGATGGAAGATGAACATCGTGTCATATTTGAGAAGAAAATGAAAACTTGTGATGTTTTATGTCAAAAATGACAATTTGTGTCAAAATTGGGACAAATCTCAAAATTAGGGTTTTTTCCTTATGTAATTTATCCAATATTATATGCTGTTGGCCCCCGTATATATTTTGGCTCCTGACCTGAGTCCCTTGATTCACAATATTCTCGGGTTATTGTAGCATGAACTTCGCGATGTATGTACCATTTAGTTGAATCTCGTATTAAGCAAAACATGTAATAGCGGAATCTAGAATAAGGCAAGAGGTCCTTATTTCGTTCAGACAAGAGGTCCTTATATCGTTCATGGACTTGGAGGGTACTGACACAATGAGAAAGACAGAAGGTGTAAATTTTGTAACGGTCAGTTTATTTTTAGGGTTAAAATTATAAAAATTTTAACTTTAATTTTAACTGAACCTACTACACAATAAAAATATATATTTCCCAAATCAAAAATTTTAATTTTAACTTTAACTCAACACACTACACAACATTTGTCTTTTTTCACAATTAAAATCAAAGTTACTTTAACTCTGAAACCAAACGCATCGATAATATTTCAAAAATCACACAGTGAGATCTTTACCGATCTAGTTTTAGAGGGACTGCTCATATAAGGTGCGTTCACACTCAAAAGATTTTCATGGATAAGTTTCAGTTTTAGCCTGGACCAACATCTGATTGATCATCCGCTCAAAACTTGAATAACCCATCGCAGCGGTGCCATAAAGAAACAACTAAAGAATTTTTTCTTTTTTCGATTACAAAAGAGTCTCGCCATAAAATCAAATATGTCTCTTAGTTATACCATGCAAAAGCATGTGTCATTACTCATTACGCTACACACTTTTTGTCAATAACTAACAGAAATGAAATGTAACAAAAAACGGAATAAAGCAGTCACAGAAAGATTTCCAGAAAGCATAGCTCTGATGCCGCTTGGTGGAGTGCAATAGATAGAGGTCCTAAAGGTTAACTCAAAAGACCATCTTGCCATTCAATCCGTAACAGAATTTCATTTCAGCACATATGACTGACTTGTACATGCCAGTCAGCCATATGTAACGGGAACTTAGTTAAGAAAGGAAGAGATGGGCATTATAATTGAGTTAATACTAGAATGGCTTATAGTGTGCGAGAAATAGAATAAATTAAAGGCATGGAAGGTGGGAGCCCACCAAAGGAATACCTCAAATTGTATTGACAAACAGGAGAAATCCTTAAGCCTCTTACACCCCCCCCTCCCCTCCTCTCTCACTCTACTATATATGGATGAGGCACCCCATCTCACTTCACCTTGGGGAAGCCCCAAACTTGCAAAAGCATTAGAACTACAAAGAAACGTCCTCCATCTCCTAATTGTACTGCCACTACTTTTGCCATGCCTCTCCACTCCATAGCACCGAAACCGGAAAATTTCCCTGCCACTCCCTCGCCGGACGCCACTCCTCTATCGCCATCGCCTTCAGAGATGTCCCAGCCCCCAACACCACCCCTTGACGGCACGGCTGTCCTGGCTTACCCGGTTCAGCCCAATATCAATAGCCAATCTCTTATTCAAGTAGCCACGTTTCCAATAACTCTAAAGGTCTCTTTCCATCCCGCTTGAGAACTATATATATTGATGTTCAATATCAGTTTGTCCATGCATACTAAATAAATTATTTTGCAGTTTGAGGAGGTTGTGTACAAGGTTAAGGTGGAGCACAAAGGAGGATCTTCGTGGTGTGGCGGGACGTGGAGCACGCAGGAGAAGACCATCCTCAATGGGGTGACCGGGATGGTCTGCCCTGGCGAAATCCTGGCGATGCTGGGACCGTCGGGCAGTGGCAAAACCACCCTCCTTACTGCCCTCGGGGGCCGCCTCTCGGGCAAGCTCTCAGGCAAGATCACTTACAACGGGCAGCCCTTCTCGGGTTCGGTCAAGAGGCGGACGGGTTTTGTGACCCAGGATGATGTCCTCTACCCTCACCTCACTGTCCTCGAGACCCTCCTCTTCACGGCCCTCCTGAGGCTTCCCAATAGCCTCAACCGGGATGAGAAGCTCCGCCACGTGGAAGGAATCATCTCTGAGCTCGGGCTGGGCCGTTGCCAGAACAGCATGATTGGTGGGCCCCTCTTCCGTGGTATATCCGGTGGCGAGAAGAAGCGGGTCAGCATCGGGCAGGAGATGATCATAAACCCGAGCCTGCTCCTCCTCGACGAGCCCACCTCAGGATTGGACTCGACCACTGCACAGAGGATCATAAACACTGTGAAGCGGCTCGCTGCTGGTGGGAGGACCGTCGTGACCACCATCCACCAGCCCTCGAGCCGCCTATACCACATGTTCGACAAGGTTGTCCTGCTTTCAGAGGGCAGCCCTATCTACTATGGGCCTGCATCGACAGCCTTGGACTATTTCTCCTCCATCGGCTTCTCCACCTCGATGACAGTCAATCCTGCTGACCTCTTGCTCGACCTTGCCAATGGTAAGCCATGGCTCTTATAAGATGCAGACTAATTTTCATCTATAACTAATATGCAGAGAGATCTCGAACGTCCAGTTCAAATCAACCGATACTCAAAATGCGTCTTCGTTCTTGACTTGTTTTCGCCTCTTCGAATCTCGATATTTGTCTGCTGCAGTAAAGCATCCCACGCCCACCACCACAACAACAAAAGGCCAAAACAGCTCATGTGTATTGTATAATAAAATCTAAGTCGATCTTTAATTGGTCAGTAGAACGCACCGAAAATGCCCACTAAGACTAGCCACCAGAGACAGAGAGCACGCGCACACCACAAAGCACAATTAACCTCAGCATTACTCTAATCCTGTCTGCTTTACTGCGTTAACATGGAAAGAAAATGAACAGTGTTTCCGGGAACTCGCAGGACTCAGCCCTGACTCAAAAAATGCGATTGATCAAGTCGAGAGCACGGACCAGGAGAAGAAGGCTGTCAGGGACACACTCCTATCTGCATACGACAAGAACATCTCCACCAGGCTAAAAGCCGAGCTCTGCACAATCGACGTGAGTAGCTACACCTTCGTAAAAGGTACATACAAGTAAATCTTCGCCTTTCCTTTTCCTTCTTTCTGTTTTTTTTTCCCCCTTTCTTGGTTTCAAACACCTCGAGATGAGCCTTCTGGCTTCAGTCTAGTCAATCGCTCTTTTCGGTTGTTTCGACCACTGTGTCATATCTACGGATTCAAGCATGGTCTGAACAAAAATGGGAATGAACAGGGCGTGATACGAGGTCTGAGCAGTGGTGCACGAGCTGGTGGCATCAATTCAAGGTCCTTCTACAGAGGGGATTGAGGGAGCGGAGATTCGAATCCTTTAATCGGCTTAGAATCTTCCAAGTCATAAGTGTCGCTGTATTGGGAGGGCTCTTATGGTGGCACACTCCGACTTCTCACATTGCAGATCGCGTAAGTATTCTAATCTTATCCGATCTAATCCATCAAATTAATGAAAACGACAAGACTTACAGCTATAAAAATTCTGAGATTTAACTGACCAAAACTCTGGGACTGTTCATGTTGCTTCATTGTCAAGCTTTGTCCTGGATTTCTTTTCCCCTTTCTGTGTTTGAGATGCTTGGCTCTTAAAGGGACTACACCAGAAGAATCCTTGTAACCGAAAAGCACCGATGCACCATATGCGTTCACCTAGGATGTTAGAATCCAATTCTTTTTCCAAAATCTACGACTTTGAGAATTATGCTATAGAAGATACACAAATTGCATTGACATTGAGGTCAAGGCATCCGAGTTTGTTATTTCCACTTCGCTTGACATGGCATCCTCAAATGCTAAAACGAAAACGAGTACTGTTAAATGCTTAATGCCTTGTTTGGTTTTAGGGTATTATTTTAGAATCACAATTTTAATTTAATTCTACCCACTACAAAACAAAATAACTCATACAAAGTCAAAGAGTAGGCCCCATTTATATCACTTTTTTCACAATAAAATAACATAACTCATACAAAATCAAATGGTAGGCCCATTTATACCACTCTTTTTCAAAATCAAAATCTGATTTTAAAATCCTACTATGAAACCAAACGCAACATAAACATTCTGTACAGGATCAATGGATTGAAACGATTTCGTGTCCTGCGATAACCAATCTTGATCCTGCAAGAATGAGAATGGAAAGATCAGGAATAACAGGTTTTCGTCTATCCTGTGACTACAGATTGCCCTGCTCTTCTTCTTCTCGGTCTTCTGGGGCTTCTACCCGCTCTACAATGCAGTCTTCACCTTCCCGCAGGAGCGGAGGATGCTACTTAAGGAAAAGAACTCAGGGATGTACCACCTCTCCTCCTACTTCATCTCCCGTACAGTTGGGGACCTTCCTCTTGAGCTCGCCCTCCCAACAGCCTTCGTCTTTATAATCTACTGGATGGGCGGACTGAGGCCCGACCCTATCACATTTATCCTCTCCCTCCTCATTGTCCTCTACTCCGTGCTAGTCTCCCAGAGCCTGGGCCTGGCCTTCGGTGCAATCCTAATGGATGTGAAGCAGGCGACAACCTTAGCCTCTGTCACAACGCTCGTGTTCCTCATTGCCGGAGGTTACTATGTTCAACAGATCCCCCCGTTCATCGAGTGGCTCAAGTACTTGAGCTACAGTTACTACTGTTACCGGCTCCTCCTAGGTGTTCAGTACAACGAGGATGATCACTACGAGTGCTCAAAGGGGCAGTTCTGTCGTGTTGGGGACTTCCCCCCGGTCAAGGCCGTGGGACTGAACAACTTGTGGATCGACGTGTGCATCATGGGTCTCATGTTGATGGGCTACCGACTCATCGCATATGTCGCACTGCATCGGGTGCTGAGGTGATGAAAAGCGGTTATTTTAGCAGAAGACCGCAGAAAGACAGAATCTGCAGAGTTTTTTCGTCTTTTTTCACCCGAGGAATAATGTTCGACTAAAAAAGGGGGCGGGGCAATCATGTTCAGAAATTTTGGTTCACTTTTCATTGGATGTATCAGCAACCAACCCTTTTTTGTTATAATTATAGATTAGACAAGAAGTAGCAATTCTAATCATCAATAAAACCATGAAGTCCATCATATGAGAGCAGAACCGAACTTTTCTGTAAGTGCCGCTTTTAGTTTTAATGGTAATCCCGCAAGAGATCGACAGATAAAGAGAGCACTAATCTAATGATAAGAAATTTGCCTGATGGTGACAGGCGATATAACATTCGGAGAGAATTAATGGAAGAAAGGTTTCTTCTTCAATTTTTTGATGCTTACATGCATACACTGTTTAACAAGATGGGAGATTAGATTTCTGATATATATATTTTTTAGGTGGTCATAAAAGTATACAGCCTTTTAGGCAAACTAGTAGGTAGGCGCTTGCCTTACATGCGTAGTACGATATATTAATGAAATAAGAATTAAAATTTATTATATTATTAATAATAATTAATACAGTATATAAATTCATAAGAAGATGTTTGACTTTATTTTAGTGGCCGGTATAGCCTTTTTTTCTTAGTGAATTTCATCTATTTTTTTTATGGATATTCCATTAGATACCCTTACTTTTTTTCTCTTGAAAAACTTTCTAATAATTATATTTCAAAAATAAAATTTTCATAAAAAGTTCGTAAAAGACAAATAAGATTTTCTAATTTTTTCTAGTGAAATATTTGGTTTTCTTAATTTAAATATTTTGTGAGGTCAAATAAAATTTGATTTTTGTTGGAAATTATATTTTTAAAAAATTATGATGAAATGAATCAGACCAGGAAGTGGTTTTGTATCAAATAACTTGATGGCAAGTCATCTTATTCCAAGAAATTAATATTATGTAAGAAAAATATGAATCCATGAGCTCTATTTTTGTTTAATATTTCTACGAAAATTTTATCAACAAATATTTTTACTTTTAATAAATGTTTTTTGTGAGAACTTTCGAACATATTTTCGAGAAAATTTTCATTGGTAAGTTATTTGAACAATATTTTATTTATAAAGTATTTTAACATCTTATCATATGAAATTCTGGTGAATATTTCGTTGAAAAATCTTGAACTCATTTTAAATGAAATTTTTGTGGAGTATAATCTATAGAAATGTTGAAAGTTTCTTTACAATGACTTCCCATCTATATCACCCATCATAATCATTTCGGAATATACCTTACTTACATATGTCCACCTATTTAGACCATAACGAAATATAAATTTCGAAATCATTGTTTCCACCTATTTAGACCATAGCGAAATATAAATTTTGAAATCATTGTTCTCGCAACAAAATGTCCATTCGTTATCTAGAACAAGTTTTATATAATGAAAGTATATACATCCATGCAACTAATGTACTTGAAGATCAGCTAGCCTCAAACCTAGATTTGTCGAAAACCCATTGACTTTCTGGATATCAAATGGTGCAAATCGAAATAAAAGAGAAAATTTTCTCCAGTAGAACATATTATTTCGCCCTTCTATCAGCCCAATGAACTCTGCGAAAATGAAAACATGTAGTTAACTAATTATAACCGATTGAATCTACGAAAAAATATAATAGTTTGTCCTCCAAAAATAAGTAAGCACCCATTGGATTTTAAAATTAGGTTTTACATTTGATAAAATAGTGCCTCACTAACAAATCAGAATAAGATATATCATGTCGTTTCTAAGTAATGAATAAATAAATAAAGTTTCACTTAAAAAGTTATAAGATGGAAAAGTTCCAAAAAGATTGAAATAAAAACTTATCGAAATTATTCTCCAGAGAAATCCTTTAAATTGATAAAAAATAAAATAAAACAAATTTTCTGACTAAAGATATCAGAAAAGTACATAATCAAAAAACTTAAAATATATCAATCTATTTAATAGTTGAGTTCAAAGGGCATACATACATAGATATAATTGCATGTGTACATTTACCTTTAATCACATCCCCCTGCCAATGATCGTCATAATCCTGGGGGATAAGATTGCTTATGTGTTCCTACGCTGCTAAAACCTTTTCTTGCTCTCTTGAAGGGACCTTTCGCATGCACCAATCAAATGCAACCACGTCAACATCTATTGGGGAAAAATTGTACTACAAAATATAAAATCATTCCCTCTCCTCTTCCCCTTCTCAACTGTCTTTCCTACAACACTCCCCTTTCCAGAATTGAGGCTATTGGCTTGGCGTCGTTTACCTCTGTCTTGATCAGTCTTTTGCTAGTACCATGTCGCATTAATGATCAATGACGAGCCCCAGAATACGGCAACAAGACCCTCAGTGATGAGATATTAGATCGTCTTGAAAAGATGGGGGGATAGTGATTCTGACAAGTTGAGGTGGTAGCGGGTGGGATGTGATAAGCATCATGTTTGCAACAGTGGCTTGGCTAAAAGAAAGAGAAAGAGATGAGACAAAAGAGGGATAGAGATAGGAATAGAACAATGAGAGGAACGAAAAATGGACAATTTTGTGTTTTGATTTGAACCCAACAATTTTCAATCTAATGCGTCACATCATTATTTCTCTCCGTGAACATTTTAAAAGAAAAACAAACATTTTGAAAAATAGAAGTAAGACCATATACATATCTATAGAAAATTAATCTTCAGCTGTTATTACATATCCTCATCGAATTTTGTTATTCTCTCTCAAACAATCTCTACTTAAGGAAAATACTTCTCTCTCAGACAAAGAGTCCTCCAAATCTGCAAAACGTTGGGAAAAAGTTGTTTAAATTACTCGCCATATGATTGTCCTTATTTGGAAGAAGGATATATTCCATATAAATGTTGTAGGACATAGCAAAATTTCCCTTTATAAAAGTGAGAGCATTTCGATTGTTATTTTGAATGGAAAGGAATCGAAACATTACTTCAAGAATTGATGACATTTAATGGGCTTTCAATGAGAGGACACCATTACCTTTTGTTACGAACTGAAAGGGCATGATGCGCGAGAGACAACTTTTCATAAAAAGACAAGTACAAATTTGATATAAGGGTCTAATTAGAAATTATAAAAGTGGGAAAATTCAATAAAACAGAGTAAATGGGGCAAAATGAAAAATAACAAATGTGGAGAAATCAAAAGGAACTTCACACTTTTGTAATTAGTATGTATACAATATACTATTGATTAAAAAATACATTTAGGAACTAATGATTAGTGCATAGGGTATAATTTGCATGCAAAGGTATATGCGGTTATATTTTAGAAAATTGTAATTGAATAGATATACAGAAGAATATAGATGCCTACTTTTCAAAATTGAAAGGGTATTTTCAAAAAGTAAAAATCGAGAAACACTTTAAATGATTTATACTTTTAGAGATATTATGAATTATAAATTATTTAATTTTGATATTATTACTATACTTGAAGAGAGGATTTATTGATGAAATTATGTGTTTGGAATGAGATTGTTGGTGTAAATGGCTTAATATATACAAAAAGGTACGTGAGGTTATATTTTAGAAGAATACAATAGAGAGATAGAATGATGAATACAAATGCATTTTTTCTTTCAATGGACACTAATACGAATGTCACGTTGTATTTTAAATAGAAAATAGAAAATATGTCTTCATACATTGAATGAATGAGTGAAATCTAGGAAGATAGCTACGTACATTGAATCGACAATATGGGAATTAGGAAAACTGTCTACATATATGGAAGGGTAAAATATGAATTTTGAAATGTGGAGAAAGACAATAATGGGTTCTAGACTTTTATATATATAATAGATAAAGACTAAAGATCCGAATTTTGTAATGCTGTTCTTCAGTGGTTGAGCTGATTGCTGATATTGACAGGAAAGAAACACAGCTTATCTGAGCCACAACCCAATAATTTCTTTCATAATCCCTTCAAAGTCAGGGTGAAGTAACCAATGTAAGTCGTAACGGATGCACCGTTGGGTGGTAAATTCTTCGCCCACGCGATGTTTTCCTCCCGGTTACAGTCATAAGAGTAAGTAAAACAACTTCACAGTGAATTTGTTAGATACATGAAATTCAGGAAAGCTGCAAGAACATGTTCTCTCCACAGTAAGTTTCCGGTCAGCATCACCCCTATCGGGTGGCGCTTCCCTTCCCCAAGCTGCCAGCCTCCGTCATCTGAATGAAAACATAAACGAAATAGAACAAGTAGTGTGACAATTTAAGATGATCACAATTTTCTAATCTATAAGATATATTGTTAGATTTGCCCGGTTTCGCATGGAACTGATTAATGTGGGACAAACGCACGTAGCATATCGAACTTACGCTCTGATACCACATAAAATATTAAGGTGACCACAACGGTTGTCTAAAAAGTTAACGGCCTGGTTTAAATATTTATTTTTAATAAGTAGTTATTGTTTGTATGCCAATTCCATCCCAATTCGGTTCCATGATTTCCTACCAAGCAGGACACACCAACAACATTTAAACATAGGAATGGAAATAACAGTTTCTTTATGGCAAACGATTTTATTCTGCAGTGCGGAATCACAAGGGGTCTTAGAGGTCCTAAGGACTCGGACAGGGGCAAACAGAGGAGGGCAGTAACATGGTATGAAAAGAACTAAGGTATGTAATATGGTTGTTGATGATTTTTGCTCCATTTTGCTACATACCTTAGTTCTTTTCATACCATGTTACTTACCTAAACACAGACACATGATCGAGAAAAGAAAAAAATATTACAAAATTTCTAGTTATTCGATGGTAAGACTGTTGGGAATTGGTGTATGCCCTAGATGCAATCTATCATCAGTTCTGTAATATGACATGTATTTCATTATATTACGAGGCATATCTGTTATTGTGTAGATTGCGCTAAATATGATTTTACACAATAATGTCCTTGGAATAGTAGGTTCAATAGGCATCAAGTGTGACTTGATTGTGAGATCCTATAATTATTGAACATTATTCCTAAATGTCCATAGTCAAAGTATTATCGTTAATTAGGACAACGATAATACAGTTAGATTAGTGTAAGTGTTGATTGATGATCAAATCTCATAGGTCATGGATATGGAGATATCAAATCACACCACATGTATACATTAAGAGTAATGTGTATAGGACTGATCCGCCATGAGATTGCTACATGGGTTGTTACGTGACTGTCATTAGCATATCTCAAAGTGACTATAGTGTAATGGTCCTTTGACTTGAGGTCACCATAGATTCCTACATGTAATGTCATATACTTTGATACTGTCAAACGCCACTGTAACAGGATGGTTATAAAGACAGTTATTGGGTATACCACAGAGCATGGAGAGGAATGTGAGTGATCAAGATAGGATTTGTCCCTCCTACGAAACGGGAGCGATATCTCACGGCCACTTGGTGGTTAAGTCTAAAAGTGTATGCATACCCAAATGAGTCGATATAATGATATCGAGCTCATTTGTTCTGATAGACTTACCCGGTAAACCAAGAAAAAGAGATATTGAGCCATACAAGGATGTCATCGACCATGCCTTGGGCTCAATAGAGATATAGAGGACAAAGGGATTATATTACACGGTAACGGAGGTCACAAGGTTCGTCGAGAAATTGACTTTCCGATTACTTGAGTAACAGTGATGCATTGCTAGATGCCACTCACTGTTTGTAATATTGAAATAGAGATTTTGATATTACTGTCAACGTAATTGGGAACCTACAGGGTCACACACTACGACTAAATTGACGAGATATTTTGAAACAATAAAATCATCTAATAGAGATTAGATGATTTATGGTGCGACTAATTAATTGGATATTTAATGAGATTAAATTTGTCGATTAATTAGACTCGATTTATTAGATTAAATGGACCAAATTGATGCACGATTAATATGGTGACACATGGCTTTTATGTGGATTAACATGTGTAAGGACACATGTCATAAGGGAACCTTAATTCCCTAAATCCCACATCGGTTGGGATTTCATCTTCACCCCCCATATTGCTTATAAAAAGGGGCAGTAAGCATGATTATATATATATGCTTATATATAAAAGCGCACACATATTATATATATATGCTAATATATATATGTACGTGCATATATGTGTGCATATAAAATATATATAATTTGGGTTGAATTGTTCAACTCAAATTAGGTCCATTAGTCTGAAAATTTCGGGTGTCGCATCGGTGTTTCTTTCGAGTGTTGGTCGCTAGCACCGCCGATCTCGAAAACTCGTCGACAAAGTCGGTGTGGATTCCAGTAGAGGCGTCACGCGTGGGACGCTCGGTCGACAACTTTAAATATTCCAGGTACGTTTTTATTTACTCTTATTCTTCTAGTAGGTCTTGGAATTAGTTTCACGGGTAGGAAATTTTGAATTTCTGTTCCTTTTCGCTTCCGTTGCGCCCCGTGGAACTAGCAATTGGTATCAGAGACTAGCTAGTTAGAATCTGAGTAAATAATAGCATAAAATATGATTTTATGCTTGGTACTGGTATGATTATGTTTGATATTTGCGGTGCATGACTGTAAGACATGGACTATGTCCTAGTTGTGTTAGTATAATAGTTATACGTGTGGACTATTATGTAATAGTTACATAATAGTGTATAGTGAGATCGATTAAATGTTAATCAAATCCCTCAAAATATTAAGTCCATATCCTTCCACCGTGTAACGCTCGTCAAGACCAAGATCGATGAGTGTGTAGACCTTGCCTTCGCAGGATGCCCTTATCTATCCTAGTAAGACGTTGTGTTTACCAGTGGGTCGGACTTAACTGAGCAAGCCTAATAGGATTAGGAGTTCAGAGGCATGTAGTTGGGCATCGATCTATAAGATAGATTTGAATAAGGAGTTATTCACTCAACTAATCAAGAGTTGCATGTGATGCAATTGGGAAAGTGAGTTCCCTACCTAAATAGCCAGTTCTGGGTGAATCAGCCATCGCTGACTCAGAGCTTGGTGAGATATGGATCTTGAGCTACTATGAGAATGATATTCTCTGAATCAATGTTGAGGGTCATTGATTTGATATAAATAGTGGGAGCAATATTTATAAAGTCCTCATTAAATATTGTTGTGTCATAATACTTATTTTGTATATTTCTATGGTAGTTACGATGGCAGGGAGCACTTCTAGTACTTTCTGTTTGCGATCCGTCCTTGATAAGGACAAACTGTCAGGGAATAATTTCCTTGGTTGGTATCGAAACTTGAGAATTGTTCTCACCCAAGAAAAGAAGCTATATGTCTTAGAGCAACCTCTTCTTGCGCCACCGCCTGACGATGCCCCCCAAGCTAAGAAAGATGCTTATAGTAAGCATCATGATGATGCCGTAAACGTCGGATGTCTCATGTTAGTCACCATGGACTCGGAGCTTCAGAAGCAACACGAGAACATGAAGGCGTACGATATGATCGTGCATCTCAGGCAGCTCTATCAAGAGCAGGCCCGACATGAGAGATTCGAGATCTCTAAAGCACTTTTTCAAGCAAGGTTGACTGAGGGTAGCCCGGTGGGTCTTCATGTACTCAAGATGATTGGGTACGTTGAGACTCTGGGAAGACTGGGATTTCCTCTTGGTCAAGAGTTGGCCACAGATTTAGTCCTACAGTCGCTGCCCAGCAGTTATAGTCAGTTCATTATGAGCTATAATATGAATGACTACAATAAACCATTGCCTGAACTGCTTAGCATGTTGAGAACAGCTGAGCATGATATCAGCAAGGGGACGTCCGTTCTAATGGTCCAAGGGACCAAAAGAAAGGGCAAGAGCAAGAGTAAAGGCAAGAAGGCTAAAGGTGCATCCAATTTTGACTTGGGTGCGTTGAAGCCTAAAGCCAAGGTGGCGAAGAATGATTACTGCTTCCACTGTGGCAACACTGGACATTGGAAGCGGAATTGTAAGATATACCTGGAAGAGTTGAAGAAGAAGAAGGGAAGTGAGACTTCCACTTCAGGTATCCATGTTATAGAGATTAATGTATCTACTACTTCTACATCTTGGGTATTAGATACCTGATGTGGTGCTCATATTTGTGGAAATATGCAGGACCTAAAGGACAGTAGATCGTTGACAAAGGGCGAGGTGGACCTACGAGTTGGAAATGGAGCAAGAGTTGCTACATTAATTGTAGGGACTTATCACCTAGTTTTACCTACTGGGCTTGTATTAGATCTTAACGACTGTTATTATGTACCTGCTATTAGTAGAAACATAATATCTGTTTCTTGTTTGGACAAGAATGGATTTTGTTTCACTATAAAGAACAAGTGTTGTTCTATGTACATGAATGATGTATATTATGGCAGTGCACATTTAAGTAATGGTCTGTATGTTCTTGATCTAGATACGCCTATTTATAATGTGGAAACCAAACGGCTCAAATCTAATGATTCGAACCCGACTTACCTCTGGCATTGTCGTTTAGGCCATATTAGCGAGAATCGCATCTCTAGACTCCATAAGGATGGATTACTGGACTCGTTTGATTTAGAATCGATCGAGACATGCGAACCTTGCTTAATGGGGAAAATGACTAAGGCCCCTTTTACCGGAAAAGGTGAGCGAGCTAGTGATCTTTTGGCTCTCATACATACCGATGTATGTGGACCAGTGAACAAGCTTGCTAGAGGTGGGTATCTCTACTTTATTACATTTACTGATGATTTCAGTAGATTTGGATATGTGTTTTTGATGAAACACAAATCTGAATCCTTTGAAAAGTTCAAAGAATTTAAGAATGAAGTGGAGAATCAGTTGGGTAAGAGCATTAAAGTTCTTCGATCAGATCGAGGAGGTGAATATTTGAGCTATGAGTTCGCTGACTATCTTAAACAGTGTGGGATTTTATCTCAACTGACTCCACCTGGAACACCACAATGGAATGGTGTAGCTGAGAGGAGGAATCGAACTTTATTAGATATGGTTCGATCTTTGATGAGTCATGCAAACTTACCTGACTCCTTCTGGGGATATGCTCTACAGACAGCTGCTCTCATATTAAACAATGCTCCGTCGAAATCAGTTGAAAGGACACCATATGAGATGTGGTATGGGAAGCGTCCCAAGATGTCTTTTCTAAAGATATGGGGTTGCGAAGCTTATGTGAAGAGATTATCTTCGGATAAGCTTGGCCCTAAATCGGACAAATGTTACTTTGTGGGGTATCCTAAGGAAACTCGAGGATACTATTTCTATAATCCCATCGAGGGCAAAGTGTTTGTCGCTCGAACTGCGGTATTCCTTGAGAAAGAGTTTCTCTCCAAAGGAACTAGTGGGAGGAAATTAGAACTTGGGGAAGTTCTACCACAAAATGACATTGACCAATCGACGGGCGATGTTGCAGAACAAGTATCACAAGTTGTTGTGGCACAATCTTCTACACAGGTGACACAGGAGCCTCGTAGGTCTAGTAGGATACGTCATGAGCCCGAGAGATATGGATTTCTCGTGACTCAAGACAATGACGTATTGCTCATAGATAATGATGAGCCTACAACCTATGCGGAAGCCGTAATAGGCCCAGACTCTGAGAAATGGCTGGAGGCCATGAGATCTGAGATGGAGTCCATGTACACTAACCAAGTATGGACTTTGGTTGATCCACCTGAAGGGGCAAAACCCATTGGGTGTAAGTGGGTCTTCAAGAAGAAGACTGACATGGACGGTAATGTGATTACCTTTAAGGGCCGACTTGTGGCAAAAGGTTTCAGACAAGTTCATGGTGTTGACTATGACGAAACCTTTTCCCCGGTAGCTATGCTTAAATCCATCAGGATCTTGCTTGCAATTGCAGCTTATTATGATTATGAGATCTGGCAAATGGATGTCAAAACTGCTTTCCTGAACGGGAATCTCCTCGAGGATGTGTATATGACGCAACCTGAGGGTTTTGTCGATCCACATAGTGCCAGAAAAGTTTGTAAGCTACAACGGTCTATTTATGGGCTGAAGCAAGCTTCTAGGAGCTGGAATCTTCGTTTTGATGATGTAATCAAAGAGTTTGGCTTCATCAAGAATGAAGATGAACCCTGTGTTTACAAGAAGGTTAGTGGGAGCATAGTAATCTTCCTGGTGTTATATGTAGATGACATACTTCTGATCGGGAATGACATTCATTCCTTACAGTCTGTGAAGACTTGGTTGGGAAGGTGTTTCTCTATGAAGGACTTAGGCGAAGCTACCTACGTGCTAGGTATCAGGATCTATAGAGATAGATCCAGGAGACTGCTTGGCTTAAGTCAGAGTGCATACATAGATAAAGTGCTTCGGCGATTTAGCATGCAGGATTCTAAGAAAGGGTCGCTGCCTATGTTACATGGCATAAGCCTTTCGAAGGCTCAGTGTCCTTCTACTTGAGAGGAGAGGGACCGCATGAATAGGATTCCATATGCGTCAGCTATTGGATCCATCATGTATGCTATGTTATGCACTCGATCAGATGTCTCGTATGCTTTGAGTATGACGAGTCGATACCAATCAGATCCAGGTGAAAGACACTGGATTGCAGTAAAGAACATCCTTAAGTACTTACGAAGGACTAAGGAGATGTTTTTGGTATATGGAGGCGAAGAAGAGCTCGTTGTAAGAGGTTACACCGATGCTAGTTTCCAGACCGATAAGGACGACAGTAGATCGCAGTCAGGGTATGTGTTCTGCCTGAATGGAGGTGCTGTGAGTTGGAAGAGTTCCAAACAGGAGACAGTAGCCGATTCTACCACAGAGGCCGAGTATATTGCTGCCTCTAACGCTGCAAAAGAGGCCGTTTAGATCAAGAAGTTCGTGACAGAACTTGTTGTGGTTCCTAGCATCGCAGACCCAGTGGATCTCTATTGTGACAACAATGGAGCCATTGCGCAAGCTAAGGAACCCATGTCTCACCAGCGATCCAAACATATACTCAGACGCTTCCATCTCATTCGCGAGATTATTGACAGAGGAGATGTGAAGATATGCAGAATACCAACAGATGAGAATCTCGCAGATCCACTTACGAAGCCTCTTGTGCAGCGCAAGCACGAGGCTCACACTAGATCTATTGGCATTAGACAGATGCCAGATTGGCTCTAGTGCAAGTGGGAGATTGTTGGGAATTGGTGTATGCCCTAGATGCAATCTATCATCAGTTCTGTAATATGACATGTATTTCATTATATTACGAGGCATATCTGTTATTGTGTAGATTGCGCTAAATATGATTTTACACAATAATGTCCTTGGAATAGTAGGTTCAATAGGCATCAAGTGTGACTTGATTGTGAGATCCTATAATTATTGAACATTATTCCTAAATGTCCATAGTCAAAGTATTATCGTTAATTAGGACAACGATAATACAGTTAGATTAGTGTAAGTGTTGATTGATGATCAAATCTCATAGGTCATGGATATGGAGATATCAAATCACACCACATGTATACATTAAGAGTAATGTGTATAGGACTGATCCGCCATGAGATTGCTACATGGGTTGTTACGTGACTGTCATTAGCATATCTCAAAGTGACTATAGTGTAATGGTCCTTTGACTTGAGGTCACCATAGATTCCTACATGTAATGTCATATACTTTGATACTGTCAAACGCCACTGTAACAGGATGGTTATAAAGACAGTTATTGGGTATACCACAGAGCATGGAGAGGAATGTGAGTGATCAAGATAGGATTTGTCCCTCCTACGAAACGGGAGCGATATCTCACGGCCACTTGGTGGTTAAGTCTAAAAGTGTATGCATACCCAAATGAGTCGATATAATGATATCGAGCTCATTTGTTCTGATAGACTTACCCGGTAAACCAAGAAAAAGAGATATTGAGCCATACAAGGATGTCATCGACCATGCCTTGGGCTCAATAGAGATATAGAGGACAAAGGGATTATATTACACGGTAACGGAGGTCACAAGGTTCGTCGAGAAATTGACTTTCCTATTACTTGAGTAACAGTGATGCATTGCTAGATGCCACTCACTGTTTGTAATATTGAAATAGAGATTTTGATATTACTGTCAACGTAATTGGGAACCTACAGGGTCACACACTACGACTAAATTGACGAGATATTTTGAAACAATAAAATCATCTAATAGAGATTAGATGATTTATGGTGCGACTAATTAATTGGATATTTAATGAGATTAAATTTGTCGATTAATTAGACTCGATTTATTAGATTAAATGGACCAAATTGATGCACGATTAATATGGTGACATATGGCTTTTATGTGGATTAACATGTGTAAGGACACATGTCATAAGGGAACCTTAATTCCCTAAATCCCACATCGGTTGGGATTTCATCTTCACCCCCCATATTGCTTATAAAAAGGGGCAGTAAGCATGATTATATATATATGCTTATATATAAAAGCGCACACATATTATATATATATGCTAATATATATATGTACGTGCATATATGTGTGCATATAAAATATATATAATTTGGGTTGAATTGTTCAACTCAAATTAGGTCCATTAGTCTGAAAATTTCGGGTGTCGCATCGGTGTTTCTTTCGAGTGTTGGTCGCTAGCACCGCCGATCTCGAAAACTCGTCGACAAAGTCGGTGTGGATTCCAGTAGAGGCGTCACGCGTGGGACGCTCGGTCGACAACTTTAAATATTCCAGGTACGTTTTTATTTACTCTTATTCTTCTAGTAGGTCTTGGAATTAGTTTCACGGGTAGGAAATTTTGAATTTCTGTTCCTTTTCGCTTCCGTTGCGCCCCGTGGAACTAGCAAAGACTGCACTCGCAATAAAGAATGAAGATAACATAAACGGAATAGAATGGTTTTACATAGTTGTTCTCGTTTTGTATGACATTTCCACTGCACTTCCGTTCTATTCTTTCCTAGCAAGCAATACAGCAGGCAACACCTAAAAACATAGGAATGAAAAGACCATGAAGCTCACCATGGAAACATAAGAATGGAAAGATAATGTAGTTTACAACGTTATCGAAATAGTTCATTATGGAAAGTGATTTTATTCTATTTAATGCCCTTACTCTTATACCGGATGATGTGATGATTCAAGACAGGCCCTCGAGGTCTTGAGGACTCGAATGGGGGCAAAAAGTGGAGGATACTGACATGTTATGAACGGAACAAAGGTATGTAACAGTATGGAGCTAAAATCATCAATAACCATACGAACATGTACCTAAATAAACTCTTTTAAGGGCGTGTTTGGTAGCCGATAATATATCCATATTACAGGTAATGTTTGTTTGAATTACCTAAACTCACAAGATTTCCACGTTTGGTTGGAACACAATACCGGAAATGTGGATCTCCATTGCAACCACGTCGCCACTAAAGAGGTAATGTACATTTCCACCATGGGAGGTGTCTACATAAATACATACATACATATATATATATAAATGTATGTATCTATATTATCACTTTCATGAAATTTTCATTTTTTAGGCAAAAATTACCGTTCAATTACTCATTGTTTTCCTTCTTCCTCATAGGACCCATACTATCACTACGAACAGCAGCAGCCACAGCCATCAGTTTTGGCCGCTTCCCTCACCATCGCCAGTTCCACCCCCATTGGACGAAAAACTCCAACACAGGTGAATGCGTGCTAGCATGGTGGAGGGTGGTGGGGGCAAGCTGCAGCTGCCAGCGTGATGGAGGCATGGCCGAGGTGACAAGTTGGCTGCGAGATGGTGGAGACAAGAAGTTTAACAGGGTGAGCTAGCATTTTGAGGAAGAAGTAGAAAAGAGAGGTTGTGGGTGATTATTTTAAAAATTCGCTTTTATTTTTGATAATTTTTACAAAATTAAAAACAATAAAATCAGATTTTTTCGGGTGAAATAGGGGTCGAAGTCTGAAAAGAAAAACTAGACTACACAACTCTTTGACAACATGAAATAACCAAAAAGCTCTGCCCTCCCTCTCTATCTATCCAAGAAATAGAAAGGCAGAGGACTTTGGTATCCCCTCCAGTCAAGAATTGGGGCCTCACAATCACCAGCTAGTCAATATGCTTTTCTCTCATGCATGTATAGGCCGACTAAACGGTATTCTCATAGCAATTGGGGTTATGGATTTTCAGTTTATGAGGGGTAGTATAGGATCCGTAGTAGGAGAGAAAATCACTCACTTGATCGAGTATACTATTCATAAATTTTTATAAGGTTCTTCTTTCGAATGAAGTTCAATAGTATCCAGAGAAATCATGTCTTCATCCATAGGATCCCAAGTACCTGGATCAATTGAAAAATCGATTCGATCTAAAATACTCATTTTCAATAATGGGGTAAAAAAGCCCTAATAATATCACCAAACAAGAGTTTATTAACACCCTCCAGGTGACGATAGGAATGATGAACACCTGAAGGAAGCTCCAATGACCAGTGAACCGTCCAATTCCCTTCCCTTCTTCGAAAGCGTGACGAACCCATAATTGCCAATCTTGTGCCAACAGCCTGCTAATCGAGTTAATCAGTCCCTGAATGTTTTAGGAATAGATTGCGAACAGCTTCAGAATCAACCTCAGCAACAACAAATTACTCAAATCCGAGTAGCCAAGCCAAATCCAAACCGGTCCCCATATATAACTCAGCTACAACCGATGTTGTCGCTATGCCAAATACCAAATATGGCGATGGTAAATTATCATCAGTTTAAAGTGTGGTTATCTTATCGAAAGAGGATATAACGCAGTAACGTACTTCTCGTTTGGTGATTAAGAGGTTTCAGGTTCGATACTCAGTGAAACTACTCGTACCTCTTTATTAGGGGAGCGTTTGGTTTCAGAGTTAAACTAAGTTTGATTTTGATTTTGATTTTGATTGTAGAAAAAAACAAATGAGATGGTATTATAAATTTGACTTGGGAAACGTGTGTTTTTGTTGTGTAGTGGGTAGAGTTAAAATCAAAATCATGATTCTAAAATCACATCATGAAACCAAACGGGCCCTAGATATTTAGGATTTTCTATTTTAATATACTAGGTCCATGAACTTCCTTTATAACCGAAAAAAAAAGTGTGGTTATTTTTCTACGTTGTGGATTGTCGGTAATGTGGTTACTTACATTGTACCAAACGCAACCCAAAGAATCTCAGAAGCTCGAAGCCGACAGCGTCTGAGGGTGAAAACAATGGGAGGAGGGAACATCAAGGAGGGACCGAGGGCCCTCTCGGGTTGTGAACACAACCAAAGGGAACACAGAAGCAAAAAAAATATTTTGACACGCAAAAAGTCATAGAAAATCCACGTCATATCCTACTTCCACCCTGCTAGTGCACATCCACGTCAACCCAAAATGAATTTTTTTTTAAATTGTACGGAATGATTCCATTACATGGAAAAGACTAAAAAAAAAAACATGTAAAACAACATCAAATCTGCGTAGTGTATCTTTCCCTTTGTTCTTTCTTTGTTATAAAGGGGGCTATGGCTTCATCTCTTTAAGAGAGAGAGAGAGAGAGAGAGAGAGTGGCTAGGCTACAGTTAGCAATAGGCTCCATAGATGGGAATCATGGGTAGCTCTTCTTTTAGAATCTGCACATGTTGGAATACTAGTTTGATTTGAACTCTGCAACTCCAGCCCAGAATACGAAGAAAGGAAACAGACCAAAGGCCATATTAACCCAACAGACAAAGGTGGAAGTCTAGGAATGTTTTCGAATCTTCAGGGGCTTATAGCTCCTAAACAATCACGGTGGCATATCTTAAAACGTGGCACAACAAGATAGAGATACATATATATGTATGTATTATCTATATGCATATCTTATATTTGCTACTCATTAGCTAGTTTGTGGAGAGACATCTAATGGATATCCGTTCATCCAAAGGAAAAAAAAAAAGTTATTGATAGCTTCCTTCACTGAGATATTGTCATGTTGACTTATTAGACCTCATTTTTTTTGGAGTACTGTGTCACAAGAAAATCAATTATATGCTAAGGGAATTTGAGACAACGAGCAGTTGGTTAGGTTCAGAATTCAATTCTCTTGGGGATCGGCATCTGGAGTACAATATATCATCTAGTGGACTAATCGGTAACTACGACGCCAGACACTATCGACAGCAAAAAAAAAAAAAATTTGCAGAGAACTACAAGCATGATTTGACTCAATATATCCGGAATAATAATAATGAAGAAATAGTGCAAATGATTGTCTTTTTTGGTATTCTGCGATCTATCTCCATTGCCGATCACTAGAGTTGCTCCGTCTTTTAAGAAGATAATGAGTTTTAGGGTATGACAGCGACGCAACTCTACGTTTCATCTAATCTAAAACATGAAAAGAAAAGAAGTGGATATGGATGGCATCCATTTCCTGTTTCTTCAACATGATATTAACTGTGTGGTTTCCCCTCCACTTCCCGGGATTCTAGCGTGACCAGCCATATTGAAATTTGTAGTTTGATATGATATTATCGTATTTGGTGCGTGACACATCACTGTTGAGAATTATAATCCCACGTGAAAAAAATAAAATAATAATCATTAGTTTATATAAGGTTTGGATATTAACACTTATCAGCTTGAGTTTTTAAATGGAAATGGGTCCAAGCCCGTATAAGCTCAATATGAAATTTAATATGATATCAGAGCCCAAGTCACGCATATACGTGCCAACGCGAGTGTGTGCACCCACACCACACCAGACCCAATATGTTGAGTGCAGCCAAAAGTGCGCCTCGTGTTAGTACCCCTCGCCCAAGCACGAAAAAAGAGTTCGGCTTGAGGTCAATTGTTGAGGGTAGGTGTTTAAGGGTACGTGACAAAGTATAGACAAAAATAGACCACACGTTGCACGTGAGAGCGAGTGTTAGGAATTATAATCCCACATGAAAAAAAATGAAATACTAACCATGAGTTTATATAAGGTTTTGGTACCAATACTTATCAGTTTGAGCTTTTAAGTGGAAATTGGTCTAAGCCCGTATAAGCCCAATAAAAATTTAATAATTACATGAGAGGCATGCATAGGTAACCCTAGAAAACACGATCATTTATCCCGGTATAGTTCAGCTTGGCCAAGCAATCCGTCCATTAAATCAAAGGACTGACCTTTGAATTACTTTCAATGATACGAAGAACAATGATGTGGGAAATTAAGTATGCTGTACAAAAAATTGCCGGCATAGGCTCGGTAACTCGAGCCTCGTTAAATTGGATAACCTTGTAGAAACCTTAGACCTGAACTTCATATTATGGGTTCGGCGAATACACTTGCCTTGGGTATTCGGACATCAGCTGCAGCTAGACACATGAAGGGAATATGTCCAACAGTCGGACAAGTTCCCAAGGGTCCAAATAGGTATCCTGCAAACAATGAGGCACAAATTGTCACAGAATAAAACTTCAGGGGGTCGAAACACAATTTTACTAAATTACGGTTCGCCCCTCAAATTTTGACCCGACAGTAGCAGTATTGCCCGAAGCGTACGGTAAACTGGAAGGAGGAGGAGACAACAATGGCGGGTACTAGTCATCTAACAAGGGCATTGGGTGGAGGAAGCAGGGCTTTAATGGCGGCTGCAAAGGGGAGCAACACCAGCGGACTGCCCAAACTCAAAGGAAAGAGCAAAGCAACGACGCCGTCGGCTTCATCGGAGCTCGGCAAGTTCATGGGCATACCCGAGAAGCCTCGCTCTGACACCTCCATCTTGATCTCCAAGTTCATCAAACTCCACACCCGCCAGGTCTGTTCCAGAATCAAAGTCAAAGTCCCCATCCCTAGACGTCGCCCTTTGGTCCTTGCACGTTACCTGTTCGACGAAATATACTCTGAAAAGATTAACTCGTCCACATGTTGAATAATGGATTCTAAATACGTCATTTTTTTTCATTGAAAAAGGCTTGATTTCCACCGTTAGGAGTTCAAAGTTTGGATCTTGTTTGGGTTCATGGGGTTCGGTTGCACTCGGTATGTGTCATAGAGATTGAAATCAATCAAGAATGCTAAAGAATTTCCCACTCGGTTCATTTGCTTCCATCAACAGCTTCAAAAAAATGTGTGCATTCTGATTCTTCGTGCCGACTAACTTTGTCTGGCAGAATCCCGGAGTCAAGAAGGACATCCTCTGCGAGGAGAAGTTGAAGAGTGTATTAGAGGGGAAAGACTCTGTTGGTATAGCAGAAATTGTCAAACTGCTGTCTCAGAAGCCTGCCCGACCCGTCTAATTGTTGATTCTTAGACATTGGGAGCATTGGCGTGATGCTCAAAATCTTGCCTACATTCGAGTATACGAAAAGATTTCGGCTACTAGAGTATCTTAAGTTGGTGCCATTACCATGTTTATATGGTTTTATTCATGTAATAAAATCGAGTCCAACTCCAAGCAAAGAAAGTTTTCTTTTGATGAGTTCCAGATAATGCTAGGGTTAGCTTATTCCCTTATGTATATTTACAAGCTCCAATGGATACACCGATTGCTGAAAGTGTCACATCTCATGTTCCATAAGGCAATAATCAAGGTGACAAATTCAAACTTAAAAATCATCCTCTAACCGATGAATGTTCATTCTAAAGTGTTAATTCAAGATAATTTAGACAGCTTATCCAAAAGGACAGTTCGCTATTGCCTGCACATGGAATGGTCTTCGCATTAAAGGGTTTACCATGACTTGGTACAAGTTTCTTTGGTCTTCCTCTTCTATTCCTAGACATTGCTTTGTCTTCTGGCTTGCCATTAGGAACAGGATTAATACCCTTGATAGGCTTTCTAGATGGAAATGGAATCTTTATTTTGAGCGTTCATTTTCTTCCGTGGTTTGGAATGGTATCTTGAGATAATGGGGGAGAATGGAAAGAAGTAGGGGATTGGGAATTTGGGCTTGAATGAGCTGCAAAGAAATACAAGGGGAAGTCTATTTATGCTGCTACTACAGAACTTGCTTGGCATGCTTGTGTTGATTACGTACGGAAGCAAGAAATGACCAGATTCTTGCGGAGCTAACTCCTTATGTGATCAGGATTCAGGACAACCGGATGTATCGAGCAACCCGCGAAGTACAAGCTTCTAGGAGCTGATTTGCAGAAGAAGATAAAGAATGACTCGCAAAAAAGAAGGTTGGAAGCTTGGGGTATATCATGATTAATCTACAGTTCACGATCTCTCACGGTTTGGGCGTTTGCTATGCAAAAATCACCCTACCTTGCCTTGGAGCTTGGCTGTATGCTCAATGTGGTTTTATTTTCGATCCTGTTTTGCTCCTCACAGCTATGTGCTCATCCGTTAAGTGATGTGGGCATGCATGCAATCTTTCCTAGTGGCCCAGCTGTGATGGACTTGATATTTCGTTTTGAATAAAGAGCTAAATTTACGGATCGAAAAATAGAGAATATCATCTCCCCTATGATAATAGACTTTGGAAAGTGACTCTCGGAAGTTTTAAAATATAAAAATTTGCCCCTCGTACTGCTGAGCTTTTTTTTTTTTTTTGAATCAGTTACTCCATAAACATTGGTCCCAAAAAATTAACTTGTTATGCTCATGAAAGTAGATTTCTTGGTGATGCCACAAATGTGAGGGACGGTTGTGTTCATCTACGATAGTTAGGGGAGTGAAACTGTTTATTTCAAAAATTGGAGGAGTAAATGTCCAAGGCATCTAATTCTGGGAGAGATATTTGCCCACGTAAGAGGTACCTGCGACAGTGTCGGGCCCAGCCTGGCCCGAATTTCCTCACCAGAATTGCCCGAGCCCGAGCCCGCGTCTTCTTCTTCTTCCTCCTCCTCCGTCCTGGTCCATCGACTTTCTATCTGCTGACTGCTTTGATTGATTTTGGTTATGATATCATTGTCTCCGGCTACCACGTTGCCGTCCGGTAGCTCCCATGACGATGTCGGACGACGAGAACGAGAGCCTCGCACATTTCCTCGAGTCCGAGGTGCTCTCTGAGATGTCGGATCAGGTACCCAATTCATTCGATGTGCTTTCGTTTTCTGCCCCGCCAGAAGCAAACGGATTACCGTTCCTCTATGTTCTTCGTCGATGAATCAATTTTTCATGGTTGCTCGCAGGAGGAGCCCGACCCTGATGAGCCGGAAGCCAAAAGGCCTTGCTTTGAAGAAGAGGGAGACCGGAGGAACGATGACAACGACGATGGAGACAACCAAGTCGGCAGCAGCAGCAGCAGCAGCAGCAGAAGCGCAGCGCCGTTGAGGGTTGAGAGCGGAAATATCGGCAGAATCCCTCCGGAGCTCTTCCCTCACATCCTCAAGTTTCTCTCTTGCGAGGCGCGACAATAACCCTTCATGCTCCTTTTGCCAAGCCACAGCCACTCTGCTTCGAATTTTTGTGTTCCAAGCATTACCTTGTAATTGTTTTGTGGGTTTGATCCTCTGCAGGATCTGGTGTCGTGCTCGCTGGCGTGCAGATGTCTGAATTTCGCTGCATCCGATGAATCCTTGTGGCGTCGCCTGTGAGTTCTTGTCCTCTCTGTCTAGTTTTTAAAATTTTTTCCTTCTTATAATTACATCGTATGTCAATGAGTAATTCCTGGTAATGTAGTTCTTGCACATAAATCATGTCGGTTTCATTAGGAACCTCGCAGAAGATTGCCAACTACCCTTAATTGTGCTTCATTTAAAGATTATTGGATCTAAAAGCCTTCATTGACTGTTCTACACACATAGTCCATAAATCCCGCAAGCTTGAGCTATAAAGTTGCATTTGTTTCTTTCAGTGTGGTTGGAGTTCACATGTGAATGGCATTTCTATTAGATGATTTATGCATATAAGTATGTACATGCATATATGTGTGTTCTAGCTATCATGCCCCCAGTCCTTGAATTTTGAGTTGTCATCTTTTATGTATAAATACTGAGAGCCAATCAGTTAGTTGAACTTCCCGTTGAATGGATGCAGCTACTGCATGCGTTGGGGTCTTTTGCCTCTTACAAATACCCCTCGACAATGTCCATGGAAGAAGCTCTATGTTCAGGTAGCCTTTCCAGGATTAATTTACAACCTTGCTCTCTCGTTCCTATCTTTTAATGCCCTCTCACAAAAGCCAGGGACTTTAAAAAAAAAAATATATATATTTGTGCAGCGTGATGGGGAGGACATGGTTGGACTCCTCAAGAATTGCCAGCCCGAGTTCAAAGGTTATTACATGCAAATGCAAGCAGCAAAGAGAAGCCAGGCACCCCTTCCTTCTCAGGTGAAGAGGATTCAGACTGCTTGTTAGTTTTGGCATTGGTAACGAGGAAAGGCTTGGAAAACAAATAATCTTTCTTTGTGTCATAAAAGACTTTCTTGCCACCCAAATTGCTTTTTTCTCCCATTAGATACCATCTCAAGCTATTGCTCGACTTTATCCAACAATTTTAAGTTGGGGTAGAAATTTGATGTTCCATATGACCTGGTGTACGTTGCAGTCATTGCTAGATCAAGGGTTGACCTGTGATATTGCGTTGATGATGGTGTGGTATCACCTGATACAATGACTAACTACTGCTTCTGCTTAAGCTGGCCTATACTTATATCATCCTGCTGGATTATCTGCGGATTTGTTTAGGTGAAGGATGATCGAATACTTTTTGACAAGACGGTTGCAGACCAAGTTTCTATCTGGAAAAGGAACAACGGTTTCACTGATAAGGTCATACTTGACCATGCCTGTTCCGGTGAAACTTGTTCTTACTACCGGATTGGAGATGCTTTTGTTTGTGAGGAGACTGGGAATGTTCATGGTAAGAATGTTTCCATTTGTTATCAATTTCCAAGCTTCTCTAGAGGCAAGTACGCTCGGTTTACATTGTCCTTGGGCTTCATCTCTAACTGTGTTGTATCTGAATCTTGGCTATTGCCTTTCAGTCTGTGATGATACGTGCAGAGAAGTCGATATGGACCCTACCAATGAACTGTTGGTGTGCAAGATATCAGGGCATTGTTTCGATAGGATGTTGTCACCCTCTGAAATGGAACCGGACGCTGTGAGAATAAATTATTTGTTTTTCATCTGTTTTATTTTATTTTGCTGGAGTTTAGTATTTTACTATTACACTTCATTTTATGCCAATGATTGATCATTACTTTATGCTGTTTCCTAATTTGCATGGGAATTCAGGATCAGCAAGGGGGGGCAGCGACAGATGAAGCTGAACCATTCATGGGGTCTGGTCGATTCGGTACTGATTAAGCATCTTGTTCCTTTTATCTATGTGCAAGTCCTTTTGCTGCGTTACCTTTCACTGCTCACCAAATCGTGCTATAAATTTTGCATTTATGGCAGCGCGGGCTTATTTGTTAGGATACAATTGTGCCGACGAGAAGGAGTTGGAAGATGCTTTGAGGTTCTGCTGATTCCTGAAGTTTGCTGTTGTATCAATGTTCTCAGAGAATATGCACAAACTCTATAATCCTTGCTTACGAAGTGAATATTTAGTAGTCAATTTGTTTTACCGAGCAACTATTTTTAATTTTGATTTTAAGAAGTGATGAAATCTGTCAAATCACAATAGCTCTGCCCTATTGCTCCACTATCCTTCTGCACTACTAGACACACTAGCTTAGCTTAGCATTGATTTTATCTCCTTTTTTTTTATAAAGGAAAAATAAATTGACTACTGATCTTCAATTGATATTTGATTTGACATCATTGTTGGGTTTGACGGTGGACTAGGTGGTGCCATACCAGTGATATTAGGTTTCATATCCTCATCTTGAGACTCCATTGACCCTAACAAAAGCCCTCCCGAACATTCCATTATCTCAATTGATGTCGATGCAAATGTCGATATCATGTCAAAATATCTCCCGTCTTGATTGGATGATTGATTATTTCCCGCTGCTGAGTTCATGTGCATTTTCTTTAATTTCGAAGCTCGCATGTCTTGTACGTTCTAGAGGGGACTAATTTAATTTACTCGAAGAACAAAGATTGGGCTTTAAGGTTGAATTCTGATTATAGATGGAAATAGCTTATTCCGACTCACATATACCTTGATTTAGACGTCGAGAAATCAAATTTTGAGGCTTCGGTGGATGTGAATATGCGAAGGGATTACAAAGTGAAAGTCGTAATGGACGGACTCGAAGTTTCATGTACCATTTTGATGGCAAAATTTCTTTGATGACCAAATTGATTGCTCCGGTAAACTTCACGTATCAAAATGATAGTTTATTAAAATATATATATATATGAAAAGCAAAAGCCCCATATTCCCATTCTTCGAATTTCCAGAGAGCTGAAGACATGAGATGGGCATCTTTGGCTGTCATTGCAAAATTTCACTGCGGCAGCAAAGGCAGGCAAAGTAATACTTGCGCCCATATGGAGTCACATCAAACATTATCATCTCAGTTGCTAAAAAAGAAAAGATGCTGCAACTGGACCAGTTATGAGCCGCGAGCATACAAACGATGTGCATGATTGCGGAGCTGACAGTCTCAAACTTCCTCGACTTGAAAAGATCAGCCTCATGCTCGAGCTCCATCGAATATCGGTTTTCAGGCTCGGCGTAGTCTAGAGATCTTACTCATAAAGGTTAAGCAAAGCAAGAGTTTGGCATTGGCTAAGCAAGCCAATGCATCGTCTCGCCCATGGTCAAGTGATCGGCTTGCTTTAGTATAATATGTGCAGACTCAGAGGCCAGTGAGCTATTTGAGGAAAGCATTGTCAAACTCGAAAACGGGTATCAATGGTCTAAGCAGTCTAGCTAGCTAGCAGGAGCTTGATAACTACAAAAAAAAAAAAAAAAAAAAGAACAAGAAGAAGAAGGAATTTTTGGAATGTTTTTGAACAGATGGAGCCCCAACCATGATAGACAACTTCAAAATTTCTTTTGGCCCGGACTTTGTATGTTGGAGATGTGATTTCACGTTCTACAAATGGATATCTGAGCAAAGAAAATCCTTCACCTTGTATCCCCCAAGTTCCCATCTTCAACCATATCGTCTCCACCGTTAACAGCCCCTCCGGCCACAGCTTAAGCTGCTTCTCCATCAGAATCAGCAATCGGCTGTGGATTGCCATCTGCTATAGTTTCGTCCAGCTGGTCAGCATCTTGAATCTCTGGCTGCGCCAGAGGAGGGGGCAAAGTTTCAGAGACCATCTCTGCAAGCTCTTCAGCTGCGGCTTCACCCAAACGAGCGTCACAATTCTCCACAATCTGCACAAACTTTTCATGAGAAATTAAGGGAAAAAAATAACCCAGGGAAGACTAATACCCGTTAGGTTGTCACTTCTCATAATGGATAGAAAAGTTATATTCACTTGCATTCCAGTCCTCATTGCCAAACATGTCACTGCATCTTTTAAATTGATATACCGGGCTGAAAGAAGCTCATTGCAAGTTAAAGATTCTTCAAGCTCCACCTAAACTTGACAAGATAAAGATAGGGGAAAATGTGAAATTAAACTCACCGTGAAAATTCCAACAGGTAGTGGAGGCCTAATGTTTATTATGTTAAGCACCTCCGCCTTTGCAAGGTTGTATGTCTTGACCTTTTGCACAAAGTCGGTCACATGCTCTCTTGTCTGATTGCATGCAGCAGTCTCGACCAAATACTCAAAAACCTAATTGCAAGAACTGGAATCAGATGGAAAACTTACATTGCGTTTCAAACTGAAAGAATGAAGCTACTCTTGTAGTTTCATAGACAGCAAAACAACCTTATACTCTGATGGGGCAACTGTGACGGCAACCTCCTTGGAAGCCCCTCTTGACCGCAAATAGTCCAGTACCTCAAAATTTGTAAGAGGACCATCATTGGCTTTTATTCTGCAGAGTGATTGTGATTAATGAGCATATCAGACTAAAGAGAAGAACAACTGAGCCTGATTAAAATTTTTCGGAACCCATGTATACAGACAAGATTAAAACAGAGGAGAGAAATCTTTAAGAAAAAAAATGAGAAGGAGGACCTTCAATGAGGACATACATTTTCATATTCGAAAAATAAGGAGCCTGATTTGATCCACTCTTCTCAAAAAGATTCGGTTGGATATACGCACTGCAAAGGTACAAGCTCTACTGCAGGCAAGTGATTTGAGTCAGAGAAGAAGATGATGACCGCTCAGTATACTTCAACAGAAAATTACAGGAACATACATACATTTAGAGGAAACAAGAAACGACAAGCAGATACAATATGATCTCTCAATGGACACGAGCAAGAAATGGGCATCGAACTGTTGCTACTCCACTCAAAAACCAATTACATCCACTTCAACAAGGTAAAGCTCAACGATGCGGTCAAATCAGGGACCGATTACAGAATGCAACCCCAAGAACATTAGCAACAGTCATCGTCCTTTGGAGACTTCTCGTGGCAGCATAATTCAATCATTGCAGATGAAGAATAGAGATACTGAATCCCTATCTAAACCTGCAGAAGCTCTAACTCCATTGAAATTCGGAAGTTTCCAAAAAGTCATTCGTGAATGTTAAAATGAAACAAAAGCGAGTAGCCCTACCTCCTCGTCAGAGCATCATCAAACCATAATCACCCAATCATTGAGAAGTCAACCCTATATGAGACAAGTTCTTAAATTCAAGATCCTGATCCTACCTGGGCTCCTATCTTATTAAGTCCCAGATCCGAACCTACCCAGAACCACAGGTTCCAGTTATCAAATTTTGAACATGTTGCTTCCATTAGGAAGGTCCCGTTTGGTACGCTGGAGTGAAATGGAATGGAATGGAATGAACATTTCATCCCTCCACTCTATTTTCTCATTTTGGTGTCTTTTTGTGAGTTGGAAAGGGCACTCCCTCATGATAGCTTTTTTTTTTTTCGAATGAACATTCCCTCAAAAAAGATAAAGCATGGTCAGTACCTCATTTCAACTACTTTTTGTGTATGTATCATATATTTTCTTTGAACTTCATATATCTAAGAATACATGTAGAATGATATCTTGGTAAATAAGTCCAACATTATAATTATATTCCTTTGTATTGTAATTGAAAACACAGAGATTGGGAAAAGAATCGTAAGTGGGATTATCCACACTTAGCATTTTATATACTCCAATGAGTTATTTACACAACTAAAGAGAAACTAAAGACTATTTACATTTAAGTCCTAAACTATTGAGATCTATATATTTAACACCCCCCTCAAGCTGGAGCATATATATTGTGAATGCCCAACTTGTTACAAATATAATCTACTCGAGGACCTCTAAGAGCCTTAGTAAAGATATCTGCCAATTGATCATTTGAACTAACAAAGGCTGTCACAATGATCTGAGATTGCAACTTCTCTCTAACAAAATGACAGTCAACCTCGATATGTTTCGTTCTCTCATGAAAAACCGGGTTCGATGCAATATGTAGTGCGGCCTGATTATCACGAAATAACTTCATAGGACCAGGTTGTTCTACTCCTAACTCTCCAAGCAATTGCTTCACCCACAACAGTTCACAGGTGGTTAAAGCCATTGCCCTATATTCAGCTTCGGCACTCGATCGGGCAACAACATTTTGTTTCTTACTCTTCCATGAAATAACATTCCCCCCAAACAAGACACAGTACCCTGTTGTGGATCTCCTGTCTGATTTTGAACCGGCCCAATCTGCATCAGTATATCCAACGACTTCATTATGACCTCGATCTTGATATAGCAATCCTCTACCAGGAGCTCCCTTAAGATACTTCATAATTCGAATTACAGCATTCCAGTGAGTTTCAGTTGGTGAATCTAGGAACTGACTGACAACACTCACTGCAAAAGATATGTCTGGTCTAGTAACTGTGAGATAGTTCAGCTTACCAACCAGTCTGCGATATCGCCCAACATCTAGAAAGGGTTCCCCTTCTCCTGGTGCTAACTTGACATTAGGATCCACGGGCTTACACTCAAGCAATTCCGTTTCTTCTAAGATGTCTAACACATACTTCCTTTGTGATATGTAAATACCACGCTCAGACTGAGCAACCTCAATCCCAAGAAAGTGCCTCAAGGCTCCCAAATCTTTAGTTTGGAACTGTGAGTGCAAATAAGTCTTCAGTTGAGAAATGCCAACTACATCATCCCCCGTAATTACAATATCATCAACATATACAACCAAGAGAATTTGTCTTCCTCCAAAGTGTCTGAAGAACACCGAATGATCAAATTGACTTCTTACTAGACCAAACTTAAGAACAGCTGAACTGAAACGACCGAACCATGCTCGAGGAGACTGCTTCAACCCATATAAAGATTTACGGAGTTTACATACCTTGCCGAAGTACTCCCCCTGAGCAACAAACCCAGGCGGTTGCTCCATATAAACTTCCTCTTCTAAGTCTCCATGTAAAAAGGCATTCTTGATGTCTAACTGGTGGAGCGACCAATGACGAACAGCTGCCAATGACAATAATAGACGTACAGAGGCCACCTTAGCTACAGGAGAGAAGGTATCTCCATAATCTAATCCAGGAATTTGTGTATAGCCCTTGGCAACTAGACGAGCTTTCAATCTATCAATAGAACCACTTGGTGACATCTTCACTGTATACACCCATCGGCAACCAACCACAGTCTTTCCAGGTGGCAAGGATACAAGTTCCCAAGTACTGTTGGCATGTAAAGCAGACATCTCATCTTCCATTGCTTCCCGCCAGCCAGAATGTGACAATGCCTCCCTAACGGATTGAGGAATAGAAATAGAATCCAAAGAGGAAAGAAAGGCAGAATAGATAGGAGACAGACGACTATAACTGAGAAAGTTATATAAAGGATAAGGATTGGCAATGGAACGGGTACCTTTTCTCTGGGCAATAGGTAAGTCTTGCTCAGGGACGGACATCAATGGTAGATCCGAGGAAGGAGGCGCGACTGGAACAGGGGTAGAGTCCTCTGGTCTCGTAGGAGAGATCACCTGTACTCTCTCTACTGGCTGTGATTCAGCATGAGGTACCTTTTTCCTACGCTGATAAGTGATCAACTCACGTGATGCAGCTATCTCAGGTATCTCAGGAGGAGGAGTAGATGTTGATGGAACATTAGACGGGACAAGTACATATGGAGGAGGGAGAGACAACGATTCAGAAACCAACTCAGATTGATTGGGAGACTCAGAAAAAAAAGGTGTGGACTCAAAGAATGTGACATCAGCAATCACAAAATATCTGCGTTGTTCCAGAGAATAACATCTATATCCTTTTTGTCCTCGAGGATATCCCAAGAATACACACTTTAAAGAGCGAGGAGACAGTTTTGATGAACCTGGGAGCAATTGATGGACGAAACAAAGACATCCAAAAATACGTGGAGGCAAGGAATAGATTGCATCACGAGGAAACAAGACTAAAAAAGGAATTTGACCATGAAGGACACTGGAAGGCATTCTATTAATCAAATAGCATGCAGTGAGAAGTGCATCACCCCAAAATTTTACTGGTACATTCATATGTATCAAGAGAGTGCGTAGGGTCTCAACAAGATGCCTATTCTTTCGCTCAGCAACTCCATTTTGTTGTGGAGTATAAGCATAAGAAGACTGATGTATAATGCCTCGAGAGGACATATATGATTGAAATGAAGCTGAAAAATACTCTCGGGCATTATCACTACGAAGAGTACGAATTAAAACGCCAAATTGTGTTTGGATCTCAGTACAAAAGGACACAAATGTGGAGTATAGATCAGAACGATTTTTCAATAGATAAACCCATGTCATTCTGGAATAATCATCAATGAAGGTTACAAAATAACGATAACCTTGACTTGAAGGAATTGGACAAGGACCCCAAATGTCTGAATGAACTAAAACAAAAGGTGCACTAGCACGTTTATTGACTCTACTTGGAAATTGGGCCCAAATATGTTTTCCAAGCTGATAGGATTGACACTCTAATTGACTAACCTTGGACAAATTTGGAACCATTTGTTTCAAATTAGCTAAAGAATGATGACCTAGGCGACTATGAATCTGCTCTGGAGAAGCAGCAGCGGTGCAGGCAATAGGTACCTCAAATGTTGTTGGAGTAGATAGTCGGTAGAGACCTTGAAACTCACGCCCCGTTCCAATCGTTCCTCCGGTCCTCGAGTCCTGAATCACCACAGAGTCTGAGGTAAATGTTACAATGCAATTGAGACTCTTGGTCAGTTTGCTAATAGATATTAAATTATAGGGAAAATTATGAAGATATAGGACGGAGGATAAGGGAATGGAAGCAGTAGGTTGAGCCGTTCCAAGACCATTTACCGAGGCGATAGAACCATTAGCTAAAGTAATAGAGGGCAAAGAGCTAGAATTATGGAAGTGGGATAACAAATTAGAGTTACCGGACATATGATCGGATGCACCTGAGTCGAGAACCCAAGAGCCAAATGGAGATGATTTGGTAAGACATGCCACTGGCTGACTGGACTGTGCAAAGGAAACAATAGGAGGATGAGATGTTTGCTTTACTGCCTGGTTCTGAAGGAGACGAGTAAACTGAGCGTAGTCCTCTGCCGAAATAACCACTGAAGATGACGATCCAGTGGGTGTTCCTCTGTATGATGCAGAACTACTATCAGTGTCGACCGACACTTGCACCTAAGCCGCATTCGCGACCTTAGGAGGAAATCCATGTAGTGAATAGCACTTTTCCCGACTATGACCGCGGCGTCCACAATAGGTGCACGTTGGGGGATTCCCCCGACCCTTTCCTGTTTTAGATCCTCGATGACCCTTGTGAGTATAGGCAACACCGGCTGAACTCGAGGTTGCACTAGATGAGTTGGACTCAGTAACAAGTGCCGCCTTCTCCTCAACTATACATGGAGTTTGTGAAACATCAGTCACTCGAATCAATCGTGCAACCACATCGGCCAATGGAGGGATTGCCTCTCCTCTAAGAATTTGACTTTTCACATGTTCATACTCGGCTCCGAGACTCTGCAGGCAAATGATCGCTTTCATTTTGTCACGTTGATTCTGTTGTTCCTTTAGGTCAGCTGTGTAGGGCATGATCTCATCAAACTCAGTAAATAATCCTTGAAGTTTTGCCAAGTGTGTGTGCATATCCGTATCTAAAAGCTTCAGCTGAAATAGATTAGAAAGTACATCATACACCCGGGTGATATCGCAGGTATACACCTCCTGCACACGTGTCCACACTGATTTACATGTCCTATAAGGGCGGAACATGGACATTAAAGATGGGTCAATGGACTGCCATAACAGAGTGCACAGGTACGCATCAATTTGAGTCCAAGTTGCCTTTTTCGACTCTTCAATCTCCGAAATATTCTTTAGTGAGATGCTCCAAGTGCCCTTGACCCAAAAACCATAGCTCAACCGAAGCCTTCCAATCAGCGAAAGTTCTTCCACTCAACTTAACAGTAGAAACTACAGGGTTCCCATAGATTGGGGAAACGCCCACAGTACTTATCGAGTTTGACATATTAACTAAAGAGAACTACAGACAACAGAGAAACAGAGCCAGTGGGCTTAGCAAGCAGCAAGCAGAAGCACACTGAAGCAGCAAGGAGCTTCAGCAAACAACAACAGACACCCACAGTACTTATCCAGCTAGAGCATCAGCAAGCAGCAACGAAAGCAGTAACTGAAGAAACCAGTGGGCTCAAAAGCAAGTACCAGTAGGGTGGAGATGAAGCCAGTAGGCCCACGGGAGCAGACTGAAAATAAGGAGGGGACCACTTGAGACGAACTGGGCGACCACCTGAAGACTGACGGAACCAATACTTGAAGAAGAGACGGAACCAGCGACCTCTGGAGACTGAAATAGCGACTTCAGTGACTGGAGACAAGAACCAGCGACCGAAGCAGCAACTGGAGGCAGCTGGAAACAAAGAGTAGCGACTGAAGCAGCGACTGGAGGAAGCTGTGACTAGAGAAAGCTTCGAGCCAGGACGCCTAGAGACGAAGAGACAGCGACTGGAGAAGGAAGCAACAGCTGGGTTGACGATTGACGATTGCTTCAGCTGGGTTGACGATTTTCCCCCAACCCTAGCTCTGATACCATGAAAACACAGAGATTGGGAAAAGAATCGTAAGTGGGATTATCCACACTTAGCATTTTATATACTCCAATGAGTTATTTACACAACTAGAGAGAAACTAAAGACTATTTACATTTAAGTCCTAAACTATTGAGATCTATATATTTAACAGTAATGTTCAACAAAAAAATCGAAACTTTCCTCATAATACCATTACATTTCATTCTATAGAACCCCTTTAATTTCCGCATACCAAACGGGAAGATAATAATGTCTTGGGAATGGAAAAACAATGAGAATTACAACAACAATTAACAATTCCAACATCATTAACAATAACTCAATAGCTATCAAAAAACTATGTATATAAACATACACAGAGCAAGCATAAAAACTACATTATCTAAGGTGGCCTTTGGTGCATTACCATTTAACATTACTAGCAGTCTAGATTTCCACTTAGTTACTATTAAGATTACATGTTTGGTATGGACCGGTAATCTTGCCGGTAATCCACATTACCTTGCTTGGAATGAAAGAGATATTAACGGAAAACTTGTGTCTTTTACTGAAATACCATAAAATAAAATCCAGTAACTCTAATTACAGCTCGAAACACAAGATGACCAACCCGATCACCCATCAACTCATTGATGACCGGTGATTGCCTACCAGCAACGCCCAATTTCAGGCAACCAAACTTAACTAGTCATGTGACATCGCAGTAAGCATGCGCGAGCCGTAGTGAAATCACAAGTGAAGTCACCAATTCGGACTCAATCAAATTATGTAAGCCCAATATCATCTGGTAGAATCATAGTATGAGTCAGCCCACGCCCATTTCGATGAAAATGCAACCTCGTATCATCATCATATATGATATCAAAGCATGAATAAGAACAAGCCCAATATGATTCAGACACCAACGACAATGCCCAATATGAGGATACTTCAACAATTCAACTTGGTATCATCATCATCATCATACATATACAGGGCATGAAATCAACGACAAAGCGAGAATGAAATGGGCAGCCTCGAGATCCCATTGGCACCAAAGGACATACCTGATTAAATTTGGCAGGAGTCTTGAGAGGGGCAGGAGGCGTAGACGGGCCAGTGAAAAGGGCAGAGGGGGCAGGAGTGGGCGACGGCCAGGAAGAATCGACGGGCAGGATGCTGGGAAGGGCTTATCCGGGCAGAAGGCGGCGAAGGGCAGAGCCGGCGACGAGCAGAGGCGACCAGGGGGAGGGGCCGGCGTCAGCAACGAAGAAGAAACACGGAAGCAGCTATTCGCTGACAGGGAAACACCGAAGTCGCAGAGGACAGAGAGGAGGTCGGTCGGAGGAGCTGCCTTTCAAACCTGCAAGGAAGATTGGGAAATACGGGCAGGACCAGAAGAGATTCGCGAAGACAAGGAGGAAGGCTGTCGAGCAGGAGAAGCAAGAAAAGGGGGGTGTTGGCGGGGGACCGCGCGTTCAGATTAAAGCAACCAGTCAGGCTGTCGAGCAGGAGAAGGAAGAAAGTGGACGGCTTGATGTATAATTGAGGATGAAAGTAATACAGCAGATGAATGTAGGGACTAAAAGTAGATTTTCCAAATTTTACGGCGGGCGGGCGTGGGATTGATCGGAGCTTGCTCTTTATCTGCGATCATCAATCAGCCCTTGTTCTCGATGGCTAACCGCCTGTTCGGTGGAGAAACAAGCTCTGGTCGGAAATGGCCATCACAAACCCACCGCCCGCCCTACGCTTGCAAGGTCTTCGACGAAATTCGTTAGCCAAGCTTCTACGTGTGGAAACACCCTCGTACGAGCTTATGCTTAAAGCCCTGATCCTGCGCTGAGCCTCCACACCTCCCTCAGCCTCGTGACAGGCTGCCTGCCTGCGAGTGGCGTCCCTGCTGAATTGCCATCTAACTAGATATGTATGCCGAGAGTAGTGATCTAGAGAAGGCACTTGAGGTCTTTTATTCAGCAGAATGGAAGGATCGTCTTTGTTTGGAGTGCGATGATTGGTGGGGTTGCGATCCACGGGCGAGGAGAATAGACCTGTTCTTGAAGGTGCAAGATGCGAAGGTGCAGCCTAGTGGGCTGTGACTTACACAAAAATCCTCTTATGTGCCTGCAGCCACTCTGTTCTGGTGTAAGAGGAAAAGGTTTGGTTTAAAAAGAATGGAAAGAGTTCGAGGATTGTTCCTTAAAGCAAACACTACGAAGCTTGCATGGTCGATATTGCCTTCAAGAAGGAGAATGGAGTTCAGGACCCTGCTTGGGGCTGATCGGGTTCATGAGATTGTTGATATATATAGTCCAAGAGTTCTGTTGAAATTTGCGTAACTTGGACCTTCAAAATGATGCATCTGCCTATTTGCTTTTCTCGAACATTTATTCCATGAAGGGGAAGTGAGCTGGTGTCTCCAAATTAAGAAACCTCATTAGAGAGTGCAGGGAAAAGAAAATACCGGGTAGCTCCATCGAGGTCGACCATTCATGAGTTTCTCGTAAACGATAATTTTCACCTTTATGCAGATCAAACATATCCAAAGTCTTTTGGTTGCTTGCCAAACAAGTCGCTTGTTCTGCAGCTGGTGGAAGAAGAAGAAGAAGAAGAGGTGAAGAAGCGAGGCCCAGAATCTGCATAGTGAGAAGCTAACAATTGCATTTGGGCTGATCACTGCTGTGCCCTCAAGACCTATACGGATTGTAACCTTTGTATCGGTGGAGATTGTCACCCTGTTGCTAAGCTCGTGTCTACGATTTATGATAGGGAGATTCTGCTAATAGATCGATATTGGTTCCACCACTCCAGTGGAGGGCAATGCTCGTGGGGGGATTATTGGTGAACATTGAGGGAAAGTACTGACTGCAAAGAATTCTGATATGTACCACTGCAAAATGTTGGCAATCATGATTGAGGAATACAAATTCTGTAAATCATATCAATGAGGCCGCAAGAACTTCTAGCGTTAATATGCTTCGGGAATGTCTGGAAAAATCGATCGAATTTCTCATGGCTCATGATCATACTTAAATGGGTTTATTGGCGATTTATTGCTCAAATAAACTGAGATATCTAGACAAAGAATCATCGGTCAGTGGAGCTGGATATTAACAAGACTCTCCATCTATTGTCTTTAATTTGAGTCTCTAAAGTGGCCCATCACTGCTACATAATCTCCACTTCATTCAGAAACATATTCAACAAAAAGAGAAACTCATCATTCCAGACATAATTTTAATTGGATCCCACATTTGAATTTTAAAAGGAAAAAAAAGAAAAGGGAATTGCAGCTGCTGCATGGGGACACGGTTGTCCCAATGAGTCCCTCGTTTGAGAGACTAGTCTCTCAAATGAGAGACTGAGACGAGCTTCCCCGTGTGCGGGTCTCTCTAGACCGTCTCTCAACTTGCCACACGGCAAGAGAGACCAGCGGGAGAGACGCCCACTGGAGCCAGTCTAAGAAACATACAGAAAGAGGGGTATAGTGAGTGAAAGTTAGATAAGCTCAAATGATACATTAAGGATGGAGATGATTGTTTGCAAAGTGGTTAGGAGAACTTGGACGAAACGTGCCCATTCGTAAATAACTTCCGTATAGCTGTTTTTTTTTTTTTTCATAGGTAAGATGGTGGATAGTAGTAGTTGTGACGATTTGAACTTAGACCTTGAAATTATCAAATCACGTGGGAATAAACTTGTTAACTACTATATTACTTCTGATGTAGTTCCTTGTGTATAAGATATATGGTATTGTTTATCACAAAACCATATATATGATAATAAGTCAACCCCTGTAGTTGATCTGTTGTTGTGCGTTATTAGTTGTCGTTCCTTGTTAACAAACAATGATTCTTTCTTTATGAGAGTAACATCAACAGGGAAGATATCTACATCATGGGAGCTTCATGGGTGTGATGTCGCTCTCGACCTGGTCAGAGGCTCCGACAGATGGCGTTCGCGTGCGCCACCTTGGCCATGCGAGGGTCAGAACTGGTCAAACAAAAGAACAGACCGAGAAATCAATGGCTGCTGCAGCCCTGGCCTGGCCTGCCTGCCTTCTCCTTTGAAAGTCAACGGCTATGGCCGCTCCTTCTCCCAAGAACCCCTCCCACATGTAATGTAACAGCGACGCCTTGATGGATGTCATCTTCATCTTCGTTGTTAAGTTTAAGCTAATGAAGGGAATTGGGATGAGGACAGAGACGCCACCCACCCCGCACGTGCCACTGAGCGCAGAAATTGCTTGGAGACGCGTCATTCACGCGTAGCTCTCGAACTCGAACGCGTTTCCCTTGATACTATTATATAAAATAGGTAAATTTGGGGAATCTGATTCTTCCATTGAAAAGCTATATATAGAAGCTCCGTCTTATCCCTTCTTCTCCCTGTTATCTCATCAAAGATATTTTCTTGGGGAAAAATCGCAAGGGCCTTCTTTCGAAAGCGACAGGTACAATCGCCCTGCTTCCTTTGTAAGCCATCTTACGTTCGTGTCTATGTTTCTTGGCCCTGTTCTTGATTGCTGTAAGCTTTCTGATCTGTTTTGGGGCTTTTTACTCCGTCAAAGGTTGTACCTTTCGTGATTACCGGATCACCCTTTTCGGTGTTTGATCGTTGCTCGACGCATTCTGGTTGTGGTTTTTGATCACAGTGGACAGATTTATCTCTGCGATCCATCATGTGCAATTTTATGTCATGAGTTTCGCATCTCGGGTGGGTTCAAATGGAATGGTTCATCTTGATTGTCGTCCCCTCTTGTTAAAGATCTCGATTACGACTTCTGTTTGTTGCGAGTCGACGTAGTTCTCGGGTTGATCAATGTGATCATGTTCTGGTTTAGAATCTTAGCTATTCTAATGTGACTACATGGCTCAGCAAATTGATCATGATCAAGCAATGTCGAACATGCATGTTTGTAGTCAGATCTAATGAAGGAAATTTCTTGTCAATGTGTTTCATTCTGATGGTCAACTTTTGTTCGAACCATCGTTCCCTTTTCCCTGTATATAGGGTTTCATACTTGGTGGACGAGTAGGCATGATACAACGTAGTCAGATCATTTTCTATTTTGCTGCAATTATTTGGTGATTCGCTAAGAAGGCAAGCGTTTATTCTTGGCATATCGACGCGTAGTTAGCTTCATAGGCTGTGTTTGTCTCATAGCCTATAGGAGTTCTAGTACCACCATGGCCTTTGATTCATTTTAGAAAACTCGGTCTGCTATTGGCATTTTGATCTGCATTTCTTTATACACTTTACCATCCAATATGTATACTATCTTAGTCTAATTTATAACATATTGTGGCAGTTAAGTAAGAGCAACTCACCAAAAGCACAATGGGAGGCGGGAAGGACAAGGACAAGCACGATGGGCAAGACAAAGGACTCTTTGACCACCTAGCACATATGGGTGGGCATGGAGCTTCCTATGGAGGCTACCCTCCTCAAGGATATCCACCTCAAGGGTACCCTCCCAATGCAGGGTACCCCCCTCAAGGGTACCCCCAACAAGGGTACCCCCCTCAAGGTTACCCTCCTGCCGGATACCCTCCGGGTGGACACCCTCATGCTGGATACCCTCCTGCTGGATACCCTCCGGGTACATCTGCTCCTCACCATTCAGGTATTATTGGCACTCTTTCAGGTTTTTAAGTTGTTCAACTCTCACATTGTCGAGCTTCCTTTTCTTGGGATAGATTTTACTAGAATTGAAATTGTTTGGCTCTACGGCATAATGAAAATTGAAGAATTTTTTACTCTCATAACATATTTTAGGTATTTTTGGATACGTTCAACTTATTCCTGGACTTTTTGGTATAATATAATGGATAAGAGATGAATTAAATGGCATGTAGAATGACTTTGTAGATTATGTTTTTCTTTACAATGGCCTATTTGGGGCATCAATGGTGCATGTAAAACCTGGTGGCACTGTGATACTTGACAGTTCTGTTAGCCATGTTTGGGACGATAAAAATCATATAGTTCTAGAATGATAATGCAAAGAGGATTACTTTTTTGCGTGGTGGTCCACTCCATATCCCAAATGTGCTTTTGGACATTCCTGATGGCCTTGAATTGCAGTTGTTCGTTAATGATTTATTGTATGATCATATTCTTTAGTTGGCTATTGTACAATTTACAAATGATTGGATCGACCACTGCAGTTGTTTTGCAAACTGTAGAATAGTTAAGGTTATATTGACAATTAGATTGATTGAAGTTTTATTTGCCTCCTAAGGTCATGGAGGTATGGGGGCGCTCCTCGCTGGAGGAGCAGCTGCTGCAGCGGCTGCTTATGGGGCTTCCCACATGTCACATGGGTCACACCATGTCAGCCATGGGATGCCCTATGGGTATGGCTACGGTCACGGGAAGGTCAAGCATGGGAAGTTCAAGCATGGAAAGCATGGCAAGTTCAAGCACGGGAAGCACGGGAAGCATGGAATGTTTAGGAAGTGGAAGTGATCTGAGGAGATGGTCTCGACTGAAAGTTTACTATTAAAAACTGCTTGATGAATATGTTTAATAATAATCCATACATGTGATGGACGGCAGTAGCATCTTGTGGTTTCGGGTTTGACAATATTGTCTTCTGACATTATGAGGAAATGAAAATCGCCTCCTATTAATATCTTTTTGTACATACAGCTCATGAGCTTGAATTACGAATGTTTTCACTTAGCCATGTTTGTAACTCTACCATTTCCATTTTTGCTCTCTCTCTTTTATTTATCGCACCTAACCGACATTGATAAGGCTGTAACCGGGTGGCTTCTTCAATCTCTTCGCTTCAACCACCCCCCTTAGCTCCACAGCCTCCTTCCACCTCCCTGCAGCAACATACATGTTTGACAAAGAGATATAGTACCCGCTGTTCTCGGGATCCAATTTGAACAGAGCCTCCGCAACTTCTCTTCCCAGTTCGATGTCCCCATAAAAATTGGACCAACTCAGCAAAGCTCCCAAAGGGCCCGACTCAGGTCGGGGTGCTATCTGCTTGATGAATCTATATGCATTAAGGAGCTCTCCCGAGCGGCCCAACATATCAACTACACATACTCTGTGATCAGCAATGGGCTCGACTCCGAAGTCCTGAAACATGTGATGGTAATAGTATATCCCTTCTTTTACCAGTCCCGAGTGGCTGCAAGCCGAAAGAAGGCTTGTAAAAGTCCCATTATTTGGTTGGTTCCCACGCTGGCACATTTCTTGGAAAAGTTCAATTGCTTTCTTTCCATCACCGTGATATCCGTATGCTGAAATGATCGAGTTCCACGCAATAATGGATTTGTTAGACAGCTCTCCAAAAACTTGACTAGCAAGGTCCAATCTCCCGCAGTTGCTGTACATATCGAGAAGGGCTGAACATATCTCTGGATTCTTGTGGAGCCTAAACCGATAAACATGAGCGTGGATTTGCTTACCTTGTGTTATAGACCCGAGCTGCGTACAAGCTGTGATGATCCCAGTAATGGTGAACTCATCAGGTTCCAGATCAAGATGACAGAAGAGGTTCAATGCCTCCATTGGGTTCTTGTTCTGACAAAAGGCAGAAATCATGCAATTCCACGAACATAAGTTAAGTTTATAACCCGTGGTGAAAACCGATCTTGCACTCTCAATCTCTCTGCATCTCCCGTACATTGTCATTAGAGCATTCTGTACACGAGTTTCTGATCCCAAGAGAGCCTTGATGGCAAGCCCATGAATCAACTTACCTCCAGAGACCAGTTCGAGGTTACCACAAGCTGATAATACACTCACAAGAGTAACGAAATCGAAAGAAGCATTGCCTTCTCTCATCATTAAATGGAATGTATCTAAAGACTCTCGAAAATAGTAATTCTGCACACAACCTCCTATAACCGTGTTCCAAGAAGTGACATCTTTCATATCTGAATCCCCTCGAAACAACGAGAATGCTGTTTTAAGTTCGCCACAGTTGATATACATGTAGATAATCGAATTTACAACAAGATTATTGTATGAGAATCCTGATTTCAACTTCCAACAGTGGATCAATCTCCCGAATATAAGAAACTCAGGGGAATCACAGGAAGGCAGGACCGCTAAGAGAGTCACCGCACTGCACTCTAGAGAACCCTTTAGCATTTCCCTGAACAAACTCTGAGCAGCTTTATTTAACCCTCCTTGGGTATACCCTGAGATCATTGTGTTCCATGAAACCGAGTCTCTTCTAGGGATCATGGACTCGAACAAGGAGAGAGCATACTCAACTCTCCCGCATTTAGCATACATGTACATCAGGCTGTTTCTCAATGATGAATCCAGCTCCATTCCTCCCCGAAGAATGAAGCCATGAACGGTTCTACCTTCCACTAATAGCATCTCATCCGCACAAATTGAAGTTATTGTTAGAAGAGTTATCTTATCGGGTCGATTTTGTGCAGTGAACTGCATTTCATGTAGGAGATGGAATGCTTCTCCTATCTCTCCATTCAACCTCAAACCCTCAATCACCGTGTTCCAAGAAACCGTATCCTTGACCACCATTTCCTTAAATATCATTTCTGCAGCTGCACTATGTCCGCAGGCAGAATAGAATGAAACAAGTGAGTTGGCAACTGAGTTATTGTTAGGATTGTTCTCGAGCCCAGTCTTGCTCGATAAGGCATGCACAACTTCGCCCCACCTCAGATTCCTTAGAAAAGAGGCTGCCGAAATTGCACATGAGAGACTTACACTGTCACCCTTCTCTCCATCACGGGCTCTCCCCAGAAAGTAGAGCAAGCACCTCTCAGGATCATTGCCATGGAGAAATCCGCTCATCACCGAGTTCCAGGAAACAGTGTCCCTAACACTGCCCATCTCGTGAAACACAAGTTCTGAGGAGAGAAGTTCACCGAATTTGGCATACATATCTATCAGAGCATTACAAAGCGAGGTATCCGATAGTGTCCCAGATCTCAAGGCTAGCCCATGAAGAATACGGCCTTGAACCAAGTCACCCAAGCAAATTAGTGACGAAACAATGAGTAACAAAGAAGTGGAGCTGAATCCTATTTCACATGATAACATCTTAGAGAATAAGTCCATCGCCTCCTCGAAGCAGCCGTGGTCCACCAGTGCAGTGATCATCGCATTACAAATAATCACATCTCTGTCAGTAATCTCATTGAACAGGTAGTGGCAGCAGCAGAGCTCACCTGCCCTGGAGTAGGCCATGATGAGGGAGGTCAGGACTGGTAAATGAGAAAGGGCCCCTATCTTGAGGGCCAAGCAATGTCCGGTTGAGGGGAATGCCGTGTCTCCCAGGACAGCGGGGGTTCTGAGAAGACTGAGGACACGGTCGAAATGGATGCTCCGCTTGTTGGGTACCCTCTGAGGCATTTCATCGAACAGCTGGTCGTCTCCGACATCATGAGCATCCGAAGTACTGAAACTCTTGTTGATGGTTGAAAATGGCGATAACCCGGCCACCACCGGGTTCGCTTCTGTGGGTGCTCCAATTCGAATGCCGGGAATCCTTGAGAAAGCTCTGAGCTTTATGACCGACGATCCGCTCATTATCACTTAGCAAATGTTTCTTCCACCATCCTTCAGCATGTCGGAAAGCGGTTTGTGTTGAAATATTCAGTGGGGAGCGGTTGGGGGCTTTCTTTGGTCCTATTTGGGCCGAAAATGTACTGGGCCCTCGATTTGGAAGCCCAGTAAAAGGCCCACTAATATCAGCCATGTTTGTAATGATATATTTTTGAAATTGTAAAATAACAACATAAATAATTACATTAGGCCGGACGTAGAGCGGGTTGCGTCTTGTTGATATGTATATTAATGCTACTTAGAATTTCCTCGCCCACAAAGAGGAATTGCCGTGGAAAGTGCTTTGATGGTCCTGAATCATGGGACATATAGATCCTAGTGCTATCGACATTCGCGGTTTGTGTTCTTTTCGTGTTCTAGAACCGAAGTCTGTTGATGGAAAACAAAAAAAAAAAACGAATGTAATGATTAAGTCTCGGTCAGGGAGTTCAGCACAACAACTATGATATACCGTTCACCTCAATCCGATGTTAGCATGCACTTGGTCACGTGGTCCACCATATTAAGACTCTGGGGAGCCACACCATAAGTTCATTACGCTGGTTTATACCGATACATGCATGCGGGCAGTTAATTTGCGATGTGAAGAGGTCCTTCATAACAAGCAAATTGCGCATTTATTTGCAATAATGAAGAATAGGAACCATGCCCTAATCCTTCCACATTCATGTAGCTATTACTTCATGGCTCCTCCCATGGCATAGTTCGAGTGAATATATAAATCAAAGAAATATCGGTTTGATTCCATTCCATGATCTTAAAATAATGGAGGGATCAAAATCCAAGAGGGAGGCCATCATAATCTTCCATATGCGCCATTTTAATTGACCAAAGCCGCAACAAAATATTGCTACTTGTGGCATAAAATCTTATAGGCATGATCTCAAATTCCAAAGGTACTCTTAAAGGGCAAAAAAGGAATTATGAATTCCCAAATGTGGAATTACTAATGACGTGATGCATAATGTCGTCGGCATATTTTCGAAAGTTGAGCCTCTTTTGTGATTGACTCCCACTTCAAATTCTCTCTCGGGGGAAAATAAAAAATAAAAAGAGTACATTGAACTTCATATTTTTCCATCAACGTAATTACGAGACGTGATACGGTTGATAAATTTTCATTCACATTTTGTAACTATGAAAAATAGTAATGAGTAGACAAGTAATATGACGGGAAAAGTTCTTCCATCAACGGAAGCATGCTTGTCTCCTACTTTTTGCAAATATATATCCATTGGCTTACATGAACTTTTCGATGTTTGCACATTATTCGTTTCTATCTTCTTAGAAAAGCTTTGGGTTGAACACATTTTGTAACTATGAAAGATAGTAACTATATAACAACTAAATTGATGATCAATGTTCCTTGTTTTTTAATAAAGCATGAGGGATTATGTCAAGTACAAGTATGATGCATCATTTTTTTTTCATCTATAATAAATCAACTAACATTTTAAAATGACCAAGAGACTTCAGATTTTTATACGGTAATAGAGTGCATAAACATTTTAAAAAAAGCATCTATTTATTTTCCATTTAATTAATTCTATGTGATTGGTCTTCACGTTTCACGTGTATATATATATATTTGATATGTAATTTACTATTCGGAAGTCCAATAGGTTCCAAATAATTTAGTTTGAGTCGAGTTGATCCACTAAAAAGCACAACTCTCTCAATGTAATTTTTTTTATTAGCAACATTTGAATCTTAACCCTTATTCACGTATATTTGTCGACCGTATTGGTTTGTCTTTCATATAATATAGATAACTAGCAAAGATTTTCCACTTTATTTTTATCATATCTAAGATGATTGATTTGAGTTCTATATGCTTGGGTCGGATATATCTCTCTTGGCTTTTGGCCAAACTGGACAGCCATGAGTTCAAGGATTCTGTGAACACCACCTATGTTAACATAATCTTAATGATTTCTTCACTTGTTATTCTTAAATAAGATTTCAAAATCAAATATTGTGAATGGAGAAAACTCACGTTAAAAGAATTTTATTCTTAAGAAGTCGATTCGGCTCGAATTGAATTTATAAGAGTTTTTGAATTTATGAATATCATAATGCTAACTCTACTAACATAACCTTTATATAATATACATACATGTATGACTATATATCTTTGGAAAAATATATGATTCTATGCATTTATCGACATCTGTCTCCACCTAAAGCCCCCTGTTCAAAGATGCTCATCAATTGAACCCAAAAAAAAAAATGATGCTGAATTTTTTTTTAAAAAAAAAAAGAAGGAAAAGTTTATGCTGCTTACCACCCCAAAAGGAGAGCAAACTTTTTTACTTTTTTTTTTTTGGTTCTTCTTATTATAATTATTTTAGCAAAATACGAGGCCATGTGTATGGCCATTTTGCATCCTGCTCTGGACTTTACACAATTACAAATATGAATTTCTTACAAAATCCATATATATGTGTGGTGCCAGTTTCCGATCCTGTGGTAAGTGTAATTTCATCGACTCGAGCAGCCGCTAGCTAGCTAGGAGTATCTTGTCGGTCTCTCATGCAATTCCTTCCAATCCCGTAATCTCATCGATCCTAGTGATGCACAATTTAAATACTTCTCTTAAGAAAAGTTAACTGGTGCATGGTTTGCATTTACATGATCTATAAAGAAAACTTACTCCGAGTTCGTGCCAGTTGACGTAACATAATAAAATATGCATCTTCAATTCAATGCACTCTTGATCTGAACCCAACTTTTTGTCACTGGACATCGAATGTTTCCTGGAATCCTCCTTCGATGGAATTTTTCTGTCAATTCCTGCGTTTGTGGTTTTTTTTTTTTGGTTGTTTATGGACACCCAAATGGAAAATCAACTCCTACGTCTTTTTTTCTTTTTGCCTTTTTATAACTCTCTCTCCCGCATATATACGTCGGTTAGTCTAACAATAATTAAGTCCTTTGCGTTTGACGTACGTGCATGCATGCGTTCTTTCAATTCAAATCTCAATCACACGTGGCCGTATTTGCATGAATGCTTTTGCACGTTCAAATTCAAATATGGAATTTTCCGAATGATACGATGCGTAGAACCTCGTCTATATATATATATCTGTAGGGTGATGCGATACTCGTCATAAAATCATCGCATCATTTGCAATTTTTTCCAGTAGCAACTTGCAAGTAGTCATCATCCGAGTCATCGATCCATAGGGCGTACGTCGAATATTGACTGCTATACATAGACGTTGAAGTACACAAGTACATTTGCATGTATTGCAGTATAGTTAATATAAGAGAAAACTATCACTTTCATCCCTCTACTTGTACAGTGCCATCAATTTAGTCCCTCTACTAATTTTGTCACCATTTTAACCCAACCGTTTTCATTCTGCTTATCAATATGGTCCTCGACGTCAACCAACTTAACGAAATGCTCACGTGGATGCCTAGCTGGACCTGACGCCGTCAATGAAATTGTTTTTTACTCCGGAGGCATGAGCCATGCATGAAACGGCACCGTAATTGCCTCTAACCGTACAACGCTTGAAAACGCCACCGTTTTGATTGCCCCTTCTCGAGCAAAACCCCTAAAATCGAACGGACAACCCTAATTTCCCAAATCGAGCTTCTGATTCCGAACCCTAAATCCCAAAATATCTGATTCTGAACCGTAATTCCCCTAATTCCCATATTCTTCTGATTCCGAACCCTAATTCCCAAAATCCAACCCCTTTTTTGTTGTTGAAAGGCTCGTTGAAGACGACGTTGGAGCTGAGATTGAGAGCTTCTGATTCCGAACCGTAATTCCTAAATTTCTCTGATTTCGAACCCTAATTCCCAAAATCCAACCCCTTTTCTATCGTTGAAGACGACGTTGGAGCTGAGAATGAGCAACCAGTCTCGATCCGACTCTCCTTGGAGGAATTCAAGAGGTACATATGAATGGAGCAACTCGAGCATTACCGGAGCACCAGGATTCTTCTGCAATTGTGGGCGAAAAGCTGTGAGGATGATTTCTAACACCAATGCAAACCCTGAAATGCCATTTTTTAGATGCCCATTTTGGAAGAACGAGGCAATGTGTTGTGGCTACTTTGAGTGGGAAGATCAATTGATGAGCACTCCAAATTTATCCCAGGAACAGAGAGTGGTTAATCAACTGAGGAGGAGGACCGTGTATTACGAGAGAAAGGTGAAGAAACTTACTTGTGTATGTTGGATTTTGGCAATGCTGGTGGTGATGTTGGCGATATTGCTGGCCATTGTCGTTGAAGGCTGTGGCATTCTGAGGATGAGTGCTGTTTGGTTAGGCTTGAATGGGTAAAATAGGTTGCTGCATTGTGATGTTGGTGCTTTGGTAGTTTAGAAGCTATTGTTAAGTTTGTCTCTTGGAATAACTGTTTAGGTTTTTGCTGTTGGTAGATGTTTGTGGAATGTTGGAATAGCTGTTTGCGACTGCTGCAAATGAGGCAGTATATTATTGTAGCCATTCCAACTATGTTATATGTAACTTATGACGAAGTAATGGAAAACGATTATTTGGTGCATATTTTCTTCTTTTACCTATTCTCTTCTTTTACCTGACCAGTTGCAATTCCAATGGTCTGCCATGCGGGTGATTAAAATTTGTCATAATATGGTGATAAAATTGTAGTAGAGCTACTGGATACGTAACTCCTAGTGAGAGGGCTCTTGTCTCGGTAGGCTTTCGCGTGCCCTTCAATTAAGCGAGAGGGAGAAAGGTTGCCAAACTTCTGTTCTTTGGTTTGATTTTTATCGTGGAGAAATTGAAAAAGATTATATACAAACTTTGGTGTAGCTGTGAGTGTGAATGAAAACGGTGCATCGCAGTGACAGAGATTCGACCAAGGACCTTCATCATCGAGGCACACGATTATTAGACTGGCTGTGCTGAATCACTTCGTATATAGATCTTCTCCATCCGCAATTAGGTTGGTGGGTGCGGCATATATGACTGAATAAATATAGCCAAGAAAGGTGCATCACATTATGCCTTTCTTAATAAATAATCAGTTCCTGACCATTGGCTCATTCAAATTGAATAATTGTCAGCTTAATCAGTTACTGACCATGCATTGAATAGAATAGTCCGAAGATAATTTGCCTTCTGAAGATGATTTGTCTTCGTGATCTTCTTCCCTTATAGGGGATCAGCATGACATCAGGAGCCTTATTCACAACGATTGTAGCGTTACGCGTTATGAACTGCAATTAATTAGATACAATTCGCTCGAGTTCTTAAAATCAATCGGCGATTTAGAAATACGACGAGGCAGTGACTCGGTGATGACTCAGCAACACCTCGATAGCACTACAAGTTTCGTGAAAACTTCACCTCCTTCTTTCCTTCTTAAGCAAAGAGTTAGCAAGCGCGTTTCCTTCTTCTTATAGGTTTAAGTTGGTGATGTACCCATATGTTGTCTTTTTCTCTTCAAAAATAAATAACACTTAACTAATTTTTTTTATTAATTATCTAAAAAAACAAGACCTTTACATTTTTTCCTAAATATATCACAATCTTTAAAAAAATAGCACAAAAAGACATGACCTTTACATTTTTCCTTAAATGTAGCACGATTTTTGAATAGTAGTATATAAAGGTACGACATTTGCACTTTTTTCCTAAATATAACATGATTTTTAGGTTTAGCTGCGTATTTAGCATAATATAAATTATTCAGTAAAATTGTAACCATAACAGTTAACGTGGAGCTAACGGTGCTACGTGACAGAAAATGATTGGACGAGTAGATCTCACATGATTGTATGATAATAGTTAACATGGAGCTAACGGTGCCAGGTGCCACTCGTTTAATCATGTTTTGTTACATTGCATCATTAACTCCAGCTAGCTGTTAATCTGACCGAATAATTTACGTCGTACTATATTTAGAGAAAAATACAGATGTCGTGCCTTTAGGTCGTGTTACATTTAGAAAAAAAATACAAAAGTCGTGCTTTTCTGTGTTATTTTTTAAATATTGTGTTATATTTAGAAAAAAGTGTAAATGTAGTACTTTTAAATTAATTAAGCCTATTTTTTTTTTCAAATTTTGTTGGCTATAAGCACAAATTAGAGACCTCACCTCTTTCGTGAAGAGAGAGAGAGACGCCAATCCACGCAATCCCACCCACACGCTCTTCTTGCATTGCCCTTGACACGTTGGCTCCCTGCTTATACCAAATTACATGGACATACAATTTCTTTTTGAATTGGCATAAGACGAGGATTTCATTCTTTAGCCGGAAGCAAAGATTCCATCATGCTGTCAACCTGAAAAACTTGGGACCCACTTCTACCTGAGCCCCCTCTCATAGTATTCTTCTTCATTTATTTTTTAACATTTGCTTCTATTAAAAATGTTTTAGTTGAAATACACGAATCATCCTTAAGATATGTGCAGTTTCACGGGTAAACCTTGAAAACTAGTACTGCTTCGTGGTCGAATTTCCAAGACTTCCCCTTTACGAGTGCTAGCTTGGAACGCTCTTGTGACCTTCCAATGGTAGGATTTTCAAATAATGACTTGATTTCAGATTGACTATCTTTTCAATGTGATTAGTAGATGATCCCTATAAAAACCGTATTCTTATTCACGCAAGTAACTTCAAATTGTACCTTCTATATAAGTTGACATCATATTGAAATCATTAATTTTTTTTTCCAGATGAACTAAAATTATGAGAAACATTATTCTTGCCATTTTGGGAGATCGAGCATTAAATGTTATTTCCCTTTCCAACAAGTGCGCTTACTAATTAAACTCGAACTTATATTGTCCTTCTTACGGGAATTGAAATTGTTTAATGCTCAATCAATACTTTGTTGGCGACTCTCAACATTTTCATTTCACTACTTTTCAATGTTTGTTTAAAGGATTCGTAAAAGCCGTAAAAACTCCAAATTCGTATTGCAAATGCAATCTTCTCAAGTTGATTTAAAGTTCTTTTGGAAATTGGGAGTGCATTGCAAATACAATCTTCTCAAGCTGATTTAGCGTTCTTTTGGTGATTGGAATTTGAGAGTGTGCAAGGGGTTGAATAATTACTGTTCTTTACTAGTTTTTAAGTAGAAATAGTGATTGATAAATAATTTCCATGGTTGTAATTAAAAAAAAATTCCATGGTTTGGTTGATTTAGTGGTGTTAGACGTGATTTTCTTCGAGAAAGAGTCTTAGTGTTGTTAACACATGCCGGGATTACCCCTTAGTAGTCCGACCCAACTTGAACTAAATTAGTCGGGATTCAATGGACTTTTGAATACTATGATACATACCGATAAAAGAGTTTTAATGTTGTGACACAAGGCATCAAATTGGAACTAACAGTACCTAAATTTAATAATCATGTTTGATACTTATGTGTTCCTTTGTTTTGCTTTTTTTTTTTCCCCTTATAATAGGCTCATATCGTTCCTTATGACAAAAAAAAAGTAATTTTCTCCAACAAATTAATAGCTACTTCTATGAGTTATTTATGCTTACAAGAGTTATTTCTGATTATTCTCTATTTCAAGCATTGTTTGTAGTTTCAACAATTTTAAATTGGTGACTCTCAAACATTAACTTATTCTAAAATCAAACACTTTTTGTCAGCAACAACACCCCAAACCATTAGTAAAAAAATTGCATATCTTAAGCCCCGGTCAAATATGCTTCAAAGTCGTGATTTAAGATTTTAACTTTAACTTTAACTCAAAACACTACACAACAAAACACACATTTCAAAAGTCAAATTGGTGGGCCCCATATATTATTAAAATACAATCTCATTACAATTAATTATCTCTACCTTCCATTCATTTTATATTTCAAAAGTCAAATTGGTGGGCCCCATATATTTTTGTCTTCTTCTACAATCACAATCACAATCACAAATTCGTGACTTTAACTCCGAAAACAAACGCATTGTTAGAGTCGAGCTCACTTCTGTGCTCGGACTAATAACCACGAAATGGGCATCCTCTTCTATATTCAAGCAAAAAGGATAATTGATAACGACATAGATTTTAAAGGAGATATGCGCGTGGTGTGACCTCGTATTAGCCTAAAATTCTCTTTGATAACATATAAAATATAATTTATTGAACTCATATGGATTCGAAAAGTTTGAGCTGATAGAATAAAGGACTCAACCATCTTATATAATCAGAATTCTTTTCTATTTTTCCGACAGGAGACAACAACTGTCATCACATTTGTTTTTCGTACTTTTTTTTTGTTATATATAGTATTTGAAAGTCTAATGAAACCCAAGTATTTTAGTTCTGTATACTATAGTTTCAGTACCATTTTTTCCATGAGGAGCCCCGCCCCATAACAAAGCCTCAATCATATTCTCTTCCACTCACTCGTGGGTAGCTCCCCCTATAAATACCCCTTTATGAAATCATTTCCTTTCAAAGATGGATTTTGTTCCACACTGCTAACCTCAGATCCCAAGCTCTCTCTCACTCACTCACTCACACAAACACACACACACACACACACACACACAGAATGTCCCAAATGAAATCAATCATGAGCATGATGGAGCTCAGCTCCATTGCTTGCTTTTGCATCTTCTTGGCCTTTCTCATCAACCTCGTGATCAAGTTCGTCCTCCCAAGCTCCGTAGCAGAAAGGAAAAGGCTGCCTCTGCCTCCAGGCTCTCTGGGTTGGCCCTACATAGGCGAGACATTCCAACTCTACTCTCAGAACCCAAATGTCTTCTTTGCTTCCAAGCAGAAGAGGTCCTTGTCCTTCTCTTACCTTAGCCTCCCCGAATTTCGCCCATTTCGATGATAAACGTCGTAAAACCATGTTGTCTTGTTCTTTGTTCTTATTTAAGAGTATTCTCGTGGGATTAGGTACGGATCGATCTTCAAGACCCATATCTTGGGCTGCCCTTGTGTGATGATTTCGAGCTCGGAGAGCGCCAAGTTCGTCCTTGTGACGAAGTCCAATCTCTTCAAGCCGACTTTTCCGGCAAGCAAGGAGAGGATGCTGGGCAAACAGGCCATCTTCTTCCACCAAGGGGAGTACCACTACAGGCTTAGGAAACTCGTCCTCAGAGCGTTCACGCCCGACGCCATCTGGAACCGAGTCTCTGATATCGAGTCCATCGCCCTGGATTGCCTCGGGTCGATGGAAGGCCGGGTCATCAACACCTACCAAGAAATGAAGACGGTGAGTTTTAGCTTCTTTTCCATTACGGGGCAGCTGCTCTATTCTAAGATTTCATTTGGAGGTTCACATCAGTTTCGTTGTAATTCGGCAGTACTCATTCAACGTGGCTCTGCTGTCGATATTCGGAAAGGACGAGGTGCTGTACAGGGAGGACCTGAAGAGGTGCTACTACGTCCTCGAGGAGGGCTACAACTCGATGCCTATCAATATGCCCGGAACACTCTTCCACAAGTCCATGAAGGCGAGGAGAGAGCTTGCCGGAATCCTGTCGAAGATAATATCGAGGAGGAGGAGGAGGAGGAGGAATAGCAGTAGCAGTAGCAGTAGCAGCAGCAGCGATCTGTTGGGGTCATTCATGGACCTGAGAGAAGGACTGAGCGATGAGCAGATTGCGGACAACGTCATAGGCGTCATCTTCGCAGCGCGGGACACCTCCGCCAGCGTCCTCACTTGGTGCCTCAAGTTCCTGTCCGAGTACCCGAGCGACTTGCAAGCTGTTACCGTAAGATATACCTCTGCCACTGCTCCTTACGTTGAGAACCGCTCGGTCACATCTGACGGGGAGAATAATTATTGCACGATCTAACAGTAATGTTCGGAATATTCGTAATCATTTTCACAAAGTGCACGACGAGTCCCATCTCGGAATATTTAAGGGCAAGGGGCCATGTACATAATAATTGAAATTTTCGCGGGTTGCCTGATGGTGATGCCTTGCTGCAGGAGGAGCAGGAGGCCATAATAAGGAAGAAGGGCAAAGAGGCGAAGAGACGGCTGGACTGGACGGATACGAGGCAGATGCCGCTCACCTCTCGCGTGATCCAAGAGACGCTGAGGGTTGCCTCGATCCTGTCCTTCACTTTCAGAGAGGCCGTCGAAGATGTGGAACACCAAGGTCAGTATGTACCATAGCTTGATTCATTCAGTCTCCTCAGAGTCAGATGGTGTCCGACAGTCCCTTGGATATGGATGGAGTCATGGACCAAAGTGGAGATGAAAAAGACAAGAAAAGCCTTGGCGACGGGAGTCGGACCAAAAATATCTCGGGTGCAGATCGAAAGGCATTGTCACTGCATTAAAACCCGTTTTGTCCTCTGGAGACAATTGGAAAAGGAAGAAAAATAAATTCTTGGCCATTTTACTCTTATTGTCGACTTCTTACTGTCACGAGTGAAACAAAAACTCATGAGTCTAGTACGAAATAAGGAACCCGAAACATAGAGCAATATTGGATATGAAAAATTCTTGATTTCGGGACGGTGACAAGTGTCGCTGTACTGATCTGGTTTCTCGGTTTTTGTCTGTTTTAAATGCAGGATATCTGATACCGAAGGGGTGGAAGGTTTTACCGCTGTTCAGGAACATTCACCACAGCCCTGAAAATTTCCCAGAGCCACACAAGTTTGACCCATCAAGATTCGAGGTAAGATTTGCTCCGGCGGTAAATATTCTAGGCAGTGGACACAGTAAAAAATAATAATTATTATAATTTAAAAAAACAAATGAAGGTTGATTTTTTGTTTCTTTGGTTACTAGGGAAATAAAATTCTTACATATCTAATAAAAAAATACGAATAATATCAAACTTGAAACCCCTTAATCACCGAGTTCAGCACTTCTCTGTTTCTGATGAAGATGATTAATTTTGCGTATCTGTGTCTGTGCAAATATTGGGACAGGTGGCACCAAAGCCTAACACTTTCCTGCCATTTGGCAGTGGGGCCCACTCGTGTCCGGGGAGTGAGTTAGCAAAGCTGGAGATTTTGGTTCTTCTCCACCATCTCACCACAAAGTACAGGTCAGTCAGTGGTCCCTCGGCCTCTGTCCTCTGATTAACGATAGCTCGGACACGTGATAGTTTTCGTACTCCGATCATAAGACTGAAATTCTATGGTTTCGGGGCCCCCACCCACTCCGGAACCGTCCAACCGAGGTGGGTCGGCCCCATTGCTAAACATAGATGGTAATCGGACGCTCCGGGGGGGGGGCTCGAGAAGCCTTCCCCGGAACTATACAAAAGTCTCATTCTCAGAGTGTCGGTAGTGTCAGTGTTGTACGGTGCAATCTAAATCTGCCTTCTGAGACTGCACCCTACTTTTTGAAGAAGAAGATTAGTATAGTACATCCTGAATCTCATATGTATGATAATCTAACAGTGACGTCATTTTTATATGGTTTTACATCTCGATACAGGCAAGCTGTTTGCACCACGAACTTTAGACTGCGACAACGTTCAAAGCATATGTTGTATGCATCATCTCTTTAACGGGAGTTGGTTCTTTTCACCACATCATGCAGTGTAGTATGAACTTTCAATGATGACCATAACGCAGAGGAATTGGTCCCGACTGTGACATAGATCTTTGGATTAAATCGGACTGGACAGTTTTGACACTAGCATGTAAGGAATTATGCATTCCTAGGAGCATGAAGGGTTGAATCAGATTCATTAAATGGCTCAGCACCGGCCTCCTGTGTCATCCTATCAACTTTCTTTCCTAAAGTGAATTCATACAAATGAAAAGTTGATCTAGCGACCTTCTTTAAACTCGATAAAGGTTCTATTACGATGAAGCTTGTGCTGATAATTGATGCTGTTAACCGTCTGATGCAGGTGGTCTATGATGAGCTCAGAGAATGGGATTCAGTACGGCCCATTTGCTCTTCCCTTGAATGGATTGCCCATTAGATTGTCCCTCAGGACACAACATCAATGATAGAGCACCAGGAGGGGAACAGATCACCTGGTCTGCAACCTTAGCTATGCTGGGACAGGTGCCGCGTTCCTATTTGGAGCAAGAGATCGAACCGAAACTCCTCTCTCCATTTTTGGCAAGAGAGATTAAGGAAGTGAGCAGAGAAGAGGGGATAGAGAGAGAGAGAGAGAGAGAGAGAGAGAGAGTTCATAACTCAGCACAGAGAGAGAGAGAGAGTTCATATTAGTGTACTGTTATCGGATTTTGGTGAGAGAGAAAGGCGATTTCTAAAGAGAAAACTGAAAACCTCTTTTCATTTCAAATTTAAGTGAATTCTTCATTAAATGAAGAAGATATATAAAATGATGGAATTGCAATCGAGATAAAGATAAACAATTCAAACCAAAATCACAGAGAATGACCTAATCTGCTTTTCATCGAGGCAGGTAGTTTAAGCTTTGAATTCAGGTATGAGGTCACCTGTAAACAAAGTAAAAGGAATGTAATCACTTTGACACGTTCTGAGCGAATGACCGTGCGATGAGGGTGAGACCTTCTGTCAATAAGCTTATGGAGTCGTGACCGTGTTGTTAAGGATGTAATCTTGTCGCCACAGATTTGTGAACTTGAATCGATGAGCGGATCACCCCGCCGCTACAAGCTTGGGATATTTAAATTAATTATACTCCCAAGGATAAAAACTCGTCTGAGCTTAGAGATCTGCAAAGATTCTGTCTGTTGAATGAGTTGTGTATTAAACCCTGCAGGCAAAATCTCCTGTTTGATCTTCAAAACGTGGACTCCTTATTATCCAACTGCTTTTAACCGTCATATTATCTTTACGTGATAATTATCCACAACTTTGACTTAGTCCACTTTGGATAAATTTTATCTTCTGGATCTATAACTGCCCATAGAGACGTTGTTGTGAGTGCCCAAATTCTAAAGCAGTTATGATTCAGATACGACGTCAAGCCAATCAGTCAAAGAATTTGAGTCATGCAGTGCCACGCACAGTTACGTCTAGATTTTATCTATTTATAGGCTTAGAATTTGAATTTGTTCGCTATGCCAGAAACGACGCCGTTTTTCTAGGGTTCTACTAACATTATGCCGGTATCCCCAGACTTTTGTAATTTACAGGAATGCTCCCGTCACGTCTAATGACTTGATTGGGCCACGTGGCGTGTCTCTGATAACATGTACAAAAATTGGCTAATATTTGATTGACAAGAGAAGAAGAAGAGCCACTTCTGTCCTTGATTGTTTTTTTGTCTGTTTGGGAAGAACTAACAGGGAAGGAGAAGAGCTCCACACATGGCAGGATTGAAACTCGTGTAATCGGATTTAGCCCGATTCGGATATTGTTCGGTTTCTACTTTTATTGATGAAGTCCGCAAGCAAGGCCATATATCGGAAACTTGATAGTGTTTTTCTTCTCCATTTTCTCCTCTACGTAACATTATCCAATGACAAAAGCTGTTCGTTACGTATAAATCACCACGGTCTTGAGCCAATCTCCCAACGTTAGTGTCATCTATCCAGTATCAAGATCATCTATAAAGCAAGGCCACCTGCAACTCAATCTTGAAGTGGGGAAACATTGGCCTCGACTCGCCTCGGTCTCTATAATGTCGAAGTATTCATCCCGTAAAGACCAGCCATCGCCATCTTCTTTACCAAGTCACTGTGTATCGGAAAATCAACTTGAGATTTTCGGTTGCAGGCAAAAACAACAAAGGAACTGTTTCGACTAGAGTAAGGGAAAACGAAAACATGAAAGGAGAAAAACGACACCACCAGGTCCAAGTGAAAGATGTCTCAACTTCACAATTTACGTCGGAATTTATACGGGTCGGCAAACAGTCCAATGGTAAGGTTCTTGATTCAGTCTAGAGCGCACAGGACAATAATAGAGCAAAACCCCCACTGCATTAACTGACATGATCCTTGCTATGCAAAAATTAAAAGCAAAATGGGTGTCCGGATATACAAGGGCCGGAACAATGAACATGACCTCAACTTATATAATCCGACTTGAGAACAAAAGAATTGAAAATTATACAGCACCCTTAATCGTAACAGCATGGCAATACAACACCTTCTACACAGCTCCGAATCCATCATTTAAGTTATCAGAAGAAGAGCTGCCCATGAACACCGAACATGATATCTTCATGCTTGCCAAATTGTGCCTGTGTCTGCAAATGGGATGATAACTGCAAGCTTCCCTCCGGTTCAAACCGTCGAACTTTCCTATGCTTCTTATTAATACTAAGTTGATCCTGCTCCTCATCACTCCAAAATCAGCCGAACAAATCTTTGAATAAGTTGGGATTCTGAGTTGTAGGGTTCACTCCCATTTGCCTCACGAGAGCGTCCTTCTCTAAGGCCTCTTTAAGGTTCGGTCCCTTCATACCTTGTGGTGATCCTCCAGAGACAGTTCTCTTGAGATTTTTATTATTACTCCCATTCGAAGAAAGGGGGCTGATGGTGCTACTACTGTCGTGCCCACTCACCTGAAGCTCCGAGTACAGTGAAACAATATCAGGGACTTTAGCAGTGCTGTCTAATGCTGCATTGCTCCCTGTTGAGCCGCTTTCATCATGATCAAGAAGACCCTCTAGTTGCATGAATGGGTCTGCTGATGGAACAATCGTTGAAACTGTCGGCTCGCCTAAGTCAAGCAAGTCAGGAAGTGGTTGAGGAGGACTTTTCACCTCAGAAGTAGAGGGAACTGAAGACTTTGAAACTGAGGATGTCCCTGTAGAATGACTGCTTCCTTTAGAAGCTTTGTGGCTAGTAGAAGATGCCCTCTTTTCAGATTTCGATGCACCCCCAAATAATGAGGCTGCAAGCTTCTGTTTCTCAGGATCGACCTCAGCCTTCTTGGAGTCCTTGTAGGTTTCCCGAGGTCTTGAAGTTGAGGGAGCTGCCGGCTCCACCTTTGAAGCCCCATTTGCAGGTGAAGGGGAGACTCCAGAAGAGGATGTTGGAGAGGAGGAATAAGTGGGCCTCCCCCACTTCTTCTGGACCCCATCCAGTCGTAGCTTGAGCTCTGAAGAACCTGAACTTGAGGCTGACAAGACCGGTGGAGAAACGTGGGTCTCCCTAGAATAAGAAGGCTCAGGAACTGGGACTAGATCGGTCGATATAGAAACTGGAGGAGGACGAGATGGAACTGGAGGTTTAGGCATCTCATAAGCCTCAAACTTGAGACCATGCGAGGAAGTCTCGCGATGTTCTTGATTACTGAAGCTGCTAACACTTAGGGCTCCAGTGCGTGCATCTTCAGGAATATAAGGCTGAGCACCATTTTGAAGAGATTGCTGGACATAACTGTTGAGGAATGGGAGGGTTATATCAATCTGCAGACACAAGTATCCCGGTCATGATTCTTGTGCATGATAAAGTTCATCAGAATGTAAAAGGAAAGACTAGCGAGGGAGAAAGAAGAAGCATAACTTCCTGAAAACATGCACAAATGTTGCTACAGTGGCACCTTTAATATGCAAGATTTCTATTATAAGAAACTTGACAAGCAACTGAAAGCGACCCAAATCTTAAGATTCGAATCCGTCCTTGAAGTGGATCAGGAGAAAAGAAAAGCTGGCAGCCAATAGTCTGATATGTTCCTAGACAACCCACTTTAAGTAAACACAGGAGAGGTTTGATCTTAAATATGTTTTTTCATTCATATATAGGATAAGATGGTAAACTGCTTACAAGAAATGGACGTGAAGAAACTATCTAGGCTCTCTTTGCTCTACATAACAAAGTTCTCAATGATCAGATATGCAATAATTCAGAAACCAATGGCAGAAACATCAGCATTTAAAGAACGATACATCTAGAAAAAGGAACAACTACTGTCAACGTGCCTGAAAAGCAAAGTGATTGGTTTAGACTCCAAGCAAAACCTTTTGAGTTTTAAAGAACAAAATGCCAGCAAAAGCATAAATAGAACGTGATATATAAACATAAAGAGAAGGCGGAACGATGCAACACTCATATGAGAGTAGGAAGAGAAAGTGAAAGATTAAAAAAAAAAAAAAAAAAACAATAGAGACACTCATATGAGAGTAGCATGACACTGTCATGAACTAAAATCAAATTAGACCAACATTAACATTTGGAAATTGGAAACTACCTCAATGTCTTCACAGCTGGCATCAGAAGGCATAATACACTCAACAGCATGAGCATCCAGGCAAACCACAGCTTGGAGCTCATAGGCACGCTGCTGTAAGTCTGTTGAGTGAGAAGCTGCTAGCTCTTCAATCAGGGATTGAAACTGGAAATGCCATAATAATCAAATGATTAAAAATCCCATGTAATATATCAGACAATATAATAACCGTGAAGAGCAGGTACAAGTTAATTATTATATTCATGAACGAAGCTAAAACTAGCTAAATATGAAGTACTGCACAATTGTCAAGATCAGATACTTGTGCTAAAGGATGATCGACAATACTAGTTCCAACCACCAATTTGAATAATGAGAACACCCGCCACAGAACACAGAACTGATGATTCAATAAACTGATATTAGAGAGCAGAAACTCAAGAATAGGTGATAGATCATTGACGTCACGCTAAAAGATAATTAATCATGAATTAGATTTGCATGATGCTGTAACGAACTTCCTCAGCGGAAAATTTCTGATGCATAATATTTCTAACACCTACAAAATAAGTTAATTGATGCTATAAGCAATTACACAAACAGAACAATCAAAATTTTGACATACATCAAAAAGCAAATCAGAATGCTACAAGGAGAATCTTAATCAAGACAGTCAAATACACCTCAGTTAATATATCCAGCTTCCTTCCAGCAGCTATTTCAAATGCATAGATTTTCATGAGGGCGGTTATCGCGTATGCCTTCAAGAAACCAAACAAGCAGAGTCAGCTAAATGAAAAGCTTAGTGGAAAGGTTGTAACAAATCAAGGAAATACTAGAAGGGTTTTCGTTGAATTCATAAAACAGAAGCTACCATCAGGATACCTTGACAGTTTCATCACTTGAGTATGCTTCTGCAACATCACAAATTTTCCCGGTTATGTAGGATGCAGAATAATTTCCATCTGCCGTCCCATATTCCCCCAGGACCCAGCAAATTACCTGTGGCCAAGAATAAGATAAAATATGTTATTTTCATCACACAGAAATCTGAAGGCAGGATAAAAAATTTCCCCAATGTGCCAGCTCTTACTTGTAGGAATGCTGAGGGAAGCTTTGGTTCTGTAACAATGCGCAGATAGGACTCGACCTGTACAATTGAATTCAACTAATGAACTCTCTTTAATTAATATAAATAAAATTATAGGTTAATATCATCCTCATATACAGAAGAAATTAGAGAGAACAGATGCAAACATTGGTAGAGAGACATTCAATCTACATCTATATCTATGAATACATCTTATTTGCTGCAAAATGTCATTGATCCTAGGAGTTTATATTGCATAAGGTGCTTGAAAACATATTTGTATTAGGCACGCGCTAAATTATAAATATTTTGCACCTCTACCGTGTTGACAATTGATGGCAGATCAAAAGGTGCATCGTGCAAGTACAAGTTGCTCCTCCAATGAACTCATGATACATTAGGCTTAGCTCGTTTCATGGATTTTGTAGAGAAATAGCTGAATGAGTTTCCTAACCTGTCTTTTTACCTGTACTTTCCCTTTCTAATCCTTTTGAAAGAGAATAATTATTGTAAATAAAACTTAGGTCAAATATCATATGACACTGCCCCGCCATCGAGGTTCAGAAAACGCAACATAAAAATGAATTTTCTTGCTGTAATTTTACTAGAATATTTGGAATTTATGGTCACTGTTGAGCAGAAAAGAAAATGAGGATTCACAAAACATACAGCAGAAGATCTCAGCTGACTATCTGCTGCGTCATCATCCTCGCCAAAGCCCTCAGCTATTAACCTCATCAAATTATGTGCAACCTTAATATCCACAAGGTCTCCAGCATGCTCAAAGACTTTATTCATGGTCTGCATAGATGTAAATATTTGAAATGGAAAAATTCAGGACTTAGTAAACAGAAAATTTCGATAAAACCAATTATATACACATGGAGATGTACGTTATATAAAGGCAGAGAGGAATGCCACATTACCAGGATAAACCAATGGTTGCTAGGAGCATATTGCTCAGCAAGTTCAACACATCGAGATGCTATTTCGGTTTTGTAGTGAAAATCGTTGACGCTTATCATGTAATCAATCATTCGGTTCACAATCACCTCCACATTAGAGGACTTTGTCATTTTATGAAGCAATTCAAAGGTCTTCCGCTTGAGAGTATCATCTGGGTCCTGCATGACACATGTCAAAATTGAAGTAAAGGTAAGAGCGATAGCATTGCCAAAAAAGTTAATGCATGAAAAATTCAATGCACAGAGATAATAACCCCATGTGCCTATCTGAGAACATCCACATCTGCAAACAAAAAGATGTTCCACGATTCTACACATCTATAAGCTAATGTAGACATTTCAACTCGTGTCAAGATGAGATTTTGTTCTTGCATCTCTAAATTTTTGGCAATACAAATCACTTATTTCAAGCAAAGAATCCGTCTATTTACATTTGGAGAGAAGTTCAACTGATGATAAAAGACCAAAAGAAAAATTTTCACATGGCCAACAAGTCTTAATCCGCAAACACAGGCTTAGCAAAAACCACACTGAGTGGACGTTGTCATCTTCTGTCATTTAAATGAATTATGCACAAACCCGTTTACATCACCTACAGGTGCACAATTGCAAGCACCAGCTGATAGACAAGCACTCATGAGATTTGCAGATGCATTAAGTGAACTTCCTATCTACCACTATGCATTGCTATTAACCTTCCAATAAAACAAAAAAAGGCGCCTGTAACTAACTAAAAGTTAAATATATTTATTCCTACATGTTTCTGGCTGATCAATAACTGAACAATTCAACAAGTAGCACAGTTAATAAAAAATTATCCCAAAAGTACTTCGAGTGAAACACATTCGCATCAGTGAGATATGTCCTCACCTCTAGGCAATCGATGACAGCAAGCTGATGCTGCTCAGCAACATCCGGGTTTATTTTTATCAGCCTTCCCAGTGCATCAATGCCCATGTATTTCAGATTATGATTATCGCTCTGCCCAAACAACAAAATTACTACTGTGTGTTGAAAGAAGGTGCTAGAGATGAAAATAACAATGAAGCAACAGTTCAAGAAACAGACTAACCTTCAAAAATTTCGAAATTATTTCCGCGGCAGCTTCTAATAACTTAGTATTTGGATATATAGAAGAAACACAACAAATACACTCATATAATACAGCATTCCCTATGTTGGTTGATGCATCGCATTTTCTCATCAAATCACCAATAACAGTATACATTTGTCCACTCGCATGCTTGTCACCATTTCCCAGCAATGCCAAAATCTTTAGCAACTTGATCTGCAACAGAAGTCGTAGTTCCAGGAACAAAGGAAAATTTCAGAAAATGGAAAATTAATCATAGAATTATACATGAAATCAAAATCGGAAATATATCAAGAGGTGCTGGAGTTGACCTAACACTATGTTCAAATGGCCAGAAAATGAAAGGAAAGAGAACTAAAAACATGATCTAACACACTGATCCCCTTATGATTAAGAGAAATCTTCATAGGACTCATATTTCAATGTTAGCAACCATTTTTATGATTAACAAAGATATGGACACAGACCTGAATGAATGGGGCTGGCATCTGATGGTAATCATAACTCTTTGGCAACCTACGCTCAGTAACTTGCTTGAGGATGCTTACAAAGCTTACTACCAAGTCCTTAAAGGACTTAACATCAATAGTTATGAGATCGAAAAGAGGACAGAGTGTTGCTCCCATGACCCCGGGATCATTATCACATAGCTTCTGCAAAATCGAATCACAGGAAGGTATATTCAGCTCTGCTGGCTGAGAGGATAGCGTAGAAAATATAGATATACATTTAAGTTCCAATTATAGTGATCAACCAAATATATTACCCATGTGGTGCAGCTCTAATAAAAGTAAATATATTTGACAACCAAAATAACTAGCATATCATTCCAATAAGTTCATGCACAACTAGATAACCTAAACTATCTGACCCTTTACCACATATTTGGAACAATCCCAGGGTTCTCCCATGATTTTGAGCATGCATTAACTAGAGAAAGCTATGATCTGATTTATCACATAAGATGCTTTGATATTTTGCTGAACAAATACAAAAATTTATTTTTCCAATTCACGCATTTTCAGATTCAAGCGGAGTTGCCGGGCAACTTGGTTTTAGCTTGGAGGTATATGAAGTTTTGAGATACCATTTGTTCTGTGACTAGTATCAGAAAGTTGAATAGGAATCAGATGGAATATCTAACTGCACTACTATAAGGGATCAAAATGTGATTCCCCAAGCAGCTCATTATTCTTAAGTTCAGCCAAGACACGAATCAATTGGGCCAATTATTTAAAGAGTTGATGTTTATTTGGACTGGCTGCAATAGGAACTGGCAATCCGATTCCTATGCTCAGTATATCCTAGCTTCCATACAATGCCATGCATGCGTCCAACCCAGAAGAAAAATACTGTCTTTCAGCAATAGAGAGAGCCAAATCTGAGTTGAATACTTAGAGAACCTTCCGGAAGTTGGAGATGAGATGCGAAACAGAGGAGGGGGACTTCTGATAGAACCTATGAAGCGCCATTATAGCCTTCTTCCTCACGGCCTCTTTCTGATGTCCGAGGAGCTCCACCACCTGAGGCAGCACCGCGGGAATGGTCTCCTCATTGATCAGCCTGCACACCGCATTCAGAGCCGCGCACACCACCAAGTAATTATCCGACTTGAGATCCTTCTGAATCGTGTTCACGATAAGGATGATCAGATCGTGGTCCTCGTTCAGGAACAGAGTCACTGCCAAGTAACCGGTCCGCTTGAGGAGGAGGTTGTCATCGTGAGTCATCTTAACGGCGTGGATGTAGCCAAAGGAGGCGTCGTGGCCGAGCATCTCCACGTAGACGAGGCGGATTATGTACTCCTTCATCTTACGCTTGGGGATGTCAGGCTCCACAATGCGGCGCTTGAGGGTTTCGATCTCGCGGAGGATGATGCGGTCCTCCTCGGACTTGGATCGGGCCTCCCCGATGGACTTGACGAGGTCGAGGAACTCCTTGGATTGGCCGAACCCGCCCTGAGAGCCCATGGCGAGCTCCCGCCCGATTGTCTTTAGCTGCTCCAGCTTCGATTGAGCTGCCGCTGTACTGGTTGATCGGAGTTGATTCGATGCACGAGGTTCACCCTCAACTGATGCCGTGAAGCCGCGGAGACAGATAGTGAGCGGCGAAGAGAGCCGGCCTTGATCGGAGCTGGAGTAACTCCAAAGCAACTCCGATCTGCAATTCTTCAGGCGGACGGTGAGAGAGAGAGGGAGAGAGAAAGAGACAGTTAGATGGAAATTTCTGGGGATTTGATTCAGTGGAGTCGACGGGGAAGACGACAGAGAAAACGGGTCACCGGGTCCGGCCCAATATCTGGATCCGGCCCATATATCAATTGTGCTGAGCCGACATGACGCCCTCTAGCCCATACGAATATGGCCCAGAATCGAACCTTCGCTTCCTCCGAAGAGCAGCAGCAATAGCATTTTGTTTCCCCCTCCCTTTCCATTCTCTTTCCTTAACCGCGCGTTACATAAAAACTCAAAAGCAGAGACGAAGCAGAGAGCGAAGAGTAACGCTCGAAGGAAAGGCGCGCTCTCCTCCACCTCACCACCGAAACCGAAAGCCCTAGCTCGCCACATCCTCCTCCTCCGCCTTCTCTCTCCGTCCTCTGATCGTCATTTGCTAGGCCTCCGCTGCGGTGATGGCGTCTGAGGCTACACATCCACCGTCGAGCAGCTCCAACGCGGCTGATTCGTTCATTGGGAGCTTGGTAAGCTTGATTTCCAGGTCCGATATCCGTTATGAGGGCTTCCTGTATTGCCTCGACGTCAAGGATGCCACCATCGGCTTAAAGAACGGTACGTCTCATTCTCGTGCCAGTTATTACATGCCTGCGCATGTGTCCCGTGCGCAGGGAATGTTCGTGTGACCGGTCGCAACGAAATGTATGTTCGGTTTCAGCTGCTGGATATGTCTTGCATTGCGTGCGAAATGTATTTCTAGAGCGATAACTACCTATGATGTGCTAGTTATTTGCAGAGTCAGAGAGAAACAATGGACTGAGATATGAGCAAAAATGAACATATCGGTTGGATCGTGAAAATAGGTTAAGCGTTCGGTATTATTTGCAGAAGACGAACATTTATCGCTATCAAACTCGTTTTGGCGGATTCTGTAAAGCTTTGCAGTTGACCTGTGCAATTTTTATTTGGACACGGTTTCTGCAAATACATTTTGTTTGAGCTGGTGCAGTCCTTTCTCATGCCACACAGTTACTGGACTATGCGAGCTTTCGATAAGAAGAGGATTTCCCCCTACATAAGAATTTAATAGTCCTTTTTTTTCACCAGATAATGTTGGATTATAGTATTATTTTTCACTTATTGATTTGTGTTTGATATGGCAGTAAAATCTTATGGAACTGAGGGGCGGAGGAAAGATGGACCTCAAGTTCCTCCAAGTGAGAAGGTCTACGAGTTTATTCTTTTTCGAGGAAGTGACATCAAGGTAAAATACTCCCTCTACTTGAAGTTATTATTGTTGCTAGCTTGATGTTGCCACAAACCTTCCATGGCTTACGTTCCTTATCTCAGTATAAATGTGATATCTGCCGAAGGTCTGTTGGCAACTGTATAAGCATCGATTATCTACACTAGTTTGTGTTTCTTATAATAAGCTTACATTCTCTTTTGCTGAACATTTAAAATGGAGATTACATATTGCCAAATCACGACATAGTGGCAATGTCTAGAAATGATCTCAAAGTTTAATGATGTGCAGCCTCACACGATGCTCGTATTTTATTTGATATAGTTTTCTGGGCTTTTATGGATGTGATGATTGTTATTCTGTTTCTAAGCAGGAAACAAATTTTAATCCTTTTTATATGTAAATTGTAGGATTTGCAAGTAAAGTCTTCCCCACCTGCTAAATCAGAAGAACAACTTTACAATGATCCGGCTATAATCCAGGTATGTATTTATCAGAGCATATTGAAGAATTTCTGACATTTATTGTAACTCAAGGCACTCACTGACTTGTATGATTATTATCTCCTCTGCCAGACGCACTACCCTGGGGTGTCTTTTTCATCACCCCCAGTCGCAGTTGGTGGCAAAAGTCAGTTCCATGACTCTCCTGCTGTGATAACTAGAGTGAAGCCAGAAGAGCTGCATCCTTATCAGTCTGGAGTGCATCTTAGTGTAGTGCATCAAACTCAATCTGCTCAGAGTCTTTCTGCATCACGATTCTCAACACCAATTTCCTTGCAAAGTTACAATAGGGCAGTCATCAGTCCTGTTGACCATACACATCATAGCATCCCTTCATTGTCCCAGCCCAGTCCATTAGTTCCTGGGACAGTGCAAAATCAAGTCCAACTTTCTGACCATCAGTCGTCTGTCTTGACTACCACATCTGAAGGCACTAATCCCATTCCTACATCAGTAGCATCATTTCCTGTACATCCAACTCTTTCATCTTCTCCAACACTAATGCAACTTTTCAACTCCCCTGTTCTTTCATCATCCACCCCAAACTTGTCCCTATCTCCTTTTTCACCATTGGTCCCTTCTAATAATCTAGCTATGCCACCAATGGTTAACAGTCAGGCAGTTCCTGACCGTTCCTTGGCTTATCCTGCTGCCTCTGGAAGACCTACTTTAGGTCCCCCGCTAACACCACCGCCGTCTACCCCAGCACCAAATCAATTGGCACAACCTGGATTCAATGTACTTCCTCAAATGCAGAAACGTGTCTCTAACAATTATATGGGCACTGCAATGCCAGCAGAAGCTGATATATTCTCAATTTCTAGCCAAACTCCTGGAAAACCACTATTGCCACCTCCAACTCCTGCACCCCAGGTTCTAATCTTATTCCCTGCTGTTTAATGAATTCAATTATGCCTGCTTCATCTGCTGATTACTTTTAGAGATTTCTTTGTCTTTGTCTTTTTGTGGTTTAGAGTTCACCAGCTGTAACTAGACTTAAGAATGTAAATAAGTTTTCTTTTAGCTTATCCGAGGAGAATATAACAGGTAAAACTTTAGGCCTTGTATCTTTTTCCTTAATTGCTGTTGTCACCTGATCTGGCGTGCATTTGGACGTTATAAATATTTAATATGTTTGCAAAGTTGAGAAACTATTTTACTTTTCCAAGTGAACTGCAGTATGTTATACTTTATGTGAAATCATAGTATGAAGGCAGTGTCTTGTTCATTGGTGGTAGACAAGTTCTTGCCAGTGTGCAGTTTTCTGGATGAGTAGTATCATTCGAAATATTGCGGGTGCAGTTCTTCCTACGTTGGAAGCATCTATCTGGCATTTGTCATGAATGAGCTGCTTTTCTAGATTTTGATTTGCGAATTTAGGTTAGTTAGCATGGTAGAAATGTGTGTTTTATTGATTTTTTTTTTCTGTCCATTGATGTGCATTATAGATATGTCCTAGTCATCTTCCTCTTTTAATTGGTGCTCTTCTTTCTTATAAACATGGAAGTGAAGGTTCATTTGTTAGCAAGGCTTCTTGTCAGTGTGCAGTTTCCTGAATGAGTAGTATCATCCGAAATATTGTGGGTCCAGTTCTTCCTACATTAGAAGCATCTTTTCTGGCAATTGTCATGAATGAGCTGCTTTTGTATATTTTGATTTGCGAGTTCAGGTTAGTTAGCATGGTGGAAATGTGCATGTTATTGATAATTTTTCTGTCTGTTAATGTGCATTATTGATGTGTCCAAATCACCTTCCTGTTTTTATTGGTGCTCTTCTTTCCTATAAGCCTGAAAGTGAAGGTTCATTTGTTAGCAAGGCTCATCCCAGCAAATACGCAACATATTTCGTGGAGAGTCTAATATGTTGCCTTGTCAACTTGCTGCCACAGCAAAACTCTTCCGCTCCATTCACCGAAGAATTTGATTTTGAAGCCATGAATGAGAAGTTTAAAAAGGATGAAGTATGGGGTGCCCTTGGAAAGTTAGATAAAAGGGATATAGCTGAAACTGAGGAGTCTGCATTTGATCAAAACTTTGGGGTTCGAGAGAGCAATGGCCTCTCAGTGAAGAACAGTGCCACGGTTGGTTTTGAAATATCTCGAGTTTTGCTTATGTACATACATACATATATATATATATATAGTGTTAAGCAAAAGATGAAGTCTCTTGAACTTTCTGCATCAAATAATGATGATCTTTATCTGTTTCTGTTCCAGGCTGCATATAAGAAGGATGATTTCTTTGACATGATATCCTGCAATTCACTATCTCAAGGAGCAAGGACTGGTCAGAACAGATTCTCCGAGAGGATGAAGATGGATGCTGAGGTCTGTGGAACTATATTATTGCTCTCTCCTCCTATAGTTCTTATTCTATGACCAAATTGTTTTGTATTAAGAGTTCCTAACCTGTTTTTTCCTTTTTGCTTCCAGACTTTTGGTAACTTTCGGGTCAGGCCTCCTCATCAAAATTATGGTACCTATGGTGCTGGCCGTGGTCAGAATTACCGCGGTCAGTACAGCTGGGGAAGAGGATATGGCTATGGCGGGAGAGGGAACAGCAGAAACATGCCCTAATGAAAATAGAGTTTTCAACTACGTCCTCTTCCATCATAGTAACTGCTTCTCGTCTCTTCTTTCCTCATGATTTCCGTTTGCACTTGGAAATAGACAATCCGACTATTTGAGAAGAGCAGTACCAGTCGCCAAGTACCATGTCAATACTTGAGACAAGTGGCAGGAACCAGGTTTATTTTGTGCAGAGCTGGTGGTTCATAGTCAATTTCTTTTTTCTTTCCCATTCCTTGATTTGGCCTTTCGGTTTTAGGAACTTGAACTTTATATTCTCGTTAACATCAGTGTTAACTGAGAATGTATGTGTTGTTGACCATACATTTTGTATATATCCTAAGGGGGATAGACTATGCCTTTGTCCAGAGTACAGTTTCTTCTAGTTAGCGGGGGTTTTCACCTGCTGCTTGGAATCTAATTTATGATGAATACTGTTGAACTTGTCACGTGCTTTTATTTTATTGCTGGCTTGGATTTAAGAATGGTACAGATTATCTGCTGGTCTGTCTAGATATATGCATATGCAATATATAATTGCATATTTACTTGTCTTGGCATGGAAATGTCCACTTTAAGCCACGCCACATGGATGGTTAGGTGAGCCTGAGCCCTGGGTTGTTTAGATTTCGATTCTTGCTTTCGAAATTCGTTTTGGGATATAGCCGCTCTTGATAAGGTTGGTGATCTTCCAGAAAATAACCAACCGGATATCCCGAGGTTGCTCACCTATCTTTACCGAACGATTAGATGCACTGTAGAATGATTTATTCCGGTCCAGAAAGCATGGGTTATAAATTTATCTCTTGCTGATTCATTAGGAGGAGGGAGCTATAGGGTTTCTCTGCATGTAACATTCGAATGCATTTGGTAGAGTGCTATAGGGAATGGGTGTATCTCATTGTTATGTTGAGTTTTTAGATGACGGGTATACAAGAAATTTCTTTGTTCACTCCTGGTTCTAGAGCTAATACAAAATGAAGAATCTATATTGTACATATTACGACTGTGTAGTACTCGGTCGTGATACATATGTCAGGAGCACTATATAGGGCTTTCTGTTCAAGTTGGAAGCTCCAGCACAACAATGAAGTTTGCTCGTTCCATCCTGGTTGTGCTCGAGACGTCTTCTGTGAAGAGGGCAGCCGTGTCCTCTACACAAAGAAGTTATCTTACTCAGGTCAGTAACACCTCTTCCATTTTATGCTGCTGGTGCTTATATCTTCTGAGGCTGTTCGTTCTGAATTCCGCGAGTCGTTATAATGGCTGAACTGATAATGAAAACTACTGTGACTAGGACTAATACTCCTGAGACTATATATGCACCATCTTTCACAAGGTAGCATTCCCCGCTTAGCCATCCTTTCCCATAACCCTGCCTCCGGCTCATACTCGTGGCTCCAGTAAGTAATAGAATCACTAGTCCGTAGCTGATCCTGAAACATATGCATAAATCCCGAGATTATGGTCATAATGCAATAGCAATGGCTCTGTTAATCCTGGACCATGGAATCTGACATCTCATGCAGGTTTAATCTTGTTCTTCGTCAGGTTGATGGTTGTTAGTATAGTGCTCAAACGTTATATTTTAGGTGTGTTCTCAAATCAACCAAAATACTGTGATCCTAAAAGCAAGACTTGATCAGTCCATTGGATTGGTCTGATCAAGAGCGAGAAACCTTATTGGTAATTAAGTTGATTCAGTTTGAAGTTGGGATTCTGAAGCTAGATGAATGACACTATCAGAAGGCAACTCTTTTTGCGTATCGGAACCACTGGAATGATCATTACCAGGATAAAACCAAAAGAACTGTTGGAGCGATCGGGTTCTTCTTGCCATAACTGCTTCTCTTTTCCCTCGACCAAATGATCTTGCAAATTGCCAAATTCCCGATGATTTGTGCTGCTGATAGACAAACCAAGGCTATCACCCCGTACATAAATGCCCTGCTTCCAGGCAGATAGCAGAGCTTACCATCCAACTTGAGGTCTTTCTTCTGCAGAATGAAAACATGAACAATTATTCCAATAAGCTGTTATAAGAAAAGGCAAGTTTCTCGACCTTGACCCTAGGGATTGTCCTACCTTTGCTTTTTTAATCTCCGCCGCCATACACGCCACAAAAGAGGTAAGGCCGAGCAAGACGACGGTAGCACCGAAGACAAGGAAGAGACTGAATCGACTTCTTTGCATGGCGGGCTCGTGGTTCTCTGAGGAAGTCGTGTAGAATAGAAAATGGAGAGGTGGAGGGGCTTAGGAATTGATTGACAAAGGAAATATGGGAAAGAACCAGTCGTTGTACCCTCTTGGTGGTGGTTGAGGTTGAAGCTTCCTTCCAAAGATGTTAATCGCATTGCTTCTAAGGTCAGGCAGCGTACCCTTATTCCTAGCTGTCTACTGATGGGTTTTGAATATATATGCAGAAGCTTCCACGTTGCGAGACGGATGAAATAAAAGAATCCCGAACTAGTACGTAATGGGATTAGATATGTTCGTACACTCCGTCGTTCCATGTGTTCCCGGAGATTCACTTCGTACCAATTCCACACCTCCTTATATTGCAAGCCATTATCGAAGGACAGTGGGATTTACTATTCCAGAAGTAAAAGAGGGAAGCAAGCAAAGAACAAACACATAAACAGACCTAGGATCAATCAAATTAATCGTTCTTTCTTCCGCCTAAGAGATTCGAGAACGGATTGCGCGGTACAGTAAGCAATTGCCTGGACTGTGACCATCGGATTCACGCCCAGAGCTGTCGGGAATACGCTTGTGTCTGCCACGTACAGTCCCTCCACCTCCCATGTCTCACCCATTGGGTTCACGGCTGATCCCTTGGGATCGGTCCCCATCCTGCAGCTCCCCATCTGATGGGCCGAGCTGACTGGGGCTGAGAGGTTCCTTAGCGGTTTCGAGCTCTCTTCCTTCACAAATTTCTCGAACTCATGCGAGCTTGCCCGCTTCACATTCAGTGTCTTCCCCCGGGAGTTGTGGGTCCCGATTTCTTCTGCCCCCGCTGCTGCTAGTATCCTTAGTACCTTATCAAGCCCCTTCTGCAAGTTCAACTCATCGGTTGCATCCATCCGGTAAGTAACCAAGTCCGGAGACAAGACTGTTCCTGACCCTCTATCTCTTGCAAGTGCAAATATATGAGCCGTCCGGGCGTACTTGCACATACGGGCCTTTATATCGAGACCCGAGGCCCATGGCATCAGGACTGAGAACATTCCAGGGTGCAGTGCCGGAGTCTGTATCACTGCTCCATATCCTGATCGGTCAAGATTCGCTGCCACGGTGGACATTGCCGTCATTATCCCTCCCGTATAGCTCCTCTTCTCTGTCTCTGGCCACTGACCGGGCGAACCTGTGTCGGGGAAATACCCCCAAGCCATTGCCACAGGGTGGAGATGCAAGTTCCTTCCAATGTTGGGATTCATCAAGCCGCTTCTTCTTAGTAAAGCCGGCGTGCTAAGAGCTCCACAGGCTACAACAGTGAACTTCGACTCGGCAATGCACATCTCTTTTGTCCCATTGCACTCAAACTCGAAGAGGACTCCTCTTGCTGTGCTCCGACCCCTACCTCCCTTTCCAGGCCCGTGCATGATTTCCACAGCTTCGCACCCGGGGAGAATCAACCCATTGCCCGAACCAATCAAATCCATGAGCCATGTCTCAGCGGTGCCCTTTTTCCTCCCATCCTTGCAGCCCAAGCAACACCAACCACAGTAATGGTCCGATGCAGAATTCCGGGGAATGTTGTTCACGGGGTAACCTAACTCTCGGCAACCTTTCCTTAGTACCGCGTTATTGAAACCTTCTTCGTCAACTTCTGGCTGCACTTCCATCCTCTTGCATACGACATCCATTGCTTCCCGATACAGCTTGCTGCCGAAGAGTTCTAGGTTGTGCTGGTCAGACCACTCATCCATCACGTGCTGAGGGGTTCGAATCGAGGCAGACCAGTTAATCGTGGATCCTCCACCGACTGTTGAGCCGGCAAGGATCAATGTGCTCATGTCCTTGGTCGCCAGCATGCCGCTGGACAAGTACATCTGGTCCATGGTCGGTCCTTCGAGGAGTGAAAGGTTAGACCTAGCACGATAGTTTCCCTTCTCTAGGACAAGCACTTTGTACCCTGCCTTTGCTAGCACACCGGCCACAACACCACCACCTGAGCCCGACCCCACCACGACGACATCACATCGGATGCTGAGTGACGGAAGGCACAGCTTGGGCGTGTTGTACTCTAACGGGCATACGCCAACAGGAAATCCAGATTTCCGGAGGGTATCTGCTACCATCTCCCTCGGGTGTGTCATGTTAACAAGACCTTTATAAAGGGGTCCAAACATTTCCTCTTTGGGATCATCCTGCCCCAGTTCAACCTCAGGTTCCAAATGTTCGGGCTCGTCTTGGCTCGACCTCTCGGGTCGTGACCCTCGGGTCTTAAACTCTGGGTCGGGCCCACAGTATCCAATTGCCTTCCAGGAGAGGTTCTCTTCCTTTTCATTTACCTGGTTACCAAAGAACACATTTGTGTTACATATAGCAAAGGAGTCTAATCAATGATATAGGATAAATTGCACAATTGGGACAAAACCTTTTATCAATCAAATATTTTGGTACAAAAACTAAAACTTGTAATCATCTCTCTTACTTTCTAATAATATCCCTAGTGAAATCATAGTGGGTACTCTAATTCTGTTTTTGTCACAAAATCGCCCCAAATCTTTGCATCATTTTGTATCTTGACCTCTAACTTAGTTGTTATCCTCTTGCTGGTGTGGCTGTCAGGTTCTTGGACTGATGGCAGGGGGTCCTGTCCTGAGATCTTAGAAGGTTCCCCACTACAGTAATATGACATACCATTAGATCATTAAACCTTAAAAAAAAAGAGGTGATTAAACACCCCACACCACCCCCCCCCCCCCCCCCCAAAAAAAAAAACTTCGATCACCCCCAAATCTTTTCCAAAGCTGCCTTTAACTTCTTTGTCGAATTTTATCGGAAATATAGGGCTTCACATGTTTTACATCAATATTACGTGCTCCAGGAAAAACAAAGAAAATAATAACTAATAAATACATAAATGAATAGTAATAATAATAACTAAAAATTGAATGCAAGTGACGTAGTAAGGGCAACCTGTCCTTCATGCAAGCTCTGCATGAGGCGGGGACGGTGACATGTCCATGTCATTATTTAATCTTTATTTATTTATTTATTTAAGCTTTGTGTTGACTCAGATTTTGTTCTGCCTGACATCTGGTCTGTCAATACTCAATACATCGTCGATATCATGTTTTAAATGCCTTTTATTTGTCCTTTCAGAAATGGCAATGGCTTTGGTCAGAGATCCTATTGTCATATTTGAGGAGTAATTCGATAATTAGGAAACGAATTAAGATGAACAATTTTTGTTTTATTTATGTTGGAACGATTCACAAAATCCCTTCTACGTACGGATAATAATTTAAGGGGACGTTTGATTTTAGAGTTAAAGTAATTTTGATTTTAATTGTGGAAAAAGACAAATGAGATGGTATTATAAATTTGACTTGGGAAACGTGTGTTTTTGTTATTTAGTGAGTAGAGTTAAAATCAAAATCACGATTCTAAAATCCAACTCAAATTTCAAACGGGGCCATAAATGATTTGGGAAAGAGCTCTTACCCCTTTTGTCTGTACGAACGGAATCAAAACATATGATACGATGATTTAAGTTTTATTGACACAAGCCCCACCTCTTGGAATTTATTTATTGGTTCATATCGACCCATACGTGCTTCGCGCCTTTGGTGTGACAAGAATGACACGGGCGCATCCCAATTTCTCGAGGAAAGGATTAGGATCTGGTGTAGGACAGCATTCGCTTCAATCTAAAAACTGACTAAAGGCGTTGCATGAAAATATGATTCCAATTTCTATTTGTTTTTAGAAATATCACAAAAATAAATTTTTAAATTTTTTTTATAATTTTACTACGTAAATTCCATCACATATAACCGTTATACACAACACTTTTCCTCAGGATATCACCAACATGATTTCTCAAACCCATTTGTTTCATATAACTGATTCCTTATTAGGTTCATGTTTTTTTTATTATATATAAAATGGAAAAAAATTAATTTTCAGAAGGAAAAAGAAAGGGAATATGGTTTGCATGAATATATATATATATATATATATATTGGGTAGGTGTGGAGTAGGGCGACAGATAATTATTAATACCCAATTCATCCCACATGCAGCACTGCATATATATATATATATATATATATGGGAGTCATTGGATGGGCCCTAACTGAATTGTTCTTTTGGGGTCGATATGCTGAATGGCATTGATGCTCGGTCCCTTTACGTACTGGTCCAAAACCATCTAATATGTAATATTTTCTCATAAGGTTAAATCACAATGTGAGAGACGTATCATTAGGGATTTTACGTTGGGTAAATCAGTCGGGCATAGTAGTAGGGATAAACGTATGTACCTGAGTGAAAAAGACGAGGAGGGTGAGGAACTTGATGGACTTGGCGAGTACCCTCAGGATGTGAATCCAGCTAAGGGACCAGGCGATCACGATCTCTTCCCTGCGCTGCAGCGGGAGCTGAGGGAAGCTGTGGAAGAAGGGGAAGTCACAAGTAACGCTCAAACAGCCGCACATGACGAGCGTCCCGATCCACGTCGACAGCGCCCACAGCGCCAACTTCAGAAGCCACAGCTTCGGGTGTCTCAGCCTCTCGCTTATCAGCCCTCCTACCTGTAAATATATATGACATAGTCCATAATTCCATGATCTACACGTACTCGAAAGTTTCGGACTTGTATTATTATTCTATCGCAGTTGTGGCATATATAGTCATCGATATTATCCCGTTGTGTATATGTAATATATACTGAGCCAGCCTATCTTAAACACACGAGACAAGGGTACAGTGACGACTCCAATTTCATCCCGGACACTAACACTCTGCAATAACCTATCGCGAATGACGGAAAACTTCTTTCTGATCTTTTGTGCCTCGTGATCATCGAGCAATGCGCATCATGCAATACTAGCTAGGATTATGAGCACACAAGATCTTGATATGCATATTGGTACTTGTTTGTTAGGGTTAAACCATGGCCTCTTTCTGATCTCTAACTCTGTGAAAGATCATCGTGCATGTGAGATGGCGCATGATCGCTTCATCTCACAGTGTTCTTCCAGAAATTATCATAGGTGCATTCGATTGAGTAATCAACCTCGGATGTGGTTTGAGCCTCTCATTCTAAAATTCATTTCCCACCTAGACAACAGTAAAGTAGCTACTACTGGTGCAAAAATAACAATAACACATCAACTGTGCATGATTTCCTTACTAGCTAGCTGACTCTTACCAATTCAGGAGTTCCAGCCATCGAAGCAGAAGTCCGGTAGAACTCAGCCATGGACTCATCGTCAGAGGAGACGCTGGCAGGAGGTTCAACAGAGGGCAAGAAGGTGTCGCAGAGAGCGGTCAAGGACTCCATCTGACGGGCCGAGAGCGAGTTCACGTAATTAACCCTTCTCATTCTATGATCTCCTCCTCCTCCTCTTCCACTACCAAATTGCGAGCTGATATTGTCTATGTCTCCGATCTCTATCACGGTCTCGCAGTCCAATTCTAGCTCGGTGCAACCCTTCGGAGCCACCATAAATTTAGCGTCTCCCCCCGCCATGTTAGTTCGCTCCATTAATTGATCACGAGTTATCGTCTTAGCAAGCTATTGGCAAATTCCGCAAGCTGCCGTAGGTGTTTGAAAGCCGAATTTGGCAAAGGTCTTTATGTAGTGGTTTGGGAAAGGTCACTGCTCAGTGTACTATATCGGTATATATAGCATTGAACAATAATGAACATGAAGGAAATAAGACTTTTTTTTTTAAGAACAATAATTTTTAAGGAAAAAGAATAATATTTTAACAAATAATATATATTTTTTCGGTTATAAGGGAGGCATATGATCTAATATAAGAGTAGAAATAATAAAGCTAAGTAAAAAGGGCACGGATTCGATTGATGAGCATCGAACTTGAGACCTCATAGTTCCGGACACCAACTTGTGCCGCTCCATACCAAATCCACTTTCTCAACAAATAATATATCTTTAGTCCACCGAACATTACAATATTAATTTATCATACACAAAATTAACAGTGATGATCAATAAGAGAGCAAGAACACGTGGTGAAGATGACGAACCGAACCGTGTCAGAAGCAAGTTGTGCTGGGGTGTCGAACAAAGAGGAGACCTTGGTATGAATATTATGTCCAGTGCACACCTGCAACTTGATGTGATAATCAAATCAATATATCTAATATCTCATATAATGTAATATATATATATATATATATAATATTTATGTATGTATTCAAAGAGTTTGAATTATGATAACTATATATAAATTTATGTATAGATTATTGACATGGTCCACTTGCATTAATTGGACAACTACTGGACAGAAGGCAGGCAAATTGAAAAATATTACGTAGGGGTGTTTCTAATTGCTAATGATATCCTTGCATCCAAAGGGAGAAGGTGGAATATAGGTTAAGTTTTGCAAGATACTTTGATTAGGTATGTGGTTGGGGGTTTTTTTTTTTTATTTTATTTTATTTTTAATTTCGAGGGAGGCTAATAAGACTAGTATAATGAAATAGAATTCCTAAATAACTAATAAAAGAACACGAGTAGTTTCACTAGGTATCGAATATGCGACTTGTAAATCAACAAGCGAGGATATGCGTCATTGCGCTAAACCCTCTTTTCATAATCATGGATGTCCAAAAGAATATCGTATACATATACATGCACGAAAAATCAAGTCGCGCGGGATACGGTGATCCCGGTGTAATATAGCTTTTGCACCTATTTTAGATCGATGATTTTTCTAGAATTTCTGAATTTTGCATTTTTTTTTCCTCACGAACTTTTTCCTAATTCTAACATCTTTTATAGAAATTGAAATTGATGAAAGCAAACGTTCTTCTTCGCGTATACTTGCCCTAACCCTCACCTGTTGGGCGAAGCTTTCCTCAAAAAGTATGACTTAGATACACTGATGATGCTCCAAAATATATATGACAAATAACGGGCAAAATAACTGTCCGGGAAAACCTTGAATGCAAGCAACTAATAACCCCAACTTCCACAAGATTGTTTAGGATGTTTTTGATTTTTAATCTTTCGGCACTATCCACGTACATCCAAAAGAAATTAAAATGGCTCTTTCTTTTTTTTTATTATAAGGGAGATTCATGTATTTAATATATTGAAATATAAATTTTCTAAAAGCTAATAAAAGGGTATGGCTAGTTTTATCATGAGAATCGAATCTGCAATATCTTGATTAACAGGTGAGGACGTATGCCACTGCGCTAAACCGTCTTTCTTATCAAATAGTTACCTTTAATGTAAGGTTTGTGTATAATATGCGTGCGAATTTCTGTCTAGTTAATTATACGTCGAATCAAGAAGAAGGAATAGAACAAAAAGTTCGGGTTTTTACTATCAAAATTAACAAATGCTGGTTTCTTGATCCACCAAATTCAGGAGGATGAAGGGGTGAAGTCATAGAAAACACCAATATTTAGGTAGTGTTTGATAAAATAAGTACTTAAAAATTAAGCACTTAATTAGTTAAGGGGAAAAAATGTATAGGAAGTGGGAATGAATGATAAGGATGAGAAAAATTTCGTAAGAAAGTAAATAGCAACAATAACTGAAAAATGACTTATTTTATTAAATCAAAATTTTTTATGTATTTCATTAAATAATTTTGTAGTTAATAAGTAGTTCATTCTCATCTCTCATCTTTCCATATTTTTTCCATTCACTTTATCTTATAACTTGCTTGCAACTATCTTTTAAACGCTTATTTAATTAAGTTGAAACGACACACTCTTAGATTATAACGAAGTTTCTAGTTCAATATAATAAAATAAAATTTTAATAGTTAATAAAGGAGTACGGATAATTTCACCGTAAATATCAAATTTGAAACAGCGTGTGCTTTTGCACCATACTCTTTTTTATTAGACGCCGTTAATATTAATTATTATGGCCTGAACTACTATATATACACATATATAAGAAGAAAGTTCTGGTAGGAGTTGCTTGCATTATTTCTATACACGTTTGTGGTATAGTGTTTAATTATGAAGTGGGAGTCGACTTCAGTGTAGTTGGATTTTAAGTCCACGTATACTTCCAGCCTTTTATAGATAACAATCAATTATCAATTGCGCAATAATTGTTGTCAAGGATACACAAACAAACATTAATTGTTGTCAAGGATGAGCTTAATTTTGATTTAGTACCTGCACCATAATAGGTTACAAAATTAAAAGATCCATACTACACATAACATAAACACACACACACACACATATATATATATGTAGTGATTCCTTTCCCGACCACAGTTCTGATTTTTTGAAACACTGAGGACAGTGTACAATGCGACTCCTGACAAGTACACCAATATATATACGTGCCTTTCCATTATTGTGTAAATTAACAAAACCAAATCGACGATGACGTTTTTGTTTATATTTTGAAAGGACCCAATCTTGATTACTCCTAACTGAAGTGATAGTGAAGGAACAATTAATCTGACGGTTGGAGCATTGTTCTGAAAACAACAGAAAGTCAATATATATATATATATATATAAGCACGGATATAGACCAGTTATAATTATATATATATATATATATATATATTTTGTTGTAAAAGAGATTCATATGCTTAACACAAGAAAAGAGAAAATGAAATACTACAAAAGCACATAAAGTCTGTTAGAAAAAATCAAAATAGAATTAAAGTAGATGATAATTATAACATTGCACTGAACCCGTTGCTCGTAATTGTTTTTGCATTGCAGCCATATGAGAAGGCCGTAGCGCACACATAACTGACCCTCTCTTAGCTCATTGCAAAATTCAAACAATTCAACTGCCGCCATTAAAGGGGTAGGTGATGACAATTCTCCAACATAGCTGATTAGTTAGTTGAACGTTGAGATATCTTTTTTAATTGATTGATCAATTAAAATCTATATATTAATGATGCTGAAGTCGTTGAAGATCAATACTAGCAAGCATATTTTGCATATTTTGCAATTGGGCATGCATGAATAATAATAATAATAATAATAATAATAATAGATAAGGCAAATGTGGCCCAACTAACTCTTCCAAAGGACGATATCGATATATTCGCCCAAAAAAGGACGATGTCAATATCGACCAAGTCCTCTCTCTCTCGTTCTGTCCAAAAGACACTGTATAGTCGGCTCCGTTAAAATATATATATTTACTCTCAAATGTCAATCCACTCGCAGCTTCTAAATTTCACTGCATTATCGTTTATAATAATGTCTACGTATGTGCTTATCAATATGATCATCAATGCCCTTTATAATTTTGTTCCGTAAAAAAAAAGGAAAAACTGCCAATCCACGGATTTCCTTTTGCCTTCTAAATCTCTCCGCCATACATATCTAATTTATTTTATAATATATTTTGCATTGATCTTATGCGAATAGTTCTGTATGTCTCTTTTACAAGTCGATTGACACGTCATGAAATATCTACTCACACACATATATATGTGTGTGAAGTAGCTAGACATATAATTATATGTAACGTATTGGCTAGCTAGTTTATATAAAAATGTTCTTTTAGCTAAAAAAATAAATTTAAAAAGGTGCACATGCGTAATTAACCCTAGCGGAATGATAACATAATTTGAGTTTTTCTTCTCTCTCCCTCTCATTTTTTCTCTCTTCTCTCAATTCTCATATTCTCTCCTTTTATCTCCCTTTTCTTTTTCTTTTTTTGTTTTTCCTTTTTTCTTATTTTTATCTTTCCTCAACCTTTTTTTTAAAATTTCCCACATATAAACTCTCTATGAATTAGCTACTTTTAAATACTAGGAAGAATATAAAAGACATAAAAACCTTATTTTATGTAGATGAATAAACCTGTAAAAATATTCTACTCATAAAATATAAATCACAATTTCAAAAAAAAAATTGTTTTAGACTCACTTCCGTGTAGTGAGTCAACATTGTAGTGCATATATATATATATATATATATATGCGCGCGCGCGCATGTGTGTGCTCTTGCCTTGTTGGAGCATTGTTATTCAGTCGTTACATTTACATCCGGTCCCATCTTGGGACAGAGATCTAAAAAATTATGTATCTCCTCGCTTGCATTGTTCTCATAGGATTTTCTACAAATTATTGCTACAAATAATTATATCTAGATTGTCGTACCGTGGCAAGTTTTCGGTTAGCTAGTTGATTGGTTATCAACTAGATATGCTTACGTGGCCCATTGGGGGACAATCCTTCTTCTTTTTTTTCATCGTATGTCACATAATTTTATCATTTTTTGCAAATCTATCACATACTTTAAATATTACTCAAAAAATCTATGGTTTACATCTTCTTTCAAATCTATCATGGGATCAATTTGTCCATTAATGAAACGTAAGTGGGCTCCAAACCTATTTCATTATTTAAATTTTTTCTCAAATCTGTTCCCAGCAAAGGGTTACAGTGGCGAGAATGGCCAACTTACATTCCACCTTAACAACATCGTTAAATGTTGACGGAGAAATTAACGCCATGATAGGTTGGAATCAGATAAAAATCATAAGTCATTCTGGGTAATTTTTAAATCATGGGATAGAGTTGAAAAACGGATGAAATCATGAGATATTTAACGTAAAAATTTCTTTTAATTACGAATTATGATTTTATAAAAAATAATGATAATGGTACTGAATGATATACTACTTGACAAATAATATCTATCTGTCTAATACATATAAAGTTGTAGAGTCTCTAAGTTTGAGGTGGACAGTGAATTCATTCTCCGACTGCCGCGGGTGCGACAAGTGAGTTTTTTTCTTTTTTCTATATTGTCTTATTAGATATAATTTAATTATGTCAATTTATTGAAAAACACCAAATACACTGATGTAATTTTTATAATATTAAAACATATAACTACAACCGTGCATGCACTGGTTTACAGACTAGCTATTCAGAAAAAAGTTGCTGTATATCAAATATTAAGAGTCATTCAACAACAATTAAAAATGGAAATACAGAGAAGTGATATTTAACTGAAGATTAAAAAAATGGAAATTTTAATTAAGGGCGAAGTAATATTTTGATGTCATGTCTGATCGATATATAGACTTAATCCCGTCTATTCTCTCCTCAGATTGATCCAAGTAGTAGGATATCTCTCCCAGTCGTCATGCGCATCAAACGTTCACTCGATCGACATATAATTCATTCTTGAGACCTCAAGATAGCATCCGCAAATCCTCTTGCCGATCGAAGTGTTGACCTCATATTAAATTTTACATCGAACGAAAAGTCCGCGTCAACGTTGTCCAAAAGTTACACCCATATTAATCAGTTAATTATTGCATGATCTCAGCGTTTAGTTACGACCTTTATGAGGTGTCATGAGCCGTATTTCTACTCCAATACTAATAGAATTTACCTAAATGTGCTTACCAAAAACAAAAAAAATAGCTAAAATGTCAGCATCTATGGAGGAGTTTGATCAGACTTTAATAGATTAAGCACCTACACACTTGACTAAGTCGTCATGTTTTATCTCTTCTATTTTATGATATATGTCAGGTTTGCCTTCGTCTACTTTTAGCCTGTTCTGCCTTTGTCGTCGCTCTTATCCTATACTACTTTTAGAACACGATACAGCGGAGAAAGCAAGTCCGGTGCAATTAATTAATTCTCATCGTCAATTTTGTAATTAGGATGTCTTACGCTCAGTTCTTATCATCGATAAAATTTCTCATGTGTTTCTTTAAATTTATTCTCTTTTCTCGATTCTGATATGCGAAACTTATGGAATTCAGATCCTCTGCGAGGAAAAAAAAAAAGGAAAACGATACGATGGAGTGTGTTGCATAGGAATATTGTTGAAATATATACATTAGATATATATATATATATATATATATATATATATATATTTATCTATCCATCAAATTGCAATTGGGGGTACGTCGACCCATGTCATCGTCTAATAATAATCGTTGGTATGCATAATATGTCTAGTTCAATTACTACCCCTGCAACACTCGACACCTCTTCTGCTTTGCTCTTTAATTTTCATTGAGCCCACTGGAAATTAAATTGAACTGGGTGTCGTTCACGTATATCAGTTTATTCATTCCAACAGAGCCCACAGGATTAACACCACACAATTTGTTCTAGAAAAGGAAGTTTCCTTCTGAGCAAAGAAATTCAATTAGATGATTCTAAAAGATCCTCTTGTACTTAAAAGTCTTTTTATTTGAAATGGCTTAACACAATGAAATACTCTTTTGTCTAATAACAAAGGGATTATGAATTCGATACTCGTTGTGAGATTATTAGTAAACCTTTCTCATAATGAAAAAAAAATCACTGAAATTATATGGAGAGTTTGGACTGCCATGCAGAAGAGTCATCTTGTCAAATTGTCACGACACGCGCACACATATATATAGAAGAAGCAGCGGATAAATATAGTACAAACAAAAGAGAAGCTTTTGCGAGAAGCTTTTGCCTTATTACCTTGATTCTCCTGTCTAAAAGACGGAGTAAACCTCACAAAGAAAAGAAGTAAAATGCAGTTGCCCACGTCTTCCTCGACTTTCACCAATGAAAATTTCTTTTTAATTAATTGCCCTTCATTTTCCCATCTTTATTCTTTTATTAGGTTCATAGGTTTCTTTTCCATTTCAAGGAAACTCATAGAATTAGTAAAAACAAATAGAAAATTTAAAGAAATGGGCACATGAAATTCCACCACGAGAACTAAACTTCAACTGAGTTACCATGTTTATTCTTTTACTATGTTCATAGATTTCTCTTCTTTCTTTCGGCTATAAACTAGGGAGGTTCATGAATTTAGTACCGGTAAATATAAAACTTAAGAAAGGAAAACGGTAGTCCCACCATGAAAACCGAACTTGAAACCTCTAGCGAGGTTAGGTGCCTTTGCATTACGCTCTCCTTGTCTGGCCCATAGGTTAACTTACGATAGAATAAAAAAAATCATAAGAAAAGTCCTAGGAAAGATAAGGAAAGAGAATGATTAAATATCACCATTGATCCTAGAACTTTTTTTTTTTCGGTTGATAGGGGGCCGAAGCCCGAGAACAAAACAGAAAGCAAATATACAAAATAATTAAATCGAACAAAGACGGGGTAAGGCAGCCCCAACAATATCTCCAGCAAGTAGAGCTCTAACTTCCGACGGTGGAATATGTCGAATGTGTAACCCCAAGGGTAGGCTAAGTGACCATCGTGTCATCCAATCCGCTATAGAATTCCCTTCCCGGTACTGATGACTGACTTCAACCTGCCAGTCACGCTCGAGCCACGAACGAATCTCCCGAACTATGGTTCTCAATTGTGGTGCTCTCGGCCCACTTCCAGCGATGAGACGAGTGACTAATAAAGAGTCAACTTCCAATAAAACAAGCCGATAGCCGAGCTCCCATGCCAGCTCCAATCTAGAAAGCACTCCCCATAACTCCGCCACTACTGCCGTGGCAATCCCAACATTTCTCGCAAAACTCGCGATCCAGACACCATCCTCCTTCCGAAGGACTCCTCCCGCTCCTGCTGGACCCGGATTCCCTTTCGAGGCTCCATCCGTGTTTAACTTGATCCACCAGCATGAAGGTCGATTCCAACCCACGAGTTGCCATTCCCTAACAGTTCTGCGAACTACAACCTGATCCTGCCATCCTACAGAGAAGGACTCGGCCGCCCGAAAAATGGACACATGCGCATCTTGCGGCCTAGAACTTAATTTTGTTACACTTAAATGTGACCATTATCTTTCATATTTCTTTCTCTCTCCTATTCACTTTTTTATATAGCTAACTCTTAAGTACTTATTTGATAAACTTATAATCAAGTACAACCTTAATCACTTTTTTTCATTCTAATTAATTAAGTCGTCAATTTTAAGGAATATGATTTGTTCTATCCATGAGTTGTATCTTGACAAGCTTTGGTTGGAAGCCTCAACAGTCTTGTTTGACGGATGTTCAAGGCTACTTGGAATGCAATTGCTTTCCCAAAAAGGTCCAAACGAAATTAGAATAACGAGAAAATGAAAAATAAACGACCCTAGATATACATTGTAAAATTTTCAAATGGAGGAAAATATTCACGGACAGAGCATGAATATCCACTAGATTGAAAAACCGGAGATTACAATTGAAATATCACTCGTGTTTCTCAAGCCCCTTACCAATTTGAACTGCATCGAGAAAGGTCTTTTCCGACCTCTCAATTCTCTCACCTTTCTCATTCTAAAGCCCTAAAGTTAAAAAAAATATATTTCCGAGAGAATCCCCAAAAGATCTCACTTAACACTCAATGTCTCTCGCAAGGTTATACCATTGAGTACAAGACTCACTCCCTATATATAGATAAAAGATCTTCCATATCTCAAAAATATCATAAATTTCTCTAGAATAATTTTCTCTTTGAGATATAGATATTTTTCCTTTTAAATAATCTAAAGATATTCTAAAAATATTCTTAATATCTCTTATGAATATTTCACTTTTCAAATATTCATAAGATACAACGAAACTCCTATAAAATAGAAAATATATCCCTTCCTCTTTTCGACCGATCTCGTCGCCACTTATCGGGCCTTCAATTCTTCGAGTCTTTCGGGCTTAATGCAAGATATCTCCAACAAATCTCCACTTTGGCTCGCATTTAGCCAAGCACAATCAGCCTCTTACTTGACTGCACAGCCCCTATCGAGTTCCACCTCATCTTGCATGCATGCCAGTCCAGTCCAAGCCACCCTTAGACTCCTTTGAGGTGCCGGACTTCCTTAGCTTTTCTTTTGTGCACACTTCAAAGCTGACTCATCTACAAGTCATATTCCCGACTTTAGCACTACTTGAGACCACCAACTTCGCAAGCCCGAAGCAATCCCACAATCTCAAATGCTCCATACGCCTGTCTCTTGTTAATGAACTATTCCATAGAGATTATTGCCTCCCTTCAAACCTTCCTCTATGAACATCCTCTATTACCACAAGCTGAGTCTCAAGAGTCTCCGAGTTTTCCTCCACGAACTCCACCTTCTTCACGGGTCATCCGCCTGTCTTCGGCTCCCGCTCTTACATTGTTCCACCAAAGCAGCTTCATCAAAAGCAATAACTCGATTAATAAGGAATTTCAAGGACTTACTAATCGAGTGCAATGACATGCACCCATCCACCTTGTCAAGGTCGATATCATCCAAGTAATTTTCTTCCAGAGTTGACCTCTCGAACGTTGTCGTAGTATAAGCTTGAACTTGCATAACATATAGCCCATCCCGCAACCCTTTATCACCATAAGAGCTCTCTTCGAGACTTTCAAAACTCCACCTTGGCCTCATGTACTTGTAATCAAGGGCATCAAGACTTCCTAACTAGATCAAATTTTCCCCTATACCCGGGACTTCATAACAACTGATAGTATTATCTCACTATTATCATACATCTTAATTCTAACTCTACCCAACTCAACAATGTTACATGTCTGATTACTCAGCATAAGAATTCTACCACCCCTTGTCAACCAATAAGTGGTAAACAACTCTATATTTGACAAATATGATAAGAGTTACCCGAATCGATAACCGTAGTGTACCTAACCGACTTGATGTAGTAAGAGACCTTGTCCCCCTATCCGCTGCAACCGAGAGAATGTCTCATTCTCCTCCGCTTCGCTCCGTCACCCCTATATTCATTGATGCCTTGACTTTTCGCCTTTGAAAGTCTTGCTTGAGATGGTCTTCATTGTCGCAAATCTAGCAAGTCCTTTTCTGGCGCCTTGACTTGCTCATGCAACGGGTCCCCTTCTCAATCGACTTGCACATTGCAATAAGTCCTTCACCATCGCTCCCCCGATCACCTTCTTCTGCAGCTCTTTCAAGTTCAACGACACCTTGACATCTTCCAAGATGATGCTTGTCCTCCCGTAGAGTATGGTATCAACGAAGTTCTCATAGGACTTCGATGGATAACATAACAACAACAAGACTTGATCATCGTCTTCTATCTTGACATCCACATTTGCGAGATCCCTCACTATTTGATTGAACAAATCCACGCGATCACCTACGGAGGTTCCCCGATTCAATCTTAGCCGGTACAATTGTTGCTTCAAGTACAACCTATTCATCAAGGACTTATACAAATACAATAATTCCATCTTCTTCCAAACATCAGGTGCCGAGTCCAAATCACACACCTCCCGTAGGACTTTATTTGGCAGGCTTAGTTGGATTATGCTGAGAGCCTTAGCCATGATCAACTTCTTTTGGTTTGTCATCAGAGTCGGATCCAACTTGTCCTCTCCCCTTAGTGCTCCTTCTAGGCCGTGCTGAACCAACGAAGTCTTCATCTTTATCTACTACAATCTGAAGTCGTTCTTCCCATCGAATTTCTTCACCTCTAATCTCGCACCTGACATCTTTAATAGCTCTAAAGCATGTGCTCTAATACCACTTGTTGTCCTAAAGACGTCCAAACGAGATTAAAATAACAATAAATCGAAAATTAAATGACACCAAATATACGTGGTAAAACCCTCAAACCGAGTGAAATATCCAGGAACAGAGTAAGAGTATTTACTAAATCGAAAAATCGAAGATTACAACCGAGATATCACTCTTGTTTCCCAATCCCCCTTTACGGACCGAACCTCACCGAGAATAATGTTTCCCGACCTCTCAATTCTCTCACCTTTCTCACTCTAAAGCCCTATAATTACAAAGAAAATATTCCCAAGAGAATCCTGAAAGATCTCACCCACTATTCATCATCCCTCGCAACGTTGTACCATTGAGTACATGACTAACTCCCTATACATATATACATGAGCCCTCGTATCTCAAAGATATCCCAAATCCCTCTAAAATAATTTTTCCTTTGAGATATAGATATTTTCCCTTTTACATGATCTAAAGATATCCTAGAAATATCTCTAATATCTCATATGAATATTTCACTCTTTAAATATTCAAAAGATACAACAAAATTTCTAGAAAATATGAAATATAACATTTTCCTCTTTTCAACCAATCTCGTCGTCACCTACCGGGTTTTCGATTCTTTGGGTCTTTCGGGCTTAATGCGAGACATCTCCAACAACAATTAAGAGGTGACCCTCGCTTGTGGGCATTGAGGGTTATGATTGAATTGTGCGGCTGATGGAAATTTGAAGGAAGGGACTAAATTAGTTTTCTTATTTAGTTGGTGGACTTGATTAGAAAACATATATAAAGTTAGAGGGAACTAATACGACCCTTTCATTTTTACCCAAAAAAAAACGACCCTTTCATGGGCTACGCATGCAGTCATACCATCAAGCTGTACGGCCCATTTCATGCATGCTCGACCAAAATCCCGGTTTGTCTGTGCCCTAACCAACGTAGAGGAGACAGTGGTATTATCTATGCTGAACAATTTGGCCAAATCGGAATCGTTTTACATATGCAGATCAGTTCAAGAGGGAAGGTACAGTCCCATGCCAGTAACGTGAAATTTATTATTCACTTCGCCAAACCCAGACCCATGCCAACACATCGATCTGGTGCTTGAATAATATGTCGGGAGCAAGGTGTGAATGATTTGACACACAGTGGACCTAAGCTCTCTCCTGATTTAAGTGGTACGTGTGTTGTCATGTCTCCTAGATATAGATCTAAACAAACACGATCTGTTCATGTCTTGCAAGTTGCAAGTGCCATTGGCATGAGTAGGATGACTATATGGAATTAAGGAGCTCCTCGTCGTACCTTAAAAATGAACAGAATCAACCTAACTTTTCATGCGAATTTACAGGTCCTTTAGCCACCGGACTGTTCCACTTCCCGGCCTAGTCGGTGCCATTGAGTCAATATCAGATCCCCCTCTAGCTGTTGGTCCGGTTAAGCGACCGGATAATTTTCATATTTCTTTTGCATGCGCATAAACTTGCTTTGGCCTGGCAACAGGCCCCAACTTTTTAAGGCGCGAGCTTAACTTGACTTTCCCTGCTGCATGGACCTGCCTCTGCAAACATCTTCACATTTTTCTAACTTAAACATTGAGATAGATAAATATATGATACAAATCAATGTCCATAACAACTACGATATTGGATCTCAACATGCATGTCGTAGAACGTCTACAATATCGATCAATAACAAGATATTGAACAACTTGTTAATTCTGTCAAGAAATTTAATTTGAGTATATGGTATCACACTCTATATGAGCGACCTGATTGTATAAATCCAACCTGCGATCATGTGTTTTGGATGTCATAGAATGCCTTTATCATGGATATTCGACACGCGCCTCTCGTAACCGAACCAGGACATGGTTAGGTGGGACAGTATAATGAAATTAAAATCAATATATTCTTTAATCAATTAGGAAGTGCAGGTTTAGTGAGAGATCAAATTCTGGGGGACAAAAGGAAGCTTATCTGCAGAATATTTTAAACATTTGATCGAAACCCACGTCAAAGGAAGTAGAAACTGAAAGTGACTGTAGTGCACTAGTCTATTCTTAATAATTACTGCAAAAGATATTTCATAAATTAATTATATACGTACTAGTAGATTCACGCTTATTGCGTCTGTATATAATTTAATATAACTTTTACTAACCAAACAAGATTTTATCACATATGAGTAACCGATCTAGAAAAGTTCATATATATGTGCATCAGACCAATTGATAGATAACGATATGTATACTATAATTCAAAAAGAAAATGACATGTATTCACTATAATATCTGAAATCTCATTTAAATTTGCTATATTCGTACCCATAGAATTGTTCATCAGGATGGACTTTTTTCCCTCGTAGATTTTTTAATCTAACAATGTTCTTTTTACTCGATTTCAAAGAGGCATATGTGCCTTTTCTTTTCTTTTTCTCCTTATAAATTTTTTATTTAACTGTTTTCTTTTTCCTCAATTTTAAAAGAGGCATATGTACCAAGTTAAGAGATAGCGAAAAAGGATAAAAACAGTATAAGAGAAGTCTCATTGTTGAGTGTGAAACCGAATCTCTTGATTTTGAGCAAAATATGTGCTAATACATTATACCAAATTTCTCTCGATCAAATTGATTTTGTGAGTGGAAAGTTTTATCATCGCATAATGTCATACATGGGGGTTTTGAGTTAATAAAATATAATCTAAATGTCACAATAAAATGAAAATACAAATTTTTTGAAAGCCTCTTGACATCAAAAGATAAAAGTTCAAGAAATAAATGTTTACATTAAGATAAAAGATAATTTTTTTCAGTGGGCACCCTAATATCCGGAAGCCTAACGGGTCCGATTAATCTAGTTCGAGCCCCACTCAAAGATATAGCTCTTCCAATCATTGATTTTCTCCATTTGTAATACTTTAATATGAGGGAAACAAGCGCCGAATTATTTGATACAACTCATGTTGGTAAAAAAGCTAAAATTTAGATAAAGGGGTGTAGGGATTATGGGAGCATACAATATATGTCGTAATAAGCAAATCTAGGATAGACCTTTCAAACCAAGCAACAGGGGCGTTCTCTGCATGGAAACAGAGAGGACAAGTCACAAACATATGGCATTTCGCATTCACGTCTCGTCACTATAGAGCAGAAGGCAATCAAATTTGCTTCCATTAATTCGTCTAAACAGTACGTACGCAGTTTCACAAAATCAAATCACATTACTGATTAACAGGAAAGAGAGAATTGGGATCAGTTACCTAATACGTATTGGTCGATCATCTGAACGATAGGGAAGGAGAAAGGAACAAAGGCACCTCATATTTGTTGGGTTCCATTAAGTGAATGTAAATACAGTAGATAGTTTTATAGTGAAAAAGTATGAAAGAGTGATATGAAGTTGAAAGGTTACGAGAAAAATAAAAAAATTAGTTTAACTTTTTTTAGTGAAAAGGGTTAAAAGGTATTTAGTTTTGGGGAAAAAGTGCCAAAGGGTGCCATAAGTCTTAAGAGTTTGTTTGGACATGAAGGAAAGAAAGGGAGGAGAGGACAAGTGATAGATTTTTCAAAAACTCTCATACAACTTTTCCTCCATCCCTTTCCTTTTCCTTTATTTCCCTCAATCCAAATGGAGGATATTGGGTGTAATCAATAAAAGTATGAGTGAATGGTAAAATAGTGATATTGTTAATTTAAGAATGGTAGAAATGGAAAAAAAAATTGAAGAAAATACTTCGGAGTGGTTCATAATTTATATATAGTATAAATTAATGTATACATTTTATGTTATTCCCTGGTTTGGCCTTCTCTAATATGGTCATGTAACTGGTCTCTCTCTCTCTCTCTTATATCAGTGTACGGTGGCTGGTCGTGATTGATACACGAACAATATGACATGGGATTGAATGAAATGAATTTCGTGAAATATATTTATATTTTTTGAGAAAATTGATATTTTCATCTTTGTTGAAGTTGAAATATGAAGAAATATAATTTAGAAAAAATTAATGAACTTGTCTATGTGAAGATTTCATCATATATATATATATATATATATTATAATGCGTTGACTTAAAATCAAAAGGTTCTATAGTCGATCATCATCCGAGATACTTATATGTCCATTTATTTCGCTTTATTTGATATCCTTATAGAGTCCTATAGGCCTAGAAAAAAAAACTAGGTACATAGCTGGCAGGTTGCCGTGAGTGAAGATATTTGTTCAATCATAAATATGTAAGCACATTAATTCCATATATTTGTATTTTAACTTATAACCAGAAACAACATTGTTTGCCTCTTCTTTTTTGCTCATGTGGTTTATTAAATACCAAACTATTATGTTACGTTTAGTATTTGAAGTCCCGGCTAATGTCATGGGATTAATGCAAGGGGTCGAACAACTTGCCCTTATTTGTGATTTTTTATGTATAGTTTACCCAAAAATAAATAAAAATACTCTTCCTTATTTTCATAAAAATAATTAATTAAATTCATCTTCTAAAGAGTGAGTACTTAAGAGTTTTAGTTTCTTATGGGTATAGCTATCTTTTTAAGCGAATGAAATGTTAATTAACAATGAGTTAAGAGTTTTACAATATTGAACTAAGAGCTCAAAGTTGTCAAACAGAGCTCATAAGTTTCTTTTTTCAGCTTTTATATATAATAATACATGGTACATATATAAAAATTAATTGAAATGATGGAATGAGTATTATTTATATTTTTTATAGAAAAATTATTTCATCAAGTTTTGAAAAAAAAAAACTATTCCTATAAAATGTTATTTCCAACTCATAGAAAAGACATCAAACAGTGAAATGAAGAGAAGTAATCAGATAGCCATTTATTCTATCTGATACGCCAAACATAACTAGGTAACCTCAACTTGATCTTATATGGTACATGCCTATTTAATGTGGGCAATTTTTTTCCGGTTACGAGGAGGCCTGTATGCCTAGTGTAATAAAATGAAAATTCTAATAGCTAAAAAAGATGCACGGATAGTCCCACAAGGTATTGAACCTGGAATATCTTAATTACCAGCGATGGCGTTCATCATTATGATATACCCTCTTTTGATAATGTGGGCAAAATTTTTTCATCGAATAGCTCAATGACTCATACTTTGGGAAAACTTGGACCTTCAGGTAATGGAGGTGTCCTTAGCGACTCGTCCAACAAAATTATTTGTATGTTTGCTGCTCTGGCATTATGGAGTCGAATCTCGCGGAGTTGCTTGCTGTTAGGAAGGCCCTTAACCATCTTCCAATTCATCGTTGTACGGCTCTTGCTCGATAATCGAGTCAGACTCAATGAACGTCATTAGATGGATTCAAAAGCATTCTGCCTCCCCATGTAAGTACAAAGAGATTTTCACTCATATTCATCTCTCGGCTCTTCACTTCAACACCATTAGGTACCTGCACACCTATAGAGCATTCTTTTGCTGACTCGCTTGCTAAGTCGGGAATCAATAGGATCCAGGACTTTACTGCTTGGCCGTAATTTCTTGGGTTTCTCTCTATTTTGTTCTTTTCGGTTTTGTGCTTTTTCCCTTCTTTCTTTGTATTCCTTCTGTACTCTCATACACCTCGATGTACTGAGCTTTGATTTGTAATGAAACTTCATCGAGTTATTAAGAAAAATATTTAGTATTTTATATAATCCATCACAAATAGTAAAAATATTAAATACTTTAACTAAAATACTACATATTTAAACTAAAATACTAAGTATGCATGTCACGGTAACATGGAGTCATATTAACATTTTTTTCAAATTAGAGCTAGTATACTTGTCGATTATATATATATATATATATATATATATATATATATATATATATATATATATGTATGTATGTATGTTCAACCAGTAAGTGAATTTACTATTATTGTCTGTCTTATTTTTCGAGATACCTGTAAGTATTTTTTCTGTTTCACTTGCAGGACAAGTGGAAGAATCTACATAGTCAAGAATATAGAAAAGATAAATAAAAGTATATGCAGAAGTCTCATCAGTGAGGATAAAACTCATAACCTCTCAAGTCGTCACACTATATCTCTTTATCTAGTCTTTGATTTTTATGTTGAGTTAACGTAATTAAAGTAGTAAGGATTGCAACATGTTCCGGTCAACATTGACATGAAGAACGGGACACAAAAGAAATGCAGATATACCTTTTCTCAAGTGATTGATAAGTGACATATGGAAGAGTCTAACTTTCTACATGTATTTTTTTTTTTTCGATTACAATAGGAGGCTCATGTCCTAATATAAAGAAATAAAAATGAAATCTAAATAAAGGGGCAATGATAATCTCACTGATGATAATCAAACCCGAAACCTCTAGGTTACCAAGTGAAGGTGTTAACCACTGCTCTACACCCATTTCTCTTTCTACATGTATTATAGTTATTATTTAGTAGAAATATTTAAATTATATAAGGAACTCAGAAATATTTCCAATAAAAGGTCAAAGGAAAAGGTCAAATAGATTAACAAAATCCCTCTCAAACAACTTACCAGGAAAAAAAAAATCCCTCTCAAACAGGAATACAATGATGGCCAAAAAAAAAAACCAGAGGAATACAATGCAAAACAAATCCAATTTACTCACAAATCAAAACTCGAATTCTATATTATCTTACTATATAATAATCTTCACCCATAGAATATGCAGACGAGTTGATTGCTCAAGACGATCGAAGTACCCCCGCTCCTCGGAGAAAAACATTTATTAGCGCAACCTCCAGCCATCCATGACCAGCCATTCACACTATATATGTATTTCACATCATGAACCACCCGGTGGAACGTCATGACCGATTCCAGGACTATGACCGGGACTCGTGGGCCGAAAGGCTTCAGGTGTGACCTTCTTAAAATGATGTATCTTGTGAAGAGGGGTCGAAGGAGGTTTAGGCATCTTTCTCGAGGACACGGATCCCGGAATAGCAGGTGGGTGGAATTCTATCGGCCTCGATGCATGTAACTTCTCAAAGTGTTGATGTAAGAGTAGAAGGATCATAAAGGCAACCAGGGCGAAGTTGCTACATGCCATCGGAACACTATAAGCTAGCTAGCTAGCTGCCTATGCTCGACGACACGAGAGAAATGAAACAACAAAGGCTTTCAATATTCGTCCCTCGTTCGAGAGGTTTAGACTAACTTTGGCAGGCTATATACAAGGCTGTGATGAGGTATTTAAGATTATCCTAATGGACCCTCGTGCGAACATGTTAGCTCTCCCAACATGCACATAGAATAAGGGTTTTGTCAGATATTAAAAGGAGTTGGGGGAAGCATGAGAATATTTTCCATAAATGGAACGGATGGCAATTCCTAAGCCATTCCATTTCAAAGAGGCTTTCTCACAGCCATTCATTGAAATGCTGATCGAATTTTTGAGTAGTAACCATGGGTTTTGATTAGACAACACCCATTAACATGGTTGGCTCTTTTAATCATGTCTTTGGCTTTTTAATCCCTTTGTTTAATTAGTAGCATGGTGTGGTACACAAACATCAAAAGTATTGCAAAAAGGTTATATCTGATTAATTGTTTTAATAAAGTAAAATGCTTCTTCCACCGAGCTTGTAAATGATTTTGTTAAGATCATGAATTAATTTGTTTGCTCTTCATTGCAAACAATCCATTCACTAAAACTCACGCGCTCATATAAATGGCCTGCTTCGCCGACTCGGAAGGAATATAGGGCTGAATTTTAGACCAGGAAACCCTAGTGATCATTGCAATAATCTTACATCACACGCTATGTAAACTCTTCATATTAGATTTGCTTTCGTATAGTCTATCATTTTCTCTGTGGTAATATGATAAGTTTTTAGTTTATTGGTTAAAAGTAATTTTTGTCTGAGAATTGACTTGACCTAATGAGGTAAGTTTTCATTTCTTTTGGTTACAAGGGAGGACATAGATATAGTACAATTAAAATCAAATATAAATCTTAATATCTAATGAAAGGGTACGGATAGTCCTATAACGAGTATCGAATCTAAAACCTCTTAGTTTTCAATTAAAGGCGTGCGTCATTAAACTACACTCTCTTTTACAAAATGTAATTTTTTTTCATAAGATGAGCTGTAGGTATTTAATTAACCCGATTTGTTTCTATAAATCTTTCCTAGGTTCATATAATGCTATCTAGTGGGCCCGAGAAATTTAAAATCAAATTTGAGTAATTCGCATGGATTACTTCATACCAAATGCCCTCTAACTAACTAACTACAACTATCGTTTTTTGGTAATTATGAATTTCAACTTAATTAAGCCCCTGCAATTACAAGGATATATGACCCAACTGCAATTTGAAGTCTAGAAGGTCGAATGCCATTGAAAATACTTCAGTATGAGGACAAACTAACACTAGAACGTATTTAATTTGGCTTACGTATAAGCTTAGTAGAAATTGTACATTAAACTAACGATATCAGCATCTCGCCGAAAAAGGTGCTTGGGAAAACATGGCAGCGATATAGACAAATTAATATGATTACGAGGAGGTGACTTGATAATTAATTTGGATTTTAACAAGATTTGTACAAGATATTCGAATCTCTTGCAAATCTGACCAAAACAAAATATATAAAAAGGGTGTTCGTCCAACACGAAGTTTTAATAAGATAAATAGACGCCACAAACACTACACGAACAAAATAATTAACCCTACATGTGGGTGGGTTAAATAATCAATTTTGTCATTGAATATTTGGAGAGGTCATGAGCCCCTTGATGTTTTGTCGGCCCGTGACTCTCCGTATTTCCTCGTGCTTAACGAAACCTCGGTACAGCGGAAGTTCTACGCCCACTCTTTTTTTTATTTTTTTATTTTATCGAAACGGTGATTGGAATTCTTCATATATTCACTCAAAAATAGGAATAAGGAGAAACTATCCAATCGAATATTACAAGAGCGAGATATAACAGTTTATCCTCCAAGCAATCTACAAAGAAAAGTATACATGAAAATGAACACAATACAATTAAAGATTGCCATCTTGAAACCGTTAATTTTGACCACGACCTGTCTATCACATTTCACGATAGAGTGAAATTTTACAATCCAGATATCTAGTCCAAAAGTATTATTAATATAATTAGATTAATTTTTGATCCTACAACCCAGATATCGAGATGAGTGGGATTTTAGGCAGGCTTCGGTCTTTCCGTAATACATGCAGAAGTGTGTGATAATATTAATCCACATCATCCACATCTACTTATCCTTTTTTTCAGGCTGATTTTTATTGAGAGTTGTATTGATAATGTCCACTAATAACAATATTGTGTTTAACGATCATCCCTAGCTTGGTTTTGTAATTATATATGCTCTTTTTTCTATCATACAATAAGGTCATTTTTCTTATTCGGTGTACATTTTGGTATCCGAAAACCCAATTGGCCCCGTTAATTCAGTTCAAGTCGGTTTCCTATTTAAGGGTAAAACTCTCACAATATGAATTTTTCATATTCACAAGATTTGAACCCGAAACTTTGTATATGGGGAATTAACGGAAAATAACTTGAATCAACTCACATTAGTACAATAGGGTCAATTTACTCGGTAGTTTTTATTATTGCACGACTGAGATACTCATCTTTGTACTGTTTACTGACTTAAAAAAAAAAAGGAAAGAAAAAGAAAGACAATAAGTAATACAAAAAAATAGAGAGAGGACGATGAGAAGTCGAAATTTTCAATATTATTATATTTCATATATTAGAGTGGAAAGATATAAAGTTATATGGAAAATATCACCAAGAAAAAGTTATATGAAGATATAATAGCCACTATATAGTCACTGTCCATCTTTGCCTTTTTTTTTTTTTTAAAGGAAAATCTTAACCTAGAACTTAGTTCGTAGTATGATAATATATATATGATAGCCTACGCCAGCAGCCCACACAGTTGAGGAAGATTTCCGGACCAATTAATTAAATGTCAAAGATGAGTTCTGACTAGTGCCATGTGATATATGTGAATATCACATGGATGTATAATCAACATGTATAATTTAAGCCCTAGACTATATAGGATCATAGTTATCCATTTGTACATATATACTATAAGGTTTTTAATAAGGGCATTTTGTATATTATGTTACATCATATTATTATATATAGTTTATTTGCAAGTTTTCCTCAAGTACGTACATTTCTGTTAATTAGTGTACGAATTTGGAGACCCCCACTATAGGATTTCTAGGGCGAAAAGAACCTAGCAATTGAGCAGTTTCATAGCCAATCTGAAAACCTTATTCTCCCGAAATCGCACTTTACAACTTGGAATTTGATTCTTTCTGAAAAGAAAAGAAAAAAAAGAACTTTCACTAGCTAGATGGGGAAGAGTATATATATATATATATATATATATATATACACACAAAACATTACGTACTTATTTTTCCCTTATTTATATATTTTCAATTATTAATTTTAAGTGAAACGGGATTTAGTCCAATAGCACATGCTCTTGTCTGTTGGCTTAGAACTTTCAAGTTCGATTCTCGTGATGAACTGCTTGTATTCATTTATTATGTTTAAAATCATTGAACTGATCTCACAAGTTTCCCTTGTAATAAAAAATAATAATAATGCATATCATTGATATTAATAAATACAACTAATGTGTTAGGTTTTAGAGTTGAGTTGAGTTTTTATTTTAATTGAATTGTAATAATTGTATTGTTGAATTATGAGAAAAAAGTGTGAAAAAGTAATGAATAGTTGAGAGAATTTAGTATTAAAAATTGAATTGAGTATAATGGAGTTGGGTTTATGTATGGGGCTCACCTTTTTGACTTTGAAGAGTTGATTTTTGTTGTGTAGTGAGTAAAGTTAAAGTTAGAATTAAAATTTTAAAATTTAATTGCGAAACCAAACGGAGCATACACATCTTTGTTGCTTGTTCTATTTCTAAGCTCTATGCCATGAATTTCCTTTCTTGTCATCTAAAATTTTCAATTTTCAATTTTTCAAGAATTTTTTTAATTAATATATTCAGCGCCCTGCATAATTTGTAGACGGGTTATCATATATTTGATTTTAATTGAATTAGTAGTTATGCGATATATATAGTAAGGGGTTGAGATAATGTTGAAATGCTCATCAAACGATAGACATCCTATTCAAATGTTTTATACTTTAGTAAACCTGGATACCAAATGGACCGTTTGAAACCCTAAGTAAAATTTAAAACCATGTTGTTAACAACTAAAAAGACATTAATAAGAAAAACTGACCAATCCTGATAGCAAGTGCTTGTCAAATATGCTGCAATATCTTTGCTATATATCTATTTTCTAGGGAATATGTTTTTATCTAATATCTGGGTAAAATCCCATAAAACGATGTTTCATTTTTATATACTACACCTTGAATTTTCAAAATTTTAAAATAGATGTTTTTTTATATATATTTTAAAGTTTTATTTCCATTAGAAGTAGGACTCCAAAAATTGTCCGTTTCTTTTGGTTATAAGGAAGACGCATGAGACTAAATGAAAATGAAAAACTAAATAAGAGATACAAAAATTTCACCGGTGAGAATTAAATGAGAGCGTGTGCCATTGTATCACTCCCATTTTCAAAAAATATATATATCCATTTCTAAATGTTTTACTTTGAGAATAGTCAAGATTATAGTTAAACGACAATTAAGATTTTTATTTGTAGATTTTATCAAGTATAAAATGTGTTCTAGAAATATTTCATAATAAACTTGTAAGGATCAAATTTAATTAAAAAAGAGTATACTTCGTTGTGTCAATAAATAATTATGTTTGAACAGATTTTAAAATTTAATGTGCAAAAAAATATTTAGTCTACAAATTGTTATATTTTTCAATAATTATGACTTCATATAATATTTTGTCTATAAATTATTATATTTTCTGTTAAAAAGAATTAGTATATTTTTGTTTAATGTATACGATGACTATACTTATATAAATTTAACCATTTACATGGCATTTTTAAGTTTTAATACTATAATGGTATTGATTACTCAATTTTAAATATCATGTATTTTAGATAAAAAGCATATTTTGCTAATTCATTGTCATCTGATCATTCCCATATCATGATATAACTCACATATATAATAATGATAAATAATAAATATTAAAGAACGTTTCACTACGTACAACTATTAAAATCTTACAGAGAGAGAGAGAGATTATAATGATTATGGACATATTATAATATAATTGCTAATTCAATATCCGATTTTCTTATAAATTTAACCTCGCAGCAACGTATGAACACACTTTCACTAATAATAATCAATTATAAAAAGGGAACAAACGTCCAACTATAGTCATTATTCTTAATGGTGTTTTTTCTTATAAAAATATTTTAAAGTGAATTACTTTTTTTAGAACATTTAATTTATTGAGTATCAAAAATGCTTCTTGTTTTAATTTTACCAATAAATTAATTTTCTATTTATTTGTTAGTTTGATCGGCTTTTACATATCGACTTCATTTTATAAACACATATGATTAAATGATCTACTTTATATTAGATTTTTTTTTTGAAAGATAAAGCTTAGGTGAGAAAAAGAGAAACAATAACGGGAAATAACCCAAATGCTTGTGTAAAATTTTCAGCTATTAGATTTATCTCCAATAAAAAATCTCGAACTGACAAGTTGTGATTCCCAGTTTTTTATAAAACCAATATTTATCTTTTATTATTCTGATGTGGTATTTTCTAGGATCCTTAACACCCACACCTCACGAGGCGTGGATACAAACCAGTCAATTGTCAGACGAGATGCAAAGTCAACACACCAGCACAAGCACAGTGGTGTAAGCATGTGGTATGCAAAGCGTCACATAACCATCACGCTAGCACGAAACTAGGCCTAACTCTGATATCATTTAAAATTTTTATTGACATATATAAGTGATCGGACTTATTTTCAATCTAAAACTCAAGCTGACATGTTATGATATAATATTTTTCTTTATTATTATGATGTGAGATTCCAGAATTCTTAAGGGCTAGTATTAAAGACCTGACAATTATCGAGCAGGAAAAAAAACAGACCTTACAATTAGTTTATTAATTGAATCGAAAGTGATTTCTTGGGCTAATAATTTAAAATTGGAGGGCAGGCATGATCTCAGCTTTTCCATAGATTAATTAAATATTTAATTATTTCATTCAATTAAGTATTGGGTATCCACCATCTTGAGGTGGGCGTGCACCTTAGAATAAAGCCGCACACAACTTCCTGTCCAATCCCCGCTGCTGTTCGGATGGTTTCCTCGTACAAGTGTCAGAGATCAATCGAGTTCGGGGTCAATAATATATATATATATATACACGTATAATATAAATATTATATGTATGTATGTATGTATATATATATATTGTTATTATTTTGCGTAAGATGCTTAAAGATGTAGTAACACGTTTAAGCTTATGTTTTCTGTTCATACTGGGAACTGAAGTCGCCCGCAATCGGGTGATCAATTACCTCCACCTATAGCTTGTCCAATTATATACGCAATTGACACTTAATTAAGTACCATTACACTCAGTTAATATATATTTGCAATTTTTTAAATTAGTGAATCAACATAAGCATGAGTGTGATAGAAAATACTTAGTTAAAATATTGTGTACTACATACATATCCGAAAAGTATGTAATATTTCAAATCAACATGTTATTTTATGTCACTTTATATATTATATACATTACCAAGTATATAATTTCCACACTTTTGGCCTTTTATATTAACTATATTTAAATTTTTGACACATTATTGCGATTTTACAGTAAATAATGCATAGTATCATATCTTATAAGATTGTATAGGTAATTCTGTCATTTGGAGATTTAAACGTTTATATAAGTTGCAATAATTTAAACAATTTTCTATACAATATATAGCTCCTATGATTTACGTTCCCGTAGAAATTCTGCTTTTGCATTTTTTCAATAGTACAGATAGATTTGATATATATGGACTTGAAATTATGAAAAGGACGAGAAAACAAAAAAATAATACGATGAAAAATGAAAAGGAAATATAAGAGGATTTGATAGGATTGTGCTGATAATATCTAAAAGGAAAAAATTGAAAGATGAAATTCAAAATAAAAAAATGTGAAGAATAATATTAGACATTTTTCCTTATTTATTTTAATTCAAAAGGTTCCTTTTTTTTCATTAAAAGGAGTAGAGGGAGCAAGAAACAAAATATATATATTCTTTATTATATGTTGTGGCTTTTTTGTAAATTTCATTTGGCTTAAAGATATAGATTAGATATGTTTGTTAAACTGTCAGATCAGATGAGGGCTTGAAGACCATGAAAAACGTCACCTTTTATGGGTTCCACTCAATCAAGTGCGACCCAAACCGTATTATAGCTAAAAATCCTAACCAACAATGAAGCTAATATACTAAGCTCAAGCTCCACATACATTAAGCCCCCATATTATATTTACTTCTAGTAGTAAGCATTGCGAGTCTTCTAGAGACTTACGATTGTAAATTCAGATAAAAGGAGGAAGAGGGGGAGTGTATATGAAAAAACTAATCACGCCGATATTTGATTCTCCGACATGTCGCAGGGCCGATCCATTTCTTTGACCACCACAAATTTTAGAAGTAATTACACCGATGGTTCAAAAAGTTTTACAAATTTTATAATATGGTACGAACAGTTTTTTTTTTTGCTACTTAATGATATATAATCTTTCAAAATTATTTCAATGTAGTACATATCGTCATCTCGCGATTGATACCGTCAAGCCGATGCTGACGTGGCTCACTACATGTCAGCACCTTTTTGACGTGGCCAAGCTCAATCTTTCAAACTGTTATCTGTCCACTCTCTCTCTTCTCTCTCATCTCTCTCCCTTTCACGTCTCTCACGCTCCTCTCCCCACCCAGATCTCTCTATTCACTCTCTCCTCACTCTCCATTTTCTCTCCCTACCTATAGCCCGTGAGTTGAGGAAGGAAGCTCGAGGGAGGAGAAGAGAAGGCAGCGGCGTTATCAAACCCCTTATGCCTTGAAATCGAAAAACAGGTTCAATCAAAGCTTTTGTGCTTCCACTTTGATGCCTAAATGCTCCGGTCGAAGGCTTCATTATAGCTGGGGGAAAAGGGGAAGGATGAAGAAGCCAGAGCCTTCAACAACGAGCTGAAGATGAATGTAGTGTGGACGAACTGACGACGAGCTAAGAGGAAGAAGAAAAAGGTAGATGGGGGTGATAGAGAGATCAGAGTTTGGAAGGAGAGGTTGGAGAAGGAGATCGGGGAGAGAAGGAGAAGAGCAGCCCCACCTCCTCTACATCCCGAGCTCACGAACTCAGTCCCGCTCTTCTACCTGTTCTCTTTCCCTTTCTCGCTCCCTTTTGTCCTCAGTTGTCACAGTGTGAACCCTTAAGTTACTTAAAGAAACATTTTACACCATTATGTAACTTCTGTAAAACATTTTGTACTATTAAGTTACAACTTCAAAAGAGTTTGTATCATCATGTAACGTTCCACCAAAAACAGATAACAGTTTGAAAGATTGAGCTTGGCCACGTCAGAAAGGTGATAACACGTAGTGAGCCACGTCAGTATCGGCTTGATGGCGTTAATCGCGAGATGACAGTATGTACTACATTGAAACAATTTTGACAGATTGCGTACCACTAAGTAGCAAAAAAAACTATTTGTACCATATTGTATCATTTATAAAAAAATTTGGACCAACAGTGCAATTATCCCAAATTTTAAGTACAAGGTCGACATATATTAAGCCCCCATATTATATTTACTTCTAGTAGTAAGCATTACTCTTATAGACTAACGATCATGAATGCAGATAAAGAAAGAGGAAGAGGGGTAGTGTATACGAAAAAACTAATCATCCCGATATTTGATTCTGCGACATGGTGCAAGTCCATTTCTTTAGCCACCACACATTTTAAATATGCATGTACATCATTCAATATATATAAGCCAAACTCACTAATTAAGATCGATGATACTCTTCCATTTCTTTTTCTTCTAATAACTTATTACGTGCTGCAGGTCCTTTTTCATCTCGCCCTCTTATTCGATTTTCAAGACTACGCATAAAAAATCTAAGTTGTCCATCATCTAATGACCTGCTTTGACTGGGCATCGTTCCCGTAGTACAGTTTCCATGTTAAGATTATAATTAGGGTCTTATTAATACATATGTGTTAGACGATGCAAAATGAGCATTTTATGGGTATATATTTTCATGTACGTGTTATATTATTGGTGTTTTGGTACCACGTAGGTGAATGTATTTGCACACTAATTAATTTGGATTGATATTGGAATCCGACAAAAGAAAGAAGAATTCAGGAATCGAGTCAAGAGGCCTTCGCATGAATATATATATATATATATATATATATACACATATATATATCTTCCTGATGAAGACACCTCCTCATGACTCAGCTGTCTACCCTCCCGATGTTAATATTGTCGTCTAGTACTGATGCTCATTAAATTTTAATTAAGATCACAAAACATTTTTATATATCTTATATATTTTCATTATCATTATACGTATTATATTTACAATTATATGTTTTTGGTAAAAACAATTTAAGTATATATAAGTTGGGAATTAGATAAAAGCCTCTGCTGGCGTAAGAAATTGTGGGAGGATACTCGGCCCAGTAAATAGTACTTTTCCACAGATCGTTATGTACAGATAATATATAATTTTTATTTTTATTTACATTCTGCAAGATAATCATTGCGATAACCTTCATTAGAGAAAAAACACAACTTGCGATAATTTTATTTTATTTTTTTTGCTGGAAAAACAACTTGCGGTAACATTGAACACCACCGAAAGTTAATCTGAAACATTATAGGATACTATAAAAAAATAATTCTGAACATTACCGATAAGGTTATAGTTCAATTGGTGATGCAGAAATTTCGAGTTTCAAGTAAGACTTTTGAGACTTTAGAGTAAAAGTCTTTAGAGTAAATAAGGGAGAGAGGTACTCCGATTTGTTGAACATGCTTGTAATATTAATACAATAATACTAGACTTGTTAATGAGTGGTATTCTTTTGAAATCTCATTGGAATTGCAGTGGGATTGTAGTGACGAAACCATACAGGTTGTCCAGACCCCTTTTTTATCATAAAAAATCCGTAAAAAATTTTATTTGGGCAAAATAATAAAGAAAGATAAGTTGACCATTTTGTAGAAGAGGAAGAACCTTTTTCTGATTATATTGCCTAAAGTCACTTGACACCAACGAAGGCATAGGCCCTCTTAGGTCTTTCCCAAATTGGCAAATCCCATGTTAACCAATGTACCTGATCACATTAATTAAGAATCGGTCTTACCTTTTCCTTATATCAACTCGCAGGAAACAAGAAGGATCGACCATGTGAAACTGCTTCGTCTGGTCCTCCCTTAATTAATTAATTAACCATTTTAAATAAAAGTAATGCTTCACTCATCGATCGAGAAAGAATCAACGGTCCGAGGCAAAGACCAAACGCATAAAGTGCTCGGAATATGAGCTTTTGGAATATAGTTCGATCGACCAATTAGTGTTACCAGACCGAATTATTCCTTAAGTTGGAAAAGGAGGTTTAGTACATAAGAATCAATGTCTCATAGAAAGCTTTAAAATAACGAAATGGATTAAATTTCGAATTTTTTAGCGTAATTTTCTCTAACAGGACATGACAGGCGGCTGAAAATGGACTAGCGCATAAGGGTTTCACAAAATGAGCTTTTGGAATATTTCTTTCTCCAAAGTTCAGCTAATTAATATTTGTTACCAGACCATGAGCATTTGTCAAGTTGAAAGCTGGTTTAATATAGTATTAGCGTGTTTCAGGATGAATTTTAAAATAATAATAAGGATTAAATTTGACAGTTGAAACATTATATGTACTTTTAACATGTTAGGCGATCGACAATGCTTTTATTCTAATATCTGTGAACTTAGTTGAGACGATATTCTTTCCATATCAGTAGCAGCATTGCTTATGCTGAAAAATGCATTAATGGTGAAATCAATATTTTAGATGTTAGCGAAGGTATCATCCAAGCATGGATAATCATTTCCCTTGTTTGTATTCGGCTCTTTTATTACTTTTGGCTTAGAATCTCTGTCTTTTTCTCTTTTGGTAGTTGACTTGCTTGCAGGAAATTGGAAGCAACAATGATCAAATATAATGATTATTAGGCCTGAAATTGGTGGAACCAGAATTGGTGGGGCTTACAAATGTTCTCCAATGTTTTTATTAAGTCATGCTATGATTAAGATAAGTTTAATATTAGATTGTCATATATATATATATATATACACGCACACTAGACACGAGCATGTGCTACACACGAACTTCCATAACTTCTTTTTTTTGTTTTTCAAAATTACTAGAAAATATGATTTTTTTTATTTTCTAATTTTTATGTAGATTTTTCAAGATAAAAGATTTTTTATTAATTAAACTATTAGAGGCTAAAATTAATTTGAAATGAAAAAGGTCAAATGGATAGAGAAAATGAGAAAATAGGCAAGATAATCGGCAGTTTTGAGGGAACAGAGAAGGAAGAAGGATGTGATAGTTAAAAATATGTGAATGAACTAATATACCCTCAACTTCGTTTTTAATTTAGCTGTTCCAATTTTTTATGTTCTTTTTACTATGGACAATATAGGAAATACAAATGTTATTACAATTGCCATTCTTTTCCACTTTGTAATATAAATAGATATAGGTATATAGATATATATAAATATAATTTTTTTTTACGTGAATCCTAATATTCGAAACTCAATTGAACCCCGACTAATTCAGTCGAACCGGATCGACCCATTAAAAGATAAATATGATTATTTATCCTCAGAGAATATTTGCTTTCCATTCTTGGATAGATCTTCTTGCCCTAATTAACAGCCTCTCTCAATCTTTGTCTGATCTCTTAATCATCCACTTTTCCATTCGACTACTTTCTATCCCAAACCTAATAATTCACTTTCAACTCAATCAATAGCTACGGGAGTTGAAACCTCACATGGTACAGGTGAAGAAAGTTGACGCGCATCTCAGTTGTTACATCATTATATATTGTACTTCGTCAAAAGGCATATTTACCTATGAGGGCCCGACAAAGCAGCTAGACGTATATCTCTTTAGGAACTTCAACGAGGTAAGCCTTTTTTATTCTTATTTCGAATTTCAATGCATGTATAGTTATAAATCTATGTGTATCTATATATCTATATCTATATGCATATCTACTTAGAATATATATAAAGCAAAGTTATGGTAGGCCCGATCAAATGGCTTCAGAATGCCTAGATTACTGAATAGAATTTTCTTGAATTTTTTACATTAATCTTTTAATAAAAATGATTTTTTAAAATTTTAAAAGATATGGTATTATAAAATTCGATTTTCTCCTTTTTTGAGTTTTAAAATTTTTATGATAATTTTTAATAAAAACTATTTTTAAAATTTTTTAAAGATACTTGTTGACACTTCGAGTAAAGTAGAATATTTTCTAATTTTCAGATAAGATATTGTCAATTACATAATATTTAATTTAATAAATAGGCGAATATTTGAATTTTAAAAATAAAAAGAATATGTTTTTATAAGATATCAATGTAGTGGAGTATATTTGAAATTTAGAAGATTTTATTATCTATATAATCTTTGATAATTTTGATCTTTTTGTTTAAGATAAAAATTTAACATCTAATTACATTAATATTAGTATTAAAATAAGTATATATTAAGATATGTTTATATATAATATAAATGTATTTATATATGTAACCAAAAAATTGTATATATATATATATATATATGTTTCTTCTGATAATATATAGTTGCACGACTATCTCTCATATAGCTATTTTTTGAATTTTAAAATTGAAGGAATATTCTTTATTAGATATTGATATAATAAAATATTTTAGAAATTTTTACCATCTACGTCAGTGTTATCAAAACTGGACCGGACTGAGGGGTTTGACTGGCCGGACAGGAAACCGAACCTATATTCGATCCGGTTAGCTTGAAAATCGAAAATAAATAGATGGTAAATAGATGGTGAATCCAAAAACCCGGGCAGTTTTTAGACAAACCCATGTGAACCGGCCGATTACATAGGTTCATAATTTTTTAAAGGAAAATGAATTAAATTTATTGAATTGCATCATTCCAATCGATTCTGAACTGAAGGCTAAAAGAAACCCTAGTCTTGAGTTAAGTCTTCTCTTCACCATTGTCTCTATTGAACACTTGAACTGATCGAGTAGAACCTCTACTACAGAGGAACTTCGATTCGAGCTTCCTCTTTTCCTTCGAGCATCGCAAGATTGGCAACAACTTTAGTTTCCTCTTCTCCTTATGTCTCTTCTCAGCTTCTCCTCGTCAACATCTTCGAGCTTCCTACTCCGCCTGATCGAAGATTAGTCAAGTTCATCTTTTTGGTTCATGGGCATACTATAAATCGAATCTCCATCCTTTAGTTTGTTTGGTAACGCAACAGGAGCTTGCTTGTCACCCGAAGCCAAGTCCAAACTGACAGCGTCCACGTCCGTCTCCAATCTCGATCCGAGCTTAGAGATAGAGCTTTGATTGAAGCAACATGTCCGTCTCCGATCTCGATCTAGCTTTAATTAAACTGGTGACGTCCATTATCCGTCTGCCTAATAGAATAAGCAAGGCTTCGATTGAAGACTTGCTATAGTGATTTAAGGCAGAGAGGCTTCGATTGTTGCTGTGATTCGAGGCAGTGGGAAGATAAGTGGATCGAGGGTAGACGGACATAGCAGTAGAGAGAGTCGAGGAGAGAGAGGGAGTTGAGGGAGTTGAGGGGAGAGAGAGATGGGTTATTTTTGAAAAAAAAAATGGGTTTGTTTTTATAATAATTATGTATTATATAATTTTTAATTAAACATACATTTCTACCCATCGAACCCGTGAACCCATACCTCGACCGGTTCAATATTCGGTCTGGTTCTGATAACACTAGTCTACGTGATATTTGATAATCTTGATTTTTTTATTTGGGATAAAATTAATATATAATCAAATTAATATTAATAAAATATATTAAAATAAATATATAGTTATATATGAATAACTATATATTTTTTTTACAAAATTCATTTAACTTCAGTCATATATATATATATATATATATATCTAATATAATATATGTTTATTGATTGTAATATACGATTTATATCAATAGCTACATATTTTTCATTAGGAATAACTAATAACTATATATTTTTATTTACTTTATTGTCTAAAATAAGCATACATATGACATATAATACAATTGACAAAAAGACAAAAGATATCACTTTCTAACGTGTACAACACAGAGGCTTCACAACTAGTTTATGATATTAATGGCGCAATTTCACTTACAACCACAATAGTTTTCGTCAAGGGAAATTTCAACCAGCATGTACATGTGGCCCGACAAGTATATGAATAACCCATATTGTCGATCAACTGACATCAATAGTTTGTGCATTCGATATTTCAAAGATGTTGGCATAGATTAATCTAGAAACTCGGGTGTTTTGGACTCTACTACTTAACTCAGGTTCTCTTTGGCTTGCTTGGGTGCACAAGTTCCTCATTAAAAGCAGGAGTTTTTGGGTACTTAATGCCCCTGGTGATTGCTCATGGAGTTGGAACAAGATATGCGATCTTTAATAAAACCGTTTATGAGGTATAGTGTGGGTTCAGGTGAGAGTATTTTCTTTTAGCATGACTCATAGCTACTGGACATCCCTCTCTCGGATTATTGTTCTAGGGGATTTTTATACTTCCCAACTATTGGAAAAAAAAAAAAAAAAAAAAAAACTCGAAGATAAATTTTGTTCCAAAGTCTGATGGATGGGAGTAGCTTCAGACATCCGACGTCCAAGCCAAGAAATTGAAGTTACTAATATCCGCTCTTCAATTGCAGCAACAAGATAGTATTGTTTGGACTGAATCTAGATCAGGACAATTTACTTCAACCTCAGCTTGGGAGCAGCTCCGAGCAAAAAAAACCACAAGTTCAATAGAGTAAAGCAATATGGTTCCCGTGGAACATTCCAATGGCCACTTTTATTTGTTGGCTCACTTCGAAAGGTAGGCTTGCTGCGAAATAGAGATTACTGGAATGGGGGATTATAGTAGCAGAACTTGAATTTCAGGACCATATGTTCTTTACCTGAAGAGTATTCTAAGCAGGTTTAGTATTCACAAACATGTTAAGAATTGGGCATCTAAAGTGAAGTGGGTCTGTCATTTTAAAGTTCGGAAATTTAATTCTATCGTGTTGCACTTACGCTGGACCTACTATGTTTATCAAATATGGTGGGAAAGGAATGCTCATGTTTTTCAATGGAAATGCAGCATTGTTTCCTCCATTCTACAGCAAATTACAAGTCTTGTATAGTTTAGAGTCCAATCTCTTCCGAATCTAAAGTCTAAGATTAGATTCTCTTTAGCCGCTAGGAATTCCAAATTTTGATCTTGATGTAAATAGTTTTCTTTAATGGTTCTCATTGGATAAGTGTATTATGCACATCTTTCTTTGGTTAATAGAATTTATCACTTATCCAAAATAATAATCTTAAGCCTGGAAAATTCAGCCTTTATTTTATCATAGACGTATGTCTACGCTATGCATAAGATTTATTAGATTGATAACAAATTTGTTCTCTACTTGTAACCAAGATATTTTCGAGAAAATTCAATTCGTGATGAGATATATCTTGTTCCTTTTATTCCTCTAATTCGTAATTAAATTCTGAAAATATCCTATAATAAAAACTAATTGTAATGCCTAAAAATTATGATAAAAAAAATAATAACATAAAAGAGTATACATCTGCATGGGTAATTGATTAGGAGGAAGAGGGAGAAGGACAGATTTAAGAGGGGAGTGGAAAAGAAAAGTGAAAGCTACTGCCCCTAAATTTATGATCATACATGTCCTCAATTTAGTGGTTCTTATAAGTTGAACTATGTATAATAAGGATATTTTGGGTAAGTGAAAGTGAGAATAGACGAGGACTACTTCCTCTTTCTTCAGCCTCTATTATTATGTTACAGATACGTAACTTTGAGGCTGCTACATTCAATTATATATGCAGCAAATCATTTGTTGTCAACAACTTTTGGAAATATATACCAACAAAATAAAAACGGCAAATTAACTGCGCATATACAGCAGATAAGTTGGCTCGTCATCGTATACAAGTTACATAAGTCGAATACAAAATACAAGTGATGATGTACATCAAAGTGATTTTCGTTTTAGTTTTCTGTGAGCTTAGAGAGAAGGTAAAGGCAGCCCGATGAGAGGAGTACCGATGCAGCGAAGCAAAGCAAGTCCAACGGAGTATTTATTGCCGCCCTCTTGCTCTTGTCAAACAGACCGATCAGGAGAAGCATCACGATCACGTGGCCCAGTTTGGTCTTCAGCTCGTTTACTGATTTTATGTCCAGCCATCTCGGCCGCTCCTGCATATAAAAAAGAAGGGACCAAATTCCATCACTCACTGCACAAATTTACTACTTCTAAAGGCTATGAATCTTCATTTGTACAATATTCAGAAGAGGGGGAAACCAGATATCATGATCTTCGCAAGGTTTATACAGGAGCTCTAATAAATTGATGCATTTGCTGAGAAAAGTTCCCCAGAACTAAGGCACTGCATGATTTAAAATTCAATGAAAATCCATTCCTACTTTTCTCAATGAAGAAACCAAACCAAAACTGCGGTAGGTTCCCTTTTCATTCTCAAAGAAAATAGGAACTCGAGTCAACAGCATTTTCCACATGAAGAACGTAAAATAATTAAATGCACCCTTCAGCAGTTTATGAAAAAGACCCTTCATATGAAATCAAGTCCTAACTGACCTTCAGAGTGAACATCCCAAATAGATTTGATGTCTTTTGGCCTTTCTCTGCTGAAAGCGACTTTGCAATGTCAAGATTGCTCACGAAAAGCTCATAGAGACCCATTCCAAAGACCAGCATCACTGTTCCCAAGAGATACACATCTGAAGAGGCAATCAAGTCAAACCACCAGAGTCGAATTTTGGATGAGTAAACAGGATAAGAAGTAACGAAAATGAAATTAATTTTGATTAAGCATTTAGATACCATTCATGGATGCTTCGAAGAAAAATATACATAAACGCAAGGTGTTCTCTGTTCTCTGATTATTAGAACAACATCCAACATAACAGACTAATCCGGTCTGAGCAAGATCCATTGATGTTAGCGTGAAGTTGTGCCATGATTTTAAGGTATTGATGATGTCAAGCAATGTTACTTGTTGTTTGGTGAATTTGAGCTTTAGCTGATCTATTTTGAACTCCAGTAATGGATTCAAAGATAGTGAGCATACTGCATAAAAGATTAAAACTCACCTATAGCTTCAACCAACAAGAACACCACTTTGCTACGACCAACGGCGTACTCCACAAAGGAATTAGCAACATAAGTGCAACCCTGCATCATTACTATATATGAATAACTTGTCGGGTGGGAAAAACAAGAGCAATCTGAATAAGATCAACAGAAAGAGAACTGGAATGACTCCATCTTTCCTTTCTCTGTATGTTACGGCAGAGCCCGAGAGAGGTGTGCAAAAGTCCAATGTTCGGAGAACCAGAGAGCTTGCTAATTGCAAAGCTTCTGTTGCCCTAACCTCTTGGAAAAACTTTAGATACAAAAGCGTGCATTTATTTCAGGTCATTTAACTGCTTCAGAAACTAGAACAACTATGATTAAATCCTCGACATGGAGGATATAATAATTATACCGTCAGGAGAGGTTGATATGATTTAACTTTGCTAGACCTAAACTCTTAGGGGTGATAGATACTGAATTAATAGGTTAACAAGAACAAAAGAAAGCTTTTCCTATGGAGCTATTCGCACCTCTCTATACCGATAAGTGCTAGGATTTATGGTCGAACTTCTTCTCTGGGTTCAGATCTGAAAGTTCTGATAATCCAGGTCACAATTGCCTTGCTAATCAAAGATTGCCTGAGACTTGACTTGATCAATCAGATAATACCATCAAAATTGTTTAGAGGATATCGGTTGTTGCAAATTATCCTATAGATCATGTACCCAAATTCTTCTTTTTTACTTTTTGGGCTTACCGAATCTATTATGCAACTAAATATCATCACTAGTAACTATCCTCAGCCCTGAACTTCAAAGTGGAACTCTTCTTCTCTTTCCCGTTAACCATCTATAGCAGGACCGAATCACATGCTTATGATTTACACGCTAAAGTACCATGTCCCTGTTTCGGATCAAGGGTCTCAAATAGCGCCGGCTAATTGAGCATCCTAAAATGTTTCAAACTTTAACATGAATTTCGAGAAGAAACATTACCCATAACTATAATTGTGAAAGAAAGTTAAAGTTTACGCGTGGAGCAGCATAGGCAGTACCTTGATAAAGCATAGGAATGATCCAACCAAAGAACCGATCACTCCCAGAAAAGTCATGAACCGGAACCCATATATAATCTGCACATACACGAATCGATGATCGGCACAGCAACCGCAGCATACTCAAACAGTGGATTAGCAGACAAAAAATTTCATCCATTTAGACTATCTTTCACCATACTCTCAAAGTTCAAGTCTTGAAATTCTTCATTGCTCCATAGCTAAGACAAGATACGAACTTGATATTCATTCATAAGTGTACAATAAAGGGGAATTTCACCTTCTCTATCTCGGTTTCGAGAAATTCAGACTGCGGCGAAGAATCACGATACACTGTGGAGTGGGAGCCAATCTCGGGGGCCCTCACCGCCGACGAAGTAGAGTGTGCTCGGAGCTCCAACGATGATGATCGGGAAGTGGGCGGCGCTGGGAATCTGAAGCAAGAAGGCCGAGAAACACACACCCTTTTGGGAAACGGACTCCATTTGGAAGGAGCTTCGAGGTTGTCCTTGGCGGGTCTTGTGATCGACGGCCGAAGCAGAGACTTCATCATGTTTCCGTTTCTGCGGAGAACGAAACACGGGAGGTCGGAGGCATATATGGGAGCTGAAAAGAAGCTCAACCCCCGAAACTAAGAAGCATTCAGAGGAGGAAGGAAGGGAAACGAAACTGAGGAAAAATCTTCAGCCAGACCAAAACCAACGGTGTGGAGTTGGGAGAGGAGAAGTGAAGAGACAGTTGCTCTGCTACGTGGTCATGCAAATGGCGGCCGCCGGTGTTGGGAGGAGAGGATTGTCGGCTGCTCCGGGCGCATCATGCACCCAGGGCAATGGCCATGGCTTGTTTCCGCTGCGGGGGAGCTTCAGCTCGGAGGATGAATGGATTGGTCTGTGCCACGCTTGCCTATTCCAAGGATCCACGGCTTCTACTACCAGCACGGCGCCAAAGCCAAAGCCAACGCCAACGCCAGCCCCATAGCAACGATGGGCCGATTGCGGGGGCCACTGCACATTCCGGAGTGGGCCTGGGCCTGGCCCAACTATATGTGAATAAATTCCCGGAACCGATTATTAGTTAGATCCCGCGTCGGGTCTGTTTAAGATCTTATAAGCCGCTGTAGATCAAGCACGTGGTCACCTGGAAGCTTAATGGATCCCCTATCGATTATTGAAGGTTAGTACTGGACCCCGAAGGAGACGTAGGATTTTCCGTTGTCATGGTAAAATTCGACCCGACTCCTCTTGGTATTTTCTCAAAATGGGGAAAAGATTGGTCGGAGATAATGTTCCCCCACTTTATCTTTTATAGGAAGGTGGCCGATGGGTGACATTTCATGTCACGGGCAGCTTTGATTTTTTTTCGATTATAGGAGAGGGATCGGTACTCCATAGCAGCCGGTAGCTAGTAAGGAAAAACATAATTTTAAATAAATGAACAGTAAAACGGATCGACGACAATCAAACATAAAACCTTTTATATTTTAAACGAAAAATAAAGAAGAACAGGAATCGAATTAGCAATCCCCTAAGTAATTTGACTCTTCTTCTTCTAAGTGATGAAGTCCATAGTGATCTCTCTGTGTGTAAGTGTGTAGTCTTCCTGCTGTAGCCACGTGTCCCTCATGCAGTCGATTCCTCAGCCACCTGTCGCTGCTTCTCCTCGGACGGCAAATCCTCGGGATCGGCTAAGCTATTTATTATTCACTATTAGCTAAGCCCTTCCCTCCCTCTCTTCTCATGGAGGAGGACGAAGGATGAATGCTTAAGCGGTAAATTAAAATTTTGATAAAAGTTATGCTTGATGAAGACGTGATTTGTTACTTATTTCTTTCGCGGCGGGAGAGAGTGCGAGCTACATATGAATGTGTAAAGTGGAGTTCATTAGTTTTGTTTGCTAGAATGTAGAATACATGTGAACTTCTACACGGTTGTGATTGCCTTTGTAAGCCAAGTGAATGATTTGATTATCTGTAGTGGCAATGTGATCGATACAAAAAAGGGTTTCATTATTTCAGAACGATATCGGTTAACTTCCTTTTAATTAGTTTTGTTTTCATTTATAGGTTGCAAGTGACTTTTAGCTGTACTTGGTCTGAAGGGGCTGTTCTTCGGATTTGATGGGCATTGTTACAGAATTAGTGACGAAGCTGTTCTCCATTACCAGGCTGATATGTCTATTCTGTGTCAAGACTACTCTCATAGTCATTAGCACTTGGGTGGAGTTGATCCAAGCTGGAACCTCTTTGAACATCAGCGTATTCGGGAAAGTAGTCCTATGGACATTTGCTCTCATAACCCTCCCGATACGGGTTTTGACTGCAGTACGAAGGGAAAGGCAGGTTAGTCGTCATTTCTTGCTCTCGTGTGTTCTCGCACTCCTCTTATCGACATTGCCAATTACCTCGATAGTCTGCTCTATTGTTTTGAGTTTTTATATGTTACTCAATTGGGAGAGTTGGATATTTGAGGTTGTCACTGATGATAATAATCGACTTGAGCCTTTGATGATGAATGAAGCATTAATGTTTATGACAAACTGATTGTGCGGTTGAATATTCACGAGGCCTGATCTGATTCGACACTCTATGATGTGAAGATGACTGAAGCTGTTCTTGCAGTTGGAAGCCTACCTGAAGTACACACAGGTGGAGTTAGAGTATCTACTGTGCTATCAGAAGGAGCTCGAGGCTCGTCTTGAGAAAGCAATTAAGGAATGTAAAGTGATGGAAATACTGTTGTCGGAGCTCGAGGAAGACCATGAGACAGCCATCTCCAGGCTTGAACTTCTCGAGGATGAGGTAGCGTGTCTCTCTTTATATGTTAAGGATCCTGGCAATGAACTGTCATTTTTAAATGCTTTCAATTGATTAGTATAGTGGTTCATGAGGTTGTTTAAGCTTGTGGCTTTCCTGTTATAACCAAATATATCCGTATCCTACTATATCAGTAATTAGAACCAATCATCTCTTTCTTTCTTCTTTTTTTTGGTGATTTTTTGACAGTTGCAAGCTCTTAAAGCCAAGAATCTCCAGCTCAGGGAGACCCGAGACAAGGAAAGCTGTAACTTCAAAAGCCAACCCAACCAAAGAAAGCCTCAAACCACCAATACCACCCCGAACTTCTGCGACATCCCCTATGGTATCTCCTCTTTGAAAGCCCCACGTGATGGAGCTTGTGGCCAGTCCCTTCAAGACCTGCTTGACAGTGAGAAGAAAAATGCGGACGCACTCCTCAATCTTCTGGCTAACTCGAATCCAGATCAATTTGAATCCCTCATTGGATTGGAATCGGAAAGAAGCAGGGTCCTCGACCAGCAAAGGGAAGTTGCCCTCCAACGGAGCCTCTTCAGTGCAATTCTCTCTTTCCTTGTTGGAATGATCGTGTGGGAAGCCAAGGACCCGTGCATGCCTCTCGTGATGGCTCTCTTCACCGTGGTAGGTATGTCCCTAAAGAGCGTTGTCCAGTTCTTCTCCACCATAAAGAATAAACCCGCCTCTGATGCTGTGGCTTTGCTGAGCCTAAACTGGTTCATTCTCGGAATGTTGACCTACCCAACCCTACCGAAGGTTGCCCGGATGCTCACTCCCGAGCGCCTGAGCATGCTCAATCAGAAGGTGAGGTGGTTTGGTACATAGTTTTTCCTACTAGCTAGTTTGTTGTTCAGCTTTAGATTTTGATTGCGCGTGTTGAAGGAGACCTAGCTAGGAATATACAGCTTGCTGTTGTGCATATACATTGCGCTTTTTTGTACATAATTTCTTGCCCTATAGGTTAAGTAATCAGACCATGTATGTTTTGGTATAGACAAACATAGAAAGGTAGTTCGTTGCAATATGGCTAATCTATTAGCTCGTGCTCTGCCTGGACTGTGGATGTTAAGATCTTGTGTCAGTGGATATAGTTCGGCTCGATATGAGGTTGTGGAGTATGATTGTTTACCTAGAAGAATTTGGGCTATCTTTCGTACATGATATGGAAGACACGATGTGCCAATTCTCTATTATGAGACATTGCCAAGTCTCGTTTGGGCAAGGTGAGGATCTGGTAAGTCAAAAACTTAGCTTGTGTTTGTTTTTCAAGTTGGATAACGATTTACTCAACTTTATTTTATACAATAATTGCAAATATTGACAAATATATTGATGTGTGAGAATATATATATATATATATGTAATATAGATATGAAAGTAAAAGGGAAATTTACTATTAAAAAATTGATATATATATGTGTGTGTGAAAGTAAATGAGAAATTTATTATTAAAGAATCGATTATAAAAATAGTTAGAAAAAGAATGAGTGATAATTTATTATTAAATAACAGAAAAGATAAATAATAATTATTATATTGTTGAATTTTGTGAAGAATAGAATTGAATTTGATTGAATAATTTATTTTGCTTAAAAATTATATTATTAAATTTGGTGAATAATAGAGTTGAGTTGGATTAAAAAATAAAGGAAGCTGCAATCTTCTTTCTGTTCACATGTGGCTCTGAAATTACCAATAAATCGGCTAACTGAAGGCTTGGACCTTCCTACTTTATCTATCCGTATTGTGTATTCTTTCCATGATGCCACCCGTCCTGTTAGGTTTTTAGGGTCAGCATAATAATGAGCATGGAAAGCAACCCGAACAATTTGAGCTGTCCCTGAATCAACAGAAACGTGCCGTTCGGGTTGTGATTAATTAATGATATCGGACGATTCAATGGCTCGGACAAGTTCCGAGTTCCTCTCATTTGTGCTGCCAAAAGAAGTACGACCCCAGGATTAAGAAGGGTTGCTGTCTGATCGTTGATATAGGACCATCGCTCCCGCCTTGCCCACACTCAGGGACCGTAGAAGCATTAAATGGGACTTTGGCTAATTGTTGAGGCTGGAACACATGATGTGTCGGTTCGTTTTGTTGCGTTGTACCCCTGCCATATCGGTGCATTAAATTTCGACCGCTGGCGCCACGCGCGGGGAAAATAGTTAGGCAATTAACATTGGTTGATTCAAGCGATTTGGCATTCAGCTATTCCGCTTAAGTAAGGTCTCGGATTCGAGTTCTTGTGAATGCAGAAAATTCACGTCGAGAGAGTTTTATTCATTAATGGATCGACCCGGTTCGATTGGATTAATCGAAAGTCATTGAGTTTCCAAAGATTATGATTCACATTGGAAAAATGGTTAGGCAAGGTACGTGTGTCAGTCGTCCTACAATTTATTGCCGTGTTCAAGCGAGATGGCCCATCTCCGGACATCCTGCCATTACCCGATGTCCTAGACCTGTCCATGACTCTAAGGTTCTGCCGTACCGAATAGCATATATACATACATATGGGATATATACAAACATGTATACATGAGCTATAGAAGTCGGTTTCCACGCATGTGCTTCTCTTTCATTGAAGGTCCATTCTAAAAATGTGTGGATCATCAAGGAGTCCTCAAGTCACTTTCCAGGTGGGAAGGGTATTGGAGAGGTGTGTGTGAGATTGAATGCAGACCGTCGAAGTTAGATAAGGTTAGGCTCGACTGTTGGTTCCTCATTATTCTAATCTGCATTTTCAGCTGAATATATTGGAGGAAAGGAGCCAGCTAGCTTAGGTTTGCCAGCTCTCTTCTTTGGGTTCTTGGCTCGAGTTGATTGGAGTCGTGTACGTCCATAGACAGAGATACGAACACCGGTGTATAGCAGTTCATTCGAGAACCTATCTATGTTTAGACTTGTCGGTAATATTTGTAGCCCGAAAGAGAACGGTAAATTATAGTGATTTGATAATTTTAGTTAAATCATAATATTATGAACTAGATTAGTCAAGATTCTTAATAGTGAAAGTTCTGTCGGAAAATTCAACCGGACCCACTTCGTTTGGCAGAAAATTATTGCTTCATTTGATCTATGATGTACTGATTATAGGCCCTTCCCTCCAAAAGTCTTGGTTTTACATTGTATGGTGTCCCTTTCTCTCTCTCTTTTTTTTTTTTTGTTAACCTTAGGTGTCCGGATTTCGCCTGACTAATTTCAGAGACTCCGTAAATCCCCAGCAATGTACGAAACGGAGGTGACTTCAAGGGATTTCGAACCCGAAATCGAATAAATACTTAAACTCCTCCTTACCACTAGGCCAAGCTCCTTGAAATTGTCTCCTTCTATTTTTTCAGTTCATACTCGTTAAGGGCGTTTCATTGAAGGTAATTAAATAGCTTAATTAGATACAAGTTCTTTTTGGTTCAACTTATATATGAATGATCTAACATCCAAGAGTATATAGTGCCTCTTAGACATGCGATAAAATTGGGTCGAAATCGGAGAACACTTGCGCTAACTTCAGAAAAATAGCTCCTCGAATAGTAATATTGAAATCGTAATGCTGAGTTCAACTCGAAAGAGTGTGATGCGAAATTATTCCACGAATGCCTTGAATTCGTGCTAGCGATTTGTCGTGCCGAAGAAAAGGGATGAGGTGGGCAAACTCTAGGTTGATAAAAGTCAATTGGTATATATGCAGCATATGCAAGTATGTCGTGATTGGACTTATATTGTCTGATAGCCTGGGCAATGGGGCCAAGAATGTTGAATTAATATTCTCTCGTTTAGAAATAAAGAGAATCCTTCTCGAGGAAGAAACTAATAAGTCGAAGCATGTCGGGCATGCACCTCGACTTTTCCTAATTATGCAGTAGTGATGTCATAGAGGTCCCTAGCTAGATATGATTTACTTATAATAGTTGGCGTGAGCAATGTATTATTTGAATATAACACCCCACCATTTATATATATATTTAAAAGAAATTAACTGCGTTCACTCGTGACATATATATAGGAGATCCTATCGAAGAGGTATATACTTTGTCCATTTTGGAGCATACGCGGTTTTGCCCTTTAAAAAAAGAAGTGGTCTCGTGAGATCTTATCTACGAACAAGATTCACATTGAAAAAGATTTACTCTTCATTCGAATTAGATTAGTTAAAATCTACTGAACTTTCAAATACCACGGTACATATTAAGAAAAACAAAATGCGGTGTTCATGTAATTCAATCAATTATAGGTTTTGGGTTTTCGTGATTGCACTATATATATCCCTTTATATAGATTTCTATTTTCATATAACTGATGAAACAATTGAAAAAGAGGCTATATTTGAGATTTTAAAAAATGAAATTTCGTACTTTTTGGTCTAATTTATTCTACTATAATATATATATATATATATAGAATATTGTTGATGTCAAGCGTGCAGGAGCCGGCCATTGACATTCGAAGATGAGCTTGAGATCCATTTGTTTTGGCTTTCCATGTATTGTTTATATTGTTATATATAATCGATGGGGACAGGACAAAGAGTAGAGGATGCAAAGTGACAGCCCTGTTGAGTGGTACCCGTAAATCACATCATATGTGAAGAAGAATTATATCATACAATAGCAAAAGTGAGAGCAATAAAATGAGAGGGAAAATAATGGATCGTCGAGTACTCGATTGGTGCCGAGAACTTGGTGATAGTTCGGAACATTATGAAAAAGATGGATCGATCAGAGACGAGGCAACTTCCTACGAGGACCATTTTCCTTTGGCTTGATCAAGAAGTTACTTGGAGTTGAGGGTTAACTTCTTCAGAAAGGACTTTTTGTTCTCTATTTGATTATGAGAAATTTCCTATTATCCACCTCGAGTATTTAATTTTTAAAAATTATGAGGAATTCTCAACTTGTTGGATGAAATTAAACTCCGCTCAGTTTTTCGCTTGCAATGATCACGAGATTTCAAGTGCGATTTCAATTGAAGCAAAATGCTAACAGTATTCCTGGGTATCATTATCATATAGCTTCTTATAAAAGCAAAAGGCAGAAAGCAGAAATATTGCAAATAAATAGATATGCAAATTCTGATTGATAAAGAAATAAAAGAATGGAAAACCATTTCTCCCAAAAATGATTTTCCCCCGAAAAGAAAAAGAAAGGAAACCAAAAGGGAAAGCATACCACAAATGGGTTCCAACATTATCCGTTTTTTGAAGATGTCTTGTTTTATTGTGTAAATTCGGTCTTTACCGATATTAACATATGTGTAATGTACTTCTGTAATCAATTTCGAATCTTGACTTGCAATAGCAATAGCATGCCTTATAATTTAATGCAATTACCTGTCCTCCTATTATCAGGAAAAATAAAAAACACCATTTTATTCATGCATCACCCACCTACCATAATAATTATATATATAGTCATAATTGATGTGCACACGAGATGGACCCACGAGAAGCACGGTTAGATTACTTTATCTAAATTATCTTTTTCTTCGGATTTTTATCTTGCTGGAATGAATTTATTTTAATAATAAATTATTGATTCATATGCCCCCTTACTTTTAATAATAAATTATTGATTCATATGGTCAAAAGTAGGGGGGGGGGGGGGGGATTTATTAAAAAAGAGAGAGAGAGAGAGAGAGAATTTTTGCAGGCAGACCTTCCAAGAGACGATGTTGCCTCGTCTTCAATTCTGAGACCCGACAATTGGCTCTATCTTCTACAAAGCATGAAATGTCATCATGCCGTGTGAGTCTGTGACTAACGGCCTTGAATTTTGTAAAAAAAGAAAATGAAGGTCATCATTTTTTAAGAGGTTCTCTTCGCCCCACATAATCAACATCTCATATATAATTGCATTGGCAATTTAGCACTATGATATGATAATATCTCCTTGAATGTTCAATTCGATCCCCATTCAGAAATCCATGTCGTTAGCATCTCGCGACAAGATCAAATCGACGTTTAAATTAACGAGATTAATCTCAACTAATAAACTGAAAATTATTATTATTTATTTAAATAATAATAAATTAAAAATATTCGGTAATCTCATTAAACAAATTTATATTTTTTAATTAGACGTCTCCTTGAGAATTTTCCCTTTCTTCTATTTCGTCTTCTGCGAATCACTTGAATGGACAGAATACATATATAAAAATATTGGAACATTTGAGGTCTTACTTCAATCAAATAAATCATTTATCACATCCTATCCATCAAATAATTAATCTAGTAATATAGTTTAATCCTAATAATAGTAATTCGTGCAAAGATTTCAAAGTTTCCTGTATACATCGCAAGTCAAAACCTAAGCTAGCTCTCGATGATTACATACATTTGAGTTTTTTCATCATAGCTAGCAACCTTGTAATTGGGGGCTAGTCGTGACAAAATATATATATATATATATATACATATATAAAATGTTGTATTCCCTACATTAAATGGGGGCACAACTGTAAATAATTGTAAAATATATGTGAACAAATAATATGAACAAAATATTTTTACGTATAAAGTGTACAATAATTATGATAAATTAACTTTTTCCAATTAGTACCGTTCGGATCCATAGGAATCCGTTACTTTTCATTAGTCTTCAAATTCCCGGTGTGTTTGATTTCAGAGTCAAGTAGAGTTGAGTTTTGATTTTAATTGAGTTTGAATGATTGTGTTGTTGAATTATGAGAAAAAATGTGAAAAAATAATAATTGTGCTGTTAAATTGTGAAAAATGTAATAGATAATTGAGAGAATTTAATATTAAAAATTGAATTGAATGATTAAAAAATTGAAAAAAAAAAAGAAAAGTGATAATTGTGTTGTTGATTTTTATTGTGTAATGAATAGAGTTAAAATTTTAAAAACATGATTGTAAAATCAAACGGAGCGTTAAAAATGAAATTACATTTTGATCCTTTAATAATAATATTAATATGGTAATTAAGCCTTTCTATTGTCTATTACTTTTCTTTTTCGTTTTCAATTAGTTCCATTTATTGTGGTCAAATAACTGCATCAAAAACTGGCTATATATATATATATGATCCTCAATCAATCCTCACCCCAACCTCTTAATTTTTTAGAATGGAAAAGCCATGCAACATATGAGTTCGTCAGACAAAGACATGGGTATATTATTTATATTTCAGTATTTTGCTACATTGCTTATGATATTAAGAATTTATCCCTTCAAAAATTCCTCTTCTTTTCTACAGGAGCGGGTTATGAGTTCGTCAAACAACATATTTGATTTTTATGAATAAGGAAAATTTAGGATTAGTCCGGCTCGAATTCAAATTAGTTAAGACCAATCAAGTTTCATATATTAGTGGGTGCACATCGAAATATTAGAAAAAAAAAGGGATGGATTATTTTATCAGATTATTTATGGGAAACATTAAATAGAGCACGAGTTATATGTGGACTTAGTCCTGCTAGCAGAATAAACCCGATTATCAATCGATGTATAAACTCACATTGTCGGGACTTTATTATCGGCCAAAATGAGAAATTAATTATTATCTAAGCTAAGAGCTCCATGTCAAATATGGACCGGTGAATTAGAGGCCGAGACGCTTGCAAATGGGTTATATTATGATGAAAATTTTGACACTGGATTTGATTATCGATATCGACTAAGTTTTTTTTTTTTTTCAAATTGACAATGTAGCACATGCATCACCACGTATGTCAGCCTCCTACTCACCAGTTCTATCTTATATGCACCTCTTAGTTTAGGCAACAATTTATCGGTCAAAACTATATACTTTAACTAGGTTTTTTTGAACCGTGCATTGCACGGGATTTTTACAATAGATATAATTGTACTGATCTAATTCAAAAGTTAATTACTTTTTGTTAATTTTTCAAAAATTTATACAAAATTGTTTACAATAATCATAACTTTTGTGAACATATTAAAAACAATATATTTCACGTCCAATATATTTATACATATATAATAAAATTTATTAAGTGTTATTATTTATAAACTCTTAATATATTATGCAGTTACTAATTTAATGCTATTAGCCTTAATTGTATTGAGTCATTCTAATCACAGATGAACTTATTTATTATTTTAAGTAATATATAGAATTATGTTTACATGATTTAATTGAATATTGATTACCATTAAATCCTTATTTAATTGAAAATGAAAAAGAAAAGTAATGGACAATAGAAATAAATAATTATCATATTAACATTATTACTAAAGGATTAGAATGTAACCTGTTTTCGAGAATTTGAAGATTAACTAAGAGTAACAAATTCCTATGGATCCGAATGGTACTAATTGAAAAAAAGTTAATTTACCAGAATTAAATTATCATAATTATTAATTATTCATAAAATATTTGGTAATTTACTTAAAAAATATTTAGTTAATGTCAATGAATTGTGTATTTGTATTTAAAAACCCCAATTTGTTGTATCGTTTTTAACTTTATATATATATATATATTATTAAAGTTTCGTGAGCATATTAAATATAATACATTTCATATATATAAATATGACAAGAGTTTAATACTGGTTATGTTATCTTGCTATTTTAAAACCAAAAAGTCATTAAAAGACAATCAATATATATAGAGAAATTCACGAAAAATTCAGAGATCAGATCTTCAAATTGGATTACCAATTGTAGACAAAGTTTTCTACAAATTGTTTCATAACATGAAGAGAATTCATATAGATCCACAACAAATGAAATATGTACATACACTTATTGTTTATACATTTCTTAGCATATATCTAAATTTTGCTACCTCGCAACTTGCACACACACACACTACATTTAAAATGTAATTGCTACTTAGCTATTCGTTTGAAGCAATAGAAGATGGAATTCGTATTCACCTAGAAAGGTCAGATCATTCATGTATATTCAAGCACTTCCTGTAAGAAATCAATCGAAGATGATGTCAGATAGACGAATGAGAGTAAATGCCATCTAATTGCATTTATTTTGCCACCATCTAATTGCAATTTGAAGTTCTACAATACAATTATGTGGAAATCAACATCAAAATTTTGTTTTTCTATAAATTTGATAATAAAACCCACACCTCTAGAATAGAAACATAAATAAATTACCCATGGCTTTGATTTTATTTAAAATATTAATTGAACCATCTAAATCAATTTATCATATTGAGTTCTTTATTAAGATATGGCATTTTTTATTAATTGGGAGAAAAAAACTCATTAAATTTTTTCTTTTTCTTTTTTAATAATTACAAAATGTCCGGATCTACTTTTGGTGGTCGGGAAGGGAACAGAACACAACAGGAAATTTAACTGACTACTGAAAATGGTAAAAAAGGAAAAAATTTGACCGAGACCGTCAAATTAATTTTTACGGGGATACCCGTAGCTCAGCTCAGCTCACTTCCCTAGCTCCACTTCGTGGCTCGTGTACTTTTCACTGTTTTCAGCCTAACCGCTCCCCGCGCACGTGCGTTTACTGTAGCCTCTTGCCACGTCATTCCCCCGACCCCAAGACCCAGAGGGGCGCTTTCGCAAATACGTGCCAACTCTCTGGTCCTTTTCGCCGGAGGCACCTGCCCCTTGCTCAGTGACCGTCACCGTGAGCCTCCTAAATTTCTTAAAACAATAAATTCTTTTTCTTTCTTGGCATGCAATTATAAACCACGAAATTAATAGACAGCGTTGAAAATTATTATTTCAAATTAAAAAATTAAGAAGAAAAACATGGATTTATATCTGATTTTGGTATCACCATTTAGACTTAGTTTGGGAATGTTGTTGCTGATGGAGAAGTATCGAAATAAAATTACTGAAAAATAAGTGTTGATTTCAGAATTAGTTAAAGTATTTCGAGTGAACTAATTTAAAACTGTTAAAGATAAAAAAGACAATTGCTAATACTTGAAACATAATAAGAAAAAATAGATTTTATAAGTATCTATTAACCTGCTTGAGGAAATCACGTTTGCAACCGTAATTTCGACTCATGGTTTCAAAAATTCTCACAAAATACCAGATCTGCTTAAACTTATTTGAAAAAATGATTATGAAATCTCCCACCTCTTTCAAATGAACTCTTAATAGCTTGAGCTTTTTAAATAAATATGGGCATAAATACGTGTAAGTTCAATGGCAATTTTAATAGATAGTTGCAATGGAAGCTAAGCTGACTCTTTGTTTTATTTTCCACCCACACAAAAATCGTTCACCACCACGAGTCCCCTACAGTAATGCAACGAAGAAAGAGGAACATAACCAATATAGGATCTTGCGGATCATACTCATACTCATGAAGACCAGATTTCATATCATTTCTTTATCTCGAGATGAATGGGAATTCATTATTTGTTCTGCAGATTAATTAACTGAAAATTAAATACATACTTACAGGATATATATATATACATCTTTTAAGAGTATCGAATAATTTTTCAATCTAGTTTAAAAGGAATTAACATAAAGGAATTTTTTATCAAAAAAAATATAACCAATACGAAATCTCGCAAAACGCAGTCACGCTTCGAAATGAATGAGGATGCCTTATTAATAGTATTTGATTATATACATGCTTTCGGGGTATCAAATAATTTTGCAACCTATTTTAAAAGGAAAAAACATAAAAGAATTTCTTCTTCTTTTTTTTTTGAGGTAAGCTGTAAAAATAATAGAAAATTTCTTTTTTTGCCGAATAAAAGTTATCCTCCTCTAGATGGTTGCACAGGTGAGTCGGTGACGGTGACGTGGCAGCATCAGGTTCGTCTGTCCTCGCTATAAATACCCCCGCAAATCCCTCCCAAGCCCTCCCTTATCTGTCTCTCGGTGTAGGGTTAACTGTCCAAGCCCTTCTCTCTCTCTCTCTCTGTCTCTCTCTGAGCTACGGCGGATTAATCCCGCCGGTAGCTCAGAGTTTTGCTGGCGCGTCGGAGGTTTCAGTCACCGGCGGTCTCTGATTCGCTTGGTGCAGGTCGGGAACCGATTCGCAGCTCCGCTCACCGGGCGGTTGCGCCGCTTTGAGATTCCTTTGCTCCGAGCGCATATCGAATCCCGCCTTGCATCAACTGAATCGGAGGCCGGCGGTGAAAAGGTCCCACGATTCACCGAGCCTCTGCCACGGCTTTGTGCAGATCTCAGCTCAGCTTATCTCGTCTCGTCTTGGTACCTTCGCCATTGAGATTGTTCTCGATTTGGTATTTGATGAATCCATTAGGGGAAGGTTTGTAATGCTTCAGATTTGTCCTTATAGCTGCTAAAGCTTGACTACGCCTGAGGTTTAAAGCTGGCTTCTTTTGATCTGATGCCGCTTTAATATCGAATCTCGATTACTCTGCACGGGTGTTGATCTGACTACATGCAATCTATCTTGTAGCTAATTCTTATTGGTTTTCTGGTTTGTTGAAGCACATCAGATGTTCACCGATGATTTATCAGCCATTTGACAAAAGAATTTGCAGCTTCTGAGAGTTCTAATTTTTGCCTTATGATATGATCGAGGCGGGGATGCATTTCAATTTTCAGTACTGTTCCATGGCATTTAAAACCTTCCAATTGATATGTTCTCTTGGAATTTTTTATTTTTTTTTATTTTTAAGAATCAGTAACATCCAGTCTTGTAATTCGTTTTTGATGCGAGCATTGATCATTCTTTGGATGCATTTCTGGTAGTTATGTTGATAATCGACCTGGATATTTCATTAATCGTCTAAATTTGGAAATTCTATGGTTTTGGGTAAACATCTGAACCACTGGATTGGGAGGGTGTCGCTCCCTGTGAAACTTTGTGGCCCAATCCAAGTCCGATGTTTCTTTGGTTCCCCCGCAGCCATAGAAGCTCTGTTTAATGGATTCATATAAATTAATGGACGAATAAAAATTGATCAAATCCAGCAGGATGCTTGTGGTGGTCATTTCAGTTTTTCATTGTTGTACTAATCTTTATCCGGGAGATTCAGTTTCAGACTTTTTAGTGAGGGTTGATGAACAGTGTTTCGGAAGTTGTGGTTCCATTCCGCGGTCATCAAAGCCATTGCAAGTTAATTTGCAATGACTGGTGGTCTTTATGTTCCTCATGGTGGGACAATTTCTTGAAAGCTGTTTAGCTTGTTCATGGGTACTAACTAGTGTAGACAATTTACCGGAAGTGTCGTTTTGACATTTCTGTTGTTTATGTAATGTTATAGGAAAGTCTATCGCCATTGGATTCAATCATTCAGTTCTTTCTTCTGTTCGCCTTATTTGTGTCTCATATTTTGCTTCTTACTTAAGCGGGCTTGTCTTATTTTCCCGGCTTTGATGTTGATCATCAAAGTGTTCAACGCTTTCAGACACATTACTTAAGCGGGTAATATGTTATGAGAATATACCCATCAAAATATGTTGATCTCATATTTTGCTTCTTACTTAAGCGGGTCGATGAACTGTATTTTCCCGTCTCATTATGTAATATTTTCAGCGCATTCAGACACAAGTCCGACAAATATATAGCGTCCAATAGCACGGTCATGTTTCATGTCCTAGTTGTTTTTTCTCATGGCAATGCCGAGATTGATCATCACTAGCTGCACGCCCCCAAGATCAATGAGGACGCATGTTCCCGCTTTGTTTTTCGAGAGGAAAGGCAGGGACCGATTCGATAATGCTCGTCAACCCACTGCTGTAGTAGATGGATGCTATGCTTCTGGACTCTGGAGTGTACGAGAATATGTGCGGGTATGCATATTGTGAGAGATGATATGCTTGCTAGTGGAATGGGATCAACTAGATCTTCTCTGCATGCCTTTGAATTCCCTCTTTGTTACAGCCTTGGGCATCTGATGCTGCTACGTAGAAAGCACACTTTCCCCAGTCTCTTCCCTGATCTTTAATCCGATCGGCGAGGCGAAGGAAGGAAGCAATGAATGCTTACTCCAGTCTCGTCCCTGATCTTTGGCACCCGATCAGCGATTTCCTTCATCTTTGGCACCCAATCAGCAATGCAAGGGAAAGGAGGCTATGATTCTTTTCCAAAATTGCAGTTTGGTGTTGTGATGAAGGCAGCAGCACTCTTGTGTAGAAGACGAAAGAGTTCGTCAATACGAGTTATATCATATTACCATGAAGTTTTGATAGTGTTTATTATAGGCTAAAGTGAACATTCAATCTGTAAAGAGATTCTCGAGCGTCAACTTGATCACAACAAATTGTAAAATTAAGAAAGTTTAGATTCTTTTTTCTTGATTAGAATTCCTAAATTGAGGATATACAATTTTCTTTTTTCTATGGGCCAAAGAGGATTTGTAATTAAGAGTTGCTAGATGTAGTTAGTTTGAGAAAACTTCAGGAAAATAAATATGGGACTTCTGCTCTTTTTTTTTCATAATTTTCTTATTTCTAACTTCCAACAATTTTTTTTTTCATTTTTGCATTTAGATTCCGACCTCATTTTTTATTCCAATAAATATCTTCCTCGCTGTTGACATAAAAAGGTTACATCACATTTTTTTCATTTTATAAATTACATATGAAATGTAACCGGAGACTTTTTAATCACTACTTTTAAACTACATATAAAATGTAACCTTTTTCACGATCTTATCATGTTATTTCAATGTAATTAAGTTTCTCATTTGTTTTTTCTACGGCCTACTACATATATCTTCCAGAATCCAAAATGATTTAAAATTAGGGTGTTGGATTCCTTTATTAAAAGAAAGCACGGTATATTTATCTGTTATATTAGGGGGCGCTTGGTTTCAGAGTTAAAGTAACTTTGATTTTGATTTTGATTTTGATTTTGATTGTAGAAAATACAAATGGGATGGTATTATAAATTTGACTTGGAAAACGTGTATTTTTGTTGTGTAGTGGGTAGAGTTAAAATTAAAATCATAATTTTAAAATCTGATCATGAAACCAAACGGGGCCTTAATGTTTGACCTTTAATCTAATGTTGTACTTTTTCTTATTTCTACTTATATATGTCTTCGTACATACCATTTGAATTTTTTTCTTACTAAAATGATAAATACTTTTCTTTATTTGAGTATATACTATATCACCTCGACTGAAGAATTGTTTCTAAAATTATATGAAATGCAACACTTGATAAAATACTATACTGTGAAAAAAAATACAATGTTGTGTGGGGTGTTAGATATGATGAAAGAATAATTCTGTGCTATATGTCAGTGGTGAGTAAGAACTGCCAAATATGATTTAATTAAATGACCTCTTTAATCACGAGATCATTCAGAGGAAATCACTTAGAATGTGTTTTTGGATCATATACGGGAATATTTTATATTAATATAGTTATTGGCAGTCAAAAAAATAATATCTTGTCTAAATGAGTTAAATTAGATACATTTTTTCCACCGAAAAAAAATTATATGCTTTTTAGTTTATCAAATCGGCTCCTATTATGTCTATGGTATATTTTTCTAACATGTTCTCATGTATCCCCTAGTATATGTCATCTAATCTTCTACAGATAAAGATTTTGAGTGCAACCTATAACACTTCTAAACAATGTAAACTTACCTAAATCTATATAATTATTAATAAGTAGCGTTAAAATTTCACTAAGCCAATGTGGCATGCCAAGTCAGCTAATTAACCCAAAATTGGACCAACAAAGAAAGAGCATATAATAGATGTAAATAAAATAAAAATATATGATTATAGGTTAAAATAATAACTCTTGATATATTTGTGACAAATTTAAGAGTTTATGATCTCTAAGGAGGTCCGCCATTTATAGTGAACATGGCGGAAAAGAGAGGCTTTTTGCATCTCAAGGAGGTCCAATAATTCTTGCTCAAGTAGGGGATGACCTCCAATTACTTTTTCTCCACCAAAAAATTTCTCGAGGTCCAATAATTATTGCTCAAGGTCCAATTTGATGAAAAAATTTATTGAAATTTGATTTGATATAACATCAATCTGTGAATGAGAAAAGTCCACGATCTTCTCAGATGTCGGGTTGAGTTCATGAGTGACTCTGACTCTCGGTGCCTGCAAGAGCAAGAGGCCAAGAGGTGTTCCCGAATTCTCCTTTCGATGATTAAGTTAGGCCCCGAGTATATGGTGAGGTGAAGAGAATCTGTCTAGAGCGGCGTGTCTTACCTTTTCCTAAAGAGTGACGCTACCAAATATAAGCTTACGGAATAGGAATAAAAGAGACGCCAGACATCTCTCTTTTGCCTCGTAGGCTTATAACCCTAGCAAATGGGCTAGTTGAATTATGGACCTCATGATTACAAGTTGAGTTTATCGAAGGCAGCCTTTATATCCCCCAACACTTACCCCCCCCCAACTTTCCGTTTGAATGGTGATGAAGGGGGGAAGTTGCTTTGCACGCGTCACGCAACGAAAGGGTGCGAATCCGGACGTTCTCACAAAAGCCAGCTGGCGATCCAACGGCTGAGATTCAGGCATCGCTTGGACTGCTGCAAGGAGTAACGGCGGGATGTTGGTCTCCTCCCACGCGATTGAGCGCGTGAGGGTAAGTACTAGGTCAACTTTCCGAGGGGCGCGTTTGAGCACGTGACAACTGATGTGCGTGATCTCGCAAAGCGCGTGAGCTATCAGAGAAGTCCCTGGCTGGCAGGCCATGGTGGCCTCGGTAACTGCTAGCGATTCTTCTTCTCTCCCACGTTCTTTCAACCATAATAGTCAATAATCCTATTCATAGATTCCTAGCTGATCATTTTCTTGTAATACTGAGTGAACCTCAGGAGACAGTGACCCGGTATTGACCGACAACATGACCACTCGGCACATTCTCCATGCATACGTCAACGGAGATCATATTGGCAAGACATGCACGCATCGGCTTTAGTAATTTTTCCATATATATATAAATGTATGTATGGTATATTATAATACACAATTAGTTAATAATCGGCGAATATAGAGAAAAAGCGTGTCATACAGTGACACGCGTTCTCGCATGTTAATTTAGAAGTTTAAAGTTCGATTCTTATAGTAAGACTACGCGTTCCCTTTATTCGGTGTCTATTTACGTTTCTTTATACAAGACTCATGAACTTTTTCCTTCTAATCCAGGAAAAAAAATGGCAAAACTCGTGATTATTCTTCTTATACGGTGGGGGCAAGAACGTTAAGTTCAACTTAATTATTAAAGTGTGTTGAATTTTTGTTGAGATTGAATTTTGGTTCAACTAGATTGAATTCTAGTTGTAGAGTCTACGTGTGGGAATGCATACCAAAATAAATAAATAAATAAATAAATAAACTCTTGAGCTACCATGCCACGAAAACCCGATATTGTGATTATATTTGTAAGCTTTTGATGCCCCGGTGGGGTCTCATGGATCGCTGCAAAAAGGGCGCTCGTTAATCAAATCATATAGAGATACGTCATTTTACTCCGTTTCTTGAAATTTCGAGCACTTCAACAAATTAAATAATTTCATAAATTTTTCTTTAAATTTTTATGTTTGCGTTGGAAAAGACAGCTTTTCCATCAATGCGTCCGAGGACGCTTTTGGTTCGCTGTCAATGTGTCAGAGGAAACTTCTGGTTCGACGGATTGCGATGGCAGCCATCACAAAGAAATTGGCTGTTGAGGCTGTTCGCTACCAGTTTCCGCTTTGTACATTGTTTTAAGGTCATGTCAATGTCTTGATGTCATTTGTTTATAGTGATTATTTAGCAAATTGTTTTACATATTTTTATCGGAAAATAGATTGGTTTCAGATATATATATATATATATATAAGAATATAATAATTCTTTTTCTCCCGTATATACCACATATTGACACGAGGCACAAAGGATGTAATATTTATCCATGGCAACCATGAATCTTCACCGGCAAATTTTATACAAAAATCACACCAAGTGAAGAAACTAATTATGTCAATATATAGTCACCTACTCGAGTTTCACATTCTATTGCATCCAAGCTCAGTATCCCCGGAGACTCGGAGACTCGCGTTCATTGCATCTTAGTCAGTCTATCCTGGAAAGACGGCCTTTAACAGGTCACTAGATCAGCTGAAAGATCTCCTGCAAGACATCCCAATTTTTTCTCTATCAATTATCACATTGATGGTAGGTCATACTGATGGGGCAGAACGTGCAAGATAGTAAGTAGTAGATCCTGTATTATCTCTGGCCTATCTAACATTCCGTAGCAGTACACAGAATTACTGAGATGGCTGTGCTCTAAAGGTTTAAGATCTCTTACCGTGCATGCATTTGATCACGAAGTCCATATCTGAGAAGCTTCTTTGCGCCAGAGGAGAGGGCTGCTGGTAGACAAAGAAGTCGAAGTGATGATGATCGGGGTCGTTCCGAGGTTTTGCCATTTCAATTACTCTCGTGTAACCTTCTCTGTCATAACACGAGGGTGCATTCTCCCCAGATACAGTTAGGCCTTGGTCCCATGCTGAATTCAGAACCTGGAAACACAAAAAAGGAGCCTAAGAACACCTTTCCCATGACCCATGCTACTTTAAGCCCAGGAAAATTTTAAGATGGGAAAGGTCCGAAAAGGATTCTCCACTGAGCCAATAACTAATACTTATTTCTCGATCTTGATCAACTTCGTGTGTGTGTGTGTGTATGTGTGTTTCTGATTGCTCTATAAATAGTTTAATTGGTGCACTTGCATTAGTCCCCAAGAGTGGAGCTTTAGCCCAGGTTTAGGTCCAAAGTTTTCTGTCCAAATAACAAACACACAAAAAATTGTTGAGAGCAGTTAAGAGAATGCGAACCTGCCAATTTAGACCTTCTGGGTCAGCCAATGCCTCATCGTTTTCCTGACAAAGAATGGGCAATCCGGAGCACGCGAACTTCAAAGTCACAGAGTGTCTCTTCAGGACCTCAAACACAGGAAAGTATCCGTCTCGGTTTGTGGAGTTATAATATCCTGCAGTTAGCTCTGCTGCATGACTACAAGTCTTGTACCACCAATATATTGCAGGAACCTATATATTATAAAAGACGTTTAACATCAGATCTCCCACTGCCAATTCACATTAACAGCAGCCAAAATTTCAAAACAAAAAAGAAATCCTTGAATTCTTTCTTCTCCCAAGCCACAATATTCACCAAATAACTTCCACCGCCATGGGGAAGGGAGATAAGTAGAGGGTAATATGAAGAACACATTGACCAACATTAATCAGCCAAGCCCAGCTATTCACTTTTCCCTATATCTAAAGTAGCATATATTCCATTTGGGGGCTGATGATACTACCACCACAGTAGGTTGGCTTCAGGTTATCATGTCATGATGGTATTTCTATCATGGATCTTTCTAAGTTGTCTTGCTTTCAATTAACAGAGGCAGAATTTGTAAACTTGATATTTCTTTTACAGTGTCAGAATTAGCATCACATCCAATCATGTCAAAAATTGCAATCCTGGCTAGTCTATAGTGAAATTATGGTTCCACCTAGCAAGAAAAGTTCCTGAGACATGATTAAGGAAAGTGATTTATGACATAAATACCTTCACAATTATCCTTGTTTCCTCAAATGCAAGATTAGAAAGAGAGAGAACATTATCTGCATGGTCCATCAGAGTCTGGGCATACCAATGCAGGAAAAATCGCCCATAATAGCTATCATAATCACCGCGTTCGCAGAAGAACCCTGTTTCATGGGGCCTCGAATTATATTGACCAGCATTATCAGGTGCCCTTGCCCAGAAGGAATGTCCACGTAATTTTGCTGCCTTCCTCAAATTCTGCTGCAAATATCTGTCATAGCACTGCAACAAAGAGATGAATAATAGAAGTCTGTTAGGAGGAATTTAAGCATTCAAAACACCCATAAAAGTTGCAGATCAGTTAAATTTTAATGACAATGTATTAACCATTCGCTACAGTGGCAAGACAATGAAGTGAATCCACAATATCATCACATCCCCCACACAAAGTTGATTTCTACTTTGCTGAACAGAACATGAAGTGTTACCCATGAATAACTACATTTCTCCTGCAAATACACTCTATCCATTAATAATTGATCCTGTGAGCTAGGCAAAACCCCACCAAAGTTTCCTTTAAATGCTCTCTTGCTTCTCACTTATTTCTCTTTTGCATGAATCAAGGCATAAACATTGCAACCTACAGCAAAACCCTACTCTCTGCACTTGCAGTCTTCCATATGAATAAATAAAATAGTCTATCGAGAATAGCATTAAGTGAACCAATCCTTGTTGGTGATGACATGGTTCCAATTTCTTTTGTATATTATTTTGCAAGTGGAAGAAATAATTCAGGAGTTCATGAGGACGCTCAAGCCGATATGAAAGCAGGCAATAGTATCAACAAAATTTGCTCACTGAGATACCTGAAACTCGCCAATACCAGGATATCGCCATCCCATTCCTTCTGGAAAAGAAGGATACCGTAGCTCACCAGATGCTCCAAGTCCAATCTCAATAGCAGAAATAAGACCCTCATTAAACAAGTCATCAAACTCGGTCCGCAAGCTTCTCATAAAATCAAAATATACCTACAAAAGATAGCTGAGGAAGAGTTCAGCGAGAAAGCAGTAAACTCATAAGAATTGTCATCAATGGAAAACAGTTCAGAGTCATACTAAACAGGCATCAGATAGAGCACGGTTAGAAAATATGTAATAAATCAAGATGAAGCTCAATACACGTGCAGGACATAGTCGAAAAATGAAATATATTGATGAGAAAAAAATGATGCATTTATTTACCTCAATACCAGTTCTTCCCCTAAGCACTCTTTCTTTGTCAATGCCCCAAGTCAAGCACTCGGTGTTCCGCATTCCTCCTTGATCTGTGAAAAATATATCCTGGTTCTCCTTTCCAATTTCCAGAACCCACTGGGGAAGAGACACTGGCATGGCCATTGGATCGCGTCCTACATGCTCATGGAATGCCAATACAATCTTCACAGTTGAAAATAAAGTCACTTGGTCATTTATAGAACTGAAAAGTTACATGTCAACTGTTGCATCTCTCAAATACTTGGAAGTATATGGAAATGACAAACAAGTGCTGATACAACTATATGGAAAAGCTACCTGCAATTTCAGGTTGAATTCTCGTATGAGGTTGAATAGCTCCCTGTATCCAGACCATACATACTTCTGAGGACTCCACGCTTCAACAATACCCCACCAACAATCTACTACAACACCATCTGCATTTAATGACTTTATATGACCCAACTCTTGCACGGTACCATCTCTATCAACCAGTTGACAGTAATTGTTGATAATCGCCTTCTGTAATAGAAATTCAAGGAACTTTTTCAATTGACAGGTAAAACATTCAATGGGATGACACGGAGCAACCCAATGAAAGAGTATAGACTAAAAATTGGAAGTTAAGCAGACAATGCGACTATACTTTCTTCAAGGAAAAATGTGAAACTTGGAAAAGTAGGATGTATAAAACCGAAAGCTTACCGTAAGTTTAACATAAACAGGGACATATGGAGTCCCTGTGAAGACATCCTCGCGATCTCCAGAATTGACATCTCGGATAAGCTGCACGACAAAATGCCATCAGATAAACTAGCTCCCAGCAGATGAAAATTAAATTAATATCTTCAAAAGTGAAATTGCTGACTCATGTCATCCAAACCAGATAGCAAACCTCATGACCCGCATAATAAAACAAATATAATATCAACTAAAACCGGAAGTTGCAACCAAATAAAAATAGAGAAACTATATAATACATAAAATCAGTCAGATATTAGTCGAGAATTAGACAGTACGGACAACATATTCATTTCGAACAAACGGCATTTAAACCATTGAATCCACTCAAAGTAGCACTTACAGCGATAGAGATTCACTTATATCTTCAGAATTACTCAACAAAATCAGTAAACTGATCTAGTTTACCACTTCAATTCATATTGTCACATTATCCACCATTGAAACTGGAATTCATACTGCAAGACGAGCACTTGACCTTCCGGATGACAACAGGAGCGCTCAAGTGATCGAAGAAGAATATATTACCTGATCAGCATCCAAGCATTCAACAACAGAGTTAATGGGGCTGGTGCTCGCGTAGTTCCCGCTCTTCACATGCCTCTCAGCAGCTATCACGACAGAATCGAGAGAAGCTGGCGACAAGCTCTCACCTATTCTCATCCCCCCAGGTTGCTGACCCTCCAACCCTGATGTTGCCCGAGCAGTGCCGCTCTTCAATGAAGTCCCCGAAGATACGGGGCTCTCCATGGATCTTCCCGGAAACGCTGCCTGCCCAATCAATCACACATAAACCAAACTCAAATCGACAGAGTCAAATGTATGAAATTGTTGTGCTTCTCAGAGGCATCCATGTGCAGCGACGTACCATTTGGGAGGGAGTAGCAGACTGCCTGTAAGTGGTGCCGTCTGCCTCGACCGTCCAGCCCGCCTCCCGCGCTAGTGCCGCGAGGACGTCATTCATGTCGGCCCGAGCCGGGAGGGGGAAGTTCCCGTACTGGCGGAGCCCTGCGAGCATGCGGCTGGTGATGGCCCGGCGGTGGCGCTCCCTGAGCTTCGTCCGCTCCTTCTCCTTCTCCCTCTCCCTTTTCCCTTTAGCCCCCCCGCCGGCGGGTGAGGAGGGATCAGACGACGCCGCCGCAGCTGCCGTCGCCGCGAACCCACGCGGCCGGCGCTGCTGCTGCTGCTGCTGCGGCTGCTGCTGGGGGTGGAGAGGCTGCGGATGCTGGAGGTGATGAAGGCGATCGGGGCCTGGATCCATGTGAGGATCCATATCCGAATTGAAGTTCGAGTTCGGATTCATTCAGAGGATTGCATACACACACACTCCTTGCAGAGAGAGAGAGAGAGAGAGTGACTGAACGGTTGGGTTGGGAAGCTTTGTTTTTCGCAATGGCACATGTCGCTGACGAGGCAGAATCAAATCGTTTTTACGCCGACTTGAAGTAGAACTGAGGTTGTGTTTGGTTTCACAGTAGGATTTTAAAATCAGATTTTGATTTTGATTTTGATTTTGATTTTGATTTTGAGTGGAATAAATGGAGCCCGCCTTTTGACTTTGTATGATTTATGTTATTTTGTTGTAGAAAAAAGTGGTATAAATGGAGCTCACTCTTTGAGTTTGTATGAATTATTTTGTTTTGTAGTGGGTAGAGTTAAGTTAGAATTGTGATTCTAAAATTAAATTTTGAAACCAAACAGGCCTGAATGTTTTTACTCCGAGTTCGATTTTCACGGGGTAGTTTCGTGGTGGACATATACAATATGATCATCATGTAATAACAAAAACTTCTGTATTGCTCGAGACAACCCGTATTGTCCGATAACACGAAGCGAGGTCGGTCGACCAGGTTTACTGGCAATTGTTCATTTTTCATGTACGTATGGAACGCGGGTGATGATCTTTGTTTAAAATGATAACTAATCACAGGCCATGAAACCCCCAACCATTATTATTATTATTATAACGTGTCATTAATTATGCAAGTTACGGTCCATCGAGAGATGAATTTGCTATTTAGCCCTCTGGTCTCTACTATTCTCGACCTATCAGCATCCCCAGAATGGCGACGAGCGTCGGTACCGTTTCCGCCTTTGTTATTCTCTCGCTCAGTGCGATCCTGATCCCACTGGCAGCTTCATACGAGCTTAAGCCGAAGCCGGAGGATTTCCTAAACGAGTGCAAGAGGAAGATGGGGCTGGAGTGCGGGGACGCGATCAACATTAACTTGTTCGGGCGGGGGACACCACCATACTTCGATGATTGCTGTCATAAGCTTGTGGAGATGGGGCGAGAGTGTCACGACGGCGTGGTCACAAAGCACCTTCTGCTGAAGCCCCAGGACTATGCGGACAAGATCTTGCAGAAAAGCGTCAGGGTCTGGAACCACTGCGTTCGGGTTGTTGAGTACCAGGAAAGGCACGGCAGCAAGTTTTAAGGCCGTTACATGTTGACGTTCGATATAAAAACCTAGTATAATGCAAGTTCAAGGTGAATGAGAGAAAGGGCAGGAACTTAGACAAACTTACGATCTATTACCTGACACGAGATTGAGATTCTTTGTGGTCGTATTGATCCCGAAACAGGCAATAGCTCATTTTCGATGTTTTCAATTACTCTGCTCATACAGGTAATGAAACTTATAGATCAAAAAACCTGTCAATATTTTTGGCAAAATGTGCAGGAAGAGGTGAACTTAACACAAGCAAAATGTTACAATCCATGTTTTGGTCCTCTCTCTGCGTATAATTACCTCCCGTGATTCGAGCTCTGTTACAACATCACACACAACAGCAGTTGAATCCACTATTAGCAGGTTTTGGCAAAGAAGGACCGAGGTTCCGATGCAACGATCATGCCAGTGCCTGGAGAGAATTTACAAGATTCCCGAAGACTACATCCATGATCAGATCGGGAAAGGGATTTGTCATCTTCAAGAAGTGGATTCCAAGATACTTTTAAACTTCATTCTCTGCAGAGAATGAACCAGATCTGCAAATATCCCCACGGCAAAGTGGGCACACCCTGCATACAAGATAATCCGACTTAACTGCATGAGGATACCTTTCAAATAGCATGAAATTAGATGGTCGGGACACGGAACTCCAGTTGCACAACTCAAATTAGGTACATTCAGGAAAAAAAATTATGACTCAAGAGGGCAAGTAAAATCAAAGCATATCCATGAATTGTATTAATGGAACCGACCTGCGCCGAAGAAATAGTGAATGCAAATTGATATGGCTCATACTTAGAGAGATACCTGTGAATCTCTTTGAGCCATTTGTCAATGCATGCCCTATGGAATTCGTGGTGACAAGGCAGTATTCGGACACTTTCACCCTCCTCATACTCAACGAGGCATATGTAGCATCTGCATCATATGTTTCCCCATAAAAATGCATAAGCGTATGAAGGGCATAATATTGTTAAATCTACCATAAATGTAAATGATATATAAGCACGGTTAGACTAACAAAAGTTCAAATATTCAGAGCCTAATGAGCATACAGAAGAATCGTAAATGACTTCCTACTGCTCAAATACAAACTAGGTTCTGAGGTTAAAAGTTGTTTTGACAGTTCAGTACTCCACTTCCGATATCTATATATCCGACCCTAGCCCTTTGCTACAGATGCACTCTCACTTAATTGTCACCTCAGATGAATAGTCATATAATGCCTTAACATTCTAATGGAGATAATCACACTCGTTCAAGTGAGATGCAAGTCGGGAAGTCTAGTTCTTAAATTGCACCTATTGGTACTTATCTTTGCTGCTTCAAATGTAGATCAACAAAATAAATCTCAAAGGACAATAAAAGATTCCCTGAGGCAAGCTTAAATTCCATAGCTTAGCAGAAATTTCTTACTGTGCAGCCTCTTCGGTCTTCTGAGTCTGCAACTTGCTGTATAATTTGGTCGGAAGAGAATCGACTACTTCATTTGGAGCAGGTACTGACCCAATTGATGATACTGAAGGTCGTGAAGATAAAACCACGGATTGCTGGTGAATTTCATCCAGAACCTAATTAAGTAACGAAATATTCAACTTACATGAATAATAACCAAAGCAGAAAGTGGATCAGCGCCCAAATGGAGTCAGCCATGCCATAAGAATTACCTCAAATAGAGCTTCAGCCAACATCACAATTCTTGATATGCTAGCCCTAGCGTTAGTGTCATCATTTGAATTAGCACCGCGATTACCATTACGGCAAGTGCATCGACCTGTTCTGTGTTGACCAGACAGGATGCATGATCTCTCATGGCCAGAAAGATTCTCAAAACGGCTCTCTAGTCGCTGAAGGGCACGAACCTACAACAGGCAAGGTATCATCTATGTGCTGTTAAAGAATGGTATTTCCCGGAAATACTGAACAACCCGCTCTGAGAGGCTGCTCTAATACCACATATTGGTGAATATGAGACACTGATGTGCAAATGTAGAAGCATTTATGGCACGCTCCAACTCGCTTAGAATTTACAAGACATGAGAACAGATCTAACAGCGATTTCGTTCAATAACCCATGATAATATCAAACAGCAGAAAGTTTACACACCTGAGAACGTATTCTCCTCCTGCGCTCCAGGAAATCTGACCGATGTTCTAATAAATCGCGATACCTTGCTTCTCTTGATCGAGATGTATCAGCTTCATGATATTGGTCACTGAACAAGCTATCAGACAAACCAGCAGGAGAATATCCTGACGTAGGTTGAAGGCTTGCAGCATTACTCTCTGCGGCTGAAGTCCTAGTCTCAACGCCCAAGCCCTCTCTTTCAGTGCCTTGACCCTCATCACTTGCTTCACCCTCACGTTGAACAGGACAGTAAGTAAATTCAGATAATGACGAGCGACGGAGAACTCTATCACGAAGCCTCCCAACACTAAGTGTTCGGCTGAAGCGGACATTCCTTTCAACGGGCTCTCGAGCTCCAGCTCGTCTATCAGATGGTCCAGACTCAACATACCCATGCTCAGGAAGTAATCTTGGATTGCGAAAATTCATGTCAACTGCAGCTCTAGCATTGTCAACATCTCTATCCACATCTGAGGTAGAGGAAATTGTCAAGTTGGCTCCTAAATTGTCAGAAGGTTCAGACGCAAGAGAACTTGACCATCTATTACCAAGAGCACCATCAATGAATCGTGTAGGATCTCTATTTACCCGAGATGAATGTAGCGAGTCACTACCTTGTCGGGATTCATTAATATCGAACAAACCACTGCTGGGTGCTCCGTGGAAATGAAGATCCTCTTCATCATCCGATCTCGTCAAATTTGTCGGAGAAACATGATAATCCCTTGAAGACCCTAAACTGGTTGCTCTACTCAGTCTGAAGCTCACATTGCCCCGATTGAAACTAAAACGAGAAAAGAAGCGGCTGGAAGGATTCAATTGGCGATTAATGGAAGCTCGGACAGAGCTGCTACCAGCTCTGGAAGCTGTATCCGACATAATCGATGATCGATCCCATTCTTGCAGCTCGGCATTGGAAGATACACCAGCCGTTTCGGAGAGCGAACCAACTTCGCCTTTTCTGTTTGATGCTGTCTTAAGCTGGTCTGTATCTGCTTCATCTTGGTTTGCACGTTGAGTGTAGTCATCACCATCTTTGTCGCAGGGCTCGTAAACCTGAAACAAAATCACGAATTGAAAAATTCCAGATCACATCTCATAATGTAGAAACCAATAAAAATTCTCTCCGTTAACAATCGTTCAGCAACATTACGATCGAGCCGAATGCTAGAACACGACATCGGCTACTCAAATCCAATTTTAATACATATAAATGCAACAACAAACATTCTAATCTATGAGCATGGAAATGCCGATACCATCGGTACGAATCCTTAAAACCGAAATAGCAGAATCCGAAAACAACCTGGTCGGCATTGTCTGGACCGCGACGGGATCCGGAGAGGGAGCCGAGGCAGGACGATTGGAAGACCCTAGCTTTGCCTTTGGATCGGTCCCTGCGGCCGCTGCTAGAGGAGGCCTTGCTGCCTCCAGATCCCATCTTCCCGGAGCGCCCTTCAATGATTAATTAATCAACCTCGAGACGAGGCCATGGAACCGCATTGCCGGCTCTCGGAATCCGGGCTCCCAGATCCAGACGGCGTGAAAGCTCAGCAGTGGTGGGATTTATGCAATGAGTGGGACTGAAGTTGGGTGAAAGTGAGGGAGATTTTAGGTGGGGGGGTGATGGGAGTAGCTGAGGAATGAGACAAATGAACTTGTAGAGAGAGAGAGAGAGGAAGGGAAGGGATTGCTTCTTCTTGGGGGAGAGAAAAGGAGGCGGAGGAGGAAGAAGAAGAAGAAGAGTAGGGAGCACTCACTCTCATCAATCCTTCTCTCTCTCTCTCTCTCTCTCTCTCTACAGTCAGGGTCTTCTTCAGTGACTTTCTTCTTTTTAATGGAAGCTGCTGCCGCTGATGCTGAGAAAGACATAGACAGCAGCAGAACAGACCATGGCCATGGCGTCTTCTCTGCCTGTCTTTCCGCATTCAAAATTTTGCACTTCATCATTCACTCACTCACTCGCTGCCACAGCCTCTGCCTCGTTGTCCGGCCCAATTTCAATTTTCACCTCCCTATCTCTTCAGGCCCAGCCAAGCTCAGTGCACATACCTGTCTGTGTATGCACATTTGAATTCAGGGGGAGGTCCACAGCACTTCCTATGAATCTTTGGTTCGGTTATATTTGCACTACCAGGGTTCATGAGGCCGATCCACGGTTCATTCATGATGTCCTAACGTGATCACTGGATCGATGTGGAGTCCACCATCAAGTGTTGCTCCAATGATCATCAGGACCTCATTAATGAGATGTATACTTCCCTCTTGAATCTAGACTTATTATGTCTTCGAAGGTATCTTGAGATATTGTTGTACGAAAAAGACATTAGCAAATGCGTATCTAGAACAACCCGTAACATAGTATAGATCTAGGTGATTCCAGTTGTGTCAATCGGGATAAGACGTTGAAACAGTAGGAAACAGTTTTGTTGGTCCTCTGCATATGGCTTGAATGTAGACTAATCGATATCAATCCATGCTGAAAAACCTTGTGCTTTTCATGGTAAGATGATCGGATGCAATACCAAGTATGAAACATGATCAGTAGATAGTAAAGGATAATTGAGTTGGCCACGATAGGTCAATTGATTAGCCATATTCTGTGTCTGAATAATCTTTCAAGTTAGCCATGTTGTAGTCTATCATATGATGGAGGAAAGCTATCAAATATGTTGAGCATTCTCTCGAGAAGAGGACCTCGACAAACTGAACACCACTTTGGGAAATATTCAAATATCAAATTCGACAGGATATGCACTCCGATTTGAGCAGCCAATTCACAAGGAGCAAAGGTTTTGGTGACTATTGATTAGATTTGTTACAGGCATCACCAATGCACAATCTTGTAGATAATTCTCTGAAATAAGATCCAGCATTAACAAGCTCAGTAAAACTTCTATAGATCCCAAAGCATGAAAGGCGAGGCTGCTTCACATTACCCTGAACTGAAAAAGGCTAACCATCACGCTCCTCACAACCTTGTCGGTATCCCCCAGCATCTACATCAGGACCCATAAGGCTATCAGGAAAGACTGGGTTGCAAGGAAGACTGAATTAGTCCTGAGAAAAGATGGGTTCGCACTTCGCAGTTCAGTTTAAGGCAAGAGTTACCCGATTGGGAAAACATGTGCAGGTAAGTATTAATAGTCATTGCAGAATTCTCTGATTTAAGACCCGTAAAAGCTAAGCACTCACAACTTTCGTGTTTCTGGTAGAAAGGGTTACAGATTCCTTCGACTCAACTGCCACGCGAATTGATCAGCTGCTACCACGGCACGCGATGCTGCACCAACTGAGCCATCGTACCTGCAATAGACAGTTGAAAGAAATGCCTGAGAAAAGGATCAGTATCAAACTTATTTTCTTTGATTTTTATGAAGAGATAGTAACAAAACCAAAAAACTGACACCATTTTCAAAGAATAAAAGAAGTGAAAGCTATTAAAAAGTTCACATCATGTTCATTCTGTTGCTTGGAAAATTGAGCACCAGACTTCCGTTATTACGAGAGAATGCTAAATTTGCTTACAGTGCCACCACGATGAAAGCTGCTGTCTGCATAACTACAGCACCTTCACCAGCTGGGGTCGACGTGTCTATGCATCTCGCAGAAAACCAGTTCTCATGGATGGATGTAATCATGTCTGTCAGTAGATTCCATCATCAGTACATGTCAGACTCGAGACTGTAAAGCTGAGTTTTCCATTTTGCCAACTAATATAGCCCCAGCCGACATTGAGAGGACGGTTAAAAAATACCTTTTAGGATATGTCTCTGCTGTAGTGCATCGGCTTACATATTCCAAGAAACTGCCAGCACCTTTTAGATCATGATGATCGCATATATGCCATTTTATTTACATTAAACCAATGGTCAAAATTAAGGGCAATACCTTGCATTATAATACTTTAAAACTCTTACCATTACATCATTATATTGCAGATTCTTGTCCCCTTCAGCATTGTTTTGCAGAAAGGTTTCAGAAAATTATGTTTATATTCGCCTAAACAGAATTCTGTTTTGCTATTTTCCGACAATGACAATTATGTTATGATCATAAAGGCTGATCAGCTAAGTGGGTTATAATCGAAGCACATCAGCTGAGACCATCAGTATGTTCATCGTAGTTTGGATGTTGGACCTAGAGAGAGAGAGAGAGAGAGTCTGTACATTGGTTTGGCCCAATGAAGAAGGTCTCCATCTGCAGCTTTCCACGGTTGACAAAATCAATGAATTGACTCAGCTCGATAGGATCTGCTTGCATGCCTTCACACTTCAATCTGCAACAACCTGAATTTTCAGAGCCTGGGTTTTAGAAGGGACAAAACTGACAAACAACACTATCAGAGGATGGAATAGATGTTATGTGACAGGAGCAGACATGGAAAGACTCAATCTATTAAACTAAGCCAATAGGGTACATCACGTGCATTACCCAGATTAACAGGAGCAACGCATACATTGATGTTGCTAATTACCACTTTTTTCGAATCCCAACATTTTTCTGAAACAAATTAGCACCCATAATTGCGTGATTCAAGATTATCCAGTTCGAGAAACAAACATTTCTAGTAAACGAGTCTCCCGGCTCTCCCGCATTCAAATTCCTTCACCATATCAAGCTGCTCTTTTTGTGGATCTTCCACATTACATAACTAGTCAGTACAATGCAAAACTCAGCTGCGTAGTCGAAAAGGCAAATTCAGAGACAGTCAATTTACATGGTAGACAACAGACGAGACGGTCCTGTTGGGTCGTAGTTGAGCAGCAAAGCAGCCTTCAGGGGTTGCCCTGCACGACTCAAAAACCAAATGATAACAGACACAGTTTCACAAGCTTTCAGTGAAAGAGAATAAGAAATGGGAAAGGGCAAGTGTTGACAGATGCCGTCACTCACCGGAGGAGCCGACATTGCCAGTCACCCACTTGTCCCAAGTTTTGCTTACGAAATTCCAGTCCATGAGACGAAGTCGAAATGCCCGAAGGAGGACGGCGAGGGAGAGCGAAAGACGACTACTGTCCAGAGATCGGAGTGGGGCCGCGGCCACTGAGGTCGACCAGCTGCTCGGAGGGGAATGAGGATCGCCGGTGACGAATTACTGAGCAGCTCCGGTAAGGCCTGCAGGTGTGGCCAAGAAGAAATTACGTCTTATATCTTTAATGAATATATATATATATATATATATATTTCTTAAATCTGATGGATGAATAAGCATTGGGCTTGAAGAGAGTGGTGAGAGAAGCCCAACCCACTTGTCAGGCCCGGCCCATATTCAGGCCCAATACAGAAGGGGCACAGTTTCTCGCGAATTGGTTAAATGTATAAAGTAGTTTATATATTGTTATTTTTACAGAGAAAACTAGAGTATTGAACCGGTACGTTGCATCAGTTTTATAAAGAAAATTTATTATGAATTGTTAGATATCAAAAAATTATTAATAGTGACTTATAGTTTATATTAATATATAGAAAATTGATCTTATAGTATATATATAAACTTTAATATAATAAATTCATAAACATGCAAGATAAAATTGATTTAAGAGCTCATAAACTTATCGTTCATGTAAAATATTTCATATACAAAAAAATATAAAATTTCAAACTTTTAAAAGAAAGATTAATAATCACAGAGTCTATTTTATTTTTATAATAAGTATTTGTAGTTGTCTTTTTCTCACTCATATTTCACGTATTAATTTTATAAATTTGAATAATTTTATATAAAATGACCAATCAGTTCAACTAGAGATTAACTTAATTTAACTTTTATGAGTTCAATTTATATATATAATCTTCCTTTGTGGGTAAGGATTGTTATTGTTCTATATAATGAGACATTATAACATTATAAATATTTTGTATACATTATATTAACTCTGTTTTTTTTATGTATTTCTTATTGTTTTAGAATTTATTAAGAGGTAATCATTTTTGTGTTTCATGATTCTTATTTTTAACACGTTAAATTTTACTTTAATTTTAATGTGATCGTACATATATATGTTTAGTTGTTATAATAAATTATATATATGCTTCCATAATTTTCATAAGAATATCAAAAAGTTTATATCAATTTCTACAAGTTAGGTTCAATTTTTATGATGTCAAGTGTTTATATACATTTATCACTGACATATAATTAAGAAATTACAACAAAAATTTTCTCTTAATTCTATTTAGAAAGAGATTTATGTACATTTAACTGCATTTATTAAATATTTGTAATTGTTGTTTCTTTTTTAATTTTTTTTCCATATTATGTTAATTATATTTTGTTTATTACATAGTGAGTAGGAGATTTAGATATATTAATTGCATTTATAAAAATAATTATCTTTGTTTTTTAATTATCTTTTTTCATTTTTTAAAATTTTCTTTTAACCATTTATTATGCACACAATCTCATTTATTATGCACCCAAATAAATTTTAGTTATATATAGATTTAATAAATTGCCCTCAATAACTCTAATTAAATTGAAAAAGAAAAAGAAAAATAACGCGTCAAATGTAGGGATAAAACTATAATTTTCGATAACTTTCTCTCTATTCTCTCTTTATGCCTCCTGTCCTATTTTCCCTTTTCCTCCCCTCCTCATACCGTTTCTACCTTCACTTTTCCATTGCATTTAGTTTTTTTTTTGTTCTTATTTCATTTTAATATAATTTTTCTTTAAAAATTTGTAATAAAATAATTTTAATTAGTTTATCAACCGCGCGTAGCGCAGTGCAAACTCTAGTATTAATAAATGATATATAACAAGAGAATGCTGATATTAAAGGTATTTTTTATTACAGTGGCTATAGCTCTTTGTGTAATAACCTATTTGCATTCGGTTTTTTTGACAACGAAATTGAAGCGTCAAATTTAGCTGACAAGATCAACATGATTATAGTGATTTTTTGCCAAATTTAATAATCTTTAGAACTAACTTGGTTATCATGTTCTTGTTATATTGAATCTGCAAGACCTGATGATTCCACTCGCGACTATCCTGCTTAGAGACAGGGCCTGAGCTTGATCGACATGCAACTGGAAGTTGATGTCCTCATGATATCATATGATCAGCAAGAGATCGTGTTTCCACTCAACTTCCATGAACATATAAGGCTCCTTCTCGATCAGCCTGCAACTAGAAGTTGAGTTGCAGTGGATGCTTCTCTCGGATCTCAAGTTCCTCTGATTGTTTCCCTTGGTTTTGATTTGTATGTTTTAAAAACATTTTGAGAACATAACATTTAGGGTGTACTAATGCAATGTAGCATGGGGTTAACAACGTGATCTATGTCGTGAATAAGAATAATTATGATTTAATGTATTTTACAATATTTTATTTTTAGTCTTGGAGCCAATTAAGTACTTAGATTATGATGTCGATATTAAAGATGATGGCAATCGATGTTGCTTTATATCTAAATAGAATTGCTCGAAATATATCTATTTATTTGTCGAATAACAACGCGAGTAATTAGCTTAAGACGGGTTTAGTGCAACTGATTTCTGATTATTTTCTATTGTTTGAGCTTCCATATTTTATAGTTGTGCTTATCTTATTATGAATCGAGAAGAATGAACTGATACAGTTACTAAATCGAAGAAGTTAGACTGATAGCTCAACCTGACACTTTTGTATGATTGCCAATTTGAGTTGAAAAGATAATATTGCTGATCTAACTTTACCGATATAAATTTATTTATGGTAATTTAAGGAATATGAGAAGCCGCATGTTAGTTGGTGATGTTGCAGGAATAAAAGTTCGCCTAGCTGAGAATGATATACTTCTTTTGAGAGCAACGTGGTGTGATTTGTCCCCATATACATGTATATGGCTTATCATTTGCTTAAACTGCAAAATATCGAAATTATATAGCATGTATTCAGTTACAAGATGGCCCATGAGCCGAATACAATGAAATATAAATTCTTATAGTTAATAAAGAGGCGCGACAAGCATTTCCAGGGACGTCATCCTCAACAATGGGGTCTAAGCCCGCAACTTCAGGATCGGGGATCCTCTCTTGGGTCTTGCCAGTTGCCCTAGGGCTGATATTTCGAGATCAAATTATTATGATAAATATGGGCAGGCTAAGGGCCATAATCTTCTCAGAGAAATTATTTAGCACGATGGTAATTTGTTTTGAATTATTGAAAATTTTAGTGTAGCAGTAGCCCGCAGCTAAGGAGATTCAAGTTCTTACCAGTGGAAGGTCTCCCGCCGTTTCCCATTAGGAAATTACTGGTTATGTGTTGTGAGCTCAACTAGGGTTTAGATTTATTCACGATAGGTTAGATTTGCTTCCAAAACTTGCCCCGATTCCGAGCTCGATTTTGCAATGTGAAGTCGGTTTTGGCATTCAAGGGTATTAATTGCAAACCATATGCCCCATTTAAAAATGATGGTTGCACATGCAGGGCCTACGTCGTCACATTAGCTCAAATCGTTTATTCTTTTGTATTAAGTATGTATACTTACTTAGGCATTCCACCTTGACACAAATGTTGATGTTATGCCCTTTGCGGTCGAACATTGGAGATCTAAACGTTAGTTCGATCTCAGTATTATTAACTTTGTTGGAATTGTTGCTCCTTGTTCATTGACCTTTTTCAGATTAATTGTTTCCAATTTTAGAGGTTACGTATTCTCTAGATAGCTTTTATTTGTTTTTACTTTTGAAGATATGTTAAAATTCTTTAATTACTAGTTTTAATATGTTTAACGATGCATTCAGGCACAAGACAAAGAACGTTCAGAACTTATTACTAGGTTGACTAATTAGCCTTTACCACTCAATTTATTATATTTCAGCATGCACATGTCCTTATTCATTTGGATCATCCCTATGTGGTCCAATATAATCAATTATTTTTTCTACCCTTAATTAGAATAAGCATTACGGATTTATTAATATCAGAAGAGACTGTAAATGTCATTGGAAAAACCGACTCGAATTTCGTTAGCCGTTCCAATAACTGTATTCATGCATTTTAATCAATTCCTAAACAGATTTTATGGATTGTAGCAGCTTGCCAGTATTGTTGGCCTCCCCTGTGGAGGGAACCCTAGCCTTCACCATGCTTAGACACGGGAAGGGGATCGTTCACGGGGATCTGTCTCGGGTAAATATTTTTCTGGATGCCAACAATAACGTGAAGATCGGTGATTTTGGACTCCATAAGTTATATATGACCGTACTCTTACTATACTTTTTTGTAGACATAAGAAGAGATGATAGCTGATTTGTTGCACAATACTGGTTTTAACGTGAGATAATCAACAACTACTAAATAAATCTTTGGTAAGTTACTTAAATTTTTAGTAAATTACTAGTAAAGAAAGTAGGATTACAAATTTCAATGCAAATTGCACATATTTCGAAGTTTCGTGTGATGGAGCTTCCACATGGGATGCAAAAAAGATGCCACAGAGGATGCATCGGATTATCAAGGGGACGTCTCTGTTATGTTAAGGGTGATTATCCATTTTTGCGCCTTTGGTCCATCGACAATCCCAGGGCATCGCGTGATTGGAATCTCAAGCACATCGTCAATATGGCTTTGCTGGATCAACGCTTTGTCTACATGGCTCGTAAGTTTTCGGACCACCACATATGGACTGTACCTTGTGGGATCGACCCGAATTTGGAAGCTGTACTTATTGGGACTTCCAGAACTATTTGGAGGTACTTCATTAAGGCCGACAGGCTTGAGGCAATCTATGAGTCAATTGAAGAGGAAGTACTGCCTCCATGGTACAATTCCCTTTTCACCTACACAAGCTGCATAATTCCTTCAAAACATTTTCGAAGCAGGAGAGACTGATCGATTACATGCACGTCACCAAGTTTTCAATTCGTAGATTCGACAAACACTGTTATACCCGGTAAATGACAATGACATCCTAGGCATTTGAAATAGTACAATGATGAATGGTTGTGTATGTCCTGTTCGAATTTTAGGAAGAAATGCCTTCACTGTTATTCCAAAACCATACCACTAGTGCAAAAAGCCGTGAAGAGAAATCGAAGCTCGAGTGAATCGCACTTCACTATCACGAATGAATAATATCTGGCAATACGAACAATAATTAATGGAGACAATACCCTGCACACAGGTCATGCAATGGCATGCTTGTTTATTTTCTCGCTATTCTTGATAAATGGACTAGTGATGAATGATGCATCTTATTTGATCTTGTAATGTAATATGTGTATATAAGCCATACGCCTCTTCGAGGAACTAATCTATATATATATATGAATCGGTATTGAATTTGACCTATCAAATCTATGCTTCCGTGTACTCTTCTGGAGAAGAAGCCATGCCGGGACAAGAGGGATTGCAGGGATATGGGCAATCTATCTTCTGGAAAGGCGTCCGGTCATAGAACCAATTCGCCACTGCTTTTGCAACTGACTGCAAAATGGAAAAATGGAAGCGTGAGACTAAAAGCATCATTTCGCAGCGGAACCAGTTGCACTATTTCGTTTTCACGGATGTAAACACGCTCAATTCCTACTCGGCCGGTTCTCTGATGTAACTACTTAACACCGAAAAAGAGAGTGCCGAAAATCTGAAGCGGGCCTCATACCGTTTTGGCCAATACTGGGGAATCATCCCGGAGCCAAAGCTCTTGCATTTCGGATTGGCAATGGGCATAGCAAGAATCTACGAACATTCCTGTTGATCGGGACCTCTGTAGTCTACTCAGTGCATATAAGAACCTCATCCTGAAATCTGAAAAGGGAAGAAAACAAGTGATTAAGACCTATCATACTTGCGCATTTGAAAGTGAAACTAAGTTTACTGCCCGAAGTTCAGGTTTTCCATTACCCTGCATGACTTTTAGTTGAACAGGTGAACAATTACTAATGTCGAGCTTGCAGCTAACCCAGGCTCCTTGAGGGTCCGCATCACGCGGTGCCAAAATATTCCTTATCTGCAAGCAGCAGACATTTGTTCATCAGTTTATAAGCAAACTAAAGAGATGCATAACCGATATAACTTATACTTCCATCAAAGGCTTCTTTAATGTTTAGAGAGAAGGGGATATGCCACAAATCCGGGACCCAGTAAAGAATTTTACATGAAAATGATTCTGCTGAGTGGCCTTTAAAACTTACTATCAACGAGACAATTTCATCAGTTCTGTCTTTCTAACTCACTATCATGCAGCAGAAGTAAAATTTTGCAGATGAAGAATGAGCTCTATGTATGTGCCGGTTTTCTCTAATTTTGAGAAGTGTCTAACCTGCCAAGAGTCGTATGCAGCATTCAGGATGAAGAGAGGTGTCCGGATTTGTTGAGCAGTATATTGAGGGAAGAAACACTGTAATGTTACCAAGATAATAAGACTCAGTCAAGTGCCAAAGATAAGGAGAGGAGCTAAAACTAAAGGTGAAAATTGTCTTGCTCACCAATCCGGGACTAAATCTTGAAGTACATGACCGAGGCAAATTCTTTGATGAACCCTGAAGATATATAAGATCAAATGAGAAATTCGAGCCTCAAACAGAGTAACCGGAATCTCTGGGCAGGGCCTAGAGTGATTACATGTGTCATAACAACTTCATTGAAATAGGATTGTATGTGACGTGTGCCCGAAACATCTCTCCTGACATTAATCAAACGCCACGTTAGGAATCATACAAAGAAAAGCCAAACAAAGTTAAATTCTTTTCTGCCTTTCTTTGTTTTCAAAATTGATCACACGGTTTTTATTAGAGCTTACACATTAATAAAATAACCAGCATCTGAAAGGCATTTTACTTTTGCTCCCATAGGCAGGAGAGCTTTGAAGCCATCACAATGCAGTATCGAAGTCAATCCACCAGCAGAACAACCGGAGAGAATAGCCTGCCGTGAAATAACAATTTGCTCAGGAAACTGATGAGGATAAGAAGAAGATCTAACTAAATTAGTAAATGACTTTCATCTTTTGATGTCCTTATTTTACGTTTTCTGCATTCTTCATTCCTTTCGCCAATAGATCTTCAATCACTGCAAGCCAAATCCGCGCACCTCTGAAGTGTAGTTTAGTAACCTGAAGGGACAATATGAAATACAGCAATGTTTTGGATGAAAAAAGGAACATGAGTTTCAGTAAAACGGAGGTTTATCTGGTATATTAAAAGTTTCTTGGAGTTTATCGAAGATCTTACATGATTGACAGCCTCCACATCGCCAGTAAATGATGAACCGTCACAATACCTCACCTTGACCCTATTCCAGTTGTAAAAATCTGTCCCGAAGCGTAACCTCTTGTCATACTCCAGTATCTCATAACAAGAGTAAACGTACAGTAGACTCCCAAAGAAACACGAACAAGATTTCAGTTTTACCCGGGTTAAAGTTTCTGCTGTTGCTTAATATTCCAGAGAAAGCAATCTGTTTCACCATATGATCAGAGGAACCAAGACGGGTTTTTTTTCGACCAAGGCAAGCTGTCACATTGTTGCACCAGCCTCCACCCTGATGACCCCAAAAAGGGAATATCAGAAGATACTTTATTAGCTAAATAAAACAATTACTATTTTTTTTTTGTTACAAAACTAAAATAGTTTTTTCAGAAAGCAATGATCGGTGGCTTGCTGCAATGATAATAATACCAGAAAATCAAGAACCATGTTTTGCATTCTTAAATGCAATAAGTGGGCAACTTTGTCCAGACAAATAAAGGAAACAGCCGACTCTCGAAGAGGGAGACAAACCTCTATATGTACCAACCAACTGTTGATCCCCGATCCGAATCCTTTATCCCAGTGGTAAGCTGGGGGACTGCCATCTAAACAAACTGCAAGACAAATTCACAATCCAGATTCAACCGCACAGTTGATGCCAAAAGCGAAGACTTCCAATTATCCTTCAGATGAAGGGAAATGTTAATGGACTTAGCCATATCGAGTCTCTCACCGGCGCCTTTAGCCACGGCACTTTCAAGGAGAGTCATCCCAACATATAAGCCTTCAGTTTTAAGCAACAGCAGCAAACCCAATGCAGAGCATATCCATTGACCCAATCTGGGATCAGCCATTCTGCACCTAATAAATTAATCAACAAAACATTGAGTTACTAAAAATATAATGAAACGGCAGAAATGTTCATTCAGAAAACATCATAGAAAGAATCGAACTTTAAAATCCTTTTCCAGCTTGACATTAAAGCAACCCAATGAAAACATCTTTCCAGTGAAAAAAAGAAAAAAAGGCAATGAGTAGAAAGCTCTTTGCTTTTAGCAGATTCTGCGCCCACTAACAAGCACGCTCTCCCATTAGTATTCAAGCATTCCAGAGTTTTACAAAGCAAAAACCAAGATTGGAACTTTGACTGGATGCCGACAACATTCGTTACTGTGGCCAGAGTTCTGCCGTGGTACCTGAAGGGAGAGAGATTTGGAGGGATGAAGCTCCCAAAACGAGCCGTTTTGAGAGAATGTAGCTTCAACCCAGTTCACAGAGCTCAGTGCTCAATCATGGGGTGATGGGCAATTGTGCGCTCCTGTGGTGGGTAGAGCAGAGAAAGAGTGGTGAGAGGGAGAAAGGGAGGGGAAGAAGGAAACTGTTTGTTTATGTTGTGCTATGTAGAAAGCAAGCGGAGCAGCCATAGCTTCGCTGCTTATAAGGAAAGACAGGGAGACCAACAGCAGCAGCACAGCCAGAGCCGACACTTACTGGCCCAAATCTCCAACAAAAACTGTTCGGTTTTTTCCTCTTTATTACCCAAGAAAAGCGTTTTTTAGCTCAAATTTGACGGCATTATTATGCGTTTTCTTCCTCTTTTTTTTTTTTTCGCTATCTTTCGGCCAAAAAAAAGGACCTTTTATTGCTAACAAAAGGATAAGAATATGTTCTATCCGGTGATGATCAGAAAGGTAACATTAACATGGGTGGATAGATACTTATGTCATATGATCTGGCCAAATAAAACTCGAAAATGTAATTCTACAATTGGCATATAATTATATACTTTACAATTTTCATGTACATTCTTTCGTATATTTATTTGCGAACGATACGTCTCTTCTCCGTATTTATGATTTGTCTTATGCCTTTTTATTAGGATATTTTTCCTTTACTGTCGCGATGCTCAACCATGAACGACTTTTATATGGTATATGATACCCTCCGACTAGCTCTAGCAAGTACCTTTGTCCTTGTTTGCTATGTGAAACTCTCATGTCTCGTCAATTCCACAAGTTATTTTTACAAAAAGTAGATGAAAGTGAAGACAAAAAAAAAACTCATTTTCACTTTTTTCTCTATGTTTTAGGATTACATCTGACAGGGGCGGAGTCAGAACCTTTTATCAGAGGGGGCAAATTAAAATTTTTAATATTTAGTTAGACTTATAAGTGATTTTTTAGGGCAAAGATCAAATAACAAAACATTTTGGGGGGCATTTTATGTCTTTCAAGGGGCAAAATTTTAAATTTCGAAGGTGCGTTTGGTTTCAGAGTTAAAGTAATTTTGATTTTGATTGTAGAAAATGACAAATGATTATGCAGTGTGTTGAGTTAAAATTAAATTTTTTGTGATTTTAACTGCGAAACCAAACGGAGTATGATAAATTTATATACATATTTAATTGAAAACTGAAATGATATAAGTCAGATCTCACTTTTTTCTTCACTATCGCTCGTTTTTCGTGCTTAGGAGGTACACAAATTCTCAGGATGCAAGCAACTTCAAGACGTATTAGAAATTTGATAATCTGAAATTGCAATTTCCTGAAAGAATTCGCGGACTCATACCTGTTTTAGGGGGGAAAAAAAGATCGACTCATGTACAAGTAAGTATAAAAGTTCCCTATCATCGACGTCAACTTCAACGAGAACGAGTTAGATGTTGATGGAATTGAAGTCTGAGATCAGCAACCTCCCATTTTTCCTCTCTCTCCCAAGCTTCAAAGAAAAGAAGAGAAAAAAATCCTAGAAGTCACGTTGCAAGTGCATTCAACGCCACGCCACGCCACGCCACGCCAAGCCATCGACTTCCTCTACCTCCCGGTTACCTTCGATCCCGATGGCTCTTCTCCCCTTCCTTTTTCTTTCCCTTTATCTCCTTCTCCTTAACTGCAATGGAGGTTTTTGTTATTTAACGGACAATCATTGATTGCTGAGCTAAAAAAAGAGTTAGATGTTGATGAAATTACATCACATATCGACGATGTGTGTAGCGGGCATCGGGTGACTCGGGCCGACCCCACGAAACGGGATCTAAGTGGGGACAAGGTCACGACGAATCTCATTGATGGAAGCGCGCCCACTATTGAATGCGGGTCAGCGGGTCACAGGCTGAAAAGGGCAGCTGCGGCGTCTCATCCTAACAAAGAAGGGGGACAGCTGGTTCCACTTCGATCGGTGGGAGCCCCGGAAATTCTAGGCTGCGAGTGGTCGCTGGTGGGACCGATGTGGGAATGACAGGTGGTGGGTTGTGATTCGAGGGAGTGGTCGTGGGTGAGCGGTCAGTCTGGTGGAACTAAAAAAGGCTAGGGGCCGATGAGAGCGCGATGGACGGTGATCGGGTCAAGTGGGGCACCCCCCCTCCCCCTCGTGCCCACCTGATAGAGCTCGCATGTGATTGATTAGCTATAATTCCCATTGAAGAAAACTATTCTCTAATTATTATCCAATGTAATTCTCCCCTTGTTATAATGGCGACGATTGTGATGTAATTTTTCGTGAGAATACGGAATATAATGGTTAGTCTGACGAGGAAAATACTTACAGTAAATAAAGTCAGTACCAATACGTTGCTTGCCAATTATGTCATGCTTCATTATTCATTATGTGTGATTTTTAGGAAGATAAAATCCAGAAAAAAAAAAAAAAACAATGTTTGAAGGAGTATTTCTTTAAGGAAAAAGGAAGTGGGACGTACCCTAACACAATAATTAATAATTAAATGGTACGGATAGTCTCACTAAATATTGAACTTGAAATGTTTTAGTTATTAGACGAGTACATATATTACTGTACTGCATTTTCTTTTGATAACGACCTAATTCATTCGTTTGCTATAATTATGTATGTACTTTTTTTATGTTATGTATCGAGATATGGTCCCGTTTCTTTGAGGACTGATCTCTTGCAATCCAATTGTCAGATTAACTTTTTATGGGATTTATATAACGGAAAGGTTTGTGTGTTTATTTTTTAAAAAATTTTTAACTCAACTCCACTTATTTTCAATTCAACAACACAATCATTACTTTTTAAAATTTTTAAATTTTTTTAATCATTCAATTTAATTTTTAATATTAAATTATTTTAACTATTCATTACTTTTTTACAATTCAACAACACAATTATTACTTTCTCTCAACTATTCATTACTTTTTCACACTTTTTTTCATAATTCAACAATACAATTATTACAAATCAATTAAAACCAAAACTCAATTCAACTCAACTTAACTCTAAATCCAAACGCACTCTAAGATATTGGTTGCTTGAAATCGTGATTGATCATCTATCATTTTCTTTAAAAAAAAAAATTGATGTTGCCAAAAACGAAAGAAAATGGGGGTTCCTTTGGTCCCATTTCATCCGATGACACTTTGGTTTCCGAGATTGCGTTAGATTCTTCGGAATGCTCCTCGAAACTGATATTTTGGAAACAATGCAAATGCACTGCACGACTCAAACGACACGAGAGCTGGCATACAAAGACACGTAAATTATTGTCTGCAAGTGTAATATTGGCTTTTGTGGCATAGTGTGTCGCAATATATATTTAGGAGCATCCTAATATCAAAAAACGTGCCAATCTACTAATATGAATTTTTAATTATTCACAAGTTTTGAACTCGAGATATGTTTAAGGAGAATAAGTGACAAATCATTTCAATCAACTTACGTTGATTACAATATGTTTGTTTTAAGAAAACAGTGATCGCCGAGCAAAAATTAACCAAAATAAATGACAAAAAGTCACCTGCACAGTTGAAATATAATGTCAATATTAATATTATTTCTACCTACGGTCGCATTAATAAAATCATATCACCAGCATACACTGAGGCAAATTCCAAATATTGGTCAGAAAGAAAATACCTACCAAAGAGGGGAAAAAAGGTCAATAAATGAATCAACTAAACATGGTCAGTGATTCAGGTCAAAACGAAAATGAATTTAGGTGCCGTTTTTGAATCGACTCGTGTCTAACTAGCTAGAGTTTCTCGACTGTTATTACGTCGCGTTCATAAACCTTACCAAAAAAGAAGAAAATCCACATGCACAGTGAAATATCGATAGGGGGATGTATAAGTCGATGACAACCGATTGTGACTAGCCACGACTAGATCGGAAAGATGCGTATATGCTTATCCGAGATCCGAAAAGATAACTAGCCACGTAATTTTTTTTTTGTTATTAAATGAAAATGGATAAGAACAATGCATACAATGATAAAATTGCGAATGGACTAATTATTAGAGGAAGATTGAATCAGACCTCCGCCAATGGCAAATCTTTGTGCTGATGCTTGTCGAGATAAGAAGAAAGTTGGACAAGTTACTTTCAAGAAAAAGCAGCAGCCCACTTATTTAAAGGCTGCGGCTCACTTTGCATATTATAACGATAACGATTTTTTTGCTGGATATTATAACGATAATGATATAAAGATGCATATTTCGCATCAACGCCAAATATAATTAATGCATTCAATTTTTTAAAAATTATTTTCTTAATTCAATAATTGTTATCGTTGTGGACGCATCTTTTCCTCATTCTTCCTCCGAATCCTCGATGCGAAGTTTCATCCAATCATTTCTTATCAATTGAGAGTTCTTATCTATACGAAATCAGTTTGGCTGGAGACTGACGAATCATCTGAGCTATCGCGAAGATTAATTTTAACGTCTTATTACACTCGTATATAATTCTAACTTAAAGTTTTTCTATTGAAATTTCACATCACATCAGTTGCATGTTTTGCATTAAATTCGGTGCCCGAAAGCAACTTGGAAAGAATAATTATTCAAGTCATCGCAATGTGGGGCATGCTCAATTTCAATACGCAACAACTTCCCACTAGAGGATACATATGGTTACATATAGAGCGGGCTCAAATCAATGAAAGAGACACCAGAACAGAAGAAAGGGAGGCTTGCGAAGAAAAAAGATTGCTTCAACTTCAAATCGCATGTATCGACCAACTACGCGCGTATTCACGAAAATTCAGATAACTTCAGCACGCATCGATTATACATAATCTCGTTTCCTAGACTAAATATTGTTCCGTTTAAGGGGAAATAACATTGCAATTTCAATAGATAACATATACGTTGTTTGTCATATGTAAATCGAACCGAATTTTTTCATGGTCCTCGCAATGAGAATGTCATCAATTCCGGGGATAAGTTGCTACCGATTTCAATACTAAAATTTAAGGTAAATCATGTTAATGTGATTGGTCTTTCCATGTTCTTCCAACCTGAATCTCCACCAGAAGAAGCCTTTTATCTTGTATATATTAACTCAGTCACATGCCCTCACATCCTCATCTCACTAGTGTTTCCCTTCGTCTATCGGCCACTGAATTAATTAACAAATTAAAAGCTTATTTAATTAATCGATTAATTACCAAATCTACTCTGAAGTAGTTGCTACGATTTTTTTTAATTATATATTCAGGACGCAGAATTAAATAAGTTTATAGACAAACTTATAGGTCTGATAATGAAGCCAGAATGTTCGACAGACAATCAATGAGAGAGAGGTTGGGACAGCATCAACATATGAAATCTACGCTCGAATCTTAAGCCCGTAAATCGAGAAAGAAATTCAATAGATTAAACCGATCATATTCGTCAAAATACTTTCTCCTGGTCTCATTTTCAACAATTTAACTTATGGCCATTCTTTAAAATAATTTTATCGAATAAAAACAAAAGAAAAAAGGTATTCTCTTATTTATCTTCGTAGCTTAATTTATTATATTATATGCATTTTAATCAATTCCTAATGAGTAAAAAATAAAGACAAAGAAAACTTTGTTTTATTAGGCAGCTGAAATCAGATTATTTATTTATCATATTCTATGTATTCTATTCAAATTTTAATGAATAAAAAATATATTTTTTTTGTAGTTATTTTACGTTTTAGGCAGTATTAAAAAATATAAATATTGTAATTACTTATTCTATTTGATTAGATAAAATGGAGAAAACTAACGCTTCGGTCCTCAAATTTGTAGAAGGTCAACAATTAGAAATCCAAATTTTTTAGTCTTGCGGAAAACCTCACTTGAGGGGAAGGCGGCTAACCAGGGGAGCTCTATTTGTTTGACCCCCTCCATTTGCTGCTGCATGCAACCTAGCTTCATTGGGGGCCCCCCTAACCAGCGGCTTCCCCTTCAGGCGTCGAGCCCCCTAAGGCAAAGGGACTTGTCCGACTCCTTCCCCTTGCCGCTAGTGACCTGGCTGAGGGGTAGACGGTAGGCTAAGGGACCCCCAGCAAGTCCGTCCTTTCCTATCACTCTTCGTTTTTTTGACGAAAAGTGAGAGTAGGGGGAGCAGACCGGTTAGGGCTCCTCGGTCAACCACCTCCCCCTCAAGTGAGGTCACCGATGACAAGTCATGTGCTTGGTGACTCACATGGGAGCAGTAGTCGGCCAGGACCTCCCACCCCAAAAGGCAAAATTTTTTTTTTAAAAAATGGTCTCATTCCTCTTGATATTTATTGAAACTTTTAAATAATAGATTCTTAAAACTTTATATCAATATGTGGCGTCTTAGACTATATTAATAGTTGTAATATATTTGACGCTGCTAGCACCATATAAGCGTCCACATCAGCTTTTTGTTGAAGGAATCGACAGCGAACTCAACTGTAAGACGAAATCAGAATTGGAGGAGCGAATTGCTGGCACAATTCATTCGGACCTTTCAAGTGATGGCTCGTTACGATTTTGAGGAACAAAGTGTTTAGTTTTCTCTAATTAATAATAGTCTAATTTTGTATTCGTGGCCCAACTCAAGCTTGTCCGAGGCGTATCCTTGTCGGCTCGTGAACGTCTGGGCCCATGTTTTGATTGGGCCAATGGGCCTTATCAGCTCAAAAGCCCAATCGGCCCAAGGAGCTGAACCACGTTTACTGAATCTTCAGGAACGGGAGCCGTGGAGCCGGAGCTATACCCCGACACCGCCACCGGCGCCGCGGCCTGAGCAAGCACCAGGTCCCCCGGCGGCCAAAGATCGGAACTTTGAGCTCTTCCCTTCCCGTTTATTTGTATTTCCCCACCAAAAAAATATTATTTTCCTTGTCGGGGTAGTGTGCAGTATCTCATATCATGCAAAGGGGTCTGACTGTGCTCCCGCGCCTCACCATTGTACCCTCCTTCACCAGGTGTCTCTCTATCCCTCTGTCGCCGCCCTCCCCTCTCTACCCTTTGATCTACTCCAACCCATGAATGGAAATGCGAACAGCTTTGGTTGTCTGTTCTTGCATTTGTTGACTCTTGTTTCTTGGAGTGCAGATTTTGTATGAAAAAGATGAGTACAAATCCTTCTCCAGTTGTCCCCAAGTTCATCTCTGTGGAAGCCCGCGATATCCACTCTAGGAGCCAACCTGATGGTATTGCTATTACCTTACTGCTACTGTTACATTGGAGGGTCTCTTTCCTCTTGTTAGCAAAGTTGGGAGTTTTGATGGAGTTTGTGGCCTTGGGAGCTAAAACCTGTGAACTGATACAGTTTTTGAATGTTGGGTTCCATACAGGCTTCAGATTCCGTCTTGTATCGTACAATGTATTGGCTCAGGTATGATGCAGTTGAATCTTGTTCCAGCCTCTACTTATTGATGTAACTGTTTCACCGGTTATGTAATCTAATCCCTCTGCGGTGTTGGGAAAATGGATTCGTAATCTGATTCCAAATGTTCTGCGTTTCTTTGCGTAGTGAATATGGTAGGATGAGAATGTGGCTAAGCAGCATTCATTCCGTTTTGTACCGAACATGACTATATTTAGTATGGTTCAATGGATCAAAGCTGTCTTTCTTCGTGGAAAGGAGATTTAGGACAAGGTTGTCAAAATTCTGCTTTTGTAGTGGGATGCCTTTGGTTCTTATTTTATTCCTCTGCAGTTGAATATTGACTACTTACCACAGGCGACTAGTTTTGGAAAACAGGCTGTTACTCTACACCTTTAATCCTGAATTCTGTGTAAGACAAGTTTGTTACCGCTGTTTCTGATGTACTTTCATCATTTATAGATTATTGATGGCTGAGATAGTTTTCTAGAGGTCTGACTGATTGCCTTTACAAATGACCTCTAAACTGATGACATTTATAAGTGGAAGAAGCTCCTTTGAACTTTGTGATGTTTTCCCTTAAATAAAGCCTGCTTGAGGAAGGAGTGTGCTGTAATCTGCTAACATCTTTGAAGAGGAGTCTCCATGTAACCCAGTGATATGAGTTTTAACAAAACCCATAATAACTACTCTTGTAAGATTTATCCAGTTTCCGGGACAATGTTTAACTCTTTCTCTCATACCAAATAATAACACTAAGCCCTTCTTTTATATGCTATTTTGATAAGGTTTTAGTTACCTAGGATTATATTTTGAAAAAGAGGCGTGCCTCCAGATCATTGGCAATTTGCCATTATCAATACCATTTTCTGCTGCTCATTTTAAAAGTTGATTCACAGATCCAGACTTTTGACTTTTATATCAATTTACTCTGTAGGTTTATGTGAAAAGTTCCTTATTCCCTCATTCTCCAAAGGCTTGCCTCAGGTAGATATTTCGGAAAATGTGGATTCTCAAATTCTGTTTGTACACTTCTTTTCTTATCCTTATGTTGTAACCAACTTTGATCTCGTTCTTGAATGTTGGCCACTTAGCTATAGTGATTCTGGTAGAGATCTATTTCTGCATTCTGTCTTTACAGTTGATGGGCTAAAAGATAGACAATTCATACGTGTTACAGATGGAAAGCTCGATCCCAGGCGATTTTAACTGTTCTTAATAACCTCAAAGCTGACTTTTTATGCTTACAGGTTTGCATCCATTTCTAATGCTATCTTAAAATTCTCAGCATCCTATGCTGTTGGTTAATTTCTTGATGACCTCGTTTTTCCCATCTTATGTAATATTTTATTTTTATAGTTGACAATGCAATCTTCATCAGGAAGTGGATGAGTACGACGGATTTTACAGAGCTAATATGGAAAATAGTGGTTACACTGGCATATATATTCAGAGAAGTGGACAGAAACGTGATGGTTGCGGCATTTTCTATAAGCAAGACAGGTTAATGCATTTTTCTCTTAAGAGTAGTTTTACAAAGGGGATGTTTACTGCCCATCAGAGTTCCTTTGAGAGGCAGATTGGCAAATGAGCCCAATCAAGTGGCTAATCGTAAAAGATCTTTTCCATTTGTTGATCCATGCAAAATTCAGATTGGTTGATGTTTGGTCTACTTTCATAATTCTTTTGTAAAGAACAAATTGCCTCTCCACAAATATATAAGAAAAGAAAAGGTGAAGGTTTCTAAGTAGATTGCTCTCATTAGAGCAGTGATAAATTATGTCAGTTGAAGCCAAACTTGAATGCTTGAATGCTCCTAGGTGATATGCATTTACTAATAATGTATTGACCAGACTTTTCAATCTTGTCCTTGTCACTCGCAAAAAATACTTTTTATTCGCTAGAATTATGATCTCTAATACTTTATATTTGGTAGAATTATGATCTCTTCTCATGAAACATTTTGTGATCTTCAAATTTAATTCCCTTCTTTGGTGCTAAATTACCCAGGGCAGAGCTGGTTTTAGAGGAAAGGATCGAGTACAATGATCTGGTAGACATGATCCAAGAGAGCACGGATTCAAGTGATAACTGCAATGATGAACCAGGCAATGGAAATGAAGATGTTGAAACAAAACCTGGTAATTCTTCTATTCTTAAGGTGTTGGAAGTCAGCATTTCTACTTTCTTATCCTTGTAACTCTCTTGCTTTAAGCGATTACTTGTTATTTAGCTCCCTCAATAGTGCAAAATGTTCTCATAGAAAGTGATGCTTGAAAAGATCTTATTTCAATGTGAATTACATCTTCGTAATATAATTCCGTGTCTATCTAATCAATCAAGTTATGCACAAGAATTCTTTCCTCTTTCACAATAATGGTGAAAATTTGAATCATTGTTCACTTATACTGTGTTCCTTATTTCCAGATTCACCTACAAAAAAGTCAACTGAGGACCGTGGAGATCCTAACGATCCTCGTGTACGATTAAAACGTGATTGTGTGGGAATTATGGCTGCTTTCAGACTCAAGGACTCTTCAGGCCGATTAATTATCGTTGCAAATACGCATCTTTATTGGTAAGCTGGTCTCAGCTACCTAAAGCAGTTCTGTGAATCTATCTTATGGATGATTAAGAAGGAAAGACCTGATCATGGGTGGGGCAGGTTCGGGTTAGGATGGATGTTTGACTAAATTTATCCTGTGCCAGCCAAGCTCTGGTGGCCTAAAATTTTGTCCTAGCTTGATCAATTGGTAAAATTGAATGTCAAGTCTAAGCTGTTGTGGTCATTAATTTTCATTAGCAAACTGCCAAATCAGTTCATTGTACAAGCCTGGCCCTTTGAGCTTAGCCTTTTTCACCAAGTCCGTGGAGGCTTATGGCAATTGATCAGTTCCACAACAGGCGTCTATACGAACTATTTGTCTTTGCTGCATCATTTTTTTGACTAAGAATAATACCTTTGTTCAGGGATCCAGAATGGGCAGATGTGAAGCTCGCTCAGGCTAAATATCTTTTATCGCGCTTGGCTCGATTTAGAACCTCTGTCTCGGATAAGTTTGAAGCTGTCCCACCTGTTATTGTTGCTGGTGACTTCAATTCAACCCCCGGGGACAAGGTCTCTCATTTGCCTTTATCTTTCTCTTCTCTTTTTACCTTGTGGTCTTATAGAGGTGTTGGAATCAAACTGTATATCAAATCTGTTCCATAGGTCCAGCCATTTATATGATATTCTCTTTACATTCCAGCACGCTCAACATGCCGTTTTTCTTCAGGAAACGCTATCTTTTATTTCTGTTCAAGTCGATTCTCTAATATAATACAACTACAAGATAAAAAAGTAATCTTTAGAAAAATGATTGGGCTTATATTTAATCACCTACGTCATTCATGTGGCATTGCTTTTGAGATAGTCTGAGTATGAGAATGAGGGATTTCCTTTTATGCCAATTCTCCTTTTATCCTTGCAGGTGTATCAGTACCTTGTTTCGGGTGACTCCTCGTCCTTTGTGCCTAAATGCTTGGATGAGCTTCCAATCCCTTTGCGGAGCGTCTACGGTTCTACTAGAGGGGAGCCCCCTTTTACCAACTGCACTCCCAGCTTCACAGACACGCTTGATTACATATTCTTCTCCCCTTCTTTGTACCTTAAGCCGGTCAGTTTCCTTGAGCTTCCGAGTCCAGACTCCCCCGACGTGAGTGGTGGGTTACCAAACAATTACCACCCAAGCGATCATCTACCAATTGGCACCGAATTTGAAATCGCACCCTGATGTGAGGTGGGGTTTTGATCCTTTACTTCTGAGCCCTGACCGTGACTGATCGCTCATAGCATTGGAATTTTTGCTGTCAGGGAGTTTGTTATTCTTATTGCCCGTTCCAGGCTATTTGTTTTTTACGTACGTTCTTGTTCCAGTTGGTCATTGGGGAATCGAGTTAATAAGTTGATTACACCTGAATTTACATTCAACTTGTGAAAATTATATGCTTGGAAAGATTACCGAATCTCCGTGATTCGACAGAGTGAAAAGAGCTGTTAGAGTCTTGGAAGCAGTCTCTACTCTTGGTACATTGCAGGTTGGATAAACCACAAACTGTGGCCAATGACTATTGGCTACTCCGGCAACCTCGGACTTTTTGCAAGATGTATAGTTCATGTGATTCTCGATGCATGAAATAGAAACTCCGATTCCCGACTAGAAAATATTGAGATGACAGCATTGGTTCTGGGTCTCGAACTTGAACGAGCAGAGCGCTTGCCTAGTAATGAATCGATGGATTAATGAACTAATAAACGGCAATAACTTTTGGTCTGTCATGCTTCTTATATAAACACCAAAGATTGCCGTTTTCAGATTATCCCACCCATGGATGTCTTCAGGCCATCAACTGAAAACCTTATAGCCCATTTGGTTGGTTGATCCGGATTCGTAAATCTAATCTGCCGAGCCGAAGAGGAAGGATTGTCATTCCATCATCCAGTTTTGCTTTTGAGCCTGAGAACTCGAATTCGGACTCTTTCTATTTTCCCCCTTGCAATTTCTTATGCGGCATGAGAAATGACACTACTAGTCTACTACTGTCCCGTATGGCTCTGGAGATAAAACGTTTGCATTTTCTAAAGTTAAGGGAGCTAAATTATCAAATTTATAATTTTAGGGTGCAAAATGCGAAACTGAAATCTTTTTTCACGTTTTGTAAAGTTCAGGGAGCGAAACGATCGAAATTAAAAAACTAGGGTGCAAAATCAAACTAAATTCGGCGCCAAAAACCCTAGTAAAACCCAGCCCCTCCCTCCACGGAAATGAACGGAAGAAGGGATTCGGAAGTAGGATGGTGGGAGCTGCCGGTCGCCATTGTTGCCGGAGCCAAGCATTACCAGCTGCAGAGCATTGACCGCTCTGCTAGCTTCAATGATGAGGGCTTCTTCCCGCGCCGTTGTCCAGTTCCGTCGCATTTATGATCGGGTGAATCGGTTGGGCTCAAGACCCAATGGGGTTCCACCTTCTCTCAGCAACAAGGGCTCTCTTCTCTGCCGTTTCAGCACCATCGCCGCCGCCCCCAGCCTCTGTGCTATCAGCGACACTCTTGCTTCAGAATGGGTCGTTTCTTCTTCTTCCAGAAGAGATCTTCGCTTCAATTCAACATTTTCATGGACCGCCAATGATTTGGAAGAGCGAGTTCAAGATGAAGGAGAGAGCAGTGTGGATGCAGCGGAAGGAGGGTCATACTTGGCAATAGAGGCGGCGTTAGACTCGGTTGTCAAGATCTTCACAGTCTCCAGTAGCCCCAACTACTTCCTTCCTTGGCAGAACAAGCCGCAGCGTGAAACCATGGGCTCTGGTACTCTCCTGCCCTTCCCTTTTACTCCTTTCCCGTTCGTATATGCTATCAAGAAAAGTTATTTACATGGATGGTTGAAGCTGACCGAACAAGAAAAGGTTGAGAAATGAGAATGGCGTGAGGAGATTTCTTTGCTCTAACAATGTGGTGTGTGCATTGAAGGGTTTCTTATTCGTGGAAGAAGAATTCTTACAAATGCACACGTAGTCGCCGACCATACCTTTGTCCTCGTGAGAAAGCACGGGTGTCCTGTCAAGTATCGAGCGGATGTCGTAGCTGTTGGTCATGAATGCGACTTGGCAATCCTTGAATTGAAAAGTGAAGAGTTTTGGGAGGGTATGAACTTCTTGGATCTTGGAGACATCCCCCATCTGCAAGAAGCCATTGCCGTTATCGGCTATCCCCAAGGTACTCTTGCAAGAGAATCAGAACTTATTGAATTACTCTTTTAACATCCGTACGAGTAATTTTTATCTGATCCTAGGCTTCATTTTAACTTCAGTCATGCATAAACCATGTCTGCAGGTGGAGACAATATATCTATCACGAAAGGCGTTGTCTCCAGAGTTGAGCCTACGCAATATGCGCACGGTGCATGCCAACTTATGGCTATACAAATTGATGCAGCGATTAATCCAGGCAATAGTGGTGGGCCAGCTATTATGGGTGATAAAGTTGTTGGGGTAGCTTTCCAGAATCTTTCAGGTGCAGAAAATATTGGGTGAGTTCATTTGATATCTTTGTACTGGAAGATAACCTCATCAATCTCTAGTGAAGAATTTTGACTAATGATGATTTTGTTGTATTGTTTACAGTTACATAATTCCGGTTCCAGTGATTAAGCACTTCATTGCTGGTGTTGAAGATGTCGGGAAGTACATTGGGTTCTGCTCTCTTGGTGTATCATGCCAATCTACTGAGAACTCTCAAATCCGTAACCATTTTCAAATGCTTCCTGAAATGACTGGGGTACTTGTCAACAGAATTAACCCCCTTTCAGATGCTTATAATATCCTCAAAAAGGATGACATCATCCTTGCATTTGATGAGGTGCCCATAGCAAACGACGGAACAAGTATGTTCAACCAATTTCTTGATTTTGCGGTTGGGCGACAATTACTTTTTTGTTAAATTAAGAAGCTAGAAAAGGACAACAAAGTCGGTGCATGGTTATAGAATAGCTGATTGCTTGATGTAAGTACCACAATATGTCGCCTACTCCCCTGTCAACATCCTTCATATTTCTTTGGTTTATGGCTGCCATACCTATATTGGTTTTACAGGATGTAGGAGCTTCTGTTAAGAAGCCATATTCAATCTATGCAAACAAAGTTTGAACAGTTCCATTCTCATATCAGTTAAGCATTACATTTGAATGTGGCATGAACTGGATCTAAGAATGATAGAATCAAGCCATGCACACACGCGTGAGCGCACAACCACACACACACATGTTTTGCAATATAGGAAAAAAACCAAAATGAGAACTTGTGATTGGTATCATATTAAGGTCTGTTGTCAGCAATCTGAAAAATTTAAACTTTCAGGATGGTGCACGACAACCTATATCAAGCACACTGATAGCTTCAATGAGTTTTCCTTTTTATAGTTGGTGTCTTTCAGTTTAAGGTTTGAGTTTACAATTACACATTTCTTGTTGTTTACGCTCTGCAGTTCCTTTCCGCAACAGGGAGCGGATAACATTTGACCATTTGGCCTCAATGAAGAAGCCCAACGAAACAGCTTTAATTCGAGTTCTCAGGGATGGAAAAGAATTAGAATTCAATATCATGCTCCGGCCTGTGAGTCATTCTTCCTCATTTTTCTTGGATCTGATCAACTCTTCTTTTATTGCAAGTGATATGCTTATGTACGCTTTATTACCCTCATTAGTTATACTTTGACTGGCAGTGGCATGGTACATGGTGTTTTAGAAAATATAGTTTGGATAATCATGCAGAAGGGATCCATGAACCGAGGATTTCATTGTATTTATCTAATTGGACCTCTTGCAGGGTGATGTAAAGACATGTGATTAGGGATCTGACGTCCTTTCAGAGTTCTGAGTACTGTAAACCCAGATAAACAAAGAAATAGTGGAGGATCTAGAGTGTAATATTTCCTGGGCCACTATCCTATACTGAGCATAGGGGATTGAAAGAATACTCCTTAAGAATCACGAATGACAAATATTCAGCAACCTAACTATTTGTTTTAACTTCTTAGCCTTTTTTCTTGTCATGACTTTCTATTGGCCCTTCTCATAGGGTTTAGAGTTTGCTAATGATTTGAAGATTGCAGCTCACTCAGAATAATTCTCGTTAATCTGACTCCTCTTATATCTTAAGAGGGTGGTATCTATTTGAGAGCTGGAACATTGAAATTGTGAATTTTGCTATAAGGCCTGTCACTGAGTGCTTTAAATGCCTTTACTATTGACAACCGAGCGACCGTACTTCGGGTTCTACCCTTAGCTAAGAAGCCTGCAGATGTGGAGGCCACAGATTTTATATGATGCTAAATTCAGTATTGACTACAGTCTTTGTGGATCCTTTTCCTTCTGTTTTGGAATTAGTAGTCACAGATTTTGCTTAGATGCCTGATATCCGGTTGATATGGCCGCTATAATAATGATCACAAACGTCATTTACTGGATGTCTGAGTTTAGATGGCCATTCATCCATAATTTGTTTTAAAATTTTACAATTTTGCAGTTGCAAGCATTAGTTCCGGTCCACCAGTTTGATAGGCTGCCCAGTTATTACATATTTGCTGGCCTTGTATTTGTGCCACTCACTCAGCCATACCTTCACGAGTATGGAGACGACTGGTACAATACTTCGCCCCGCCGCTTGTGTGAACGTGCTTTGAGGGAACTGCCTCAGAAGCCCGGAGAACAACTTGTTGTCCTTTCACAGGTAGAAGTAGAGTTCTTTCTGCATTCTTTGTTTTCAGCTTAATATAAGGGGGAGATCTTACACCACTGGAGAACTTTAACAAATGAATGAGGAAGTACGTGCACAATTTCATTCAGAACCCAAAAATGATAATCTTTCCAATTAACAACTTTCCTAGCCTAAATTTAGTAGTATTAGAAATATGTCCTGAATATTAGCCCTTCTGTTTGTTAACGCGTGGCAACTGTACATGAAAAAGACTGAAAAATGAAAGATGTATTAGAAGATTCTATATTTTCTCAAATTACCTTTAGTTAGGTCGTGGAAGAATTATTTTTGTGTGTTAAATGCGCGTGTACTTGTTGCAGGTTCTGATGGATGACATCAATGCGGGATATGAGCGTCTTGCAGAATTGCAGGTGTGTTGTGATTCATAAGAAGTTTCAAGGATAAATATTTTGGTCGGTTGTTTTTGAGAAATTTACCTAATCGTTCATCTCCGTAAGTGAAATTTGAACTCGACAAAGTAGTAGATATTCAAGTGATATGTTCACTCTGTGAATGATATGCTGGACTTGCTGAAAAATTATTGTAGCGGCAGATGCTAATGCCGAACTAGGAAGCACATATTGATGCTATTAATGGTGTGCTGAGCAGGTTAAGAAAGTCAATGGGGTGGTTGTTGAGAATCTAAAGCATCTGTGCCGGCTGGTGGAGAGTTTCGACGGGAAAGGCCTGAGATTTGATTTGGACGATGAGAGAGTGATCGTGTTGGACTATAACATGGCAAAAGTCGCTACCTCTAAAATCCTGAAGCGTCACAGGATACCCGCTGTGATGTCCCTGGACCTCGCCGACGGATAAATGGGCTATCCAGAGCGTTTCGTTATGCGGCTCCATTCTGTTTCGTGAGCCCACTCATTCGGTATCGTAGTTTGCGGCACCATTTCAAGACGATATGGTTGGGTTTCCGGCTTTTCCCCGAGAGCTTCTTGACAGATCCCAACTTTCTTGCTGGGCTAATAGTGCAACGAGTTAATGCAGAACGCGACGAGACACCCTCGTCCTCGGACTCATTATACTACCAAGGGCTTGTCAGTTAGGGAGTAGTAGGCAGAAACACACGTATGAACGTTCATACGGTTCAACTATTTATGGGGAATCATTATTATTTTAAGGTTCAACTATTTTCTGCATCATTATTTTCCTGGTCATACGTTTCATACGGTTGGTGGAGAATTGATTCAGATTATTTTCCTGGTCGTTTCATGGCAACTACCTGATAAAGGCCAAATGTAGCATTTTCTAGTTTAATTTTGACGACTAAGACCAAGACCTGGTTTATTTATTTATCTATCTATCTATTTATTTATTTAAGCTGAGGAATGGATAAAAACAGACGCTCCATTTTCTTGAAAGAGTGAAGTGAAACCCACCTGACCTGATCCGACCATTCTTCGTTTGTTTTTTTTTTTTTTAAATAATGAATGACCGAGATCTTTCAATAGAAAACACATCGAGGATACAAGATAGGCCGTGGACCTAGTAATGGCTAGGATTAGGGAAAAATGAAGCGATAAAGGGAAGTCGAATTAACGAGAAATCAATTCGGAAATGAAAATTGAAATGGAATCAGAAATGAGGTAGAATGGAACGGAAATGCGATAAATTTTCATTTTGTTCGATAAGGATTTAAAAATTCAATTCCATTTGTATTTAGTTAATTTATTGTCTAAATCAATTTTGAAAACTCGATAATTATCTGTACTATATCGTGTGAACAACTAACTAGCGTCAATGCAAATCAATAATTAGTCATATCACATATATAAAATATTCAAGAAACTTAAAATATGCCCATCTTATTAAAAACATGACAATGAGAAATAAAATAATAACAAAAGCTTGATAAGTGGGGATACAATAAATAAGGATATCACATTGCTAATCCGCGTAACTTTTTTTTTGGCCAAGCTAATCCGTCTAACATCTTTTGCCGAGTTTACCGTACATACCGGGGGAATGGGAAACCGATCTCCCAACAATGAAATTCTTCGTTCCGATTCCGATTTTTTCCCTTATTTATTTTAGATGAAACAAAAGGGCCCTAAACATAATAATTAGAAATTACAGTAGATAAGATCCCCATGATTTTTTTTTTAACAACAGTTAATTTGAATTTTCTGCAGGTAGAATTAAGATATTTTTATGCAAGTTCTCGGATGCTGATTTATTATTACTAGACTCGTTGTCTCTTTCTCAAGCCCTTTTCGATGTTCCACAAAACCCAAAAAATGAAAGAAATTATCAGTTAATTCAGAGTTTTAATCTCTATAACAAACAAGACCTGAATTATAACATAAATCACGTCAATTTTCTGAATAGACCCGATCGAGACAGAGGAATCAAATCAAATTCCCTAAAGATTGAACACGGAGATTCTACCACGTGGTGGATTTTTCAGCCAGTCCGGGTGCAAAAAACCCCATGCCAAAAAATTGAAAATAGAATAATACTTTTCGCATTCATAGAACAAATAAATGCGAAGTGCATAAATTTCGTACACGTATGAAAATTTTTCGCACTTAAGGAACGTCTAGTACAAGTATGAAAAGGCGGTACAAAATGTTATTCTTCATATGTGAAAGATTTTTGTACAAAAAAAAATATTTCCTATAAGAGAAACTATTGTATACCAAAATTTTTTTTCTTGTACAAAGGATTTTTGCTTAATAAAATCAAGATTTCGTACTAAGTTGCTAATATGAAAGTTTTGAACTAAAGCATGAAATTTTTTTCGCACAAGTGCTTTTTCATTAGGTACAGAAAGAATTCTCTTATACGAAATATTATTCTTCTTAGATAAAAGTTTTGGATTAATTACACTGATAATTCAAAAAGTTTCATAAAGGTTACAGGTTGGTCCAAAATTTTTTTTGGTAACTTGTTGATACATTAAATTTTAAAACCATTTCAATGTAATTCATTCTATCATCTCGTGTTTGACGTGTCAGTGTTTATTTAATGTGTTAGAGTTACACTTCTATTTAACTGTACTCCAAACTTTTTAAAATTGCAAAACGACTCAAAGTTTTAAAAATTTTCAAAATATACCGCTCCTTCTCTCTCTCTCTCTCTCTCTCTCTCTCTCTCTTATGCAAGTTCTCTCTCTCTCTTCATCTCACCGATTGATAATCTGAAGATCGAGGATGGCCATCCTGCAATCGTGATCATGAAGCAAATCAAGGGTTTCCAAATCCTAGGGTTTTAGGTTTGGTAACGGAGTGAGGGAGGAGATCTGAAGATCGAGGATGGGGTCGAAGTTAGTCTTTTTTGCTGGTGTGACAACGACTTCCTCGAGCTTAACAATGGGTGTGACCTGAATACTAATGTCCTCGTTGGCGGCGGCATCCTCTTTTTCCCCGTGCTCATGCTCCGGTTCGGTGCTAGCCATACGAAGAATGTTGGAGCAGACTATAGTGAGAAATGGAGCGCGAGAGAGCCAAGCAGGGGGCTTGATTTGATCGAGAAAGAGATAGAGAGAGAGGGTGGAGGGAGGGCGGCGGGGTCAGGACGGATCTCGCCGTGTCGAAGGAGAGGGCAAGCTCGGGGCAGATCGCGCCTGAGTCGAAGGAGAGGTCGGGACGGTGAACAGGGGGAAGAGAAGATGACGAACACTTAACGCGCAAAAGAGAGAGGGGGTAGGGAAAAATTGAAAACTTTTTAAAAATTTGGATCGTTTTGTAATTTTAAAAAATTTGGAGTAGAGTTAAACAAAGTATAACTCTCACTCATTAGATAAACACTGACACGTAATATTATTATTTATAGCATGCAATTACCTCGAAAATGATCCTACTTGAAAATATATTTTAGCTTACATGTACGTAATGTATTTTTTTTCCTCCGATTTCTAATGAACTCGTTTTATTTGGATTTTCGTAGAAATTCGTATAACTCTCGCACATTAGATAAATACTGACACGTAATATTATTATTTATAGCATGCAATTACCTCGAAAATGATCCTACTTGAAAATATATTGTAGCTTACATGTACGTAATGTAATTTTTTTTCTCCGGTTTCTAGTGAACTGGTTTTATTTAGATTTTCATTAACTTGACTCGTAGAAATTCGTATAAGTGCCCGGGAAAAGTTCGATGATGTTGAAAGTCTGCATAATTCAGTCCAAATATATCTATGGCACGAGAACGCAGAAAGTACCTAAGCCACGATGTCGACTTTCTCCTGACATTTAATGGAAATTACTTCGACATGATTCAAGTATGAACTGATCGCAATTGGGCCAGATATATCAATGTGTTCTACGATGAGGTTGTGGGGGGGACCAGGCAAGTGTTTCCACACCACTCCCCGAGTCGTGTCAAATCTAAAAAAAGAATGAGGTCTAAAGTCGTAATTATTAAATCCACTGAAATTTTTTTAGGTAGATAAATCCATTGAAATTTAAAAAAGGTGTAATAATTGAGGATGCGATATAATTTACTGCACAAATAACTCATGCCGTTGGTCCAAATGAAGAGGTTTTGAGTATGTCTTTTATTAATGGAGCATTTCATGTGCTTTTTTCTTTCCCCTCATTTTATACTCTCTCTCTCTTTTTTTTGAGATCACGACATATTTTCATTCTACTTTTTACAATTAATTCTCTCTTGAGCGTCGACTTGGTCCTAAATTTGAGATGTTCTCATTGAATTTTCAACTCTTATACAGCAATTAAAGTTTATTCGTGGGGTGTAATTTGCCAGTTACATCACATTTATTTTCCTTTCTCAAAGCATTCTTAGCTTGGTGTCTCGCTTGAGCATCAGCTTGGTCGTGCACTTGCGATGCTTCCAGTGAATTTGAGCTTGTTCACATACGTGCCATGTCTCTTCATGATGACCATCGACCTATCGTCGAACCAAAAAAAAAAAAAAAAGATACGATTGTTAATTTCTGAATGAATGCTCAATCTTCATTTAACTCAATGTATGAATACATAAAACCTATCGTACGATTACAAAGAAGCAAGTATCTGCGGTTGCCTAAATTACATGGACTAATAAGGCTAGACAAATAAAATACAAAAATATCTACGATATCTCCACAAATCTCGATATATCCCTTAATAATGATAATAATTTAATAATTAGCAGCGGCGTCAACTTATAGTTTGAAGCAGCCGGGAAATTGCTAAGCGGACTTTGGTCCACCTTCAGCAAAATGAATATGACAAAGATTCTCCAACTATATAAATGAGTAATTGAGCTGAGAAAGCTTATCACTCGATCAGTTAAATCCCATGCTCCCAACGGCTTTAGGCTTGTCCCATTGTTAGTTATCACTGTCATGGCAAGTAGTGAATTAGTGTTCAAGGTCCGGAGAAGCGAGCCCGAGCTTATCCGTCCAGCCAGGCCGACTCCCCACGAGTTCAGGAGGCTCTCCGACATCGATGACCAGGAGAGCCTCCGGTTCCAGATCCCGACCATTTACTTCTACCGCTGTGATCCTAAAATGGGGGGGAGGGACCCCGTGGAGGCCGTGAGGGACGGGCTGGCTCGGGCCCTGGTGTACTACTACCCGTTTGCCGGGAGGCTGAGGGAGACTGAGGGGAGGAAGCTTGTTGTGGAGTGTACCGGGGAGGGGGTGATGTTCATAGAAGCTGACGTGGACCTCCGGCTGGAGCAGTTCGGGGATGCCCTCCAGCCTCCCTTCCCCTGCCTGGAGGAGCTCCTCTTCGACGTCCCGGGCTCCGGAGGGGTGCTTGATTCACCCCTACTTCTCATTCAGGTATATGTACTTTCTTAACGATAAATAACGAATTATACCGTCATCTAGTATGGTAAACTTTTCATGCAGTCGGTTATGGTCATTTCAAGATTTTTACATGGTGTTGGTTCGGGTTGATATGATGCAGGTGACACGGCTTAAGTGCGGGGGCTTCATCGTTGCGGTCCGCCTCAACCACACCATGAGCGACGCCAGTGGGCTCAGCCAGTTCCTGAATGCGGTCGCGGAAATGGCAAGGGAAGCGACCCGTCCTTCGGTCCTCCCAGTGTGGCAGAGAGAGCTCCTGGATGCCAGGAACTCTCCCCGGGCCACGTTCCCCCACCGCGAGTATGACGTGGTGGCCGACACCAAAGGCACTATCATCCCTCTGGATGACATGACCCACAGGTCCTTCTTCTTTGGCCGTGCTGAGATTGCTGCCATCCGCCAATGCGTCCCCGAGCAGCTTCGGTCATGCTCCACGTTCGAGGTGCTCACCGCCTGCCTCTGGCAGTGCCGCACCATTGCCCTCCAGCCCGACCCGGAGGAGGAGATGCGCGTGATCTGCATTGTAAATGCACGCGCCAAGTTCAACCCTCCCCTGCCAGCGGGTTACTATGGGAATGCCTTCGCCTTCCCGGTGGCACTGGCAACCGCCGCCAAGATCTGCGGGAACCCACTGGGATACTCATTGGAGCTGGTGAGGAAGGCCAAGGCGGACGTGAACGGGGAGTACATGAGGTCTGTCGCGGACCTCATGGTAACCACAGGAAGGCGACACTTCACGGTGGTGCGAACCTACCTGGTTTCGGATGTGACTAGGGCCGGGTTCGGAGAGGTGGACTTTGGGTGGGGGAAGCCAGTATATGGTGGGCCTGCAAAGGGGGGAGTAGGGGCCATCCCAGGGGTGGCGAGCTTCTACATACCATTCCGGAATCATGAGGGAGAAGACGGCATCGTGGTCCCGATCTGCCTGCCGGGCCCGGCCATGGAGAGATTCGTGGAGGCCTTGGACCACATCCTGAAGGGTCGCAAAGTTGCGAATGTTTCCAAGCCCGCCTTTGTTCTATCGGCCCTTTAAATTGAGAATGAGAATCTTCATTTCTGTTGGCGTTTCTTGTATGATTAGCTTCTCTCGGGGTCGATATCAATAACGAACAACCGATGTACGTGGTCTTTGTTGTAATACCTGAGTTATATATGTCATGTAATATTACTTGGAACTTGGAAGGCTCTCCTTTAGTTTAGGCCAAATGACATACATCAACTATGAAACTCGGTGAAACCACGTAACTTCTTCAATTCGATTAAAACTGATGATGTTAGCAGAAAACGAATTTGCTGCAAAATTTAATAGAAATACGGATAGTGATGGTTGTCAGTTTAAACTTGAAAATCCCACGATCACTGCTGAAAATGTGATAAGGCCAACAGCGATCCCATCAGTTAATCAAATTGTGTATCGGCGATGGCGTCTAATGCAGTACCAGTGGGCTGCAAAATACCTTCTGATCTGCATAGATAACCAAAATGCAGTAAGGATTCAACTTCTTTCCATTTGGCTCTGTTAAGGACCTGACTTTGACCCAATCCTCTTAGATTCTGCCGGCCTTAAAGCCTCTTAATATGTTAATCCTAATTCTACCCAATTGGACTCATCTGCTTGGCGCCTGCAGAACACTTCACATATATATAAACACCATCAGAAAGAACCGAAACCGGAACCAAGAAGATATCAGATCTCGTTTCGACAAGGAATCATCGATCATGAGTGCTTTCTGCAATCATTCTCAGCCGAAAGGTGGATGCAAGGATAGAGATGAAGACCTCCTTCTGTTCCGGGAGCTGCATAGGCGCGACAACATCAGCCTTCTTCAGCCCGTTTCCAATGAATTTGAGCCCAACTATGCCGGTGCTTACTTTGAATCATTTCCTGAATGGCCCTTGTCTTGGGACCGGTTATGTATTATTTCTCAGAGTGAAGATTAACTTCTGTTAACGTTCAGGGAGTATTCCAATCTACAGAATTGCTTCAGCCAAGAAGAGTTCTGATAATGAATTCCTGGCCGATAACGACAAGAATGACTACAACTGGTAATTTGCTTCAGTTTTATTGCTCCGGGTTCCGGCAGGTAACTAGCAAGTCATGTATTACTGGTTGGCTATTTTCTAATGGCAATTTTTGGATGCCTCATCTGTTAAGGTTGAAAACTCCACCTGCGACTCCTCTGTTTCCGTCTCTAGAGATGGAACCGGGCACTGCAGAAGTTGTGTTACAGCGTGAACTGCCGATTATCCAGCCTCTTTCCAGGGTATGAATAGCTTGCTTCAATGGTTAAAACTGGCTTTCGCATTTGACCACACACTTACTCCAAACTTTTTTTTTTTTTGATAAATAGCTTATTGCTCTGCTTAGGGGAAAAGAATACTTATCGGCAATTGATATATCTAGAGAGTATTCAGTTCTAATACTGGAAATTGGCAAACATGTATAGTCAGAGGATATAAAGGCATTAGGAATATCAAATTTCATGGAATCAACCTTTTGTACTGAAACTTTTTTTCGCGCGCGCTACAACCAGTTTGCCGGAAACTCCAAGGAAACGAACCAAAAGTCTCTTCAGACCAAAGCTAAGGTCCCTCCACGATCAGTGGCCCCGAGTCAGAGGTCGAGCTCTTTACTGGTTGGTTTCAGAAGCAATAAATTGGTGCCACCATTAGGCGGGATGACTCGGTTGAATGAAGAACGGGGTAGAAGAGCTAATGCAACTCCCAGTTACAATAAGGTTCCCACTTCCAACAATCCCAAAGTCATTGGAACAGACTCTGATTCCAAAGCGAAGCCAAGAATTAGGGGCGTGTCACCTTTAGTGAGATCGTCGGTTCCATCTCAGTTTCCTGGATTCTCCAATGAAACACCTCCTAATCTGAGGAAAGATCGTGCAACTTCTGCTTCCCGAGGTCGACCTGCCACCAATTCCAAGTCCGAGACCGAAGCACGACCTGTAAATCCGAGGAGGCAATCATGCTCACCTAGTGTGACAAGGGGTCGGAAAGAGCCATCCCGAGCAAGTGAAGCCAACACATCCTCCTCCTCCACCAAGGCCAAATCAGCCCAAATAGGAGTAAATGGGTCGCTGATTTTAGGAAGTCGGATGGTGGAGAAAATGATGAATGCTCGGAAATTGGGAGCCGATCCAAAACCAGCACCTGGCCCGCCGAATGCCTCCGGCCTTGGAAGGATGATAAAAAATATGGTAACAATCTGGACTTTCCAATACCTGCGCAATGCAGTTCTTTCATGCAGCACCATGGAGTTAAAAATCGAAATTGAATGATTATTTATATATATTTCCCTCTAAAACTCAACTGCATTACTACATCCAGTCCGAAAACTACACGCGACAAAGCTCTATTTCATCCATAGTATATTTTTGGTAGCCAACAGGCAATCAGGAAGTAAATGATCTGCTCTCATTCTATCACGCTGTCTTCAATGCAATTGCAGGATGCCAAACGTGACCGGATCATCAGCACCCATCATCTCGGCACCATGGCTTCAAGGAGCACCCCGCGTGGTGACCTAACCAAGTAACTGTTTTGTGTACAAGTAGAATGGACTTCCCTTGACAGCACACTTTAGGAAAAGCCGAAAAGAAAGAAGGTGAAAAGAAAAAAGGACTGGATGACCAGTTAATTGAACTTGCAGGTGAGAAGAACGATCAAAGTTTTTCCAGAAAAGATTCATCTGGGTTAGACTCACCACCCAATGGTTCGGAAAGGATAATATTGATCGATGATTTCGGATTGAACTTTCTTGCTCTTGAGAGCATTGTTAGCAATATCATTTTCCTTTTCAGTTTATCAGTCGATTATCTCCATCAACTTCCGAGAAAGACAGACATGAAAGTAACTTTGGAAAAACGATCTCGGAATGCTTTTGGCATGGGAATAACAACACATAATTTTTTTCAATTAATGGATAAAAGGTTAGATTTGATAGAGAAAATATTAAATAGGAACAATTGCAGGCGCGAAGCAAATAGTCCGTGTGCCTAGTCTTTCCCTTTCCCATAGGTTCCAGGTAGTTATTCCTTACGGGACCTCAGGCTCGAAATGTGTGGTCCAAAATTCAGAATATCGTAACAGGTTAATGTTTCCAGTATGCAGTTATAGGTGAGATCAGATGGTTCTAGCTAATAGGAGTATATAATCCGAAACCGCTGCCATACTTTTTTGCCGCGGATATGGTAACCAGTTTAGCTCATAAGGCCGATGTAGTTTCTTTTATTGTCGGGTGCGGTTGCTCCCCTGCCACCGATTACACAGCATGTTTAATTCGTCTCTTTACCGAGCTTCTAACTGAGCAAAAGCCCATACTGCCTGCTGATCTCGCTTGAAGGTACCGACCTGACCCATTCCTATATGCTTGGGCAGGGTTTCTTGGGCAGTATCGCGATTGGCCTTCCTGTGACAGGACGATCGAATAGATTGAAGCTCATGGATATGTTTGCCATAAAATAAGTACGAGAACTGGATCCGTCCGAACCTTCTTAAGTAGTCTTACGGACCGAGTAACTGCTCCATGACCTCACTTGACTGGTAGAGAGTGAATGCACAAACGATGCCCTGTTTAGTGGCACATGTTGACCCACAATTGCCATGTGAAAGCGGGTTTTGTGATAGTATCCCACACGGGAAAGTTAAAAAATGGACTTATAGGCCTAGCGAAAATTTTACATGTCGGACGCAACTATTTAGAGCTAGCTCAGCTCACATGGTGGTAGGTAGCTGAGTTTTGGGGCTAAGGTAGGCTCCCAAAAGCCATACAAATAACTCTCCCTCCTACCCAACAGAGAGGGGGAGCAGTGACTGTGAGCAGAAAGCAGAGAGCAGAGACAAGAGTGCAGAGATGGCGACTGTGAAGAATAAGCAAGTGGTGCTGAAGAGGTACGTGGAAGGGACGCCCAAGGAGACGGACATGGAGGTGCAGCAGAGCAGCCGCAGCGGTCTCACCGCGCCAAAGGGCTCCTCGGCTTTCCTCGTCAAGAACCTCTTTCTCTCCTGCGACCCTTACATGTTCCGCCGCATGCGGCAGTACTATGGCTCTTACATACCCCCTTTTGTCCCCGGTCAGGTGTTACCACTGCCCCACCATTGTTCCTTCTCCTCTGCTTCTGCTTCCATTTCCGATTCCATTGCCTGATCGTCTTGCAGCCCATCGAAGGGTTCGGCGTGGCCAGAGTTATCGATTCCGATGACCCGGCGTTCAAGCCCGGGGATATCGTCTCGGGGACCACTGGGTGGGAGGACTACAGCTTGATCCGTAAACACGAGCAGCTGAGGAAGATTGACCCGCACCTCGGCGTCCCCCTCTCCTACCATCTCGGCCTCCTAGGTGCTAGGCATTCATTCGTGATCTTCTATCATGACTCATTAGCGTTATGATTATCATTCCCATCGAGTGACAGATCCATGAACATTTCTATGTCGCGCAGAAATGATGAAAATTCCTTGTTCTGTCTCGCCTGCAGGAATGCCGGGATTCACAGCATATGCTGGATTCTACGAGGTGTGCTCCCCGAAAAAGGGGGAAACAGTTCTCGTCTCGGCGGCTTCTGGAGCAGTTGGACAGCTTGTCGGCCAATTCGCCAAGTTGCACGGTTGCTATGTAGTCGGGAGTGCCGGTTCGAGCCAGAAGGTCCGATAAGTATCCTTTCTCTGTTCCGCAGTTTATCAAAGTCGCAGTTCGTTCTGAGAAATGTTTTCGGGATTTCCCATAGGTTGATTTGTTGAAGAACAAGCTTGGATTCGATGAAGCTTTCAACTACAAAGACGAGCCGGACCTTGATGCAGCTTTAAAAAGGTCAGCCGCAGCGACAAGCCATATGGCTTATCCTTGTTCTTATTATCAAATCATCCCGAGCACAACCTCGTATCCCGACTTTCGAGCAGGTACTTTCCTCAAGGGATCGACATCTACTTTGACAACGTGGGGGGATACATGCTTGACGCAGCACTTCTCAACATGCGGGTGAACGGGCGAATAGCAGTGTGTGGGATGGTATCACAGCATGCCCACTCCGACCATCGGGGGATTCACAATCTGTACAACCTCATCTCGAAGCGAATAACAATGAAAGGGTTCCTGCAGAGTGACTACCTGCACCTGTTCCCGCGCTTTGTCGAGCACGCCGTGGAACAATACTGCCGAGGAAACATCACTTACATTGAGGACCTCTGTGAGGGATTGGACAGTGCTCCGGCTGCATTTGTCGGTCTCCTTTCCGGGAAGAATGTCGGAAAGCAGGTCATATGTGTAGCCCGTGAATGAAAGGTCTCATCTCACCGAGGTTAATAATGCGAGCTGTGCTTTCGATATTCGCCCTCTCAGCTGTTGGAAATCCGAAAGACAGTTGGCCTTCATGAACCAAATGATGATTTTTATTCAACGAGTCATATTCATGTTAACTACTAGCTAATTTATCGAGATTTTGCTTCCAATGTCCAAATCAAAATATTTTCTTCAGAATGTCGAATCTGGAGCAGTTCTCGAGTAATGCCTCGTAGCCTCGAGGTTGTTCAGATGTAAAGAAAGAATAAAGGCAAAAAAGGAAAAGATGTGCAGGGGTAACAATATGGATCCGTGATATCAATTCAAGCATTGCATATGAGTCTGATACAATAATAATATCATTCATACCATCTCTGCTACTAAGATATGGCAGTCCTTGCCTTACACGACGCACCTGAATACTAACTACTAATCAGCAAATTAGGAATACTCTTATTCCGTTGATCACCAGCTCCATTACTACCCGACTGGTCGATGCTGGTAAGCACAAACTTGCACTAAAACGAGCTAGCACCATATGGAAGGTGTGATGCCAATTGCCACCTGCTCGAAATGATTGCAGCTGCGGGAGAAGTTTGGACAATTACAAGGGAAGTGGGTACCCGCGAAGATACGTAGAATCCACACCAGATTCACGAACTAATGCCACCCTTCCGGTCCGGGCCACCTTTCCATTAGTAAGGGGATGGTTTTCAGTCAATAAGATAATGCATTCAGGTCAAGATGACAGCAAAATTGAAGAGTAATCTTCAAAGAAAGGAAACTGCGGAGCATACGATAAATAAACCAGAGGAAAGAACTAGGGATCACACAGGCACAAACAGCCACATCCCCGTTTGGAATGTGCATTATTAAATGATCATATTGGACAAACACAGTAGGATAATCACCATTCAAGTAAATTCAACCTTCTAAACCTATCAAAAAGGGGAAAAAGAAAAAATTCAACCTTCCAAATTTCCAGTACGACATTCCATATTTTTTTAACAAACAAGACATCTGAGTTAAAAGGAGGCATACGATATTTACTTATGGGGGCAATGGTTCGGTCTCCTATATTCCTCAATGATTTATGTCGTGAAAAGATCACCAACCATATACAGTGGACATAAAGATATATATCTACTCTGAACCTTAAATCCGTGTATTACTTGGCAAGAAATATTAACTTAAAGAAATGATCATGAAACAGGAAATTATCTACACAGCTGTAAAGATTTTTATATATACATACATATTACCAAATTATTGGCAATAAGATTTGGAAACGGACCTCACAAATACCGTAGGGCTCTAATTGCCTTTGCAAAGCAGCCATCTTACTCAGATCACCAGTAAGCTGGAAAACACGAAACAGTTGCCTTAAACAGCATGAACACAAATTGAGTAGGAAAAGGACCGCGAGCTAGTATAGCAAATTATTAGTGTCATGCCAAATGAAAATTGTGCAAGCAGGTGCCACCTGAAAATCTGATGGAGTTCTAGGCCAACATATAAATTAAGGATAGAATATCTAAACAGCTTTTACGACAGTTAGACTGCGTCGTACTTCCACCAGTTCAATGTCGGACCAAATGATTGGATAAAAAGGAATTCAATATCTTTAAAACGATGGAAACAAACACCGACAAAGTTGCCATCGGCGTAACGTGTTAAATTTCACCTCAAGTGTAATTGTATGATCAGAAACATCAACAGCTTTGGCCCGGAATATGTTGGCAATGTCAAGAACATCCCTCCTAGCAGCAGCATCAACAGCAACCTTTATCAACATAAGCTCTCGTTCAGCAAATGGCAGGTAGGTGAAGTCCTGAACCTGAAATTCATGATAGCAACTTCTGTTATTCCTGTCCGCACTACTGACAAATACCAATGAGATTACCAGTAGAGATAAAAACTAACACCACTGTCTAGTCATGAAAAAGATTAAATTCTGAAAGGGGCTTATCAACAGTCATGTTCTACATGAATTTTACAGGCTTACAAATGAACTGATTCATATAAAGTAAAATGGGCAAAATTGACAAAAAAAAAAACTCGAGTGTAAAAAATAACTACCAGCAACATTTTACATGCTAAAGAATAAAAGAGAAATCAACATAACACACAATCTGATTGTCTTTTTAAGGCAATAAGCTCCTTGACATAAAAGAATGAGTTCTCTCCATCTGAAATGAATTGTCACCAACCCAACGTATGCAACCTTTTGCAGCAACCATAACAATAATTTTAGTATGTCTGGATACGGTTAGCATAGATGCAGAAACCATATACGTTCAATTGGAAAATCAGTGCGTGCTGCGAGTTAAGTATTCCAATGTCTGAAAGCAGAGGGCACCCCTTCTTTTACCATCCCCTGATAAGATACTACCTAAATTCATAATAATTACATTATACCTCATACATATCTATAAGCTTGTGGAGTTGCTGAACCAACTTGCTGATCGACTCATCAGTCCCAGGGATGACTGTTGTAATGCGAGAAATTCCCTCCTTTTCAGCAGGCCCGACAGCAAGACTCTGAAAATGGATACAAGAAAATGTATCAGCTGGCTGGAGAACAGACAAAGAACAATAACAAATTCATGTGAAAAGAAGAACCTGGATGTTGTATCCTCTTCGGGATATAACCCCGGTGACTAGGTTGAGGACCCCGGGAGTGTCATTCACAAGCATGGACAAGGTGTGAGATCTCAATCCCATTTCCTATTAAGTTTAATATTGTCCATTTTAGAATGAGAGAAATGATACCCAGCACAGCACAACATAGGGAATTATTGGTAATCAGTACATGACAGAAGCTTCCCCTAAACGTCTGCGAAGTGATTACAGAAACCCAATGTTGAAATTGTCTAACAAAGATCCATAATAGAGAATTGAACAGCGAAGTCTGATGTTTGAAAAGAATACCAAACAAGGTGATGGTTTCTTCTCAGTCTATGGAGCAATGGGTTAAAAAAGAAACAGCATATTCATGCAGCATTAAGTCACGCAAATGAACTTCTCGTCAATTGTAAAACAACCATCCTAAGCAATAGACGCCCTAGTGCTTGAGAGCAAAATGTAAGAGAAGGACTCTCCAAATTTCCAAAACTGGACAAGAATATGCATTCCCAATCTAAATTATCATGTGAAACACAGGCAGTATACACATAAATCCGCAGTTCAATTCTCCTTAAGCTGTTAGGGAGCTCAATTGCATTCACAATTCTCAAGTGACTATATTGCACATTAATTTCCAGACTTTAATGTGAACATATTGTAAACATAAGTGGTTAAAGGATCTTACATCTTCATCATTGAGGACCCCCCAATGAGCATCAAGAACTTGATTAAGTAAGTAGTAGTCGTCAGGTTCCACTGGATAAACATCACCCTTCAAAACAGAATTAGACATTCATCATTTCTCGTGTAAGATCTAAGTTGGCTGACTTTTGTCATAAACAATCAAAGAGAAACATGAAAATCATGGAAAAAGAGGCAATAAGAAGATAGTATTGGAAATTAATTTTTTCTTTTTTATATATCTCCGTGTATGGGTTAAGAGAAAGGACGAAAAGAATGACCATAAGTAAATATGCTCACTGGAGCTCTCAAATAGATCTCCCTTTCTCTAGGGAGAGAAGAAACATATCGTCACTCAAGCTGGAATTCACTAGAGATTACCCAACTAAGGTTGCTGAGCTGAATGAATAAGATGCATGAATCATTATTCTATTCGATAAGAGATGCAGAGATAGAACCTTTTCAATCATGATTTTATGCCATTTATTTACGAGGCCTCAAGATACCCCATGTTAACTATCCTCCAGACAACAAGACATACTTTTGGACAACTGAAAATTACACCATTCTACCTAAAGACATGACTAAAGGCCAATGTGAGTGTTGCAAATTTGTTATCATGCATCCATTTGATAGTACAATACAATCAACATAGTGATCCACAAAGAGTTCCACTTTGAAATCATTTCCAGAAGACATATATGCACAAGTAATAAATAATAGTAAAACTGAATCTAAAGCCTAATAGGGAGAAAGACTGATACCCGTGAAGATTCTGTCGAATTGCCATTAAATGACTGATTTGATTTCTTTAAAGGTTTCTTAACAGGAGTAATTCCGTCAAGTGCAGGATAAGAGGCTGCATAAAAGCCCCAAAATGGAGCTGTCTCGCCCATCTTCTCTCGTCTCAAGGCAATCTGCACTATAGAAAGACAATTTTAGATAACCGGCATCTTGAAGACCGACATGCTGGGGCTAAAACGACTCGTTGCATACGAGGTAATCAGCCAATGTGATTTCAATAAGCAATTTCTATCTCCACATTGGAATAAGAAATGTCCTAAATCTTTGGTTATCTTACCCTTCCAGTCCTTGCAATTTCTTTGATACCAAACTTGCGCATATTTCTTTGAACTGCTTCCATCTTGCCAGGATCTCCGGTGACCTGTCAAGCACGGAACTTGAAATAAAAAAATCATTCGATGACAGTGAAGCCTGAAGTCCCAAGTATATTAAGTTATATTCATCTAATAACACTTGGTAGATTAATGTCGGCCCTCATCCATATGAAATTTGAATTCCAGTTAGACTAATGAGAGGTTTGAAGAACCAGTTACCTCGATAGTTAGCGTGTGTTCTGAGATATCCACGATTCTCGCTCGGAAGATGTCCACTAACCACATGATCTGAAGATAAAAAGAAACAAATTAACCAAATTCTTCACAGACGCAAGCCGCATAAACTACGAAATCAGGCTGCAGTTACACTTACAGGTCAATTAGTCATCTCGTCCTCGACATAAAAAACACGCTACATTAAACTTACCTCGGGCCGTGTGGTAGAGTCCGCATTAAGCTTTATGAGCATCAACTCGCGCTCCACTTGGGGTTCCTTTGAGATATCATCAACCTGAGCGAAACAGCAGATTCATAATCCACACTAGAGCAGGTCATCGGCACATGATGCACTAAAGGTGTTAAATTTGAATGGGATATGGGAGACTCCACTCGCCTTGATGACATTGACGAGCTTGTTAAGCTGTTCCACGACCTGTCGCAAGACCCTGTCAGTTCCCGAGACGACAATGGTGAACAGGGCCTTGTCCTTGTTCAGACCGACAGCGAGGGACTCGATGTTGTAGCCCCTCCGAGCGAAGACTCCGGCTATGCGGTTAATAATACCGCTCTCGTCCCCGACAAACACCGAGATGGTATGGCGTTTCACCCTGAAATGAGATAAGATTGGACCATAATGGCAGCAGCCTCCGTCAAGTCGCCAGAAGAAACAGAAGGATAAGAGTGAGGAGAAGCTCACTTGGACTTGGAGAGGGCAGCGGGAGGAGGTGCGTTGTTGGGCGGAGTAGGACCGGAGAAGGAGGAGGAGGAGGAGGAGGAGGAGGAGGCTTCTCCCAGCTTATTGGACACAGAGAGCGGCCTCGGCGCTTCCCTGCTCGTGGGGCTGAGACGTAGCGGTCCGAAATGGAGAGAAGCAGCAGCAGCACGGGAGCTGCCTTTGCTTCGACAATGGCAGAGCAGGAGACGGGAGCTGCTGCAGCTCCCATGGCCATGAGCTGCGGTGGTGCTCGGAGCTTCTAGTTTGGCGCCCAGGGAAGCGCCGTAGGGTGTCGCGGCCGCCGCCATGGAGAGAGAGAGAGAGAGGGAGGGAGGGAGAAGGTGGGCGGGTGAGAAGGGAGATCAGAGGGCGAGCTTCACTTGTCACAGTCTCATTGCTCAACCACAGTTACTGCTCACTTCACTATGACATCGTTTCCTATTTTCTTTTATTTTTTATGCAGCACATGGTTCATTCCCTAGTCAAAGTCAAATTTATAATTGTTTTCCAAATTCTTTTTCTTTTCTTTTTTTTCCGGTTGATTTCATCTTTTTTTTCTAAAAATGATACTTAAATTACTTTAACCAGAAAATCCCGGTTACAAACTAGCCGGGTACAAGATGAGCCCATAGAACAATTCAACACCCCCCCCCCCCCCCCCCCCCCCCCCCCCCCATTGGAGATAGTCTGTCCATTGTCCCCAATAATTTTACGCTATGAATCTCAATAGCTGAGACTTACTTATGTTCGAACATCGTTTTGCTTTCATTAGTATTTATGTTTTTTTCTTTCTTCTTTTACGCAAGAAAGTCAAAACTTCACGAATGCATAAAGTGCAATCACATTAAAATACATGCAAAGTAAATTACCCAAAGTAGCAGTAAAATAACCCAATATTAAATAAATTACACATTTTAAGAAAATTAATTGTGATAAATTATTTAGGTTTCCAATAAATTATTTTAATGGAAATAAAATATACTGGATTTGAAGAGTTTTTACTTACTTTATTAGTAAATTATATGAATTTTGAAAAAAAAAATGACTTGAAACTTTTAGCCTAGGGTTTGATTGCACCGGAACGAAATCATAGACGAGAGATTGTGAAGTCCCTTAATATCAACTGTGCTAAGAAAGATCACCAGAAGAACAACCATCAAACACATAACGAGATCATAGACAACAAGACTTGATCCACGGTTGAGGCTAACCTTGCTCGAACCAAATATCCCTTAAAACAACGTATAAGAAAGCAAACCTATGTTTAAACTTTGTAGCATCGGATGATTTGTTAGATTTTATCACGAACTGCTTGTCATAACAACTAGCTCAGAGGATCTCTCTCTCTTTTTCTTTTTTCTTTTTTTTCCTATTTCCACTTTGAAAAACTAAAGAAAAGAAAAGAAAATATAGTTTTTTTTTTATTGCAACGTATAATAAGAATATATATATATATATATATATATATATATATATTCTGTTCGGTGTACAGGCTACAGCTTAAGAACTTTGTATGGACAAAATATTCAGACGATTTTTTTCTAAAGTTGGATTTTTTTTTTTGCTGAATATTTTCTAAAGTTGGATTGAGTACAAGAGGTAGCACGAATATTCTACCATCGACTGAAGGAGCCCCCGTAGTCATGACACCGGTACCATTACTGCTCGGAAAAGACCACAGTGCTCGACCGAGATCGTCAAATGGCTAGACATGCAGTCAGTGGGCTCGTGCAGGGCTCCAATTAAGGGGCGATAGGTCTACCACGATATGTCAGGACTACTCCACTGGGATCACCGGCAACCCCGAGACCTATTATGATCTTTACCGAGATCAAGTTAACTCCGGTCACACGGTACATTCAAATGAGGCGACCGGAGGAGCTGGTTTTCGGTACCAGAGCCGCAACAAACCGGACCGTATATGCGAGCGAACGGTGGAACGGTGAGATCATGACATTGGTAAGGTCTTAAACAACCAAAAACTAATTAAAAGCCGGGAAGAGTCAAATGTAAAAGGCCCCCCCCAGCCGACGGAGACTATCGGCGTCGCAAGAAAAACCGAAGCAGAGAAATAGCATCAGCGCAGCCCAAGGGGACCCACGGCCACTCCCACAGCCTGCCGACTCGGCCACTCTCAGCTTCCGTCTCCTTTCTCTTCCTTCCGTCCCGACAGCCTCTCAGTCCCCACCCTCTCTCTCTCTCTCTCTCTCTCTCTCTCTCTCTGCGCTCCTTTCTCCGCCTCCCAGTCCGCCGCGAGATACACTGGTGAGTTTCGGTTCTGCTTGACTTTACCCGTTTGATTGTTGACCGAGATTAGCTTTTTTCGGGGTCCCGACATTTGCTTGCTTCCATTTCGATTGCTGGTGAATCATGCGGGAAGGGAGTGTTGTTTGCTCTTCGTTGTCGCGTTGCTCGATCAAATACGATTGCCCGAGCTCGTTTGTTACCTCTTCTCGCTGCGCCTCTTATTCTCCCTGCTTCACGGATAGGTTTGCTACTGCCCCTCATTTTCTCCCTCGGTCACTCGCGCATGCTTAGCTGCCGAGAGGATGAGCCCTTGAGTATGTTTTGACTGCCTGGGGATGTGTTGTCCGTCGTGGTCATTGATAGTTTTTGTTTTGATCAGAATGATATCGATGAAGCTTAGAGGTGCTAGAAGTTACTGCTGCGATACTGCTTTTTAGGCTTCGAAGAGACAATCTTGAACTTGCTTTTTGAGGCTGGGTTAGTCAATTTTGATGGGTTATTTGACCATTTTTATCTGTTGACAGATTGGCCCGCGAAGTGATTGACCCCGAGATTTGATCCCTCTGTCTTGGACATGTCAGCATTGGTCCCAGAATAAGCACCTGCAGACAGTGAGAATGGCTTCGAGAGCAATCTTGTATAGGCGGAAGAACCTTCAAGACCTCCCGAGACGGTCCTCTGGTTTGATTCGGTTGTTTGCTGGCTTCGAGCATGATCAAGCTTCGCATTGTGATCACCGGTGGAATTTCAGGCGCTTGGCATGTAATTCACCTTCTAACAGTGATGACAGGGCTGATGGAAGTTTTGATGTGAAGTTGCCATTATCAGTCTTTTCTACTGAAGTTTTTCTGAGGAAACACAAACTATTTGGAGTTTCCAGATTGGACTCTGGATTTGAGAGGAGAGAATTTGTTTCTCCCTTTGGAGGTACAAGGACGGTAGACTTTGTTCGTCATGCTTCAACAGCAACAGCTGATCAACCTGAATCCAGCAGTGCTAAAGCTGGACGGAAGCAACAAGCTACTAAACAGAATAAGGAGGCTTCACCTGAGGACTGTGACCAGGCCGTTGAAGGCCTGAGTTCAGCAAAAGCAAAGGCAAAGGCTAAACAAATTCAAGAATCTCAAAAGAGTGATAAATCTGTCGTAAAGAGAATATGGGCCATGCTTTTGGGCATTGGTCCCGCTTTGAGAGCTGTTGCTTCCATGAGCAGGTTATTTGCTATGTGTACATATTGGTTGATGTTGCATGTATATATGTATACGTAATCTGAAGTTGTATCTGATGCAAGTCATAAATTTCTTGTCTAATTTTCTACTTTTTCCAGAGAGGATTGGGCCAAAAAGATTCACCACTGGAAGGATGAATTTAAGTCCACCCTGCAACATTATTGGTTGGGTACCAAATTACTGTGGGCTGATGTTAGGATTAGCTCACGGCTGCTAGTAAAACTAGCTAGTGGAAAGGGTCTTTCTAGGAGAGAGAGACAACAACTGACACGCACAACAGCCGATATTTTCAGGCTAGTCCCTTTCGCAGTCTTTATTATAGTTCCATTCATGGAGTTTTTGCTGCCGGTATTCTTGAAACTATTTCCGAACATGTTGCCATCAACTTTCCAGGACAAGATGAAAGAAGAGGTATGTTGCATTCTACAGCTTGTTTTCTTTGATTGCATATTTGCCATCAGGGGCGCATTCAATCATGTTAATTAGATATATGCAGACAAAAAGAAATGCTGTCTCTTCCATATACTGGGGAAATCAATTATTTGTCTAGTTATAAGATGCTTTTTACAGTATATTATTCTCTTATGATAATTTATGGTTCTTAAGACTTCTACAACCAGGACTTACTGTTGTGAACTTTTTATCGTGTCCCTGGCGGTCAACATATGGTTGCTGTTGTGATTTGGGAAGTAACATGACTTGCAAAGCTTTTTCTCCTTGATCATTGATCAGCCTAGTTCATAAGCAGAACAAGCACATAAATTGGTGTGCCTGTTGCATAGAAGATGCATGTGATTACATATTTTGTACCTGCATTCTGTGATTCGGACAAATTTATTGTTCGAAGATAATTTTTAAATTGTAGGAGCAACTGAAAAGGCGGCTTAATGCGAGAATAGAGTATGCAAAGTTCCTTCAGGACACTGTGAAAGAAATGGCAAAGGAAGTCCAAAACTCACGAAGTGGGGAAATAAAAAAGACAGCAGCAGATCTTGATGAATTTATGAACAAGGTGAAGTTTTGTACAGTCACCATGTTTTCAGATTCTTAAAGTACTTTTATAGATGGCCTTCCCTTGCAGAAATAGAGAAAAGAAGAAAAAGAGAGAATTTCCATATTTTTGATTCAGTCTACCTTTTATACAGGTTAGAACAGGTGCTCGTGTTTCGAATGAAGAAATATTGGGCTTTGCCAAGCTATTCAATGATGAGCTTACATTAGATAACATTAGCAGGTGGATGGGTGTTCCAAATATTTTTCTTTCTTAGTCACAATCTTATCTCTACTTGCCACCTGAAGAAACATTGTTGGTTGAGTGACCTAAAAGGTCTCCTTTATCTTGTTACTGTCGTTTTGTCTTTGTCCAGGCCTCGACTTGTAAATATGTGCAAATATATGGGAATCAGCCCATATGGAACAGATGCATACCTGCGCTATATGCTTCGGAAGAGACTCCAAGAGTAAGACCATGTGTTCTCTGATGAAGATAACTCTTCTAATTCAGTCAGTTGTCTGTTAAATTTACGTATTCGGGCTGCAGCCTTTTTAAAGCTTGCGCTGTTGTCAATGTTGCTTTATCTTTAACAACCACACATTACATAAAGAACCGCTTCCCAGGATATCGCATCAGTTATTTGTCTTCAATCTGTAAATTGTCATATTTTCATTTTGCATTTGTGCAGTTTGTCTTTCTCTTTTGTCCTTCCTAGATTCATAGAGTTTTGGTTCTCAGCTACATTATTCCTCTTGAATGTTCATGTTTCTGGTGAATTTGAAATTCTTTTAGTATTTTGCTTTATTTTGGGGGCCAATAAAATAACATATTGGATGCTCAGCCACAAATGAAGAAAAGGTTACAATAATATGGATGTTTCGTGAAGATAAATGTAGTGAATGTAAAGTTTCATACAGTTCCAGGGTCACCATAAAATTGATTACTAGTTAAGCTAGTATTCGACTTGAATTGTTTTCCATCGTGTCTGGCAGGATCAAGACGGATGATAGGATGATCCAAGCAGAAGGTGTGGAGTCTCTTTCAGAAGAAGAGCTTCGTCAAGCCTGCAGGGAGCGAGGCTTACTTGGTTTACTTTCAGTCGAGGAAATGCGACAACAGGTTAACCGTTGGATGTCCTTTACTCATAAATTTGATTTCAATATGAAGACCAACTTCATCAATTTTTAGAGGACCAGGAAAGCAGTTAATCAGCCTGTTGCACATGTTATACTATCTGAGGTCTAACACATCTTAGTTAAGTCATTTGACTCATGACTTGTGTTTGCAGCTTCGTGATTGGCTGGATTTGTCACTCAACTATTCTGTCCCATCATCGCTTCTAATTCTATCACGGTAACTAGACACTTTTACCATACTTGCACGAAGAAGTGGAAATGTTTGGGAATGTTTTCAGCACATAAAGCTGGAGCTGTTTGCGTGGCGCATTTCCCTTATGTTGTACCAAACATGAGCTTTGTGTCCTTAGATGAACTGTATATGGGATGACCCTTTTCTTTTTGCTAAAACGCTGTGGTATATTGCAGAGCCTTCTCTGTGTCTGGGAAAGTCCGGCCAGAGGAAGCTGTTCAAGCTACGCTGTCATCTCTGCCAGATGAGGTTGTGGATACGGTTGGAGTGACAACATTGCCATCTGAAGATTCTGTTTCAGAAAGGAGAAGGAAATTGGAGTTCCTTGAGATGCAGGAAGAACTGATAAAGGTTGGTTACATTTTGGGAGCTTTATAGAAATTTGACTTAATGTTGTGATCGAGAGTGTTTGGAGGAGGGGAAACGAGGGGGATTCTATCATTTTCCTCTCCTACCCTTTTCGTTTTCAAAGTCCCCTGAGGAAATATAAGGAGAGTGCTTAATAGTGGTAGATTGGTAATACTGCCTTCTGGTTTTCTTCCTAGTCCTTCACCAAAAAAGGGGTAAAATAGTCCATCATTTGTCTGTGAGATGCTTCCTCTGTCCCTTTGGATGCTCTAACCAGTTATTGATATGCAGGAGGAAGAAGAGGAGGAGGAAGAAGAGCAGGCCAAATTGAAAGAATCTATCAGTCAAAAGGATGTGGCTTTGGAAGAGATGACCATTCCTACATCAAGGGAAGCACAAGAACAGGCTAGAGCCAAAACACTGGAGAAACACGAGCAACTTTGCGAGCTTAGCCGTGCATTGGCTGTGTTAGCTTCAGCATCTGTATGCATCATAGGCAATGTTATTTAAGTAGTGTTCTTTTCACTTCTTATTTGGTATTTCATCTGATGTGCTTTTCTTATGTCTATCCCCGTAAATTTCAGTCGGTTAGCAGGGAGCGTGAAGAGTTTCTGAGGCTGGTTAAAAAGGAGGTAGACTTTCTAATCTGAGCCACCCTTAAGAAACAAGTATATTATTTCTTTTGGCAAGTAAAATAAAATTTTCTTTTCTTTTGCTGGCAAGTTTGCCTTTTCAATTCCTAGCTACTTTTTCTTGAAATCTGTCATTTTCTTTGCAGACTAAATTGTTCGTATGATAGAATCATAGAATAGTAACTTTGGAAAAAAGAAAAAGACTAGTAATTAAAATGCGATGCACTTCCATTCCAGTCTAGTTTTACGCAGCAATTCCATTCTCAAATGTTTTTATTGCTCTTTAACAAAACAGGGCGTAGATCCTAACTGTAATCCCTCTCCCATATTTTAACTTCCTGATCTGTTTGCTGTTGTAACTGTGCATACATGTCAGAAATTACTGTTTCCCCTCAGTGGTTGTGTATCCTGTCTTTAAAAGCCAAAGGTGATATTACATTTCCATTATATAAACTTCTTGTTGTACTGGCCCCCTTTGTAGTTGGAAACAATGTCTAACACGATGACCTTTGTCTACATACTAAAGTTAATGGTGCATCTATGTGGTCTATATTGGTAATTGAAGCATATTTTTTTCCATATATAATTTGCGGTGGAGAATTAAATTCATTTGAAAGCTTCAAAGGACTTTTAAGTGTCTACAATTAATGTAGAAGAATCCAAAACAAGAAAGCTGATATAATTTTATTGAAACTACTGAATTATTTATATGCTCTTGAAGAGGCCACAATAGGGAATGGGGCCAAAAATGGAGAAGATACGACTATATCAGCATAATTATTTGTCAATCTTATGGTCTTTGTCTTGTTATAAGTGAGCTAGCCAACCGATATTTGCAGGCTGAGAATAGTGGCAATGCTTAACATTAATCTTCACATCTTTGCAGATTTTCTAGCTTGTTGTTTTAGATAATCTTACTTCTGTTATTTTCCAGATAGACTTGTATAACAACATGCTGGAGAAAGAGGGCATGGAGGGTGAAGAAGAGGCGAAAAAGGCGTATAAAGCTGCTAGAGAGGACAGTGACCAGGCTGCAGAGATGGCCGTCGGCGACAAGGTCTCTTCGGCATTGATAAACAGGGTAATGAAAGTTTTAAGAATATTCCACAATCGACGTTATAAAGGTTCACTGTTTATTAAAACTTGACAGCTACATGTTGCTAATTTTTCTCATTTGTCGAGTTCAGGTAGATGCCATGCTCCAGAAGCTTGAAAAGGAAATCGATGATGTGGATGCTAAAATTGGCGATCGCTGGAGACTGCTTGACAAGTTAGTGAAACGTTGACCAGACTCTATTATTATCGAGCTATAAATACAAGCAGTAAATAACAACGATTTTGGTTATGCTTAGGGATTATGACGGTAAAGTGACTCCAGAGGAGGTCGCATCTGCTGCCATGTACCTCAAGGACACGCTGGGCAAAGAGGGCATCCAAGAACTCATTAGCAACCTCTCAAAAGACATAGGTAGCGACGATAACTTTTGTGCTTCCTTCGTTGCAATCTGGTTTGTTTAATTCAGCTTATAAATGCCTGACCATGAGAATGAGATCGCGAAAGTGCGTGAGCTGCGTATTATACACACACATGAAAAACGCGTCCTCATCCATTCTAAAGCTCCAATCCATAAGAATACAAAAGGTAGACATAGCGGTGTTTCATCGATATGAAACCGATGATATCTGTTCATGCTGGAAAGCACCATGACACGATCATTTGAGCACAGATACACTCACTGCTATACTCTATTTTCCCCCTTGAACAGAAGGAAGGATCCTTGTCGAAGATATTGTCAGGATAGGGAGCCAGACAGAAGAGGAAGATACGGCCGAAGCAAAGACGTCGTGAAAGCATTGTTTTCCTCTTTCTGGAAATAAAGCTCAGGCTAAGCCTGATCCGTTCTGTCCATAGAATTGAAAGGCCAGTCAGCCATGAAGTTTGCTCGAGGAACTTCGAGATTATATGCTCCCCCACACAAGGCGATTCGACCCAACAGTAACAAGCAAGTATGCTCTGTTGGTGAGGCATCTGACTTCAGAGCTAGGAAGTGCATATCGACTCCAAACATCGAACTTGGATTCATCATTTTGTCTTCCAATTTTATCTGAGATTTTGGACAAACCTGCGGACAGCTCCATCAGTCTGATTGTTTTCTTTCCTTTTCTGGAATACAATTTTGATTTCGGAAATTCGTTGGTCGTATACGCTTGTACTCGACAAGGCTCTATACAATATTGAAGAACATGAAGGAACAAAAAAAATAAAGGTGCAACATGTGAATCATCTGTTCTTTTCGTATGTTTCCTGGCCAGCGAGTAGCGATAACGGTGAATGACGATAAGGCACTCCTCTTGATATTTCCCTGCAATTCGGCTGTCGGCACAATCAGCATGGGCCACCTGCCATTTCCCTGAAATAAAATCATGACTGCAGTAAAATAATAAAATTTACCGTCATTCTGAAAATAAATATTTATTTATATTTACTTAAAAAAGAATTTATTTCGTCTAACTTTTTATTTTCTATTTTATATTTTTCTCTCTCCCTCCCTCCTCACTTTCTCCTCTCCCTACTAAGTACTAATTAATGTTGGATGTGTTTTTTTTCTTAATTTATTATTTTTTTTATGAGGAATCACATGAGATAATTAAGAAAAACAAACGGAATTATAATGATGAAACTAATGCCCAAAGCAAGCAAATGTGAATGGCTTCATGTCACCATCTAGTATTAGCAAAAAGACAAGGGCAAATCAAATGAAACACTTCTTCTACATGAGTTGAATTCTCAACGGAAAAATTATTTCATATCGTTTTATTTCTCATTTTGTATTCTTTTAATTTGTGTACGGACCTTTGTTGTAATTGGAAAGAAAATTATGAAGGCAGCAAGAGAGGACGTCCTCGATGAGAGAGGATTGGCATGTCCGCTCTGTTGTTGGCTGAAGCTGCCAAGAGTAATACGTAAAATGAATTAGATCGCGTTTTATAACGGAGTAGAATATGATTTCATTTAATTTTAGATTTTTTTAAAATTTTGAAATAACCCAAAACTTTCATTTTATTTTGAAAATGTGCCCCACCCCTCTATCTCCTTCACTATTCTGCAGCATTCTTTTCTCTCTACTCTCCTCCCATTGTTCAGTTCACTTCCGCCTCTACTATTTTCAAATCAACCCTGCACAACAATATGCCTCCTCCGCCTCTCCCGCAATCGACCTCTATGCCTTGAACCATAGCAGCAAGGCTTCAATCGAAGCCTCGATGATTCGATTCGGGGCATGAGGAGCTCCTGTTCCTAGCCTCCAACGAGGGAGGAAAAAGAACAAAAGAGGATGGGACGGAAGGGGCCAGCAGTAGGGGAGGTTGCGGAGCTCGACTCCAGGTGGCAAGGAGGTAAGGGGCTCGAAGATCTCGGAGTTCCTATTGGCATTGAGCTCGACGCGAGATGTCAAGGAAGTCGAGGCAGGAGGAGTCCTTGTCGGGGACGAAGGCGGCCTTGGTGTGGGGTAGGGGTTATCAAAGGAGAGGGCAGCAGGGTCTGAGCGTATCTCTCCGAGTCGAAGGAGAGAGAAGGGAGAGGGGTAAAATTAAAAAAAATTAAAAAATTTGAATCAATTTTGAAATTTTAAAATGTTGGTAGTAAAGTTAAAAAGACTCTGTTTCTAAATAAAACCTTAAATATAAGAATTTTTTTTTCCTAACAAAACTGCCATATATTATCACGTGTTAATGTTTCTAAAGATGACGGTTCTTTTTCATGAAAACAAGGCACCGTGAATTGGATGATCCTTTCAATGTATGTTTCACGGAACGTCGTATATTTGATTTTGCAGTAATGATGAAATCCTGGTTAACCAAAATAAATAAATAAATAACTTTGTATACAATATCGGATTATCAATAAATTTATTATTATTTTTATTATCCGGAGAAAATACGGCCGTACGCGGCGGAGCTTGTAATTTTAAGTCAAACGGGGTTTGACCAGGGAAGGCACTTGCCCTCCCGCATCATCAGCCGTTCATTTGAGAGGCCTTTCGCCCTCTCACGGTCTCACCCGATCCGAACCAAACAGCCAAAGATCTGGTCGGGTTTACGAAGCTCCAGCTTTCGATACACCAGACACAGTTTGTTGCCTCCTCCTCCCTCCTCTGTGCCTTCGAAAATCTGTCTGTCAGAAGCTCCCGCAACTCTCGCATCCTTCCCGCTGAAGCTCAGCTGAATCTACTGAACCGGATAAATTGGGGGTGGGGCGCGGGTCAGTGCCTGTTCAGAGAGTCCAAGGAGGGGAAGAATGGTCAACTCGGCAGCTACCTGCCTGAGCTGAACGGCGCCAGCTCGAAGCACGTCCTTTGATGGGGTCGGAGCTGCTGCTCGCTAGCTGAAAGGAGCTTCATTCAGCGTGCTCCCTCCTGCTGTTGGGTGTCTTTTACCTGCTGGGTGCCTTCTCTGTCGCGCTTCGGAGTTTTGAGGTCGGGGGTTTCTAGTTGAAGATAAAGTTTGCTGCTTTCCTGCTTGCGGTTGGTCGACTCAGACAAGGGGGGAATTTGAGGTTAGGCTGTTTGGTTTTTGCTTTCTGGGTGCTCGAGAATTGTGGGTTTGTAGCCGATTGGTGCCTAGGGTTTCTGTTCATTGTGAAAAGGGGAAACTTTTCAATTTTCACAGGCTCGGGTATGGCTTCTAGGGTTTCGAAGTGTTGAAAGAGAATAGAGAAAATAGAGAGAGATGTTTTATTCTCAGTTCATTTTGGCTAAGAAAGGTCCGCTAGGGACCATCTGGATTGCTGCCCATTTGGAGAGAAAGCTCCGCAAGAACCAGGTTGCTGATACTGATATCGGTGTCTCTGTAGGTAAAAGCATCCTGCTGCTATCTGTTTCTTGTTCTGAAATTTTTCGACTCGGCTGATTATCTTCTTATAAGCTGTCTGATTGCTTTGTGCGATTTCTTCTGCCTATGAACAGACTCGATTATTTTCCCCGAAGTACCGATTGCCCTCCGCCTGTCTAGTCATCTCCTGCTTGGAGTGGTGAGAATATATTCTAGAAAGGTCAATTACCTATTCGATGATTGCAGCGAAGCTCTGCTTAAGATAAAGCAAGCTTTTCGCTCCACTGCTGTTGACTTGCCACCGGAAGAATCTACTGCTCCATATCACTCCATAACTCTGCCTGAGACTTTTGATCTCGATGACTTTGAGCTGCCAGATAATGAAATATTTCAGGGGTCGGTACTGATAGCCATTCAATTTCATATTCATTACATAATTATTCAGGTCTCCTTGTTTTACTGATATTTTATGGGTACGCGGTCCGTACCTTTTCTTTTTGGCAGTAACTATGTTGATCATCATGTTAGTGCAAAGGAGCAGATTACGCTACAAGATACAATGGATGGGGTTGTATACTCCACGTCCCAGTTTGGTCTGGATGGTTAGTAGTAGGGATATATATGTTTCTAATGCCTATAGTGTAATATTCTAACCTACATCAGTTAGTTATTTAATTCCCGTCTTTTGTCATTTTTGTCATTTTTGATGTCAGAGCGGTTTGGTGATGGTGACACTTGTCAGATTGGTCTTGACCTGAATGAGGTAATTTTCTCAGATTACCCAAGTTAGAAAATAATAATATAATAATTGACCGAGTTGGCGAATGTTGTATTGATATATTAACTGTAGAATTGAATGATCTGGTCCTTAACCATGGTAACTTCATCCAATTTCCGGAGAATAAGTAGCCATGTTAGAGGCTGTAATTCTGATATGGAAAATATCTTCTTACTGGACTGGATACCATTATCTTTTGAAATACCTCGCAGTGTAGGTTGGGGCAAAATCTTATTAATGCAACTGTGGTTTATTAGGTATATCACATTTTATAGAAATATTTTCTAGAATATGTTGTATAAATATCGATGGATACCATGTTTATATTTTTACTATTTCGAAAAATTTGTACCAAATATATATATATTTTTTAGTCATATCTTGACGAGAACAATCAAATGCTCCAGCTTTTATAATTTGACAATATATCAAGGGCCTAATATTGCAAGTAATAAATTGCCTGATGCCTGTAGATGTCTCTTTTTGCTCAGCTCGCATGTCTGGAAGTAATAGTTGTCAAACATCCATGAATAAGCTTATTAGTTCCTTATCTACGCTGCCAAAATGTTAATTTATGTTAAATTCTAGTTTTGCTTTTCCATTGAATTGAAGCAGGAAGCTCTATTGGGAAAGGCAGCCACTCCGGCCGCCACTCCGATGAATGATGGAGCTTTCGAGTAAGTTATTTCTGTAATCACTTATCAAGTTCAGGGCTTTCATCTCTTCACCTTGTGCAATTCAGATTATTCTAGCATTATTTGAAATGTAATAGATCTGTCATAAAATTGCTTTCTAGGCAGGATTAGCTGTTTAATAATTACTTTTCTGTTGATCTGTATAATAGTATCATGATTCAGGGGTATTCGCTAAGTGTAGAATTTTATTATATTTATATTTATTATGTTTCTGTCTTATTTTCTCTATATAAAGGCTTGGGCCAATTAGGCCTGTATTTAAGGTTTAGGGGGTTTGGCTGTTTAAGCGGTCACGTGACCAGCTTGTGACTTTTACGGTGCGTTTGGTTTCAGAGTTAAAGTAACTTTGATTTTGATTGTGGAAAAGGACAAAATGTTGTGAAGTGTGTTGAGTTAAAGTTAAAGTTAAAATTTTTGATTTGGGAAATGTGTATTTTTGTTGTGTAGTGGGTTGAGTTAAAGTTAAAGTTAAAATTTTTGTGATTTTAACCTTGAAAACAAACAGGCCATTTAAGTTCTTACCTGATTAGGGTTGGGATTTTGCAGATCTTGTAAACCCTAGTAGTCTTATTATCGTTTCTTAATTTAGAGATTTCAAACCTTAAATCTATTTTCTATTTTTCCTGCTTTAATTTTGCTTCTCTTCGGCAATTTCCTGCTATTTCCAAATTCACTCTAGACCACATTTTTGCATGACAAAAATCTCTCATTTGGCAAGTCTATTGCCACATATTTTCTTTGATGTTCACGAACCTTTTTCCCTCTATGTTGGCAGTGATGACCCTCAATCATCTCTTCCCCCAATGACACCTTTTGAGGCAGATGATAACAATGATGGCAGCATGGCCGATGGTTCGAAAATCATATCGGAGAATTATGGTGGAAATCAGGTTGTTTATATCTTCATTGCTATGAGTCAGCTCAAGCTCTTCATATTTGCTTTATTTGCCATGTTGTTTAATCTTCTAAAATCTATTAAGCACTATTCCCTTTCAAGCAGGCTGAAATTCTAGACACAAAGCCTGAATCGAGTGAGTATGCTGAGGCTCCAGCTACTCCTATGTTAGTGGAAGAGGCCAACTTGTCAAGTGTCCAGGAGGCACTTGTATCTGATGATCACTTGGAGTCTGAAGCTCACAACGTTCATGGTGAAATGGAAGTAAAAGAAGCCGAGACAAAGGGTTACTCAGAGCCAGCTTCAGAGTGTGTCAAACGTGCCTCAGAAAATGGTGCTTTGCATTCTCCTAATCACCCTGAGCCAGAGAAGCCCATGTTGTCTGCATCACAGTGTCCGAACGGAGTAATGGTGCTAGAAAGTGCTGATGGGATCCAGAATGGAATTGAAGGCAATGAGGGAACAAACATTTGCATTGACCGTCAAACTGAAACACAAAACACAGAAAAGTTAGAAGCAAGGCCTGATGAAAATGCTGCTTCCCCTATGTCTCTTGAAGTAGAAAAACGCAGTCCTATCATGGGTGATGGAGCTGCAGAAATGGCAGATTCCCCCAAAAAATCATCAGAAGATGCAGTTGGTCAGTTGGGGTCACTTCATTCACTTGGGGTTGCTGATGGAGTGGAATTCTGTGAGGAACTAAAGGATCATGAAACTAGCTCTGTTTTACCAAAAGATAAGCAATCTAAGTTCATTCATGGGCTCCAGCCCTGCAATTCCAATGTTAGTCATCAGAACAAATCAGTGCTTGAAGGAGATCAGCAATGCTCTGCAGATGATGTTACCGGAGTTGCTGTTAATGAGAATCATGTGATAGAACCTGCTTCGAATGGAAAAGTGCAAACAAATGCTGGAGAATTACTCGATCAATTTTACAGTGAAGCTCTGAAAGATATATCAGGAAATGACAACAGTACTGTCAATTTGGACCCACCTGCTCCAGAAACATTGCTATCTGCATCAGACTTCGTCGCTGATAAGCCAAATGATTTGCTTGTGGAGTCAACTCCAAACAAGGAAGGTCTGGAGGAAGGATTAAAGCAAATTTCAGGAAGGAAACGTAGTCTAACTGAAAGTGCAGTGACGATGCAGAGTAACTCATTGGAAACCTTTGGTTTATCTCAATCTAAGCGAACAGGAGAGTCAATTCCCGATGATGATGATTTGCTTTCTTCCATTTTAGGTATTGTCACCAGATCACTGTTAGATTCTTCGATTATTATTATGGGTCAAAAGCATGAATTTATTATTTAGATCAAGTTATTTCATGTAGCATAATTATTCCATAACTGAATTTGTTTTTTTCTTCTTAATTTTTTTTTTTTAAGTTGGAAGAAGGTCCTCTGTTTTGAAAATGAAGCCTACTCCAGCGCCACTTGAAGTCATCTCCTCAAAGCGTCCTCGGATGTCTCAGCGTGCTAGTGCCTCCAAAAGGAAGGTGCTTATAGATGAGACCATGGTCTTGCTTGGCGAGTATGTATTTTCTTGCGTCCAGCATCTGCAATTCTTTTCTTATTTGCTTTTATATAGGGCTGAGAATTAAGACTAATAATTTGTTCTATGATTGTATTTCTTTAGTATGATAAGGCAACAATTGATGAGTACTGAAGACTTGCGTCGCGTGCGAAAGAAAGCTCCTTGTACCCTGTCGGAGATATCAGTGATTCAGAGGCAGTTTCTGGAGGATGAAATTTTTGGTGAACCAACCCTTGCTGGTCAGTTCCTAGTGCAGTTTATGCTGGTTTATGTGTAAACCATTTATTAAATTGGAAAATTGCTGTTTTCACTAAAAACATAAGATGTTGAATAGATCGTCAACTATTACAATGGCATACTTTTGGTTGTCATCAACATTATTAAGGTGCCTTTCTAAGTATCTGAGCTCATCAAGTCAAAGTGGGGATGTTACTGATATCTGCTGTTGATGTAGCAGTCAAAATATTTATTTCTGATGTTAAGTTCATTATTTTTCATGTGAACTAGTTGTTTATAATCTCTTTCACACACGCATGCATGCATGCATGGAAGAATATCAGTCTTATCAGGAACTGGTGGTTGATCATAGATGTAATCAGCCCAAATCATGGGAATTATTTATTCAAGGCACTTGTGGGACTCAATGGACAATCTAAACTTGCAGGTTTGTCGAGGGAATTGTTTTACATGCACAAAGAAACATATGATGTCAGTGGAACAAAGGTTTGTGAAGTTGATGGAGTTATTGCTCCTGCTGAAGTTACAAAGGAGTCTTCTGTCAGGTCTGATGTCACTCTAGAAAGCGAAAAGGGTAGCCACGGAACTTTGCCAGTTAGAGATGATGGGGAAGTGCAAGCTGCTGAGACTCTTCCACGTGATCAGAACCATCAAGATGAAGAGTTTGCCACTGACTCCCTCATTACTGACTCCGAAGTGCTCATAGCTCGACATGAATCTTTTGATATGGCAAGTAAAATGGACATGGATGAAGGGAAAGCAGAGGGAGCTGATGCACCGAGTTTCTCTGTTGTTTCTGAGCTTGATATGGCAGCCCCTGATGCAGTTCCTGAAGATAGGTGTAATGTGCCAGACAACTTGGCTACCGAGGCAAATTTGGTGGAACAAGAGGGTGTTGCTGGTGAACCTCACCTTTCTCCTCATCATACTTTGAATGAACATCCTTCAGTGAAGGATTCTTCAGAAGCCAATGTGCTCATAGAAGGAGCGGATGCAGTTGCCGAACATTTTGCTCATGTTGCTGAAGCTGAACTTCATACAGGAATTGCTGGTATAGTTGATGCAGTTACCGATTTTCCAATGGAGCATGGCATTATTCCGAGTGATCTTGTGTACGTATCAAGTGGAACAGCATTGGCAGCACCAGAAGAACAGGATAACCTGATTTTGATGGAAAACACTGAAGATGCTGAGAGATTCGGAAATTCTAATGTGGATGCTGTGGGTGGGGCTGATATCGGAAGCAGCAGCATACCAAAGGATGACTTTAGGCACTCCGTCGAACATGAGGGATATACAGATAATACATCCCTGGTTGGTGATGAGGAGGCACGCTTCCATGAGGATCTGGGAGGCAGGGATATAGATGCAGATGGCCGTGATGTAAGTTATTCAACTTATTTCATTGTTCTTTTTGAGAGAAGTTTCTATGCATAAGGAGGAAAATATTGTTCTAACCTCTAATGACTAGTTTTCTGAACATTCAAATGACTTAAAAGAGTATTTATGTCTTACCTTGTTGCGGTGGCTGGTGCAGGATCTTGAAAATACTGGAATTGGAAACGACACAGGTTTTTTCTTTTCTTTTTCATTTTCTTTTTTGTGTTATGTCATGACTAGTTAGCTTATGATGCCCCTTAGCTAAATTTTGCGGAGCAGATGGGTGCTTGTTCTCTGTATGTTTGATTTGCCTAGACTTGACGCGAGTTCTCATTCTTTGTTCTCTAGAATTCTTGAATGTGGATGATGATGAAGTAGATGAAGATAACGAACATCTGTCTGATGCTGAGGATTCTCGACTTCTAGACAACAGCGGATGGTCTTCTCGCACAAGGTGTTTATTCTTCAAGGAAGAAAAGCTCTTTGATTGCTCTTAATCAAACATTGAGTGGTTTTTTTCAAATTTTCAAGTTCCATTTTTAGTCGATGTTCAACGTGCCCACCCCGCTTCATTCATGACTGTCTTTTCATTGTAACATTTTCTTTAATATTTTTATTGTCGGCATATGCCTGCTATTAGGAAAAAAGACTTCTTTCTTTATATTAAATCTGTGTCTTGCCCTTTTTCTTTGATTGCTGTTTCACATCAGTTGATTTTGACCATGTGTATCCGTCAAGGACAGTGACGCGTCACCTCTCTGTACCATTTTCTAAACATAATACCTGGAACCCTTTCATTTTCTGGGAGCCCAATTTTAATAACTATTTTCCTCATCTATTCAGGGCCGTCGCAAAGTACCTGCAGACATTGTTCGACAAGAAGGCTGTACGTGGGAAGTCAACCTTGCCCATGGACAGCTTGTTGGCTGGTAAAACTCGTAAGGAAGCATCAAGGATGTTCTTTGAATCCTTGGTGAGTTCATCAAACACGTTTTGTTTCAATGCCAGTTTCTTTTGTCAATAGATGTCATGAAGTTGATTCACAGAAGGAATCCAATTTCTTCTGGGAATATTGTTTTCTCATGGAGATGGATGCACTGAGTTCACTGATTTTTCACAGGTTTTAAAGACGAGGGACTACATCCAAGTGGAACAGGTGAAGCCGTTTGATAACATCAATTTGAAGCCCGGGTTGAAGTTGATGAAATCGCAGTTTTAATTCAAGTACCATATATGTAGAGGCCTTTCCTGATTGTAGTGTTGGCGTCGGTGTAGCTCAGCTTATAGTTTTCGCTTAAATATGTAGGTTTATTGTTCCATAGTGGCTGTTTCACATTGTGATTGATAATGTCGCATCTCTTTTATCCGCCTCCGACCTTTTGGTGTCACCATAACTTGGGGTGTAGTAGCATTAATGTTCTCTGGGAAGGGCAAGCGGCACCCGTCTATGTAGCATCTGCTTGTTCTAACTGTTGTCATAACATTATGTGTAAATATCTGTAAAAATAGCTTACATAAGGCAAACTTTGATTGAATATTATGGCCAATTTGATTGTTCTTAAAGACATCTGGTTTTCAGTCCACTCGCTATCCCTAGCCATATGTTCTCAAAATATCTCGGATTTCTCTTTATTGTCCCTCTTTCGAAGTATATTCTTAAGAGCATGTTGCGGTTCGATGCTTGATTGATATTCATATGATGCAGTAATACGAGAGAGTATTGACGATGTCCTGCCAGGGAAGCTGGTATCTGTACACTAGCCCGGTATATGTACACTAGCCAGGGAATCCACTCGAGTTTTGGATTTGCTTGAGCTAACTCTTGAGCACATACGAACACCATGTGATGGACCACGAAATTCCAATATCCAACATAGCATCAGAATAGCCAAATTTTAGCATATAAAATCATACGAGCGGGAACAGTTGAGGCGCAAAAGAATCAACAGGCATCCCCAACACATCGTTATTTTCAATCAGGTGTTGATTTTATGTAAATGCTGGGGTTAATTTGAAAAAGTTACATAATCTGGTAGCTCGAATTGGGTTACTCTTTTTTGCTGTGTTCCCCTTCGTCACCTTTCAAGAAGCGCAAGAACCAATATGCGGAGGATTTTGGGTGCCGAGACAACCCATTCTTGTAGTCGACGTAGATCAAGCCAAAGCGCTTGGTGTAGCCTTGAGCCCACTCGAAGTTGTCCAACAACGACCACGCGAAGTATCCTCTCACGTCCGCTCCATCCCTGTCCATTGCCAGTTTCAGAGACATGAAAACCATCTTTTGTTACCGAATACCGACTATTCTCATACCAACAGAAGCGAAGCCAAATCGATGAAATTATGACATAGATTATCTGGCTATACAAATCGATCTGCTCAAATCCGCATGATTCCAACTATGCATTTCCCCACTGTCTCACCAAACACTAACATCCAGTGGAAGCAAACATGAAAGTATAGGCCTTTCCTTTTCCATATCGTAACTAAGATGGCTCTCTGAGGCAGCATGCATACTCAAATCAAATCCTAAAACAGAATATGTGAAAATATTGCAGGGGTATAAGAGTCGAGGGAAACCCACTCGATGGCCTGAGCAACTTCGGCGAGGTAACTCTTAAAATAAGTGACTCTGAGCTTGTCATCTAGCATCTCATGGATAGGGGGAGTATCATTTTCTTCATCATCCATACCTAAAATGCATCGGAAGAAGAATAAGAACTTCAGAAAATGCAAATCTAGTCCCTAGTGATTATCCACCCACCAAAGATTCGGCGCATTTCAGGTCATAACAGAAACTCATCTGAACAAGTATAGCATATTCGATCACGGGATGTATAAAACCACAGACCATGTAGAAGTAGTTAACAGAATCCGAACTAGAGTTCAACTGATGGGATATCAAGTCTTAAGAAATACATACCACTCTCGGTAATGTATATTGGGGGATTCTGGTATCTATGTGCTATGTAATTGAGAGCCTTCCTGATGCCCCAAGGAACAACATAAAGCCACTCTGAAGCTGCCTGCCACAAGCAGCATCATTCAGTAGACAATCAACATGGTAAAAATTTGCTGCCTGAAATAGGCAACAATTCTCGACCAACCTTTTCTATCATAGTCTCCACCAACCCCGGCCACAAGCATGTAAAAGCCAGAGATATACGGTACTCAAACATATCACAAGACTAAACAATTCTCCACCTAGAACACCTGTATATGTGCTCCATGCATCACCATTTTTGCTTTTAGTCGAAATTGTACCATCAGTAATCTCAGGCATTCCCAATAATTACAATTTTCAATCAAGTTCAAGATATGAAGACAGCACTAGACACGTTAACACTTTTGGAACATTTACTAGATATTGCTTGGTTTGTCCAGGTTAATCATAGGCAAACTTGCTCTTCCAACCACAAGCTAGTTCAGCCGATCATTTCCTTCAATTTTCCAGAGCTGGACAAGGTAGAATCGAAACTCTAGATACAAGTTCCATCTGAAAAATTTTAACATGTGAGTTACCTGACCCTGGACTATAGGGTAAAGAATGGATCCTTACATGGCAAGGCCATAAAAATCTTTATCCCCCACTTCAGATATTTAGTTTCCCTGAGTATCATCCCTGAAACTTACTTTCTTGAATTCAATTTAATGCTAGGTTTCCTCTTTTTGCCATATGCTCACCATTCCGATTTATATAATCAGTCCACACATGCAGTCACTTAGCAAAAACACAAAGGCACAGACACCACCTGCCAACACGCACACACCACAGCTGCGCGCACATAGAGAGAGAGGAGAGAAATACCTTCTTGCCAATTGATTCCCCACCTTCCCATTGAGCTGTAATCAAAGAGTATCAGAAGCTGAGTAAAGTTTCAGTAATTTCGAGGAGATAGGTCCAGGGACGTGTTGAATTACCAATTCTAGCCATCATCTGTGCTTTGTAGAAGTGACCTTCCTCAGGGCTGTCTTCTGCATGAGCTATGAATCTAGATGTATAGTGGTTTAGACCAACAAAGTCCACGGAATTTCTGAGCATTTCTATCTCTTCATCTGAGAATTTGGGAAGTTGATCTCCAAGTCTTTCGCGCATAACTTCAGGGTAATCTCCATAATAAATGGGATGCAAGTACCTGCAATTTTAAACTTCACAGGGTAAATAAGATTGAAAATAAGATATCTTAGGACCACCAGAATATTACCAACAGTTAATTGATCCAATAATCATATATCCAGTTCATCAATATAAAACAGAGAATGGAGAAAAAGTACCAAAAGAAAAAAACAAAAATAACCTTCCCATTAATAGCGATCAAAATACCAACCAAAAAAGAAAGAAAGAAAGAAATACTAACAAATATAAACTTCCGATTGATAGCAATCTAAAGCTGCTTATTCTATCACACCCTCCTACACTCTCGAAATCTTTCCCTCATCCTCCAGGTACACCACCAGGAATATCTTACGAAGTAAAATCAGTAAGGAAACTGCTTAAAGAGGAAAATGGTACTTTTAATCCAATTATAATTAGGAGACTTTCATGGACCTTAATAGTAGCCAATGGATTCTCTTATGACATCAGATTCAAACTCTACGGCTCAATAATATATCACTGAGAAGAAAGCATACGCAACTATTAGAGAATTCTCATATACATGCTCGTTTCTCTAAAGAATATTAAGACCCTGAGATGCTGCCAGTCATATGGCAGGCTAGGTGTCGGGAGAATTACCACCCAAGCTGAAAGTCTAGGCGCCTTGCAGCTGCAACTTTATCTTCAAGTTTGTCTGAATTAGCCTCTGCCCATTCACAGTCTAATACCAAGCCTATCTGCCCGCCTTGCTTGTCCTGGAATACCATAACAAAAAATCAACATAAAACAAGTGCAAAAGTGAACTGATGCACGAATTTCCATGCTAGAAAGGATTCTCATCAATACAACATGATGTTATCAAATTTTCAATACTCAAAATATACATTAACTGATGCCCTATTCGAGGTGCAGCCAGAAAAGAGTCGACTGATATTACAACAAATCATATTTTTACTATCAGTATTCGTATCTTCATGTTTTCTAAAGTTACCTCATACTACGAGTTTCTTCAATCTCTTGTAACTTAAATTGCTAATCATTCTTCAATGTCTTGCATAATAGGTCTCTCACTTCCCACCTCTGTCTTTCTTGTGCTAATTTATTTTGAGAGTGTCCAGCTAACGATATATATTCAGATTACGAGAAGATGAAGGGGCATCTGGAACTTCAAGTTTCCTAGTCAAAGTGCCACATGTCAAATCAGTAGCTATGAAAGCAAACACATCAGGGTTTGCTAGGGAATTCAATGACACGAAGCATAGCAACAATTCAGATAGCTTGGAAGAATATCAAGACGATCGACCATTTCATTCAATGACTACCTATTGCAATAGCCAAAGCAGCAAACGAAAATCGAGATATAACAGAACAATTAAGCTTTCTATGGAAAATAGATAGGACTTCTTCTAGAAGTATTTGACGGCATTAATAAAGAACAGCCAATAGTTTGAGATAATGAAATGTCAGAGTCAGAGTGATGTAATGCTATCTTCTATATAAGGGATCATACATCTTATTAGTAGATGATTAGAACCCTTTGACAGATTCATAGAAACCAAGAGACCCCTTAATCATACAAGGATTATTTTCTCCAACAACTGAGAAACAAAGTATCTACTGATAGGTCCTCCTGATATTTTATTTGTTATTTGAAATGCAAGACTGAAGATTGTCTCTCCACCCGAGTTCTGCTTTCTTTTACCTATAAATATTGTTGAACATCTAGTTCATGCTGGAATGAATATATAGCTCAACTGTACAAAAAAATAAAGAGTAAATAGGCAATTTGGTCCCTGACTTTTCATGATTACATCAATTTGGTCCCTTACTTATTTTTTTGCATCAATTCAATCATTGAGTTTATCAATTTGCATCAATTTGGTCCTCATTACATCATTTAGGTCCCTCACTTTGTAAAATTGCATCATTTAGGTCCAAAATGATGCAAATTTTCCAAAGTGAGGGACCTAAATGATGTAACGAGGACCACATTGATGTAATCGTGAAAAGTCAGGGGTCAAATTGATGCAAAAAATAAGTCGGGGACTAAATTGTTGCAATTGTGAAAAGTCAGGAACCAAATTGCTTATTTACTCAAAAATAAACTGCAAGTTTGAAACCTCAAACTGAAAAAGCTTGTGAAGTTTTGAGTTGGATTCTTTCTGAATGGATCACGTTGGGAACAATATAATGCCAGGTCACACATCTTCAGTGGACAGTATATTGCACATGACCATTATTGTGAAATATCCAGACACTTTACCTTGTATTTCTTCCTGTATATAGAGACGGCTGCTGCATGTGCCAATAGCTGATGGTGTGCAACAAGATATGGTTCTGTTGATGGATTTTCACTTCTTCCAGGAGCAAATATGCCATAACAATATCCATTCACAGCAGTTTGGAGCGGCTCATTAAATGTAACCCAGTTCTTTACCCTATCACCAAAATTTGCGAAGCATGTTTCTGCGTACGTTCCAAAGTATTCCCTGGATATTTGCCAGGAAAAGTTAAAACTCATTGATTGCTTCATACATTCACAACTAGATCTTCTAGACAACAAATTTCTAATTTTGACAAGAAAATAAACACATGGACAGGTAGGTATTCTAGAAAAAGGATCTGTATATTTCATGAAATGATATTTTTTCTATCTTTTCCTGTTTATCCAGGTAATCTGGGGATTTTTACCCAAAGTCTTCCTTCTGTCACAACCAGAGGGATTTCCAGGGTGTAGGTTGTAAATCTTTGGTTTCATCATATATAATACATCGCTTCAAAAGCATAATTAGGTGACTCAGTTAATAACAAAGGTCAGACTTACGTTTGCTTTAGCTGTAAAGCACACATGGACAAGAAAAAAAGTGTAAAAGACAAAAAAAAGGAATGCAAGTACAAGACAGTTTTTACACAATTTGCTTGTTCAACCACCCTCCCATTGAATCATGTAAATGCTGAGGGAGATCCCAATGGTACAGAGTCACATATGGCTGGATACCTACACACATATTATTCAAGAAAAAAATTTGTGAAAGAAAAGATAGGAAAAAAAATCTGGAACAAGGACTGCAAGAAGATGCGTACCTTTTTCTAGAAGAGTGTTGATGAGATTGTTATAATAAGTGATCCCTTCATCGTTTAAATTAGCTCCCAAGCCATCTGCAAAAATGGTACAGTCCAATAGATAGAATTTGCACCAGGATCATGCTAAGCCATATGAAAACTGCAATCATTCGGCAGTCAGGCTAATACGAATAAAAGTGGAATTAAGTGCCAATATATTCAACATAACAGAGGGTAGTAAATGAGGACGATTTCCAATTTTAGGGGCATGAAGCACAACACCACGATTTGTGCTCTAGATAGGACTACTCGCATTAAGAAGTATCATTTTCCCTGGTTTTATTTTCAATACTAAGAAAGAAGAAGTTAGCAATATTATTTAATTTACAGTGAAAGTACTTCCACAAACTTCTGGAGAGAGATCATGTTGAGAAGAAAATTACTATTCAATTCAGACGCTCCTTACCAGGAAAGATGCGTGACCATGAAATGGAAAACCGATAAGCGTCAAATCCCAGTTTGGCTATAAGGTCAATATCTTCCTGCATCTCAACAATCACAGGAGAATTTCAAGGAAAATGGACAAAATACCAAAAGAAAAGAATTCCTGTGAACTCTGCAGGAGAAAGAAGGTAGAACCTCATTGAGTAAAATCAGTTCCACATTAATGATGGGTTTATAATGCCTAAAATGAATTAGCAGCACGAAGAAAGACATACGTTCCTTGTTGCATTCCAAAACCACAAGACTGCACTTCAGGATGAGTTTTAAAGGATGGACAAAATTTAATTAAGATGAATGACTTAATAAAATTTCAAATTCTTCGTTAAGCGACGTCTAACATGACAAATCAGTGCAAATGTGGCCAAGATAGCAGCTTGAGACCAGACTCCTCAATCTCATCAGAACCATGAAGGGCACTTTTGTTTATGTACAAGATGGATCTTTGCTTTCAGAGATGATATTAGTGCTGGAAGTCCACCTACGGGAAACTAATTACTCGAGAATCAAACTGTAAAGATGAAACAGAACTCGAAAAGAGGCCATAACAAGGGCTGAATAAGCGACCTTGTAGCGGTGATATTGATCAACTGCCACCTCCCCGTCGCTCTCATCAACGATCTTTCCTGCAAACAAGAAGACGCATCACAGGTGTCTGCAAACCATTCTACTGGAAAATGATCTGCCAAAAGATGTAGGAAAAGTGGGGGAGCTTGCCTTTGTTGCGGCAGAAGGCATCCCAGATACTGGGACCCCTACCACCTTCACTGGCTGCTCCTTCAACCTGAGATACGGCAGCAATATATGATCAATGGGCAGGCAGGGTGGGCTATCCCCGCCAGTGGATCGTCATCATCAAAAAGAAGCACATTGTCTGATGAACATGGGAAACGATGCAGCACAAACAGTATAGCTCAACTCCAGAAATGCATGAGTGAATGCGTGAGAAGAGATGAGGGGAATGAACCTGATAGGCAGAAGTGGCGACGCCGAAGACGAAGTTGGGAGGGAAATCGGTGCGGGAGACGGCGCCGGCACTGGCCTGGCCTACATCGCCGTCCTCGAACATCTCCTTCTTCGCCATCTTCTGACTGGTGAGAGCGAGAGGGAGAGTGAGAGACAGTAGAGGGAGGCAGGTCTACGGATCGTGGCAGCTCAGCTGCTGCCTTCTTCAGCTGATCGTAACAGTTACGGCGAACTTCTTCGGTTCCAGCGGCTCCCGTACCGACAGTCAAAAAGACGACAGACACTCGGCCTCAGGCTGCAAGGTGTCCGCGACGACATGACGACAGTAACCCGTGAAACTGGTGAAGATATTATATTATGAGTAGAATACCACTGTGGCATCCGCTTATTCATTAGTCATTATTTTTATCTTTAATATATTTTTGTCACCAATTAGTCCCAAACTTTGACATTTCGTCTATCATTTATATCCTTCCGTTAACTTTCATGACGGAAAATTCATGGACGGCATTACCTTTTTCGTTACTGTTTCGTTACGGAAGGGTATAAATGGTAAATAAAATGCCAACATTTGAGGTTAATTGATGGTAAAAATATGTCGGGACAAAAAGATGGCTAATGAATAAATGGATGGCGACAGTGATAATCTACTCTTATATTATATATTTTAAATAATAGATCGAGGTGTAATAAACAAGATATATTGATTACGGATTAATTACGTATGCAAATTCAAAATTTTTATTTGTCGGACAAATTACATCATACGGCCTAACTTTTTTGTCGGATCAATTCATGGTAGGTGACCCAATATTTCAAATTATGCAAGAACATGCAAAAAAGAGAAGGGTAACTTGTAATTTTTTCAATTAAATGTGGCATTTGCAATTAGTCAAAAAATGAAAAATCATGCTTTTTTTTTTAAAAAAAAACTAAGATTGTAAATGGAGCCGTCTCATGAAAAGTACGTAACTTACCTTTAATTTGTTATACGTACAGATCTTCAATGGACGTATCTATTTATGTACGACAACTCTTACCTTTTCTATCTTTGCATTTGGTCCCTTTTTTTTTTTTTTGCATTCTTCGTTTTCTAAGATTATCACTTTCCCTTCTCCTGTCACAGTCAGGTGTACGAACGTATAATTTGATTGCTTCCATTTCTTTTAATATTTAGGTGAACATCATTCAAAGATATAAATTTCGTATTTGTGTTTTTCATAGTCGAGAACATATTAACTTTGATAATATAGAAATAGGTCTGGCAAAGGTAAATCGACACCCAAATGAGGATTGGTCTCAGCTAATAAATTGATGGCGCCTCATGACCATATAGAAATCAGTAGGTTAGAATAGGACACGATTAATATGAAAGTGAAAATAAAATCCAATTCCTTCTTTTTCACCAAAGCAGGAGTGTGTGCATATATTGCATGGGCTGGGCCTAAAAATGCCAGATGGGCTCGGATGAAGAAAGCCCAAATAGGCCACAATGTATGGGCTGGGTCGTTCCAATTAGCCCGCCTCGGATCCTATTCCTCTCTCACAGATGAGATCCGTCTTAATATTTATTTAAAAAATTGGACAAAAAGGTCAAAAGTAGCCGTTGAGGGCATCAGCCTGGGCAGGGCCCCACCGTCCTCTCAACGGTCGGATCTTCTTTAACCCAATTCTTTTCCTTTTCCCCGGCAGCATGGTGGGGCCCGGTCGAATCTGACCGTTGGCGGGGACTATAAATCAGATCCCCTTCCTTCCCGTTTCTAATCATCCGCACGCCAGTTCAGTAAGCAGCTACACCCCTCATCGGAGCAAACACTAAACAACACTCCCAGCCTCATCTCGGCATCGGCTCTGCTCAAGCTTTGGTTCGATCCTAGAAGAGAGAGAGAGAAAGAGAGAAGAAAGTTCACAAGAAGGATGGGGGAGATGTCAGTGATCAGCCTTGGCAAGGGGGAGGTGTCTTCATCGCATTACAACACCCACAAGGTGTTCCTGCTCTGCAACTACGTCCTGCTCGGGGCCGCCTCCAGCTGCATCTTCCTCACCCTCTCCCTCCGCCTCCTCCCCTCTCTCTGCGGCTTCTTCCTCATCCTCCTCCATGTCTTCACCATCATTGGAGCTGTCTCTGGCTGCGCCGCAGCCTCCACGGGGGGTGGGAGGGGGAAATGGTATGCAGCGCACATGGTGGCCACTGTCCTGACCGCCATATTCCAAGGTTCTGTATCAGTGCTCATCTTCACGAGGACATCCAACTTCCTTGGCAGCCTTAAGTCGTATGTGAGGGAGGAGGACGGGACTGTAATTCTCAAGCTTGCCGGAGGCCTCTGCATCCTCATCTTCTGCCTCGAGTGGATAGTCCTTGTCCTCGCTTTCTTCCTCAAGTACTATGCGTACGTGGAGCGTGATGAGTACGGCTCTGGTGCCATCAAGAGGAGCGCCAAGGTGCAGCATGATGACAATGTCAATGACTGGCCCTGGCCTTTCCAGGTTTAAGAAGTCTACTTACACCGGGTAGATCAGTGCTCCATCAAGGTCCCTCCAGAAGCATTGCTTCGGTTTATCAGCTCGATTCTGTCCAATTCTTTCATTTGTTCCTTGCTTTTCTAAATATTATCATACATGTCAATGATGTGTGTTTTAATTTTCCATATCTGCACCTTCTCTATAGTTCTGATGCAAATGTCTCTGAGCTCAGACAATACCAGTTATATATGAATGAAGGATTTCTTGGATCAAACATACAGTAAAAGAGCAACTGTCGTTCATTTCTATAAAGCCGCATTTTGCTCCCATCAATTTACAAACAATTTCGGTTCCCACCCAAAATCACGAGGATTGGCTGCGATGGGGCCAGACCCAGGTCATTTAAATTTTCTAAACAAAATGAGTATTCCTAGAAAAGGATACTCGATCTTATAAAGAAGCAGAACCGTGTAATGCTATGATGAGATATTATCAGAGCTCAGACTTTTAGCAGCAGGAGGCAAGCACCTCTTCGAGAAAAATGCTGCAATACTTTTTGTCCGTCCACCAGCCCTCTCTGCAATTTCGAGAATCTGAAGTATTATAAACTTGAAACAGAAGGGAATTATATCTTAAAACAATTTAACGCTGATTAGTTAAACTATACCAGGAGATATAGACGGGCCAAGCTTGTCTAGAACTTCCTTCTTTACCTGCAACAGACATCAGAAAGAAAGAAAAAATGTTTATAAATCAACAGTTCCCATGAAATGTCATGCAGTTCACATATAATAACTAAACCAAGACCCCCCCACCTGCCAACGATTATCCACGAAATCTGATATTTCCCGGACTTTACTCCTCAACTGAGACCTTGAAATAGCGGGGAACTTCTGCTGCAGACGCTCTACCACCTTATTGATGCCCAGTGGACACGAACGAATAGTGGACACCTGAAACTTCAGACTCATGTTACACTTTTGAGCATGTATGACTTCTCTGAAAAGAACATTGCCAAATACACTAACAGCTATGCCTTCAGGAATTCTACAGTTTTGAATAGGATGATGCACTTATCAGAATTTCTGGAGGAATAAACAACACAGCTTATGAAGAAACGACTCACAATGGTAGGCAAATCAGAGTCAGATACAGCTATCACATTAACTGGTGGTTGTTTACTGTTCTTGTTTCTTGCGGGGCAATCCTCCTCTTCCTCATCTAAATCGTTGCTTATCCAGACATCCGGAGCCGTATCCCCGGAGAACATACGAATACACAGCGCTTGCAAACACATAATTTCCAGCTTGGCAGTGCCACTGAAGTCTTCAGGATTTGATTGTAAAGACTTTTCATGTTTTAAATTTGAAATGATCAAGGGCTGGTTTTTCCGGAGAGCGTGCTCTGTCACAGAGTGTAAATATTTCTGCTGTCGAAGCAGTACCAAGAGGTCCTCACTCTCTACTTCTTGTTCACAGGAAGTAGTCCTAACCTCAGCAGGATCGGTTTCCATTCTATCGACTTGCACACCCTAACCAATTCAAAGAACTCACAGGTCAATATATATGGAGGCAACTTGCAACTAGGACCAAGGAAAAGGGTACAACAAAGATATAGCTAGAATTATACAGATTCACTTCAAAACATGGGTCACGCCATTTACATGGAGCTTACAGGTGTTTTAGGCATAAAAACGGACTTAGTTCTTTCTGGAAACACTGCCCAGATGCGATATTTTCCTTGGCAGTTCCTTTAAAAGAAAATAAATATCTATCATGCCCGGGCAAGTTCTTATTCCATTGAACTTCCCGTATTCAGATGCAATATTTTCCTTGACAGTTCCTTTTAAAGAAAATAAGTATCTATCATGCCCATGCAAGTTCTTATTCCATTGAACTTCCCATATTCAGTGGCCATATCCTAGTAGATAAATCAGATAATGACCTACAACCATACACACAAAATTAATGCTCTCAGGTTGATAAGACTAACCTCATTTTCTGACAGATAACCATCAGGTACGAAAAAACCATCTTCACTTTCATCTTCTTCATCAGCTTTTGAACAGTTCTCTTCCAAGCTTTCATCGTCTTTATCACAATCAGACAAACTTTCACCAGGATCCTCCTGCACAAGGGTGACATTAGTTAATAAATATTGCAGACTACTGTTTCTCAAAGTTTGAGACATCACTCTCCAACATTACCTCTTCCCATTCTTCATCACTATCAATATCATAGTCTAGCTCAGGGTCCTTGCTGAAAGGGTGGCGAGGCCCGACAATGTTGCTGAAAGGACAGTTTCTAAATGCATCAGCAGAGGAATGAAACAACCCAACATGCATGTCTAATTTCCAAATCTTTGCAAGTTTGCCAGCCTAAGAAATGTAAAACAAATAAAACACAAGATATAGTAAAACTGAATGCTCTCCTACTGCATCATGAGGACTAATAAAAGGTCACATCTTGCATCACACGATTTCCTATAATAGTTTTAAGCCGCAAAGATTTGTCAAGCCAGATACCTATAACTGCTGTAATAATGACTGCCACACATGATAATAAAATTTGAAAATCAATTCAGTGGCCTCTTCGGACTTATTATAAACAACCGTGCGCAATTCACAGGCTGCAAGAAATGTCTTTTTTCCTGCCCATTTCCTTCCTAGAGACTCCCATAGCTGATTGCATTCCTTTATATTATTAACAATATTTTGTCATCAACATCATGGATAGAGGGATTCAGGTGGTTTGATAATGCCTTAAGCCGAGAAAAGCACCTTAATCACTGAGAAGTTCTATAATGGATCTCAACATAAGAGAATATGAAACATCTATGCAACTCTCTATCAGCTCTACTCAATTTAGATGGTCTAAGGTTAAGCAATGCGTGAATTATAAATAAACAAAGAAAATAATACCTATTCTTTGTCCATATCCCATAAAATGCAGGCCTATGGCTCTTATCAAACTGCAACAATTGCCTCTGTCGCTTGTACTGCTCTGCATCCGGATGAGACCCTGTGGTGTTTAAATCCTTATCAGAAACCGTCTCTTTGCACTCATCCACAAGCTTTTCAATGTTCAATTCATCGTCCTGCACCAGCCCTCTGTCAGTACTGGTGGTGAGCTTCAGTTCCTTAATGAGTGCAGTTTTCGGCTTTCTGCGCAGGCTCCAGTGCTGTTCTTTATTTGATCGAATGAGATGACCCACATGGCGCCAAGATGACAAGTGTGACCTGTTAACATTAAGAAACATTAGGTGCATAGAGGCTTCGGACATAGCTGAAGCAGTATGTCAAGTAAAAGAAAAAGGGAACGCACTTAAGGATATCCTCGGCATTAATTTCTAGATTTGAAGAAAGAGCACAGTCCATCGCACAAGTTACTGCCCCGTGCACTACCGTTTCATTCTTCTTATCCCAGGTGCCAGTGCCATTGGTTGACTGTTGATTTGGGGACGAGGGACTAGTCTTGGCCTTCTTAAGAAAACGTTCCATGATAGAAGCTTGCTTCTGTACAGAGAGTTGCTGCTTCAGTTCTGCTTCTTCCCTTTCTCGCCGGCGCTGATCCCTTTCAATTTCTTCTTGCTGCTTTCTTAGCTGTTTGCTCAACTCGTTCTCTTCCCTCTCACGACGCTTCTCTTCCTTCTCTGCCTCCTCTTGCAATCGCTTTAATTCCTTATCCTAAAATCAAATCACATTAACAATAAGGGTATGTGTTACCTCAAGAATATAGTTCACCATTGGCATTTGACACTTACAGCCTTCAATTTTTCCTTCTGAAGTTCACGCTCCATCCTTTTCTGCTCCTTCTCAGCCTTCTTTTTACTCCTCTCCAGTTCTTTAATGCATGCTTTCTCACCTCGTTTAGCTTCCTTCTTGGCCCTAATATAACAGATAGAACACCCTCACGAAAAAGGAAAGAAATTCCTGCATTCCAATTTCAGCCTCGAGGAAAAGGAAAGCAATACATACTTGTTTGCAACATTTCTCTCCGTCAACCTATCGACCAAGGCTCGTATATCTGCCTCAGCCAATGCTTTGGCAAGCTTTTCCGATGCCTTAACTAAATCAGTCTTGTAATTTTGGTCAATATCTGGCTTCTGTAATGCAGACAACACATCTGGGATAGGCAAACGAGCATCAAAATCATGAATTGAATTCAAAAGGGGCAAACGGCTAAATCAACGAAAATGCCTGGACAAGTCTCACCAGAGACAGCAGAAATCCTTTCATGAATCTTCCCCCGACATGTCCGCCGAATTTTGATTGCTCCCTGTGCAGCTTTCGGCAAGAGCTTGACCTCCCTAGTCTGCAGAATTACGGAATAAGTTACAGGAACAAAGTTCAGCAAAGCAAGGACAATTAAGTGGAGTTCCCAATGAGCAAGTTAAGTAGAGAATGGGCATAAGCCATAATCAAGATCATAATCACTTAGAGGAACGCGACATGAAAATGAAACCAAATTCGACAATTGAACGTAGAGAAAGACCTCCTAATCGACAAAGATTGCATCAAATCGAACGCCATACACAAAGAGCCGAACGAGGAAACAAATCAAAACCGAAAGAAAGCAGAAAAGGAAGTGACCCACCTCCCAACACCAGAGAGATGAAGAAGAATGGTCCTCAAGGACATCGGCATCCGGGTTAGGGACTCCATACATGAGCCTCTGCCCTACGAGGAGGAGCCCGCTCTTCACGGAGGCCACCGTCAAGCCCTCATTCCTCTCCTTGAGCCTCCCGTGAATCTGCTCCACCAGCGCCGACAGCGGCAAGTCGCTCTCTTCCATCAAGCGAGCGATTTGCCCGTTCAAGGAACCGCACCCGCCCGACATCGCCTCCAACCCTAGCTTCTGACCCATGACTTCCCCGTAGCACCTCATTAGCCCTTCGATTTCCCCCGTCAGGGCACCGATCCGGGCCTCCTTCTCCTCCGGGGTCGGGCAGTCAATGCCGAGAAGGGACGGCCGCTTCCGCTTGAGGGCCTTCGGGGCAGGAGCGTGGGGCTGGGTCTCCGCCATTGCTGCTCGGCTTGTAGGGTTTGATTGGAGTCTCCGAGACTGAACCGACGATGCACGCTTTGAGAGAGATTTCGGTCTTCCCGTCTCGTGCAAAGTGCGAAATGGGAAGTGGGAAGAGGTTCTATATTGGCGCCAAGTGCGAAAATCCTTTTGCCTCCAAATGTCCGAAATCGGATTGGGGATTGGCGCCATGGTGGAGAATTTGGGTGTTGCTGCATGCGCATCACGTGCCAATGTGAAGTGGGCCAAAATGATTTGGGTCGGGCCCAATAATCAGGATCCGGCCAGTTTGAATTGGGCTGTTACCCGGTTCTTTTTTCTTTTTTTTTTTCGGCTACAAAAATGATGTTTATAGGCCTGATTCGATAAAATAGAATTCATAATAACTAATAAAGGGATACGGATAGTCCTATTATGAGAATAAAATCTGCAACTTCTCACTTTGATCTAGTTGTACAGAAAAGTCGTCATCAAACTCACAGCTTTCTTTTGGTGTATTGATTTACCATCTTGGATCGGTAATGAGATTGCCTAGAGACGGTTTCAGAGGTCACATACCACCCATATCAGATGGATTTAAGGGGTTTGGTAATGAAGTGTTGTTCTCAATCGGCCTGCTGGGTAGCTTGTATGTCTTGTGCAGAAAGCAGTGTCTGGTCTTCAAAGTATGGTGGGGTCGTTTCAGAGCATCTAATGATCGATAAAAGTCCATCTAGTCGACAAAGATCATCTCTCATTGCCGTTTGTCAGGCTTTTTTACAGGACAAGTAATAAGTCATGTATAGTTGTGTACCACAGCATATTCGATCAATCAGCATAACAAGACGTATTATATTGACGTCTATGGCTGATGCACTAACTAACTAAATATTGTTCCTAAAGCAAAAGCACGTGCGTTAGACATCGTGACATGTATGTGGGTGCGAATTCACTTCATTAGCAATACTGTCTTGTTGACCTGCCACAACAATGCACGCTGTCGAAAGACATATGGATCGATGCACGTTAGCTCTCGTCCAATTAATATCGCATCACAATCTTCGTGTGTAATTTCAAAGGGAAAAGGAAAAAAAAGAGTAATTAGTGTAATTTAATAATATCAAGTATTATTAATAATTTATGATGTATTCCCATGAGAGAACACATCCCCAAATTACTAGAAGAAAACCTGTGCCGGGGAAGGATTATCCATACCCCACGTAATATTGTAACAACTAACCAAAAAGATAAATATATATATTAATATAGTGTTATTAGACCCGGACCGGACCAGATGGTTCGACCGGTTGGATCGGAAACAGGACCTGTGTCCGGTCCGGTTACCTAAAAAACCGAAATTGCATAAAAAATCGGCGAGTCCAAAAAACCGGTCAGTTTTTAAACAAACCCATCACCCATTCGAACCGGCCGGTTGATGGGTTCACGCGTTTTAAGTGAAATCCAAATCTCCCAACCTGAGCCCGAAACCAAATTCAGTGTTTAGTGACTTCAGTCACTCAAACTCAACAGAGCTAGATTGAATCGAAGAAAAAAAATCGAAAACTGAATTGAAGTCTGAATGTGTGAAACCCTAGTCGGCGATCCTCTTCAATCTTCCCTCGTCTCGTCAATGTCGTCACTCTTCGTTCCTATTAAGTCCAGGCATCGGCTGATTCGACTCATCAACAACTTCAGTTCGAGATTGAGCTTCCCTTTCTCAATCGAGCAATGCAAGATTGGAACAGGTTAGAGCTTCATATTCTCCTTTTGTCTCTTCTCAGCTTCGATTCCGCATCTTCCTCCTCCTACTTCAGTATCAGCTGCAGCAATTCGAGCCAAAGAGTATCTCTGTCTGTGATGAGAATTGCGTTATCTATGGCTCCATTCTTTGCCCTGCTTCTGTGTGACTGTGACCTATTCTTTGCTGTGTGCCCTGCAGTTGCAAGTTTTGTGATTTTTTCTGAGGTAACATGTTAGACTGAATAGAATTCAAATAATTTGTTGGGTGAGCCGTTGAAGTAATTGATGAATTTATTTTATTTGAAATGTCGATTTCTTCAAACTGCATAGAATTCAAATTACCTACTGCATTGCTGGTTGAACGTTGAAGTAACTCTTGTCCTATGTGTATCAAATTCAAATTAGCTGCTACTTCAAATTAGCTGTTCCGTAACTCCCATTATGTTGTTGTTCTATAACTCTTGTCCTATTCTGTAACTCCTGTCTTGTTCTGATCTTTACTCTTATGAAATATTTTTTTTTTCATCGTTATAGGCTGCTAGACAATGAGTTCTGCTAGTGCCAGCAACAGCAACACACCTACTCCCACGCCATCTACTAGAGAATCCACCCCGATTTTTTCTACTCCAAAAGCCATAACTATAGGAAAATTTGACCCCGCATGGGCACATTGCAAGGAAGTATCATCAGCAAATGGAAGGAAGGGTCTGTAATGCTTGTACTGTTCAAAGGTTCTCTCCGGTGGCGATATAAATCGATTTAAACAACATTTGGCAAGATTAAAAGGGAATGCAGAGGCATGTCGGAAGGTACCAGATCCTATTTGATATGCAATGCAGGAACATCTGGTTGGACACATAATGGAAAAGAAAAGGAAGCGTGATATGGTAGATGAGCAAAATCCATACTCTCCACATTATAGAGCTCATGAGGAAGACATGTTTGCACCCTCCGAGCATGATGATGAGATAGAAGAAATTGCACATCTTCATTCAAAAGCAAAAGGGAAGGCAATTCAAGCTACTCAATCAAAAGCAGCGATACCGAACAAGATGAAAATTAATTTATACTTTCAACCGAGAACAACACCAGGAGCTCAAAGGACACTCAAGAGTGTTTTGCAAAGCAAAGAAGTCACCAAGAAGTGTGATCTTGCCATTTCTAAGTGGATGCTTGCCACAGGTATACAGTTTAATACGGTTAATTCTCCTTATTACCAGCAAGCAATCGATGCCATTGCTAGCATGGGGGCAGGTTATAAAGGTCTGGACTTTCATGATCTTCGGGGATACTTATTGACAAAAAATGTTGAGGAGGTAAGAAAGTACGTCGATAGCTACCGATCTATTTGGAAAGAGACAGGCTGCACGAAAATGGCAGATGGATGGATAGACCAATGTAGGAGAACTATAATTAACTTTTTAGTTTATTGTCCTAAGGGGACTATTTTCTTGAAGTCGGTTGATGCTTCAGATGCTTCGAAGACAGGGGAGATGCTTTACAAATTATTTAGAGAGGTGGTCTTATTTGTCGGTCAAGAGAATATTGTTCACTTTGTGACAGACAATGTCGCTAACTACGTGGCTGCTGGTCACTTGTTGGAGCAGGAGTTCAAGACGATATTTAGGTCTCCTTGTGCGGCTCATTGCATTAATTTAATTCTCAGTGATATTGGTAAGTTGGACGAAGTGAATGATATTGTGACTCATGCTGCGAAGATTACTAAGTACATCTATAATCATTGATTTGCATTGAATATGATGAGAAAATTTACTGGTGGATGAGAGATTCTTCGCCCTGCTCCAACTCGTTTTGCCACGAATTTCATTGCATTGCAGAGTATTGTGGCACAACAAAATGCATTGAGGGCTATGGTAATATCTAGTGAGTGGACTAGTTCAATCCATACAAAGGAAAATAAAGCAAAAGAATTTGTGAAATTGTTATTTGTGGAGACTTTTTGGTTTGAATGTGCAACCATAGTGCAGATTAGTGAACCTCTTGTTCGTGTGTTACGTATTGTTGATAGTGATGATAGGCCTGCTATGGGATATCTGCTTGAAGCAATATACAAAGCTAGGGAAGAGATGTTTAAAAGATTCAATAGGAGAAAGAAGAAGCTTGAGCCATATATTAACATTTTTGATGCTTGATGGGATAGGCAACTACACAAGAACTTGCATGCTACTGGGTATTGGTTGAATCATAAATATCAATATGACTTGACCGAGATAGAGAATAATAGAGGAACGGTTTGTGGTTTGTTGGATGTTATAGAGAGATATTCTTATGGAAAGCCCTCATTGCAAACAAAATTGACGAGTGAAATGAAAATTTTTAAAAATGCTGAAGGTGATTTTGGACTAGTATCTGCAGTATCTGATCGCACCGTGATGGCTCCGGGTATGTTGTAAAAATTATTTTCAATCATTATTTCTTACTTTATTTGAATTTGTTCATTTTCTTATTGTTATTTTCTTTATTTATGTCTAGATGAGTGGTGGATGTAGTATGGCTCGAGTGCACCAAATTTACAAAAGTTGGCTATTCGTGTTTTAAGCCAAACTTGTAGTGCCTCGGGTTGTGAGTGGAATTGGAGTTTATTCGAGCATGTTCATTCTAAGAAAAGGAACCGACTTGAGCATCAACGGTTGAATGATCTTGTTTATGTCCATTATAATTTGAAGTTGTAACAAAGGTACATACATATTGCTTCTCTCCATTTTTTCTTTTACTTTACTAGATATTGTTTCTCATATTTGGAGATTTGTTTTGCTTTGAAACTTTGATGATCTATTGCAACTTGCAACATGTAAGTATACATGAGATACTTGTTTTGCAGGAACTACTTCAAGGGTAGAAATTACAACCCAATTAACTTCGAAAAGTTCGCTTCTTATTCTACTTGGGTACTAGAGGATGAGCCAACAGTCCTATCAAATGAAGAATTGCGAACATTTAGACGAGATTTGCAAATGCGCATTCAAGAAACTGGAAATGATGGTACTAAATATTCTTATTTCATTTCGATTATCATGATGTATATTTCAATTTCATTTTTAAGAAGTTATATTCCTTGTCAGATTTGTTGAATTTGAATTTGGAAGATCTTGATATGGGTGATGAGGCTGAAGATAATATTGATGAAGGGAATGTCAATGACCAAGTCCAACAGAATATATTTTTTGGAGCTCTTGAAGTACCAAATGATGTTGCAGCTGAAGACAATATTCGTAAAAATTATGGTGGAGATTGGAGTGTATGGAATTGCTGATGAAATTAACTCTGCTGTCAAATGTTTTAGCGTGGTTTTTCTTTGATGATTTTATATTTTCTGCAAGTTAGATGGACTTGTTTCTTTGGTTTTCCAATGAGACAGCTATATGTACTTCCGCAATGTATTCTTGGGGGTGGGTTAACAGCTTAATAGCGAACATGCATCATGGTTGGTTTTTGGTTTTTGGACACGGCTATGCTGATTCTAACATGTTGTTTTGGTTCTGGTGCTGCATTAAAGCTCTATAAGGGAAAAGGGAAAAAAAAAAACATTACTGATTCAGAAAGCCGAAAGAAGAGGCTAAGGAGGAAAGAAAAGAAAAGAAATGGCTAAAGAAAGGTACTGAGGAAAGGTTCCTCGAACATATTTCTAATTTTTATATTATTTTCTTAAATTAATAAATATTTATTTATTTTATAATTAAATATGTAGTCCGACCCATCGAATCCTGATTAAACCCATAAATTCGTGACCCCATACCTCGGTCGGTTCAATATCTGATCCGATTCTAATAACACTGAATATAATACGTGTATATATGCATGTATAGCTTGGACAGCATATGACAATATGCGTGCATGCTTCTATACATATATATATACACACCCTCCATAATATAACGACCAAAGTCCATCCTGTTCATATATATATATATATATATGTGTGATACATATGACTTTTGGTGGTGTCGATTATAATAATAGTTTCTGTTTATTATTTGATTTGATGATTAAGATCAGCGAAAGTGACACAGTAAATATTGTCTAATTTGTCATTGTCTCCTCGGTCCGCCAGAGCCGCTCTCCCGCTGGCAGTTGAAGTAAACGGCGGCGACGGGCAATCCGAGGTTGTACAGCTCGGCGAAGTCCCGGGTATTGAAGTTCTGGCGCCACCCCGGCGCGTAAACAGTCTGCCTTCCCAGCTGACGGAACAGTACGAACACGAATCGATGGATCCCCATCGTTGGCCTTGGGCTTTCGTAACACACCACTTCTTGCCCTGCAATTCCATCTGAACCGTTAAGTGAATATCACATCTTCTCCCCTCGGTCAAATCAAACTTCTTTGCATCCAAAAGGAACGACACGTAAAGACGACAATCGATTGATTAATTTGTCCTTGTAAATGACAACTTCTTGTTCGTGTACGTCGCGGCCCATATTTTTTTTGGCATGAAATTCTATTATCATAAGTAATGGGCTTTATCATATGACCTAAGCTCGTATCATGAAATACCCGATTTTATGATATTGCAGGCTGATATCAGTAATAAATCGAAACATACGTACCAAAGTTTACCCCTGTTGTCGCGGGAATATCAGTTACCAACCTGTATAAGTTGTTGGAAAGGGTAGAAATACGAGTGCAATACTAGTTAGTACGCATCGCGCATAAATATTTATTATATATATATATATATGCACCACATACAAATAGAATCGGACATATATAGATGAATGTGTATGCATATAAGTTGTTCGTTATATGGGAAAAGATTCGATAACCCGTTTCTCCCAACTATATTAATGAATGTCCATAAGTCTAGTAAGGGACAGCGGAAGGATAATATCGATATATAACACATAAGTTCTCACATCGGGCATGGGCATCAAAGAGCATCACGTGCTACGTACGTAAAGCATGAGTACTCCATGAGCAAGCTTAAAGGGTCAATGAAATGAATGGCAGTCCATATTTCCATACCGAATTCTAAGATAAACTCTCGATCAGAATGCCCCGTTTGTTTTCAAAGAATTTGATTTTAACTTTAACTTTAACTTTAACTCAACACACTACGCAACAAAAATATACGTTTCCCAAATCAAATTTATAACTACATCTCATTTGTCATTTTCTACAATCAAAATCAAAATCAAAATCAAAATAACTATTAACTCAGTATTTGCAGGTTCTTGTACCGTATGTTCCTCCTTTACTATCCAATGGCTAGGCCCACAGCATTCTTTTTGTAAAAAATATGTTCCGCGCGAGTATCCAACTTGTAATTAACGAACATTATGTGCATCCGTGACCATTATGCATGAGTTAATTCAAGACGTATATTATTTGTTGAGTTTTTCTTAAGTAAGCAACATTTTAAGGATAAATTGGAAGAAATGAATTAAATAAAAAAAGTGAAAGCTCAAGAAATGTCGTAAAACCGTAAGAATGTTTTCGCATGTCATGAACTTCATATGGAAAAGAAATCGAAAAAATGTTCGTAGTAAGAGATTAAGACCGATCCCTTTTAAGAGAACGCATCTTATACTCCGTTTGGTTTCGCAATCTGATTTTAAGATTTTAACTCTAACTTTAACTCTACTCACTACACAACAAAAATTAACTATTCAAAGTCAAACAGATGGGTCTCATACATAAATTTACGTACAATTCTATTATACTAAGTTCAATTTTTAATACTAAATTCTTTCAATTATTCATTACTTTTTCACATTTTTTTCTCAAAATTCAACAACACAATCATTATAATCCAATTAAAATCAAAACTTAACTTTACTTTAACTCTAAAATCAAATAGGTTATAATCAGACTAAGTAGGACCCATACTGAAACATCGTGCCAAAGCAACTGTGGGACAAAAACGACGTACTAGCATAGCAGCTTTGATCAGTAATCGATTCCGACTTACTTTACAGTTATCCTAAGAATCTTTGTCAGCCCGCAACAATTAGGCATCGTATCTAGGAAAATCTAACTGAACCTCTAAGAAATGATGGATTCAGTGCTTTCTCGTGTTGGAACTGGGAACTATTAATTAGCAATTTTTCCCCCTTTTTATTTTTATTTTTATTATCTCCTCGTGAAGTTTCTCTTTTTTAATTTATATTTATATAATTGCTTTATTAGAAAATCGATTTTGTCCTAATTATTAGTATGATGGCTGAGACTAATAATCAATATTCGTATCATCTGCTCGTCGGATGATTGATATTTTTTATTTTATATTGACCTGTGAATAACACCTAAAATAAAAAGGTTAAATACGATTAGTAGCATATTCCCTTCTCTTTTATGAATTTTGACGAAAAAACGCCAGCATTACTAGTTGCATGTAGTTATAAAGTTCAGGTTCTGAATGGCTGTTATATGTATGGTCTAGTACCCGAAAAGTTGGTGAGTAGAGAAGAGACGTACCAATGCAGGTATTCCCGTAGATTGGGATCGCTTGGGCTCGGTGCATCGGGGTCTACCATAACCTGCACTAAGTAACGACCATGACTTAACATTGATGAATGAAGTGAATGGAAACTTTATTAGAAAAAACCCATGCAAATTATCGAATCTGTAGTGCCAGAACTGAAAAGAGCACAAAGAAACTTGCCAGGGTATAGAAAGTGCGGAGATCGTTGCCACCAACGTCAACCCGAGGCTGGTTGACGACTTGGGAGGGCTTGAGCTCGCAACCATTGGCGACCTCCCGGTTACCGAAGGTAACCCTCATAGAAATGGACTTAGTGAAGGGGTCCAACACATCCCCGATCACCCTCCCCACGACAAGCGGCTCCCTGTCCCTGTCCCTTGGCATCTTTCTCGATTGCTTGGTGGACTCTCCTTGTCTTCCTAGCTTCCACACACAGCAGAAAATCACAAAACGAGCCCTTCTATTTTGCTGAATGTTTTGAATTACACAAAGTGAACAACTGCAATATGATAATAACTAATGTTGATACCGGATTGTATATGGTGATATCTTATATCGACCGGGTGATATGTATCGATGAGGGAATGCTATGACACGGTCACGGTGGCTTATGAGGAGCTGAAATGGCCTATTTATAACATTTGTTTGCTGCAGGGAGGTTCTCTGCCTTTTATCCATCCCCATCAACAGAATCTATCTGGCTCCTATTAGACCGTTCTTTTCGATTATTTCTGGTTTGAATGGCATTCATCAGCACCAACCCACCATCTCTATTTCCCAATCATCTCTCTCTCTCCCCCTCTCACTTACAATCTATCTTTCAACCCTGTAAGTGGACTAGAAGGGCCACGCGTGGGGGACAATAGACCTTACATTCCTTCCCCACATATATTCAATATGTTAAGAAAAATTCACAGGCATACTTCGGATTCGGACCTATCCGCAATTCAAAAGCTTAAGTCAATGAGTTGTTAGACCATTGTCTCTTATAAACCTATGGATTTCCTCTCAACTTTTCATATGGGACTACCTCCAGCACCTACCATCACCATTTTCCATATAGAAGAGAAACCGTCCCAACAATTCTCCCCCTTCACTACTATATGGAGGACTTCGAGCCGAGTTTTCACTTCCGAACTCGGATACCAATTGTTAGGCCATTCACTAGCCACGAGTTCCACACTCGGACCTTGATGTGGTGTGGGTTTCCACGCATAGCGTTTGCGTTTCCCTAGGATCTTTACCTTGGGCTCTGATACCACTTGTTAGGAAAAATCCACAGGTATACTTCGGACTTGAACCCATCCACAACTCAAAAGCTTAAACTAATGTGTTACTAGACTATTATCTCTTATAAACCTATGGATTTCCTTTCAACTTTTCCATGTTGGACTACTTTCGACACCTACCCTCACCATTTTTCATATAGGAGAGAAATCATCCCAACACAATAATACACATATATATATATATATATATATTATATGAGTAAAAACATATACAATATTGTTGTGGGACGCCAGAATCCATGCACAGGTTGAAGGGCAGCTGCCGCTCCTGGGAGTTCGTGAAGATGTCGCGCTTGTAATTCTCGGTAAAGTTCTCCTAGTGAAATAGTTGTTTTGTCCCTCTAAACCCCGTTTCCACGACATAGGATATACATGTTAGAAAACATATAAGATGTCTGTATATAATACAACGGTCCACACAGAACAATATATATAGATATACATACATATATATATATATATATATACACGATGCCTTGATTTTTGGCTGATGATCTCTGTTCTATAAAAGACAGAGAGAATAGTATATTTCTTTTTCTCCATAAGAAAAAAAGGTTCCAAATGTTGAAATGCTTCTGGCTTTTCTCTCTGTCTGTGGAATACAAAAAGGTGCACTCCACACAAACATATATGGGTCGCTATCGAACCAAAATGTTCCAGCCCGAGTGCACGTGAGCGTGGATCCAATTAATTAAGTTTCATGTTCGCTGACTGGTCCTTTTAGGGTCTTATTGGTATTATATTCTTTTTCAGTTTTAAGGTAGCTCGAGCCATCTATATATGGGTTCAGTAATTAGGAAGGAGAATGGGAGCGGAAGGGGCACGAGAGGTCGCCTTATGACAAGAATCAAAACTTGGGAACCTTTGGGTTCCAACAGGTCATTGTTGATTCTGATCTTGATGTTATATATGAATGAACATTTCGACGTTCAAGAGCTAGCAATTGATCACTTCAATAAAAAAGGACGTCGGCATCAAGTATAAACTGACAGTAACACTTTCGACGTTCAAGAGCTAGCAATTGATCGCCTCAATAAAAAAGGACGTTGGCATAAAGTATAAACTGACAGTAACACTTTTGCCAATGTCTGAAAACCGTCGGCCGTACAACGTTGATATATACAGTTAAGCGGACACTCTCATCAAGCACCAGTTAAAACTACCCTTTGATCTACGCTTTTGGAAGCATTGCCAAAATCAAGTCTAGAACGATGCTTATTTGATTAGCATCGGCTTAAACCAATTAGATTAAAAAAAAAAAAAGGTTTGGCCGACGGTTAAGCCTATATGGCGATGCTATTTAGTGTTGATATAGGCCAATGATTATTAAAACAAAGAGAGAGAGAGAGAAGGATTGGCAACCCTTTTTAGTGTTGCCTCAAGTCAATTTAAATTAAAAAGAAAAAAAATGACGACCTTGACGATTGACAAAGATTGACACTTGCGCCAATCTAAAGGAGAGATGTTCTACTCTTAGGCGTCATCTATAGATTGACATAGGCGTCAGCGCGTTCATCCAACGTCCCTTTGCTGACGCTTTCAAAGTGTCGATAAAATTGTTCCCATTTAAAAAGTTTAAGAATTCATTTTAAAAAATACTTTACGATGCTTATGAAAGCGTTAGAAAAATCAACATGAATTGTTTCAAGTGATTCGAAATTTGTTTCCCTTCAATAAATTTCGAATTCGAATTTTATAAATGAAAAAATTCACGCTTGTTGAGAAAGTTTTACCTCTTAGTGGGCCGACTCTCAATCGAACTGGGTTAGTCGAGACCAATTGTGTTTCTGGGTATCATAAAACTTAACATTTATCAACACTTTGGAAAAGCATCTATCAACACTTTTGAAGAGCATCGTTGGTCGACCTACCACATTAGTGACGCTTCACTTTGCATTGGCAAAAACATATTAGTAAAAGCTATTATTCCAGTAGCAGGAAAATGACACAACCACCAAAGGTAGTAGTCTAGTGTTTAATAAGCTTATTCCTATGTGGTTTGGTAACCCTAGTATCCCAAGTTCAAATCCCCTTTAATGCATTTGTCAAAAATATTTACTAGTTGTGTGTTCTTTGGCTTTGGCTTGGGCTTGGGGGATACCGACTTTTGTAAACTATACTAGGTCTTTTGCAGTGCTACGCTGACGGAATTAGTGCTTGTGCTGATTGTTCAATTAGTCTGATATGTTCGCGGTTGAACACGAGAGTCCAAACATTGCGTAGCGGAGAGCGACAAGATTGCCACTACTGCAGTCCACCATTTTACTTATAAAAAAAAAAGCAAGAAAATGGCACAAGCTAGAAGGTTTGATGTGAGAAGAATATGTACACTTGTTACAATCATGCATCGTGTTAAACATAGTTTATGTCACCCTCATTGCTTCATGTATAATGTTGACACAGACATGGGCTATGTCCGACTCGGAATATGAGAACCCACCACCCTAATCGAGCTATACAACAAAAATCATGCTCTTCCCCGGGAAGGTTTCAAGTGTGTATGGTCGTGGCATAAGATGATGTCAAAAGGAACTAACTTTAGGCTTATAAAAATAAAAAAAAAGTTTGTACGTAGTCCACAAGATTGTTAGAGGGATGTTCTTAACATTGCGTTTGGTAACAAAGTTAAATTTGATTTAATTTAATTTAGTTTGATTTGATTTGAAGAGATAAAAACAAAAGTGGTTGGAAAAAGTATGTGAGAGAATTTGAAAAAGAAAATAAAAAAGTAATTATTGCATTATTGAATTGAGGAAAAAGTATTGAAATTGAGGAAAAAGTGTTGACTAGTTGACATAATTTAGTATTAAAAAATTAATTGTAATAATAGATAAAAAAATTGAAAGAGAATTTGAAAAAAAAGGTAGAAAAATAATGATTGTGTTGTTGAATTGAGGAAAAATTTAAGTTAAGTTAAATTTGATTTTGTAAGCAAACAAAACAAGTAATTTGGAATATGGTAAGCTCTTTACATTTGAGGCAACGCGCAATCCTAAATAAGGTAAAGTTCGTCATACCTCATTGATCTCGCATAGTGGCGATGTAATCAAATAATGAACTCAAAGAATATATATAGAACTTGAAACTGAAAGGATATGTAAAATGGACGGTTTATATTAAATTAATGGGAATTTAAGGGCTCATATTGATGTGGAAAAACCAAAATTATACACTGTAAAATTTGGAATATATATATTAGGGTTCCTTTATAAGAAATAAAATAATACTAGAGAGTGATTAGCTAGTATTGCATGTCTCATTTGAAATGAATTTATAAAAACAGCTCATCGACTTCTATATTTCATAAAAAAAAAGTCTCATTAGTGAAATTTACATGCATATTTATTTTATCCTAAATTCTATTAAATCTTTAAATCTTCCTCATAATAAAAAATGATAACATCTATGTACTAAATAAATAAATAAATAGGTTGACATTGATTTTGGTTTCAGTAGTTTGGTTCTTGTTCTCCTTTATTCTATTTGGATACGATTCATTAAGGAAAAGGGAAGAGGAAGGGAGAATGAAATTCAACTTTGTTTAGGTATATGTTAATTAAGGGAAATGGAGGGGAAAGGGAAGAAATCAAATGACTATATTATCCTTTTACGTGAGCATATTAAAAAAATGATGGGATATACAATTTGGTCTTTTTATATTAAGCTGAATTTTTTATGATGCGTTTAATAAAGGAGTCGAGTTATGATTTCGTTTGATTTTAAATTTTTAAAAACTAAAAAGTGACCCATAAATTTTTTATTTTTCAAAAAATGGCCCACCCCCCTCTCTCCTCAGACTCTCTCTCCCGATTTTAGGATTTTCAGACCAACCCCTGCTACTCCCTTGAACGAAAAGCTGCTACTTTTTCCATCCAGGTTGAGGAAGTTCACGACCTTGCCGCTTGGGGAGAGGGACAACCATAGGAACAACGACTTAACGACGTCATAGAGGAGGGGGTGACCCTTGAGTCGGTTCGTAAATGAGGGTTCCCAACCAAAGAACACGAGAGGTGGCAGTGAGGCAGTGGAGAATGGCTTGGGCTAGCAGCTGCGGCGGTGAGGCGCTAGAACCCACTACACACGGAGGGCATGTAGGCAAAGGCAATGATCTTTGGGAGGGAGAGGAAGGAGAGTATGCAGAGCTGGAGGTCCTCCGAGAACTTCGCTAAGGGAATCGCGTGGAAGCTCCAATCCATGATTGATTGCACGGAATTGAGAATCGATGTGTCGAATCAAAAGTTCTGAAATTTCTTTATGGGCAAGAGGAGATCTAAAGGGAAATCAGGTAGAGAAGAGAGATGGGCGCGAAGGAAGACGACGAACAGTGAGGAGAGAAGGGATGGGGCACATTTTGAAAAATATTAAAAAATTTGGGTCATTTTAAAATTTTAAAAAGTTTGTAGTGAATTAAAATAGAGGTTTAACTCTAACCAAACAAGTTGTTAATATCTTTTCACCTCCATTCAACTCCAAATTTGGGTTTGAAAGAAAATGAGCTCTTGGAGGGAAAGGGGGTGAAAGTTTCACCTCCATTCCCTTTACTCTCTTTTTTTTGGGTAAATATTTTTCGGTAGATATTTTTTTGGGGTAAATTCCTCTTAGTCTCTTTTAAATATCAAAACCAAATAAAGGAAAAAATTTCCTTCCCTTTCCTTCTCTTCCCTTCCCCTCATTTTCCCTCAAGTCAAACAATAAGTAAAGTCTTGAGCTTAAATATTATGAATGAAAAGAATTTATGCAATGAGAGTTTTTCCCCTATATGGAAGACCTGGCTCAATCCTGAAGTAGTCAAGGTCCATTGGCTTCCGGATATTAAGCGATGCACCAAAAAATTGATAAAATTTAGGGTACGTAAAAAACTTAAGAAAGCTGGAATTGTTCACGTTTTCTCAATTCTGACACAAACCTTTCAAAATTACATATAAAATCATGAACTATCATTATAGTATCAAATCTAGTCTTCGTTAGTTCTACCGTCATATTTTGTTGATGTGGCAAAAGTCCCGCTAATGTGGGAGACATTCGCTAATTTAGCACATGATAAATCTAAAAAATAAAGGATAAATTACCTAAAAAAGTCTGAACTTTTCATTTTTTTTTCTCAATTTTCCCAAAATAAAATAACAATTCAGAAAAAATAAGAAAATAAAATAAATTTCTTTCCTTTGACGGCTTTGCCGACAAACCTTAGTTCCACGCTCCTCCTCACCCTCGGATCACATCGTTATTTGATGATCCTTACACTATGTTTGGTTCATTGTCATGGAATTCGGTTATATACATATTTACATACGTAATCTCAATTACTTTGTTATCATTCATAATATAATCACAGACTGGGCTAATATGCATAATAGATATCGAATTTTCTTGCTCCAACCCCATGCGTAATATGAACTACCCATACATAATATGATCTTAATTTACTAATTTACTCTTGACTATCACATTTTCAAATCCCTCGTGGCCTCTTGCGCCGCACTTACATGGGCTAAACTCCACTTGAATTGGCCATATTTGGCTTCGATGGCAGATATCCCAGCAGAAAGTGTTCTTAGAGACCCACAAGCTTGTGAGTCCCGAGCTTGCAACTCCCGAGCCACTTGAGGCTTATGAACCATAGGATCAGGTTTCAACTAGGCTCGAGAACCTAACCCTGGGGTTTGCAAGCCCCAAATGGCTCGGGACCAAAGGCTTGTGGGTCCCTGAGGATTTTCCGGCCAAGAGCTAGACCATGAAGCCAAATTTAACCAATTCAGATCCAACCCATATTCATTCGTATTCATACGAATGAAAATCAACAAATCTAAATTCTAACTAAATTTCGATTGCAATGAATCAAACAAATATAAGGGTTGTCGGCTGACGATGTCATCCAAGGGTGTGGAGGGAGTGCGGGAATATTTTTTTTTCAACAAAGACGTCCAAGGAAACTCAAATTCCTAATTTTTATTTATTTATTTTCTTATTTTTAAAAAAATTATTATTTTATTTCAATTTATATTTAAAAAAATATAAAAAGTTCAAGCCTTTTTAAGTAATTTATTATTTGTTTTTAAGAAATTTCAAGTGCCACATCAATGGAACTTTTGTCACATCGGCAAAAGATAATGGAAAAATTGACAGAGACTAGATTTAATACTAAAATAACAGTTCATGATTTTACATGTAATTTTCAAAAGTTGGCGTTAAAGGTTTTTTTTATGTTACTTACCTTATTTACTAAAATAAAAAAAGTTTGGATGATTAATATTAGGGAGAGAGAGAAAGAGAGGGTGAGAAATCAAAAGAGGGAAGGGAGACATGGATGGATAGTGGGAGGTTAATTATACGTTATGAAATTTACAATTATAACCTTAATTCAACCGCAATTAAATAACAAAAATATGTTTTTTATGGATAAAATTGGAAAAAAGTAAAATTATCCCAAATCCTCATTCGCGCTTTATAATATATATATAGACTTTGTAATCCTTCTTATCAACATTTCGTGATTATTTTTTAATATAGTTACTGAAAGTATGTTTATATATATAGATATATATATATATGTATATGTATATATACCCACACAATAGGGTTCCTTTATAAGAAATAAAAGCATATTAAGTGATCCTTCCTATAAACATTTTGTTAATAATTTTTTGGGTGAAATACAAGGGGATCATTAATTCAACTAAATATTTTATGAACAACGAAGGTTTATATGGGACATTTTTTTTTTGTTACAACTATCGTATTAAAATTTTTTCTTTTCGATATGCACAGTGATATTCAAAAATCTAATGGGTTCTAGTTAATGTAGTTCGAATGGATTGGTCCATATTAAGGGTAAAGCTCTTCCGATCTTGAATTTTCTCCATTGATATACTCGAACTTGGGATCTTATTTGAGGGAAAGACTTTGAATCACCTGAACCTATCTACGTTAGTTGATTAATTCGCAAAGTTTCTTCACTGGAGATTGATCAATTCATTATTAATAGCACATTTGCACAAATGCTACAAAAAAACTCGTTGTTCTAAAAGGGAAGAGACAAGTAAGAAGAAGTATGTATTTGTTTAGACTTAATTTTAAATGTTGAAAATTTAAGATTTCAATATAACAAGTGTTTAATTGATTAAATAAGAAGTGTTTAGTTGGATAAAAATTATAAAGGTTGAAATTATATATACACGCTGTCCCAAAACTTTAACTTCTTTTCAGTTTATTATATTTTATTATATTTTTTCCAAACTCTCATAAGATTAAAAAATGAAAAGTGCAAAAAAAAAAAAAAAAAGATCGAACGGTCTCGATTGGAGAGGGAGGGGGCGGTGGTGCCTCTTATCCTAGCCATCACTGCCCCTGAGCGAATCAGAGAAAAACTACGTTCTTAATGATTAAGTTAGTCTCCATCTATTTGATGATTAAGAGCTTTTTTTTTTTTAAGTCCATTAGGTTGAGGCATTTTTTTAAAATGTTTATTAAACAAGTTGAATCCCATGAAGTGCTTTTCACATTAATTTAATTTGAGTAATCAAACACACATTAAGTGGTACATAAAATTCTAAATCGAACTTATGTACTACCATGATTCCATGTCAAATATGAATATGGAGTGTCATCGTACGGAACTTCCTTTTCTTGATGAAATATGGAGGATCCAAAGCAACTTTAATTTAATGCGCAGAATACTTTAACAAAGACATCCCTTTTACGAGGAAAACTTTTGTTACCTTTGAATTTAGGCCCCCACCCCACCTCACCCGAAAACAAATGCAAACAAATCATACACTTTGGGAAAGACCAAAACGAAATTAAAAAGGCAAAGTTATCCCTTGCGACATACATGACTGATCTCCCTCTCCCTACAGACGAAATTAACAACTCTCTCTTTTTCCTACTTATAATTTCTTGTTTCTGTGGTTTCTTGAGATTGACCCGCCAACAGACAAACGCTGAGAATTCACCTTGCAATCTTCTCTTTTCCTCTTAGGTTTGTGGAATTATTTATTGGGAAGTCCAAAAGCAAAAAGGATGGAAAATCACACATGAAAAGAGAATATTGAGCCTTTCTTATCTTGTACGAGGAATTGCCATATTTAGAGGGACTAGAGATGATCGAGGCCGTAGTGCTCTGTCTATGCATTCGTTCTGAATGGCCTTGTTTCTATATCTTTAAAAAAGGGGGGGACCGGGGGGGGCATCCTTTCTCTTTAATTATGGGACTAGCTACGCGTTTACATCATTGCACATGCAATGATCGATGGCAATGGACATGTCGATCGGATATGACACCTTCAGTTGGTCACCTCTCCGGCACTTCAAAATATCTATTCATATGAATATGATGCATTTATCATTTTTTTTAACTAGGCTCTAAAATATTGTTTTTTCTTTTTAAAATTCGCTTCATCTCGCTAGCTGTTATGATTTTTTTCCCGTTAAAGTTCGATGAAGATGCATATATCTGCTTCTCACAGTATGCGTGTGACGATTCTATCTCTATCTCAACTGCGTATGGAACTCCAAAATGGGAGTTGTATATATCCTAGTTTTATGTCCACGTCCTTGGCCAGTCAATGTTATGGAAGTCCTCGAAGGCTCGAACCTTGGGAATGTACATGTTGATGAGGACTGATCGACAATCTGCTGGTCCTGTCAGCGTAATTGTCAGTCCCATGGAAAACTATATCGGACCAGACCAAGCTTATCTAGCTACTGTTTGATGAAAACTGCGGACACCTGATGTAGTTCATGACTATGACTAAAGCTAAAATTATAGATCAAAGTGAATAGCTATTGTCGTACCATGGTTGTATATAGTGCATGAAAAAATAATACGCAACAATCCATTACTGGTTACATTAACTTCTTAAAAAAAGTCTCGTACGCATCATCCTAGAACCATCCTAATATGTACTCAAGTTATGGTATAATGAAGTTGCTGAGGATCCAAATCATCGCTTTCGAGATCTTTTACGGCCTCCACGAAACTTTCTACCTTATGTACCCATTGTACAAAATCAGCAACTAACAGGCAATATATTTCCTACAAGTTTATGAGAAAAAGAGAGTGAAAAACTAGGTTAAAATCAGCCGGAAGAGAGCTATGGACGAGACTGCATAAGACAAAAGATCTGATGAGCTAATGATGATCGGCCGTCCAAGTGAGAAGTCGGGACCCAACACTGTCTTTTTTCTTTTGGCAAGTAAAGCAAGGACAAGGCCTATTACAACGACAAAAATAAAAAAGAAACGAGTTCGAGTTATGAAGTTTCCAACAGTATCGCTGAACATCAGCGCTGCAAGAACAGTAGGTGAAATCTGAAAAAAAAAAAAAAAGTCACTACAAGAATTCGCTCCTATAGAGATGGCAATTGAGACGAAAAACTTCATCTCTACATGATATAGAGACGGACTTTTTTGTCTTAAAGGGGTCATTCCAAAAAGCTTCATTGCAAAATGATGAGATGAAAATTTCAATCTCATGCTCGACTAAGACAGAATTTGAGATGGAATTTTCGATCTCAACCTGATAGATAGAATATATTGTCTTAATTTTCATCTCACGAATAAGACAAAAGGAGAGTCAGAGCTCCGCTGAAAAATGTAAAAAGAAGAAAAGATATTGGGTCGGTGCGCCCACCAACCTATACATGGGGTGTGATCCACTGCGAATATATATAAAGATAAGCGCGAATTCTACCAGTAAGTGCACTGGGTCATATCAAGTAATATAGTGATGAATAGAGTGTTGATCCCACGATGATTAATTAAGTACTAAACTTATATTAAATTTTATTGTTATTCAGGCAATCAAATTGAGAGAATTAACTAATTAACTACTAACCAACCTAAATCGTCACAAAGAGTAGAAATAGAATCGTATGAAAATATATCAATTGAAAGTGGGAAAAACAGAATCCACCTTAGTTTCGCTAATCAAATTGCCATCATGTTATATATATTAATAGTTATGTGGTCATTCAAGTGAGTTTATCAAGCCTTTAAAATTAAAGTCTTAAACCCCTAATTAATTAATCAGCTCCCGCATCTCTTGTTAATAGTGGACTCTAAATTACAATCATACACCTTCTAGTTCTATGATTGTCTAATGCCCTAAATTAATTATCCCTAATGTCTTAGCAATTAACTAACTAGAAACATTGCATTAATCCATGAATAATCTCTAATTAAATTAATTAACGCCGCTTCCGCATTTAACTAATTAATATAATCAAGAATTCCTAACAAACCTTATATCAACTCCTGTATTAATAGTGTTTCTAACAATTATAACCAATTAAGAATTATAATTGAAATTATAGGAATTGCAATCATAAATCATCCACACATCTATTAATCCTATAACATGGCTACAATCATCATATTAGCTACCTAGGATTTCACCATATTCCCACAAGAGAAGCTTAGAACATCATGGAATTGAAAACACAATTATAATTTAAATGAGTCATTGCAATAAAATTCATATTCAGCAGTAAACTTAAGATATTGAATTGCATAAAACAATTAATTGTTCAGAAATCAACAATTCAATAAATCAACATTGAATCCTAAAACAAATACCCAACAATTCCTTCAAGAAATAGACTCTCTCCCAGGGCTTTCTAGGTTAAAAGAATGGTAAAAGATGGAAAAAAAAGGCTTTCAAAATAAGGAGTATTTATATCCAAAACAAAGAAAGATTTCCGAAAGATATAGGTTGGCTCTCAAATCTGACGAAAGCTGCCAGCTTAGATAATTTCGCTTCCTCCAAATTGCGCAAAACTCCTCAATATTGCTCGTAATTCCATCTAAGTCCTCAAAGACCTACAATATCAAACTACACTTAATTAATCACTAACTTCTTATAATTTCTATAAAATTAATAATAATTTAACATGAATTACACAATAAAATATTAGTATAATATGCCCTTATCAACTTCCCCACACTTGAACTTTTGCTTGTCCTCAAGAAATAAATAAGACCAAGGAAAGAAATCTATCATAGAGAGTACAAATTCGCTTCATATTCACTGATTCAAGCATATGATATTTCACAATTTATGACTTGCTATTTTGTGGTGTCCACTGCTCAAACCAAACTGGAAACATGTGATCATAGTACTACAGTTGAAATTATCCAGCTAATCTAGAGAAAACAAATTTTAATCCAAGTGTAGCCTAAGATTTCTATTTCAAAAGTAGATATTCAGTTCTAGAAGGAAAAATACACATTTAAATTTCATAGTTGTTAGCAGGCATATGATCCCTCTAATTATCCCTCTAAGCAAGCCAACAAGGAAGTGAAAGCATATGGTATCTGCTTCATCCCTAGGTTTTCTTCCTTTTTATTACAAGTCGTAATTCATATGGTATCCTTTTTATTTCCGTCCTTAAGTTGGCATATCCCGAGCTCATCACCCAAGTGACCGGATTTTAAAGGGACCCCTACGAACTCTTCCTCACTCTAACATTCAAGTTATGATACTCATAACTCAATTCTTGAGTCATTGGAGTAAAGGTTATGCTTGCTTGTTTTTTTTAAATGCTCACTAACACTTTTCAGACTTCTTCTACCTCTTTCACTAAATGTTAAAGTGCTATTAGAACAATTAAAAAGATGATATACGAACTAACTTAGCCTAGAAGTAGACCTGTTTATTTTTCACTTAAGGACTTGACCAACTCTTAAACTACAAACACTAGGGCTAAAAACTAGGTAAATTTGATTTCTAAAAATTTGACTAATTAATTTTAACTAAGTACAAAAATCACAACAGTAGTGAGTAGGGTGCCTAAGTGAGTCAAGTTTTCAAACAATTCCTAAACAAATGCTATCAACAATATTCTTTGTACAATCTCTAGATTTCAATAAAAAAAATTGGCCTAACAATTGCCAGATAACTTAAGGACAATTATAGTTCAAGGTGATAAGAAAGTATAACAACTTATCAACAAAGACAGGCATCAGATGTCATGAGTAACAAATTAAATTATAGAATTCAGACATCAACATTATACTCAATTTTATACTCCATCTGTTTAGTATCTCCCTTCCCCACACTTAGATTAAACAGTGTTCTCACTGTTCCTAATGAAGCTCTAGTATAACGAAAATCAAAATAAAGAACATAAGAGAAAAGGAAATACTAGTACTTTCCCGGTTTCGAAAAATTAAGCTGAAGTAATTGAAGTTCCAATCAGTATAGCAATAGAGAGAGTCAGCAGTTTTTATCCACCCTTTTTGTCCTAGGACTGTAGTGAGCATCATGTGCTTCCTCATTCCCTACTCCTCAACTGTAATATGTACCATAAATCGAAAATCTAAAATACACTAATATTAGAGAGTCTGTAAAACAAAATAAAAATGTTTTACAACAGCGTTAAACATGGGTTGCCTCTCACGAAGCGCTTTGTTTATAGTCACTAGTTCAACTTTTCCAGTTCTTCAACCAGATTTGTTAGATCCACCGAAGTGGCATCACCATCAATGTTTTCCCCTTCAAAGTAATGCTTGAGAAGATGACCGTTTACTTTAAAAGTGCGATCGTCTTTTGAATTTAGCTCAATTGCACCATAGGGAAAAACATTAGAAATAACAAATGGTCCAGACCATCGAGATTTTAACTTACCTAGGAACAACTTCAGGCGAGAGTTGTATAATAGGACTTTCTGACCAAGCAAAAACTCTCGCTTTAGGATGTTCCTATCATGCCATCGCTTGGCTCGCTCCTTGTATATCTTAGCATTTTCATATGCTTCCTCTCTCATCTCAGCCATCTGATTCAACTGAAGCAACATCTTTTCACCTATAGCTTGTAAATCAAAGTTAAGGTATTTTATTGCCCAATATGCTTTGTGCTCAAGCTCTACTGGTAGGTGACATGATTTACCATAGACAATCTTGTATGGGGACATTCCTATAGGGGTTTTGAAAGATGTCATGTAAGACCACAATGCATCATCAAGTTTTAAAGACCAATCTTTCCTAGATGCATTGACTGTTTTCTCCAAGATATGCTTTATTTCCCTATTGGACACATCAATATGTCCACAAGTCTGTGGATGATAAGGGGTGGCAATTTTATGAGTAACTCCATATTTTGATAATAAATTTTCAAACTGTTGATTTCAAAATTGCGATCCCCCATCACTTATAATGGCTCTAGGTACCCCAAATCTTGAAAAGAAGTTCTTTTTTAAAAATCTGATTACAGCTCTGGTGTCATTAGTTTGTAGAGCAATTGCTTCTACCCATTTTGAAATATAATCGACAGCCACAATAATATATTTATTTGAAAAAGAATAGGGAAAATGACTCATAAAGTCTATTCACACATATCAAAAGCTCAATTACAAGAATGTTGTTTTGTGGTAATTCATGCTTCCTAGAAATATTGCCAGTCCCTTGGCATTGAGCACAAGACATAACGTTATTCATGCAATCATGAAATACTTTAGGCCAATAAAATCCACAAAATAAGATCTTACCTGCAGTTCTTTCCACACCGAAGTGGCCTCCTACTTCCTTAGAATGACAATGTTGTATTATACTAAGCTGTTCAGTTTCAGGCACAGAGCGCCTAATTACTTGGTCAGCACAACATTTAAATAGATATGGTTTGTCCCAAAAATAATATTTCACATCATGCAAAAAAAAAAATTCTGTTAAGATGACAAACCATATGGTGTGATTTTGCTAACCATGTAGTTCACTATATCAGCATACCAGGGTAATCCTTGGATTTTTACTGCATGCAACTGTTCATCAGGGAACTTTTCTTTAATGGGTGGATCTAAACAATTAGATTCCAAACGGGATAAATGATCAGCCACTACATTTTCAGTTCCCTTTTTATCTATAATTTCCAAGTCAAATTCTTGCAGCAATAGAATCCAGCGAATTAGCCTAGGTTTAGCATCGGCTTTAGCAAACAAATATTTTAGGGCAGTATGGTCTGTGTATACTATGATCTTAGAACCTATCAAATAAGGCCGGAACTTGTCAAATGCAAATATGCCTGCTAAAAGCTCTTTTTCAGTTGTGGCATAGTTCCTCTGGGCCTCATTCAAAGTTCTACTAGCATAGCATATTACATGAAATACCTTACCTCTCCTTTGCCCAAGTACTGCTCCTACAACATAGTCGCTAGCATCACACATCAGCTCAAACGGAAGCTCCCAATTAGGTGCAACGATCATTGATGTAGAAGTGAGCTTCTCCTTCAATAAATTGAATGCCTGCAAACAACTATCATAAAAAAAACAAAAGCATAATCTTTTTCAAGTAAATTACAAAGAGGTCTAGAAATTTTAGAAAAGTCTCTGATAAATCTCCTGTAGAAGCCAACATGTCCTAAGAAGCTCCTGACTTCTTTTGTTGAAGTGGGTGATGGCAACTTCTCTATTATCTCCACTTTTGCTCGATCAACTTCAATCCCTTTCTCTGGCACCTTGTTACCTAAGACTATTCCCTCTCTTTCCATAAAATGGTATTTCTCCCAGTTCAAAAGCAGATTAGTCTCCTTACATCTTTTAAGCACACAACCTAAATTTGTCAGACACGATTCAAATGACTTCCCAAAAATAGAGAAGTCATCCATAAATATTTCAATAAAATTCTCTAACATGTTAGAAAATATAGACGTCATGCACCTCTGGAAAGTGGCAGGTGCATTAGAAAGATCGAATGGCATTCTTCTAAAGGCAAAAGTGCCATAGGGACAAGTAAATGTGGTTTTCTCCTGGTCCTCGGGTGCTATATGAATCTGATTATAACTAGAATAACCATCTAGAAAACAATAATAATCATGCCTTGTAGGTTTTTCTAGTATATGATCAATGAAAGAGAAGGGGAAATGGTCCTTATGGGTAGCATCATTCAGTTTCCTGTAATCTATACAAACTCTCCACCCAATCACAGTACGAGTTAGAATTAATTCATTGACCTCATTCTTAACCACAGTCATACCACTATTTTTAGGCACTACTTGAACATGACTAATCCATTTACTATTTGAGATAGGATAGATAATACCTGCATCCAGCAGTTTAAGAACTTCTTTCTTCACTATCTTTTTGAGAGTTGGGTTAAGTTGTCTCTGTGGTTTGCACTCAGCTTTCAACCGTATCCTGTGAGTGCAAATCAGAGGGCTGATCCCTTTGATATCTGCAATGGTCCATCCTATTTCGTCCTTGTGCTCTCTCAGCACGTTTAAGAGCTATTGCTCTAGATCACCTGTCAAGGAAGAAAAGATAATTATTGGCAAAGTATCATAAATGACCTTCTCCACATATTCTTCTTCAGGCTCATCATCATCACTCCAATAATCCAGATCCCTAAGGACTGATTCCATTGTATCCACACATGCTTTCTCCTCCATAGACTTAGAGATAAGCTCATCAATAATATCAACGGTGTAACATGATTTGCAATTATCAAATTTCTTTATGGCATCATAAACATTAAAAGTTATTTGTTCATCCATAACTCTTAAAGTGAGTTTACCTTGTTCCACATCTATTAATGATTTACCTGTCTTAAGGAACGGTCTGCCAAGGATCATGGGCAACTCTCTGTCCTCCTCCATCTCAAGACTATGAAGTCGATTGGAAATATGAATTTGTCTACCTTCACCAGGACATTCTCGACAATGCCATTTGGATATTTGATACTCCTGTCAGCAAGTTGCAAGGTAACATGATTTTCCTTACATTCTCCAAGTCCAAGTTTCCTGAAAGTAGACAGATGAATTAAATTTATACTTGCACCTGAATCGATAAGAACTTTCTTAAAATGAAAATTCCCTATAGTGCAAGGGACAATGAAACTCCCATGATCTCTTTGTTTGCGTGGTAAGTTAGGCAAGTCCTTCTGGAGAATCATAGAACACTCCCTTGTAAGCATCACATGCTCACTCCCATTAATCTTCTTCTTTTTAGTGAGCAGATCATTCATGAATCCAGCATATGAAGGCATCTGCTAGAGTGTTTCTGCAAATGGAATGTTGATTTGCAGCTTTTTAAAGACATCCAGGAATTTAGCAAATTAGGCGTGCAGCTGTTGTTGCTTCAATCTTCTTGGAAAAGGGACAAGAAGAACATACGGTTTCACCTATGGTGACTTCTGCCTTGGTTCCTCCACCTTTTGCTTACCTTTGTCTTTCTCCGAACTCTCCTCTTGGGTTTGAGCTTTTCTGTTGACTGTGTCCAATTCCTTGCCACTCTTTAGCATTATAGAATTGACACCCTTGCGGTTCTCCTCACTGTTGTTGGGTAAAGACCCTGATGGTCTATTACTCAACTATTGAGAAATCTGACTAATCTGACCCTTTAGGTTTAGAATAGTAGCTGGTTGATTCTGTAGCATGGTGTCAGTCTTTTGCATATAGCTCAACATGAGCTCTTCCATTCTAGACTGATTTTGCTAAGGTGGAGCATTCTAAGCAGGGCCTTGCTTCTGGAATCCAGGTGGCAATTTAAGTGCATTATTCTCATTCCTCCATGAGAAATTAGGATGATTACGCCACCATGGATCGTAAGTGTACAAATAAGGTCCTTGATTAACCCGTTGGAAGTTGTTGACAAAGTTCACTTGCTCTCCATTGAATGAAGCTGAGGGATTTCCAAACATGCATTCAAGAGTCGAATGTGGTCCTGAACACAACTCACAAAAAGCAACCTGATTAGTATTGAAAGAATGGGCTGAGGTGAGTTTACTTACCTGGGTAGTGAGAGCTGAAATCTAGACTGTCAAATTAGAAATATTGTCCATGTCATTGACTGATACCACTCTTGATTTGCTTCTCTCGTTCTGCCAATTATGTGCACTAGAGGCCATCTCTTCTATCAAAGCACTTACTCCATCATAATTCTTACCCATCAGTGCGCCTCCAGCTACAGCATCTACTAGAGACCTCAATGTCTCATCCAGACTAAGATAGAAAATCTCAATTAGGAGATTATCTGGAAATTCGTGATGTGGGCACTTTCTGATTGCCTCGTTGAATCTCTCCCACGCCTCATAAAGTGATTCACCACTGAACTTGGTGATTCCTCAATCTTGCAGTCCTAGCTGGTGGGAAAAATCTCCTGAGAAACTTAGATGAGAGGTCGGCCCAGGTGGTGATGGACTCTTGTGGCAATGAATTGAACCGGGCTCTCACTTTATCCCGAAGTGAGAAAGGAAAAAGTTGTAATCTAATAACATCATCAATGACATTATTCAACTTTACCGTGTTACAGTATTGGAGGAATCCTGCAATATACTTATCAGAACTCTCATTGGGATATCCTCCAAACTGATTTGATTGAACCATCTGGATGAGTGACGGCTTCAGTTCAAAGGTATTAATCGGAATAGTGGACCTTCTGATCGCAGAACCCATAACAGTAGGTACTGCATAGTCTCTAAGTGCTCTGGTAGCACCCTATATCCGGTGGTTGATGTCATCGTCTGCCATCTCAACTGCCTGCAATTCTTCCCTTCTTCTATTATATCTTCTCAACTAGTGCAAATTAACAATAGAACTAAAGGTGATCTGATATTAAGTTATTCCTCGGAAACGACGCCAAAAACTTGATCCGTTGCGAATATATATAAAGATAAGCGTGAATTCTACCAGTAAGTGCACTGGGTCAGATCGAGTAATATAGTGATGAATAGAGTGTCGATCCCACAAGGATTAATTAAGTACTAAACCTATATTAGATTATATTATTATCTAGGCAATCAAATTGAGAGAATTAACTAATTAACTACTAACCAACCTAAATCGTCACAAAGAGCAGAAAGAGAATTGTATGAAAATATATCAATGGAAAGTGGGAAAAACAGAATCCACACTAGTTTCACTAATCAGATTGCCATCATGTTATATAGATTATTAGCTATGCGGTCATTGAAGTGAGTTTATCAAGCCTTTAAAATTAAAGTTTTAAACCTCTAATTAATTAATCAGCTCCCGCATCTATTATTAATAGTGGACTCTAAATTACAATCATACACCTTCCAGTGCTATAATTGCCTGACGCCTTAAATTAATTATCTCTAATGTCTTAGCGAATAACAAACTAGAAACATTGCATTAATCCCAAGATAATCTCTAATCAACGCAGCTTTCGCATTTAACTAATTAGTATAATCAAGAATTCCTAACAAACCCTATATCAACTCCCGTATCAATAGTGTTATTAACAATTATAACCAATTAAGAATTATAATTGAAATTATAGGAATTGCAATCATGAATCATCCATACATCTATTAATCCTGTAACATGGCTACAATCATCATATTAACTACCTAGGGTTTCATCATATTCCCACAAGAGAAGCTTAGAACATCATGGAATTGAAAACACAATTATAATTCAAAGGAGTCATTGGAATAAAATTCATATTCAGCAGTAAACTCAAGATATTGAATTGCATAAAACAATTAATAGTTCAGAAATCAACAATTCAATAAATCAACATTGAATCCTAAAACAAAAACCTAACAATTCCTTCAAGGATTAGTCTCTTCCACAATGTTTTGCTTCAAATCAATTGATCAAGGTGACGACTCCAGAACAGGACTCTCTCCCAGGACTCTCTAGGTTAAAAGAATGGTAAAAGATAGGGAAAAAAAAGTTTCCGAAATAAGGAGTATTTATATCCAAAACGAAGAAAGATTTCCGAAAGATATAGGATGGCTCTTAAATCTGGCAAAAGCTGCTAGCCTAGATGATTTAGCTTCCTCCAAATTGCGCAAAACTCCTCAATATTGTTCGTAATTCCATCGAAATCCTCAAAGACCTACAATATCAAACTATACATAATTAATCACCAACTTCTTATAATTTTTATAAAATTAATAATAATTTAACATGAATTGCACAATAAAATATCAGTATAATATGCCCTTATCAGGGTGAAATGCACCATGTCTCACTAATTATAATTGGCTTTGCACTCGCGGAGATTTGAACTAAGGTCTTCACCATGGAGCGCATGCGTATTACCACCTAAACTACTCTCATTTATTAACACATTTTAACATTTCATTTATTTGTTATACAACTACAAATTTTACTAATATTTAAATTTCTATTGCTTATTTGTTAAATGTCTTCGACTGATTTTACACTTTCACTTATTGTAGTTTGTACATTTTTTCCGAATAATATTTATCTCTTGTTTGTAATTTATTTATTATTTTATCTACAACACTTTTAATGTACAATCAATATATTAATTTTATTTTAATAATTTTTGAAATTTGTAGATAGACTTTTCTTATATTTTATAGGAACAATTATATTTCAGCCTATACCTTTGTCAACTTTTCTATTTTCATCTTTTTTTTATAATTTTTTTCTATTTTCATCATATACCTTTCGTTATTTATTCCGTTAAGTATGTTGAGTTGAATCCTTGTGGATGCAATATAAATGACAGGTCAGCAATTTATGTATTATCCAAAAAAGAAAGAGCAATAGAGGGATGCAATGAAATCGGCAAAAAATTCAACTGGTTAAAAGTATACTTCATCTTTCACTACAATCTGATTTATCTCAAACGAAGGAAAAATAAAGAAAATCAAAGAACACACAAGCAGTAGAAGAAGAAGACGAACAAGAATCCAACAGGAAGGCTAAGTAGTAAAGTTGGATTCTTCATTTCAGTGCTGCCTCTATTTTATGCTCTGCTCCCAATTTAGTATATATAATTCGCATTCCTCTCGTTTGTTGAGTCTTCTCGTTCAACGAAAGAAAATGTTCGTTGTTGATTCTGAGATCTAACAGAAGATGCTCGAAAATTTACTTTCAAACTCCAAAGAGAAAGACCCAAATTGATCAAAGCCAATAACAAATCTTTAAATTAAGAAATGGCAATGAAAGGAGAGTATTGAAGAAAAATTTGGGATTCGGTTGATTGTGTTAGGGTTTTTTTTAGCTTAGAAATTTTACAAGTTGGTTTTAATTTTATGTGTAAAACCCTAGAAAACTTTCGAGTTTTATAGAAGGAAAGGAAGAAGATTTGGGATGAAAAATCGAAAAAAAAAAAGATAAATGAAGATTCGAACTTATAAGTAGTATCCGAATCCATAGAGATGGAAATTTGAGACATAAACTTTCGTCTTATGTGGATAGAAATGAGAATTTGAGACAAATATTTACATCTCATTATTAAGAGACAAATTTCCGTCTCTTAATCTTATTTTTCGTCTCTTTGATGATAGATGGAATTTTCTGTCTCAATTTAAAATTTTCATCTCAAAATTGAGATAACCAATTTCGACTCCATAGTAGAGATGGAATCTAAGACGGAAAGTGTCATCTTCATATTAACAGACAGTATTTTTCATCTCCTAATCCGTATCAAATAATGAGACGGAAATTTTCATCTTTCTTTCCATTTATTAGGTGATAAACGAAATTTTACGTCTCAATTTTTTTAAAAACAAACTCATTATGTCTCAAAATTCCATCTATAAAACATTTTTTCTGTAGTGAGTGAGGTCCTAAGGGTCAATGAAAAGCACTCTTTGTCAGCCAATCCGTAAACGAATTACCCTCTCGATATGTATGGACGACATCAATGTTCCAATCCTGTCCCGCTAGCTCCCCATTGAACTAACATGGGTTGAACACACGGGGCGGCCAGCAACTTGCTTAATGAGAATCCTACGATTGACATGGGTTGGGCTTATGTGGTGGGAGACATTTTCGATTTTTACTTTACTTTCTTTAAGGAAATTAAAGGGATCAGTCAAGAGAGAGAGGGGACAGATAGGATTGGATGTTCAAACCCTAATAACTTTTCAGTTTGCTGTGGGAGTATTCCCAAAATGGAAAGGATAAGCTTAGAAAAGGGAATTAAATCATTTTCCCCCTCCCAACAAAACGTCTTTTAAAAAAGAAAAAAAAACAAAGCATAATGCCTTTCTCTCTTCTGGTCTCACACACCGGCCCATGTCATGTCAGCCTCACGTCCCCTCCCTCCACCCCCTCTCTCCACAAAGAAAAAGATTTGAGAAGAAAGAAAGGTTAGATTGTGTTTAGTTTTCGAGTTGAATAATTATTCAACTTAATTTAATTTTATGTCTTGATTGTAAGTATTGATAAATATATTGATGCGTGATAATATATATACGTATATATAGATGTGAAAGTAGATGAAATATTAATTATTAAAAATTTGATATGTATATAGATTTGAAAGCATATGAGGAATTTATTATTAAAAAATCGATTAGAAAAATGATTAAAAAAATATATGAAAGACTTTATTATGAAATTAGAAAAAAATAATTATTGTATAATAAAATTGAGTAAAAAATAAAACCAAACCAAGCCTTAGCTATGGGTGCCAACGGTGCCCGGGCAAGTCAAAATCTGTCCCCTTCCAAGTACATTTTATTGACAATAGCTCCCTAAACTTTAGAAAGTATTTGGGCATTTATTCTACGTCATCACAACGTTATGATGTTCTTCGTCAATCGATGAAATTGGATTGTTATCGTTTGTTGTAGATATGCAGAGAACGAGATTGTTGTCTATACGAACTGGCTCGGATATCAAGCTCTAGCACTTATGATATGAGTGGATACACCTTGGTCATATGTCCATCGGATCTTAAGGTAATCTGTTTGCTCTTCTAGAGATTTGTAATAGGCCCGGTTGCCCTAGCCCAAGCGTGCATCTCTAAGGTTTTCTCTGATAATTCTCTCTGGCTTCAGCCCCATAATTGAAAGATATATCATCGGGGTGTTACGGGTTTAAAAATATCTCAATGCTTACGTGTATTAGTTTTTATTCTCGCATAATGATAAGTTTTATCTAACGAAAAAATATTTATGAAACATGAATATTCTCTATATGTGGAAAGAAAATGCGTAGATGCGTAAACGAAATAAAGACTCGACATAGTGGCATAAAAACCGACTCATCAACTCCCAATAATTCAGTGGCCAGCTATTATTCGATATGATAAAATTTGATGATCAATTCGACCTCTCTCACCCACAACAACATCGGAGAGTCTTTGGGATTCTTTGGGGGTCAATTTCTATATATCATATAGTACAAGCTACATCATCATTATAGCAATAGCTAGCACAGCAAGGGAATTTATGGGATTCATCGTCCTTGCCGAGAGTCCTTTTTATCCCAACCTGACAAATGTTACTATTCCAAGCCACTAGTCTTAAAGGGAATCCACCAATGTAGAAACTCACAGCTTTGGTTATTCCCATGCATGCACGGCTGCATAATAATATAAAAGATTTTCTTATCAGAAATGAGATAGTAGCGCGGTGATAATGTAGCTTTCTGTACTATTTTTGGATTGACATTGGCAAGTTCTTGTCTGACTCACTTATAGAGAGGACAATCGTTGCTGTGCTGAATGGCGAAGTTGTCGCTGTATGTTCCATTGGTCAACATTCTCTTTAGTTCTGGCCCCACAGGGCATTGCACTTGCTTTTATTTGAGGATGTATTCAGGAATACATCCCCAAGACTTTGCATTGTTTGGTTTAGTTTAGTTTAATAAAGGGCAAGTATCCAAATATATATATATATATATATATATATATATACATTCTAGTTATTTCAAGATTTATAGACCTCCATTAACAACCAGGAAAGGGCGGAAATTAATTTTCCAATTGGGTTTGGATCAACTTCACTATATATATATATATATATATATATATATAATAATCGAACGAGTGAGAATAGTGGGAAGGTAGTGATAGTTTTTAGTTAAAGTAATCACTAAAATGACTAATATCTCCTTTAATTTCCATCCAATCTAAGTATCTTAAATTTATAATTTTAATCTTACTATGAGTATTATCGAGAGAAGAAAAGTTACACCAACTATTTTCCTTCTTCCTTTATGATAATACAAAATATTACTTGTGCGATACACGATCTGTTTGTAATTTTTTGTCCTTTTAAAGTCTCTAATATGTATGATGTAACATGTGCAGATTTTTATAGTGATTAAAAGAGATATTCTTTAATTATGATACAAATAAATGAAAATAATTATTAAAAAAGAGAAATGGTTAGATGTGAAAGAGAAAAAAGGCAGGTGAATGATTCGGATTTTGGCGGGTAATAGAAAGAGGAAAGGAGATGAAAGAGATGGAGAAAGAAGAGGAAAAAGTAGGATCGGTAATATAATTAGTATAGATATGACATATATATTCTAAAAAATTGTTAATCATCTTAATTTGAGACGAGAAATCAGTAAATTATGTCCCACTAACTTGTATTATTTTTGCCCAAAATTATGTCTAAAAGTTCTCATGATATCAATGATATATATATATATATATATATATATATATAATATCAAAAGAAGGTGCGGCGTGGTATCAAGAGATTTTAGGTTTGATACTTATTATGGGATTATCCATACATTTTTACTAGTTATTAGAATTTATATTTTATTACACTAAACCCGTTGACCTTCCTTGTAACCGAAGAAAATATATTTTCTTATAACAAAGGGTGTTCGGATTTAATTCGACCAATTATTCTCATGATCCACGTGAACATTATACAAGCTTACAAAATAGGTAAACTTGATTAGAGGTCGTACATGTGGTCCAATTAATATATGATGATGTATTCTTTTACATTGTTTATGGGGTAACTTGAGTTTAAGACTTCATCAAACAAGTTACCCTTTCAACCACACGACGATATTACATCGGCTTTTCATTTCTTAAAAGATCGTTTTTCTATACCAGAAAAAGCCAAAAGATATTTTGTCCATGTGTATTGCTTTATGCTTTTCGAAAAGCTCGAAAAAGAAAAATATTCATTTTTAGGTAAGAATTTTTTTTGTCTACGCCATAGAATCTGCTCCTCTCTCTCTCTCTCTCTCTCTCTCTCTACCCCCGCGAATAATAGTCTGTCTACATCTACTGGTCCGTACCAGGTATATTTATCTATATAGACTCAAGAGATCATGCAATTTGTTTGTACCTTCTTTTTTTAAATGAGATCACAATATGTACTCAGCTCCAAACTAATTCTCGATTACGCGCGTTTAATTTGTTTAAACATTCAAAGAAAGTACTGAGCTATGTATTTATTGGCCTCTATAAAGCCCACAAGAAAGTCATTGGACCTTCGTCTACGTTCATCTCAAGATTGGATTTGGATCCGATCCCAGTGCTTTTCATCTCCTTTCACGGGCCATTTCATCATCCATGACTATCCTGTACTCGGGCCTCACAGCGAGTTTTGGCCCAAAAGATCATTTTGGGCTTCTGGGTCTTATGTTCGGCTCGATGAATCCGTTTATTTCGTAGCTCCAAAAGAATTCCTGCACGTTACTACGGGTGAAAGTGTTCACTTCTAATGTCGCAAGCGTATGAAGTAATTCGACACGTTATATTAATCGATGGTATAGTAAGTAACACCTATAAATTTGACTACCTAACTATATTAATGGTCAACTTCACTCCTTTGCACCATAAAAACTTATGTGTGATTCTTATTCAATGAAATCACGATGTGTTAGTCTCGATTCAGTCGCCACCTCAAACTTTATCATGATGTACAAGATGCTTCCACTAAATTTTGAATCACTACATCATATAAAAACGTCACCAAGATCCTTGGGCACCTAAAAAAATTTATATGATCTAAAGTAACATAAACTAGTTGATTGCCTTAATTTTGCGAATGTACGTTTTAAAATATTTTTAATCACTAAGTACATTTCCAAAGTTTTGCGCTGGTGTCTAAGAAAATTAATATATAAAACGTTATGTAATTTATGGAGAAAGCTAAGTGTGTAGGAAAATTAACATATAAAAATTTTAACTTTTTTTGAAAAAATTAAGATTTATTTGCGAATTGAAAATTTTAATATTTATTAGGAACATTTATATAATATTTAAGTGTCATAATTAGATGCAGAACCGCATGTGAGGCAAATTACAGACATATTGTATAATGCATGGTGACAATTTTTGGTTTTTCATGAAAAAAATAATTGGTAAGATTATTTCATCCATTACTAAGATTTGTGACCAACTCTTTGTAAAAATAATAGAAGCCTTCTTTTTAATAGTACAATCTTGTAGGATAGTCGATTCAGTGAACAAAAATTACTAATACCTCTATAGTCAAGAAGAGGACTAAGGACAGAATTCTTCCCATAATCGCAAAAAATTTCTCTCTCACTCTTGATTTAAAATTCTAGTGAGATCCCGATATGGAAGAATCCCACTTTCAGTATGACAAAATTAAGAAAAAAAAGTGATTCAAATTCATGAGAAGCAAGTGAATAGTGTCTCACCAAAGTGGGTTAGTTCAAGCGATTCAACGTATATTCCGCTTAAGCAAGGTCTCGGGTTCGAATCCCTGTGAATGCAACAAATTTATGCTATGAGAGCTATACCTCTTAATGGGCCGATCCGGCTCAATTGGATTAATCAGAGTCTAGTTAACTTCCGGATACGAGAGTTCATACTGAAAAAAGTGAACAATGTCTCAAGTAAAATATTACTAGAAGCAAGTGGCCATCTTCTAAGATGAATCCCGAGCGAAACGTGAAGACCATTCTACATCCGTGGAAGATTTAATGCTGCAATTTGATAGATTGATTATAAGTTCATCTTTTCATCTTCCAATGCACGTTCGGCTTCAAAAGGTGGGGTGGCACATTATTGATTTATTTGTCAAGTTACTATTGGCGGTTATACGAAAAGTCACGCAAATAGAACTCTCCTTCATCCTATGTGGCGCTTCTCGATGCTTTGTTCTAGCTTTTAGTATTTTATATAGATATAGATATATAGACTAGTTGATACTCGGGCATTACGCAATAACTGTTTGTCAATTTTTATATGAAAAAATTAGATAATTATCACATATTGCGGTATAGGAATGATACAAATAGAACAATGACGCTAAAGCTATATATTTCCTCGAATGTACGTAATAAAAATATTATGAATGAGAGTAAAAAAATTAGAAAATAATGACCGGAACACGTAAATACATACAATGTCTTATGCAAATAAAATAATTTATTTATTTTATTAAAAATAATAAATATATAATATATAGAAGCAGATACATACGAAGAGCAGACTATATTACATAGGGGCTATAATACAGAGAAAACTACAGTGATGTGTAAAAGGTGATCTATAAAATGAACTTTCTTGTCCCCAATTTATGTGATATTTAACACATTAAACTTAGACAAATCACATATATATCGAGAAATCTTTTCAATTATCAAGAAATATTATTACATACAAAGGATACAGATAAATATACGAAATAGTTGAACATAACTCAAATGAAATGTTGTAAGAATTCGTTTCGTCGAAATTCAAAAGTCAATTAATGTGAAGCTGAGAGCTTGTGATTTGGCTTACATTGCACAATCATATCTCCGTTAGGACTGTGCACAAATAATCAATAATCGAAACGTCACGTATGTCATGAACCGAAAAATAATCAAATTATTCGGTTTCGGGAAAAAAATTGATAGTAAATTCTCAAATCATTTGGTTTCGGTACGATTATGGTTTCTAATTTCAAAAATCGCGGTTAACAGTTCCGTCCCGAATATATGTAAAATTATATAAATTGTATATTTTGTTATATTTATTTATAGATTTGAGTTTAAATATTTCCACTTTCTTTTTTTTTCCTTTAAAAAAAGTTGGCAAAGAAATCTCAAAAATCATTTAGTCATTGTGTAGAAGGTTGAGAGGTGTTGAGTTATGATGGGAATTTTGATATTTTTGGGTAATTAGAACTTCGTAAAAATTTGATTATTATACATAAATGTGCTCTTTTTTTTTACACTTTATTTAGTGTTGATTGCACTATTGTAAAACGATTAAACTTTATAAATTCAAACTTTAATGTTAATTTTCTTAATTCGGGATGGTTCCGTTAACCGAACAGAAAAAATGGTTATTTTTCAAAATGTATTTATGATTATGATATGGTTACGGGATTGGTTTCGGTTAGGGAAAATTTTATTCCTGCAAAATTCGGTTCCGGTATGGTTTGCCGACTTTTATATATATTATAATTGAATTATCATTAATTATTATTATTTGTTTAATAATTAATAATTATAAAAAAAACCAATTAATTTATTTTTTATTTTTAAGTTTATGCATTCATTTTCGCCGTGTCCTCTACCTCATCCTCAAGCAGCACTCCATCTCTCCTACGTTCTCCGGCCAACCACCGGAGTCCAAGAAAACAGGAAGAAGGTACTTCCTTCCGACGAGGTCGATGGATCACGACGAGGAGGAGGAGGAGGAGGATGAAGCTGACTTCTACAGCGGTGGCGACTCCGACAGCGACCACCTTGACCTGGCCGGCGAACCTGACTCCGACGTCTCCGATGACGCCCGCCACCAGGTCCTTCTCCTTTCTCTCCCTTCACCCGATCGCTTGAGATTTTAATTCGTCATTTCCTCCCTTTCCGTTCCTGTTATGTCGTCTGAGAACGGCTTTGGGCTGATTGAGCTGATGCATATGATACTGTTGATAATCAATTTTCATGTGCTCGATCACAATGCACTGTATGCATATCCCGACAGGCTATCGTTGGAGCTGTTGCCATGTCGGGGACAAAGGCATCTTCGTATTTCTGTTTTGATGGAGACGGCATTTATGTTTCCGTGGTCATTGTCGAACACTGTCCCACATTTCCAGCTACCTTCCCTGCTGTATATATTGATTTGAACCGTTCTTAATGGGAAGAAGGTCCCATGTAGTAAATGAAGTTCCTTTGGGAAAGAACCGCATGTTAGAGATGGCTTCGAAAATTATTTGGTGGCAGTGGATCATGTATGACTTGGTGGAGCGAAAAAACCTAGGACAAGTATTGGGATGGGGCCACATATTCTAAGGAACGTGACCGGTTTGTTCCATTGGACTGGAACCACGTCATAGTTCTCCGTGTATTAGCCCGGTGCCATTTTTCTCCAGTAAGATTAGAGTACCCTTTTCTCCATCTGTTTTGAATGGTTTTCATCCTTTCCTCATGAAGTACATCTCTTTACTACACTCCTGCTGTTGCGTTAATATAGATCCCTCCTGAGAAAGCTTCAATTGGTTGACCACCATGCCTCACACAAAAGCAGCGATTTTCGATCAAATATGCCCTTCACATTTTCCATTCTCACAGTCCTTCTCTTTTTTCATGTCTCTTATCTTATTTAGCAAAATTATTCCGTTTTGGGCGAAGAAGATATCCTGCAACGTCAAGAAGATGATATTATAAGGGTCTCTAATGTGCTGTCCATTTCGAAGGTTTCAGCTGGTATCTTGCTTCGGCACTATAATTGGTAAGGGATAAGATGCTTCCACTCTGTGATACCTTTGCTTGTATATTTCAACTTGCATCAGCTTTTTCCATATTTCTGGGTTAACTGTGCTGAATTTAGAGAGAGCACGAGCAAGGCTTGTTTTAGAATTGTCCATGAAACAGAATTAGCACTGGACATTGTTTCTAGATAAGGTTCTGAAGCTGCATAGTATTCTTCTCGAGGTAATCCTCGTGGAATTTGGATTTCCAGGAATGTGAGCAAAGTGCATGATGAATGGTTCGCAAATGAGGAAAAAGTGCGTGGGGCTGTTGGCTTGTTAGAGGAACTGCTCGTGGAATTTCCAAATGATAATGAAGTAAGACATCCATCCATCAGTTATACTGTTTATTGATACCGCATCCCTTTGTAATGTGCTTGTCTGTTAGGATCAAGATCTTAAAAGGTCCACTGCTCTGTGAAGCTCTTGGGGTAGTGGCAGCTAGTCTTATTATGCTTAAATGACCTGGCTTGTGTCAGTAGATTGCTGATATATCCTTTTTCCTTCAAACAGATTACTTGCGGAATTTGTTTTGAATCCTATCCCTGTGATAGAATATATGGAGCAGCCTGTGGCCATCTCTTTTGTCAAGCATGCTGGGCAGGTTTTCTCCAATCCTATCGGTTTAGGCTCGTGATTTTATCAGGGCTTTACTTCTCTCATGTCATTAATTTGTTTTATGTCCCTGACCAGGTTTTATGAGCACAGCCATTATTGATGGTCCTGGATGCTTGATGTTGCGATGTCCTGATCCTTCGTGCACAGCTGCTGTTGGTCAAGATATGATTGATAAATTGGCTTCTGATGAAGACAAGAAGAAATACAATCGATATTTTATTAGATCCTATATTGAAGATAACAAGAAGGTAATTCCACGATATTTGGCTGATACCTCGTTTTATTTTACCAAACGATGTAAAACATCTGACTGTCGTCCCTTCTTTTTGTTTTGTTTTGTTGAACCTGCATGTGGCGATTTTGGTTTACAGACAAAATGGTGTCCTGCACCTGGCTGCGATTATGCTATAGAATTTATTGTAGGCTCTGGATATTACGATGTCATCTGCCGCTGCTCACACAGCTTTTGCTGGAATGTGAGTTTCCACCATGATTATATATAATTTTCACCTGGCCCATTTACCGTGCTTCTTCTTCTTTGACTTATAACCAATTAACAGATTATATGAAAAGCTCTTCTGCTAAGCAGTAATCAGTTGAAGTTATCTTGCAGTGTACTGAAGAAGCTCACCGTCCAGTGGACTGTGATACTGTGGCCAGGTGGACTTTGAAGAATAGTGCTGAATCTGAAAATATGAACTGGTAACAGACTGCAAATAATTATTTCATGCTACTGATTCTAATTGATTGGAGAGAGCTAGGTCAGGAATTTAAATGAATGGAAAAAGATACTGATAGAAGAACATGATGCGAGGGATCATGCATGTGGAAAAATGGTTCTCACTTGTTCCTTTTACCTTTTCACCTTTGCCTGATTTGCAAATTTCAATATGAGATGTTACCATTGATCAATTGTAGGATATTGGCAAATTCCAAGCCTTGTCCCAAATGCAAGCGGCCAATTGAGAAAAATCAAGGATGTATGCATATCACATGCACTCCGCCATGTAAATATGAGTTTTGCTGGTAAGTAAGTGCTTTTCCTTGACTAGCATCAGCGTGGCTGACCTCGTAATTGCTATTACACACCCTTTGGTTGATCCTCCTTCCATAAGATAACAAAATATCATGATAAATTCCTTTGTTGGTTCTCTAAATTGATGGAGTGACATGCTCACATAACACTCTGAAGTTGTTTGCTAGAATTTTAGTGAAAAACTTGTCTCTATTTTATTAAATATTTCTTTTAAATATTTGGCGCACGTCTCTGGTTGTGCACCTCATTTTGACAAAAAAGGAAATATAAGAAAAGAGGAAAATCACATTCTAGTTTTCCGTTTCTTTCTCAGTTGTTGAGATTGTGTGCTGATTGCAGGCTCTGCCTTGGTCCATGGTCAGTTCATGGTGAGAGAACTGGTGGATTCTATGCATGTAATCGATATGAGACTGCAAAGCAAGACGGAGTGGTATGCTATTGTAGTTCTTCTTTATTATTGCATATTATCAATCTTCCAATATCTCTGGCAGTTTTTTTTTGGGATAATTATACATTTGGTATTCTAGATTTGGATGCTTTTCTATTTTTGTCCTTAAATTTTTTTTTTATCGTTTGGATCCTATACCTTCGAATACTTTTATGTTTCAGTCCTTTTCCTTTTTTTTGATTCGTTTTCATCCAATACCTTTGATTACTTTTCTATTTTCGTCCATTTATCATTTTTTTTATTAGAGACTATTTTAACTTTGGTCCTCAACTTTTTAAAGTAATTTTTTTATACTAGTTCTTTTTTTTGTTCAATTTTTTCTTAATATTAAACGTTTTGTTTCTTATACTTCTACCCCTCAAATTCCCATAAAAATTTTATGCGACATTTTGAAATTTATAAAAATTTATTATTTTAAATCCAAAAATAAAAAATCAATAGAAATATACTTTGAGAGGGAGGACGGTAAATTGAGAGGGGGAGAGGTGGCGGTAGCCGATAGGGGACGAAGTCGGGCACCACCCTAGGGGAGGTCACCTTAGGCCTATACCTCCTTCCACAATTACACTTTACAACATCATTCAGTGCATCAAGATTTATCATGTCCTTGCATAGTGTGTTACTACCAACCTCATAGGTGTGGTTAGTGACTATTGATCTACAATTGTCTTTATTTTTTCCTGTATTTTGTCATTTTTTTACTCGCAAATTTGAGTACCGATTCTTTCAACGCAAACTGTCATTGTCCCTGCGAAGATTGGGTGCGACCTAAACTCTCGGCCATGCTTATTCTCTCGAGTATGTTCATGATTTTTATTTGATTATTTTGGTATATTTTGTTTTATTTTTGAAATTAAAATAATAATCATTTTAAATTTAAAAATGCTGTGAGGGCAATTTATGAGAATTTGAAGGGTTGAAGTATAAGAAACAAAACATCTAGTATTAAGAAAAATTGAACAAAATAAAAGAATTAGGATAAAAAATAACTTCAAAAGATTAAGGATCAAATATAAAATCTTCTCTAATAAAAAATATGATAAAATGACAAAAATAGAAAAGTAATTAAAGGTATTGGATGAAAATGAATCAAGAAAAAGGAAAAGGACCGAAATAGAAAATTATTCAAAGGTATATGATCAAATGTATAGTTTTCCCTTCTTTTTTTATGTGTAATTGTTAAAGTAACTTTCTGATTATCTCTTGTATCACTTGGTGCAGTTTAATGAGGCTGAGAAGCGGAGGGAGACGGCCAAAAACTCCCTTGAGAGATATACACATTATTATGAACGATGGGCTACTAATCAATCTGTCAGTATCATCTGCAAATTTATCCTCATATGATTCTCTTCTCTTTACTTCCAATGAATTGGTCCAAACACACATGATGCACAAGCCAGCACGCGCAAATTTCAATGTCTCCTATGGTTAAACTGTGCTAATTCAGTCTAAATTTTGCTAACCATTATGCAGTCTAGGCAGAAGGCACTTGCAGATCTACAGCAAATGCAAACAGTGCATGTAAGTATAAGTATCAAATTTCACCATTGTTCTGTGATGTCGATGGTCATTAATTTATCATTAATAGCTGTCAGAAGAGAAAAAGCCTTCTTCAAAGATTAAAATAGTTAGATGGTCGGGTGAACTTTAAAGTTTTTTGCATGATACCGGCAGCATTATTATGTGTGCCATGATTGTGATGTGAATAGACTAATCATTGCCAAGTATGATTGAATAAATGGGTTATTAGTATCACTTGTGGAAAATCCCTTAGTTAAAACCTGTTCGCGTCGAACACTTTAGGGCCTGACTTGGCATTAGATCTGTGTGTGCTTTGTGTTGCTTGAGACTGGTTTGATCCCTTCAACTCACATAATTTTCTGGTTTTGTTCTCTTCTGTAAGCTGGAGAAGCTAAGTGACATACAGTGCCAACCTGAGTCCCAACTGAAATTCATAATAGATGCTTGGCAACAGGTAAGTTGCAGTTTTGGTATGCTGTCAGAATTAACTGCTTTTTAGTATCCTCATGGCTCGCTCTCTACAGATAGCTGAATGTAGGCGTGTTCTGAAATGGACATATGCTTATGGATTCTATATACCAGAGCAAGAACATGCCAAGAGACTATTCTTCGAGTACTTGCAAGGTGTCTGTAGTAGTCTTCTCAAACCAGAAATTCTGTGCATGTCTATTGCTTTCATTCTTTTAATTGGAGCGGTAGGTGTACAGGTGAGGCAGAGTCGGGGTTAGAACGCCTCCACCAATGTGCAGAGAAGGAGCTGCAGCGTTACCTCACTGCAACAGCCCTGTCGAAAGAATTTAATGAGTTCCGCACCAAACTTGCGGGATTGACCAGGTGAAAATGTCACGAATGATGCATAATGCAATCACATTTTTCTCCCTAGAAGGGTCCTGTGCAAAAAAAGAGCATGCTGGTTTTTGTCAAGTTGCCAGAGATTGATGATAGGCGGAGTGCATTGCCGTTTTTAGGAATTTACTTAAACTAACATAAATAGCTTTGTGGGAGCAGTGTTACCCGAAATTACTTTGAGAATCTGGTGAGGGCCCTCGAGAATGGACTGTCGGACGTGAGCTCTCGGTCTGCCTGCAGCAGGTCAGGAAGCTCAAGGAGCTTAAGAGGCAAAGGCAGCAGCAGCAGAGGAGAGAGAAGCAAGGTCACATTTGCAGCACTTAGATCCATCGGTAGAAGCAGCAGCATTAACGACTCTGGACACTGGTCCTGCCGACATTGCACCTTTGCAAACAATAACTCCGTCACCGTTTGCCAAATTTGCCGCCAGCGCCAGTAGATGGTTTCATTCTCTTCATGCTTCGGCCTCGGAAATTTAGAAGCCTGCCTCCTGGGTTTGTGGAGCAACTTGCGATTGAGATCCCCGCCCACAATAGGCAGTGCTGGTACACGAGATCAATTTGGAAGATTTAGCTTCGTGGGGCCAGTTGGAAGGAGGAGGAAGGGTCAAGACTCAAAACTTCTAATAGTATGCCATCAAAATAATGCCACAGGGGGCCACTGCTTGTTCTTCTGAGAACTGCTAGTCCCGAATTGGGAACTGACGACTGAATAAACAAGATGCAAAGGGCTTTGTGCCGAAGCATCGACCCCCGAGGCTGCTGATCGCTGGAGGGACTGTAAATTGTAATTTTCCTTTGTTTTGCTGCTGAAATGTAACATTTTCTTCTCCTCCCCTAATGTAATATCTAGCTATCAAGCTATAAAGGAAGCAGCGACTTCAACTAAATTACTTTCAGGATGAGAATGTAAGATTACTGGGCGATTCTATTCCGTCGCTCAAAGCATCAATTCATGTCACGTTATCCATTCTTGCTCGAGATACTGCTTGCGTATATCAGTTCATAATTAATCTTGTCCAGTCTTCCTTGCAATCGCTTCTATACTTCAAATTTCAAGCCAGGCAAATAAAACCAAATGGTACAAATGTACACGATCATTCTATCACCAAGAATAAATCAGAATAACAAAAACCAAAAGGAGACGGGGAAAGGATCGCTATCAATGAAGAGCTTAGGAATCTCTCTAATTGAAACGTTAGCTTTTTGGGTTAAATCAAAATGCTTTTGCTAAGTTATATATCAACTTCCAAAAATACAACACTGGCTTCGTTGTGGTCTCCTAGAGCTATAAAAAAATAAGATCGTGTGCAAAGACCTGTCTTTAACTCGTCTGCCAAGAATCAGTCCATTCTTTGAGCTAAAGTAGCCCGCTGCATGTCCGTAGCGGGCATGCTTCCAAGCACATTCAAGGGCAATGTTCATCCCCACAATCCTCAGCGCAAAGAGGACCAGCATCTTCTGCTTCTTCAATGCTCTAGCCGACTCTTCCTGTATCGTACATAGAATAGGCCAGCAACAGAGGCACCGAGAAGCTGTACAATGGAAAATGGAAAAACGGGTTCATCTCATAGGCTTTGATGAGAGCCCTGCAATTCTGTAATCGAAAGAAACATAGAATCAGCAACCGAGTAAGGCGAAAAGAATCGTATGGCACCATTCCATTTTTGACAAGATAATTAAAGTTGCTAGACAGATCAAACTAGTTCGCTGCCTTTAAATCAATTTATCCAGAAACATTATACTGTTCTCTTCCAAGTCAGGGATTTTAGAGTATAGGAATGACACATTTCAAGTATGATAATGCATAATCTGGAAAATTTCTGGCAACACAATATCTATCCTTCGTTTTTCTTCCTTTTTTCCTTTGTGGGCAAAAGAATCTAGTACAATTGGCAGTTGAAACTTACCGAGAAATGCTTCCAAAAAATTCCCAAGCAAACTACCAAAAGGAATTTCTGCGTCCACCGATTGCCAAACCGGAACTTTGACGTTCTACTTCCTTGGATATCATGCTTTACAGATCCCTTGTGCAGCAGACTATAATCATCTTCCTTTTTCTCCATAGTAGTTCGAAATTTTTCCTGATAACGGGTCCTCTCAGCAGCAAGAGCTGCAGCAACCAAGACGGCAGGCAAGACCACAAAGACCAGATGAGGAATCACAATTACCATGATATCGGGGTGTCCTAGAAAAAAATTTCCTCCTCTTTGACTGATGCTTTTCACGACCCAACCCTTATAGGTCATGTATCCCTTCCCACCATTAGTAAATACTTGGCCGATAAACCAGGGGAACAAGAGAAGGAAGAACAGATATCCGAGGAAACCAAACCAAACGACAGGAATGTTGCAGAGCTCCTGTAAAATCCATGCCACTCCACTGAAGATGCTTTTATTAGCAAGGGAACTTGCATAAGTGAGCTGCTTGTTCGTGCACAGCCAGAGCACTTTTGGAATGAGAAGCAGGGAGAATAGAAAACAAAATACAGACCAAAGTATGGGGCCATAAAGGGCAGCCCATTGACAACCCATGACAAAGAACTCCTTCCATGTCCAAGAGCGGTGAGCACTCAGGCCGTTGATAGAAAATGGCCTCAGGTCAGTGAAGGTTGGCCTACCCATAGCGTCATTAGCTATGATTTGAAGCCAATATCTATCGGGAGAGGGATCTTCGAAAGCCCGGTAATTCCATGGAGCACTGTAAAGAGCTCCTCCAGAGGTGATATCCTCACGCTTGGTCATCTGTGAATCCATCACCATGGAAAAATCCCCACCTCTCAGGTCAAAGATTCTGACTATCACCGACGCAATTGGAGAGTTGGAAAACACAAGTGCTCTGATTGTCTCATGGGACGAAGGAACCATGAATTCACATTCATATGTGCGATGGGACAAAGATGTGGACATGAAGCGGGAATCAAGGGGAAACGTTGGCAAGATGATGGTTTCTTTAAGCCCTGATTTAAGGTCAATGTCCATGTATGAAACATGACCACCGTCAATAGCCAAAATACGCATCATTCGGCTCTTTCTCCAATCACCCATCTCCCATTCCCAGAATTCTTCAGCCGGGGGAGCTCCAAGAGAACAGTTCTGAGTTGTAGCAGAAGCCTGTGGCTTCATATTTAACTGGAAGAACCTCTCTGAGGATAAAACGCGATCACTTGAGCGGTGATGCCGCTTCAAATTCTTGCCAAACCTTGAGTGGAGATGTCCACAGATATACGCTGAGATGGAATGCTTGAGAAAGATCTCTTTAAGGGTCTTCCCGGAATCAGAGGCAGCAGAGAACGAGAGCGGAAAATGCCCAAAGGATATCTTTGTCACTGGTTTCCCAGAGAGGGAGTCCCACTGTGAGAGCTGCGCATCTGTCTCAGCCAACATTTCATCTGTGGGATGCCCGAAAAGATTTGTCGGGCCCCGAATACCAACCCGCATAGAGCTGTCCAGTCCCACAAATAGATGTTTCCTCTCAGGGGTCTTCATTAGTACGGAGCAAGTATACGCAAAGTCAGTAAGACATCGAACAAGAGACGAGCAGCAAATTGAGCTGAAATGAAACTGACCTGCAGTGTGACACTGTTAACGTTGCTCCTCCTTCCCAGGCGCCCGTTGATGCTGTACTTGGAGAAGAAATCCAAAGCACCACCAACCGCAGGGACACCGAAGTTGTCGTGATTCCCTCTGACATCGTAAAAGATGGTCCTGTCAAGACCACTCCTTTGTATTACATCATCCATCACGCTCTGATATTCCACCCATTCTTCCTCATTTTGCTTCATCGTGAGCAAATCCCTGCTCTTCCCATCTGCCGTTAAGGGCATCAATCCCATTAGAGCCAGCCATGAATTTACCAAGCTACGACGTGAAAGTTCGAATCTGGCTAAACCTTGCTCTCATCATGAGCGAGGGGAAGAAGAGAGGAGGAAGGGGAGGGAGGGGAACCTGTGAGATCGCCGGTGAGGAGGACGAGGGAAGGGCGGATGAGGGAGAGGGCGGGCCCCACGAGACGACGGAAGTCGAGGGCGCGGTCGGGGTGGTGGACGCTGAAATGGAGATCCGACAGCTGCACCGCCCACACCACCGGCCCCTCCACTTCTATCACTCTCTTCGATTCGTCACCGGTCCTTGCTGCCCCCGAGGTCGGGATTCCTAATCCGACGACGGCGACGAGGAGGAAGAGGCCAATCAGAGTCATCCGCCGCACAGTACCCATTCTTCCACGAGCCTCCTCAGGAGGGGCAAAGACAGGACAGAACTGTCTTCACTGTCCTCTGTTCCTCGGCTCCGTTTGGCTGCCGCCGCTTTCAGAGTGCCGCGCTTCCTCAATTAATCGTTATTTTCTTTTCCCCCCTCAAATTTCCAATATTTACATGTTGTAATTTAACAAGTAAAAATATTATCGTAACCACGAGGTACAGCGCAATTGAGAAATTGTATCGTTAGTAGACGAACTTTACCTCTGATGTATGAATTTGAAATCTATCCGAAGAACTTTGTGGAAAGAATAAGCCAACTTCACTACTTTTTTTACTACCAATAAACTGTCTAGGAGGGCTGGAGTTAGATTTTTTTTAGGAGAAAAATATAATGAGATATATCAGCGCAATATATGAAATCATAATTAGTGGTTTACCTTTGACAAATAATTCCTTTTTACTTTTCCTTATATAGTACACTAATGGTTTGTTTGTTTACACAATCTAATTTATCATACATTGCGTTTGATAACAAAGTTAAGTTTGATTTAATTTTATTTAAGAAGATGAAGACGAAAATAGTTGGACAAAGTATGTGAGAGAATTTGAAGAAAAAATAAAAAAAATAATGATTGTGTTGTTGAAACGAGGAAAAAATGTTAAATTGAGGAAAAAAATGTTGAATGATTGAGAAAATTTATTATCAAAAAATTAATTGTAATAATATATAAGAAAAGTAAGAGAGGAAAATTGAAGAAAAAGATATAAAAATAATGATTGTGTCGTTGAATTGATAGAAAAGTAAAGTAAATTACTCATTCTTTGTATATCTCTAAGTCGAGGGGGAAAATTACAAAGTTGGGTTCAATCGAAGAAGAACAAAAGGAAAGGGCCAAAAGTGAAAAGAAAAAGTATCCGAGGGGTCTCATTCGAATCTCTGAAGTTTTCCCAAAATCATAGCAAATGAAGATCATATGCTATTGCATGAACTTCAAAGAGAGACCCCCTAAGGTGTCTGCAGGGCAAGCTGCAAACTACTGAAGTTAGAACTAATTAAAGAGATCATCTCAACCTATCCTTCCTCTGTTTCATATCAGTGAAGTCGAAGACAATCAGTCGGGATTGGACGTGTATACATGATATCGATTGCTATATATAGCTCGGAGAAGCTATAGGTGATTCAGGAGGGTCATTCGGGCCACACAGTGAAAGCCGGAGCATCATGGCAATGGAGGGACACGTTCACGTTGCTGGCTGGAGATGATCTGGCTGAAGTGTTCAATGATGAGGAACTCACTGTGGGAATCGCAGTTGGGACCCAACTGGTGTAATTATTGCTGCTCGGCTCATCCGATGAATGCTGTTGGCTCTGGTATAGGCTCCTGGCAACAGCTGCTACCTGGTAACTGCTGTAAGCTGGATCATGATCAGGAGTCACAGATGCGTACATTATGCTGCGATGGGTGTCACTGCCCTCCCGATCATGATGATGATCAGGTACTGATCCGTAAGCAGTAGCATTGCTTGCATAGGCGGTAGATAAAACCTGGAAGTCAGGATTGGAGACTGCAGCAGAGTTCGTGAGGTAATCATGGGGCAACATTATCGAATTGCTGCCGCTGGCGAGGGGCTGGAAGAAGTTGTGGGTTGTGCCGCTGATTCCCGAGTTGTAGATGTGATGGTGACGATGATCAGATGAAGAGTTGTCACCTGCTTCTTGGTCCTGCTGCTCTTGCTTGCAACCCCAGATCCTCTGCATCGACTGTCCGTGTCCGTAAAGCAGGAAGTTGCCGCCTAGAGGGGCTTGTTGGTAGCTCAAGCCGGCTCTGGCCATGGAAGGCCACCCTCCTGCGTGGCTGTAGCTGTTGATCCCATTAAGCATCATTGCCGCGGCGCTGCTGGGGTTGTTCTCGTGAGAGCCATTACCCTGCAGGATATCCGTCGATATGGCTTGATGAACGTGGCGAGGATGATCACTGACGTCCTTTAAACGCTTGGCGGCTCCAATGGGCAGACTGGTGCTCTCGAGTATGCTCTTGACATCGTACCTGCTCATGTCGAAGTTTGTCACCGCATCCAAGCCCCTGAACTTTATGGCCGCAATGTCGTACGCCTCTGCTGCTTCCTCCTGCGTGCCTGCAAAAGGTAGTCGATACCGCATTGTCGATTAATTAATCATTGCGTGAAGAAGGACCATTGGAAGATTATTTCCCATGTATATAATCAATTGCTTACTGAAAGTTCCCAAGTAGAGGTCCTTGTTCCCAGCTACCCTTCCAATCCTTGCTTGCCATCTCCCGTGCTGGTGGTGCCTAAATCCAGCCATTCATCCATAATAAGAACATAAATCATAAATATTTATAGTGACAACTCGTTTTAAATTCAATTCTCATCACAAAAAAATAAAAAAAAAAAAAAACAGATATGCAAGTTTGCATGGTATAGTTTACTCATCAACACGAGTTTTGTATGATCACTTCAAATAATGTTTATGTGTGAATATGTTGGCTCTAAGACCTAAGTTAATCAAATATTTGAAAGTTATGAATGATTGTTCAAAAAAAGTGATCATAGAAAGAGCCCGGATTGACAGTCCAGACTGGCTTTTATTTCTTGGGCAAAATACCACATTCTGGCCAAAAATAGGAAACAAGTGACCATATTGTAATATGATAGTCCCTAAACTATAAAATATATACATGGATAACTCGGAAAGTTCGGTACATTTTCTGGGCGGTCCAAGTTAATATGTGGTTACCTGGTGACACCTCTGTAGATGGATGCGCCGCGAGAGAAGCCGCTGCTCTTCCTGCACCAATCATTTACGCTCATCATTTCGTGCTACATGTACAGTAGTTACCCTCCAATGTACTAATTCATACGGATGCATATATAGAAATTCAATTGAGAAGAGATATATGCTGCCAGCAGATACCTCCTAAGGGACGCGACAAACTCCTGCCTCGTCATGTGCTTCATTTCTTCCAGCTCTTTCTCGTAATTGCTTATCTGATCATCGAATTCAAATTTACCCAAATAATTATTTTAGATATAAAGGTAAAAATAAAATTATTTGTTTTTTTTTTATATATTAGCAGCTAAACAAAGACCACATTTCTCGGGCAAATGATCCTCCTTTTCTCCTGCATTTCAGACACTTTCCTCGTAATAGCAACTTTTACCTCTCATGTAATTCTATACGTACATATACATTAGGGTTTCTGGATTTCATATGTAAGTACAAAAATATATATAATATAGTGATCTTGCCATAACCCTAATTAACAGTTCAAATGGCAGTTCCAATGCAGCAACTTAAAAAAAGAGACTCTCTTTTTCCCCCGAGCAAAAGGAATAATTTGGAGAATCCGCCCCTACATGCATTATGAAATAATTTTCAAACAAGAATTTCAAAAGAAAGAAAGAAAGAAAGAAAGAAAGAAAGAAAGAAAGAGTAATTGTTTGTTTATGCAGTAAATATCGATCGGGTCTCTGTGCTTACAAAAGAAAAGAAAATCATCGGGTGTGCACTCTATGCGTCGAACAATTGATATCAATGGCCTGACCGGCTATTTCTGACTTTGGAGGCTTGCCTCACAATGCCAAGTGAACTTCCATCCCAGTATTACCGGTGCGGTAACGATCGAGAGAGTTAAGATACTTTTCCGATCATCATATATATTTGGAGGGGACCAGAATAAATACATACCGGGAAATTGGTGGTAGTATTGGTTCCCCAATACTTCAATGCGGCTAAATCATAAGCTCTTGCAGCCTTCTCTTCCTTGTCATACCCTCCTATACAAGAATGAGCATATATTAAATCGATGGGCCTGTGGATTATATTAATTCGGAGTCTTACTTACACCTTCACGGAAATTATCCTCCGAGGAAAAAACCATAAACTCTGAGAAGATCAATGAGTTCGAATGAGTGTATCTTACCCAGATATACTGTGACATATATTACGAGCATCAGCGGCATTGAGCAGTCCCAGATGATGAAGAGAATAGCGCATGGCACGGATAAAAGTGAATTAGTTGAAGTCAACACATGATTGATCGGATATTACAATGGAGAAGAAGAGATGAAGAGGCATGTGTATGTTTCAAATGATAATATTGTAATATGGAACATACATATATGTGTAATATATATATATGTGTGTGTGTGTGTGTGTGTGTGTGTATACCTTGCCTTCCCTTTCGAGTTTGTCCCTCTCTTCGGCAGCTATTGTCCCATAAATGAGCTTCATATCTTCCAGTCCACCTGTGTCTGCAAATATATGGGTTTCTTCCAATTTGATTTTTATATATGAATTTACAATAATAATAATGAAAAGAATTAATGAAAATTAATTAGGGTTTTTTTTCCTAAGGGGAAGATCGATGGGAGCAAAGAAAATACAAGAGAACCTTGTTACGCCACGGTAGATCGAGGTTCGCTGTCCAAAGGTGTCTAGAGATCTGCGGGGAACTACTTCCATTGGTTCGCTGTCCGGTTGCAGCTTATCATTTTTATTGCTATCACTGTTATCATGGCCATGATCAGATGGTAGTGGAGTAGCGGCACCGCGAGAGACTGTCGGAGTGAGTAGGGGGAGAGGAGTGCCGGAGCTCGACTGTGACTGTGAATCTGTCTCGCCGCTCATCGAGAGTGACAGGTTATTATTTTGGGCACTGTTGCCGTTACTGTGTTCGATGATGAGCTGCTGGCGGTTATCATCATGGGTAGGAGGAGCTGCCGGAGCCAGGGGTTGGTTCCTCAACCATGACTTGATCATGGAGAGTCCAATGGATGACGAACCGTTATTCGGGTGATTGCCGCCAAGGCTACAACTGTTTGTGTCCGCCATGGCATCCCCTGAGGTTGAACAGCTGTTGTGGTGGTTGTTGCCTGGGTTATACGGTGCCAAGTAACCACGATGGCTTGTGTCCTGATCAGTACAAGCAGCTGCATAGGGGTTACACTGGGTGAAGGAGTGCTGACCGAGGAAATTTTCGAGCTTGGGAGCTTCCAGTTGTTCATAATGTTCCCTAATAATATTGCTGTTTCTGTCGCCGTTGCATGAGGAGGAACCAGCAGCAGCGTGACCACGCATAAGCATAGACAGCTGATCTCCTGACGAAGGTGATGCCGAGGAGTACTGAGTCCTCCTGCAGTTCACATCTTCACCTTCCCCATTCATACTCCAATCTGATGCTGGAAAATCGAGAGCAATCGAGGTCAAGGGAAAAAAAATATATGAGGGTAACATCAAAACCTAGCACTTTATATGCATAAGAATAATATTCGCATGTATTTATGTAAATATATAGTCTTCACTCACTGGAAATGGCAGGATCGGTGGCTGCAGACGGCTGCAGTTCTGGGTGGCGATGGCCGCCGCCGGAGAGGGAGAATGCCAACCACTTGTTCATAGCTTCCATCTCTCTCTCTCTCTCTCTCTAGTCAGCTATGCTATCAGGTTAAGTACTGCAGGGAAAGAAAGACTTGTGAAGCGCAGCAAGGGAAGAGGCCAACACAAGGAGGCGGCACGCTGCGTGCGCGTGCGGAGGTTGAGCTATGCGTACCATATATATCATTAGTGTTCTATCCTGTGCGTGGCAGGATAGAACATGTGTTGAGCTAACATGTGTTGGTTTTGCCCGAATCTATTTGACCATAGGCGCAAATGCAGACCTAGATGCGGAAGCTCTGTTTACATTAGACGGTTCTTTCTTCAACGAAATATTAATTTATTTGTTTTGTTAGTGTGATTACTTTAACTTAATTCTACCCACAATAAAACAAAATAATTCATACAAAGTCAAAGGGTGAGTCCCATTTATACCATTTTTTTTCCACAACAAAATAAAATAATTTATACAAAATCAAATGATGAATTCCATACATAACTATTTATACAACTTTTTTTCAAAATCAAAGTATAATTTTAAAATATTACTTACAAACCAAACGCAGCATAAAGATTGGGAATGAGCAATAGACCAGATAAAGCTTGCTTTTTGTCCAAAGCACTTTAGATGGTTATAAGGTGAATTAGCCTCTATCTATACTTTTTTTTTTATCAGATTGTTGTATGTATTTATAATTGATATGAATTTATAGTTTATATTAATCAACAAAAAGTTTATTTCTTAATGTAAACTTTAATACGGTAAATTTTGACGTACGATTTTGAATATATATTCAATTCATAAGTAAAGAATTTCATATATATTATTTCTATTATTAGTCTTTCTATGGAAATAATCTTAAAAAATCTTAAAAGCTTCAAAATCTTTAGTTTTATTTGATCAAAGAAAAATAATCATAGAATATTCAAAATTTTAAAATGTTAGTATATGCTTCTTTATTCTTTTCAAATTACATAAATAAGTTTCATGAATTTGAATAACTTTAGATAAAATGGCCCAATCACTTTGATGAAAGAAATGCTTAATTAAGTTTTAACAAGGTTAGCTATAAAATACTTCTAAAAAATTATGAATATTTGTTTACTAATGAAATGGGAAATCTTTTTCTTAATACTTCTTTGAATTTTTTTTGTGTCGCATACTGTATAGTATTATTAATCACAATAATAACAATTATTATTATACTTTTTTTCGGAATGAATCCTGGTATCCGGAAGTCCAATTGGGCCCCGACTAATCCAGTCTAGCTGAATCATATAAAATAAGAAAGCAATTATTATTATTATACTTCATTAATTTATATATTGCAATTAACCTATGAATTAATAAGTTAAGTATTATTATTCCTATTTATTACTATATTTATATGGATATATATAGATAGATTAGTCATATATATGATCGTCTTCTACCAGTTCTTGAGAGAGAGAGAGAGAGAGAGAGAGAGAGAGAGAGAGAGAGAGAGAGAGAGAGAGAGAGAGAGAGAGAGAGAGAGATGAGAGAGGGGGGACAGAGAGAGAGAAGAGGAGGAAGAAAGCTATGGACCACTGAGGAAGTATATATACTCGGTATCAAGCCCGTAATTGCACTATATAAACATAAGCAATTTTTCTTTTTCGTCAATTTTATTATATAATATGTGTGTTTTGAATTATTAAAAATTGTAGTTTTACCAATAACATGAAAAAAACAATATTAATGAAGATAAAAATTATAAATTAATATGTTAGTAAATTTATACATTTATGGGATAAGAAAATATAATACTGATAAAAAAATAAAAAAAAATGTCTATATATGTCCTAATTTAATTTACAGTCTAGTTATCAAGATGGTATTGTGTATAACAGGTACACCACGGCACTATGTCATCAGACATATAAAAAATATATTTTTATCAACACGACATAGGGCCCGTTTAGTTTCATAGTTTGATTTTAGAATCATGATTTTGATTTTAACTCTATCCACTACACAACAAAAACACACGTTTTCCAAGTCAAATTTATAATATCATCTCATTTGTCATTTTCCACAATCAAAATAAAAGTTACTTTAACTCTGAAACCAAACGCACTCTATGTGGTATACCCATGTTACATATAAAACACTTATTTTTATAACTTGATAATAAAAAATGGAAAATATATAAATATTTATCATGGTGATTCATCATGGATATATGCATATTTATATATATGAAACTGAGAGTTTAATTTATCTTTCTTTCTCTTCCCTTTCTTTGAATGTGCTTGGCCACAGATATTGATGATCTCTCTTCTCTTGATAAAAAATCTAACTCAAAATCTCTTGAGTGATTGTATATTTAAATTATTTATCAGAGACATATATATGTAATTAGTACCCAGATATTATATATAATTATAATTAAAACCATGGTACAAACCATAGCATTATAAATAGTATCTAGCTCTTTTCCTTTGGGTCATGTATACTATATCTTGGAGTTAGGACACGAGAGCTTTTATGTCCATTTGAATCATGCAGAACGATTGAGAAGGACCCGCCATTTAACTCACTAGCAGAGATAAACTAAAGATTGAATTTGTGAATCCTTAAGAGGGCGAATAACGAAACATTTCTGATTTAGGAAGAAATACATATATAATTCCATCAAAAATCAATGAACGATTAATTCATATACAAATTTTCTTGGAGTACATCAAATTTCAGGAGGTAATATTGCTTACGTCAGTCTCTCTCGGTCCATCCATGCTAACCAAGAAAGGTGAGCTAGTCAAGTCGAGGTGCACACAATTAAGTTAAGAAGGATGTCTTTGACCGTAGAGAGAAAAATGGAAAAATCCCAATTAATTAATAGCACATGCACGAGGGGTAAGATTCAGAAAAATGAGTCTCTATGACAACCATGTGGGGTATCGTAAACATAAGTCGGACTCAAGTAAATTAATTAATCCACACACTATTAATTCATTTGGACTTTTGAAGAATGATATGGTCTCCTTTGAGTGTTCATACATTCTCGATACTAGTGTGATTAGAGACCACACGCTAGTGTAAATAGTATAGATCCAATACTTCTTCTTTTTTTTCCTGGTAATTAATACATGAATATAAGGCCAGTCACCGTCGTCGACAGCCTTGTCGTAAAGACGAAAATAACTAAGCAGTCATTAGCGCTTGTATCAGGAACCAGAGCCACGAGCAGTCGATGTCGAGCTATTGATGCATCTAATCGATGAGGATATATACTATGTATTATCTTGATCATAAATATAGTGATGGTATATAATGGATTGTAAGCAAATATTTGAGAGCATGTCTCCATACTCATTGATTGATGAGCAGCTAGCTAGCTGGACTAGGGTTGGACATCATCCAATTCCTGCAACTTCCATATATTTTCATTTTGTCGGTGCATATTGTACATATATGCAGGTGTCTTCCCCCAGCCCCATATCCTGATCAGTCTGATTTTTGAGACAGTAAAATAAATATTGGACTGTGTGCTAATCTCCCATGCAATGGCACGACGCAGTATTATAATAGATTGTATTTGGAAGTTATTATGGATGATGAGCTGAAACAGATCGATATTACTGCACTGAATCTTCATACATTAATATTCTTTCTTGTATTATCGTCTACTAATTACCTAATACTTTTTTGTTCTATTAAAGTGGGTCTATGACCCAATATAAGAAAAGCGGAAGCCAACTATGTACAATTAAAAGAGTATGGAACCAACATATATTAATTCAAGTAGTTTGATGCTTGTTCTCTTTAAGCAAAGTTTCGGATTCGATCTTATGAATGAAAAAAATTTATACTGTAAGAGTTTTACCCATTTAGTGGGCCAATCCTGTTCGAATTAGATTAATTGAAATCCATTAAATTTTTGAATACCAAAATACGCACCGAAAAACAAAGAAGCATGGAAGTTTATTAACGAGGATTAATTAAACTCGAAATCTCACAATTTTACGTCGACAATTTCTGTCTCTGCACCAAAATCTTTCAGTTAGATTACCTAATATTACTCAAGGCTCCTACGGTGGACCCCCGGTTTTAGCGGGGGTTCTGCCCCCCATCAGACTGTATCCAATACACATAATTATTCATGCAGTATCGATCCGCTCATAACTTTTGTTTCATTGTACCGCAAGTGTTCAGTATAATGATTTATCACTTCCACCTATCATATGTGGAGATATATACATGCATACCATACATATAATTTTTTTTACATTATAAATATCAGTATTTATAATTAAATGTAGTAGTTTCTTCTTGTTGGTTTCTTTTTCTTTTTTTCGGAACTTTTTCTGTCTTTTAATTTGCACCCAGACAATAGGACATATATCATTCCTCATATTTCGATAGATAGCTACTAGTCCGGGGAGCCCGACCTTCCACTCACTAGAATGATCGGGTTCCCTGAACCATATAATTACGAAGAATTGCAATCAAATGAAACGACAAATAAATAGCTAACCTAGAACCATGTATTGTTGTGCGTGCATGGATGTGCATCTTATAATTTATTATATACTTTATGTAATATTAATACTAGCTAAGTGTTCGTAACATAAACGTACTTTTTGGCTAAATCTTTAACGGAAGTAATTAATATTTTGTTAATAGAGAGGGGGGATCGTTTGAGGTCCAAATATATTATTACTGAAGAGTGCAGTCTGCTGCGCCGTCAGTGTACTAAGACGTGAATGCTAATTAACCAAATTATATGGGCGCTGATAACACGCGCGTGCGCGCACACATATATATATATTTATGGAGAAATAACTTGAAAAATCAATTACTTTCACGAAAGTTCTCGATCTATCAAAATTTTAAAGTTTGGCATGAAAAATCACAACGTTTACCTTTGTCTCCCTGACTACTGATCCGTTACTTAAGCTGTCAAAACTGTTGATGTGACTGTTAACGGCGCTAATGTGGAAAACAGTTGCCCACGTGGATAGCATGCCACAAACTTTTTAATCAAAAAATCACATGGTTTGTTTTTTTCCCTCATCTACCAAAATATCAATAATATTTCCCTCATTTACCAAAATATCAATAACTTTGAAAAATCATATAGTTTTTTATGTTCCCTAATATACCAAAATATGAGTTCTTTGAATGATTATAAGTTTTAATTAGGGACCTATATATATATGTTGAAAATGTTGAAGACATAAATTCGTCATATCTACATTATCAAAATGTAAACTACAAACATAAAATCGAAAAATCCTAAAATTCTAAAAAATTTTATGTGCGAGAAAAAATTAAATAGCTGAAAAACTCATCTCCAAAAATCTAACTGTGAATGTACTTAAAATTAAACTACGTACATGCGAGAAAATAACCATCGGTCCCTGATATCTATATCCATATACTTTTAAAATAAAATAAAAATTATTTTTCTAAAATATTTAAAAAATTGAGAAAATAACTACCAGTTCCACAAATCTTTATTGATTTATTTTTAAAATTTAAAAATAAAAAAATTCAAAAAATCAATAAAATAATGAATGATTCCACAAATTTATAACTATATATTTCTAAAACTCAAAATTTTATTATTTAGAAAAAGCTCAAAAGATCGAGAAAATTCCATTAAAAAATGAAGTGTTCTTGGACCATCTGACACGGTCTACTTTTATCATGCTTCCATATATATAGGAATTTAGACATATTATACTGCAAAGACAATATCCATGATAAAATAATCATTCTAATAGAACCTGTGTCCAACAAGTTGAACCATGCTAAAATTTTATATATGTTGGTGTGCACAAGTTCTATTGGAATGGTTATTTTAGCATGTTTATTATTTTTATAGTATAATATGTCTAAGTTCCTATATTACTTAATGTGATAACAGATATGGACACTTTTTTATTTGCAAATAACAAATTTGTAACAGTTCTAATACTTCTTTTCTATTAAAAAATCTTTTAACATTCAAATCAACATGCATATATATAAGTCCATAATTCAAACTTATAATCATTCAAAAAAGTCATATTTTGATAAATGCGATTTTTGAAAGAAGCCATATTTTGGTATATGAGAGAACAAAAGCTAAATATGTGATTTTTCAAAATTATTGATATTTTGATAAATGAGGAAAAATTTATTAATATTTTGGTAGATGAGGCAAAAAAAGCAAACTTGTGGCATACCATTCACGTGGGCAACCGTCTGTTACATCAGCGTCGTTAACGGCCACATCAGCAGTTTTAACGGCTCAATTAACGAATTGGTAGATCAAGTAAACGGAAGCAAACGTTATATTTTTTAGGCCAAAATTTTAAATAAATCGATAGATTAAGAAATTTTATGAAAATAATTAATTTTTCAGACTATTTTTCCTTTTTTTATAATCAATATTGGGACACCTAATTTCTATACGCGCAACGATCACGTCGAAATAATTTCTCTAAAAATGTAACCAAAAAATAAAATTTCTAAGAAAATTGGGAGAGATGAGAAATGAGAATAGATAGTATTATAATTTAACGGAGATTGGAGAAAGGATCAGTCCAAATAGAAACAAGACAAGGAAAAAAAAAAAAAAAGGAAGTGAGGAGACAGATTGATCTTGAAGGTCGCACAGGCAGGCAAAACAAAACCCCTCTCGCTCTCTCACTTACACTGTAAGTTTGACCCGTCAACAAAGGGCTCCGAAACCCTCGGTAAAAAAGTAAAAACCCTAGCTGCCTCTCTCTCATTGGTTTTACTTTTGTTTTCTTTTTTGGGTGAATCATCGGTTTTACTAAACGTAATAAAATATGCTCTTACCCTCACGTTAATCGATATCTCAGCCTTTTGTTTTTTACCCAAAAAAATCAAAATCTGTGATCCCTTTCCGGAGAAAATGTAAAGAAAATCAAAGAAGGAATAACTTTTTAAATAAGGCATCAAGTTAATATTTTATGAATTAAGATTTTTTTTAATAGGCTTCACTCGGCGCAAATTAAATTAATCGAGATTTATTGGACTTTCGAAAATTAAAGTATACACAAAAAAGAGAAAAGCTAGATATGAGGCAGTTAATATTTTTTTAATGACTTACCAATAAAAAAAAGTACGATAAGTCTCATTTAATAAGAAAAGGATCTGTAATTTTTAGATTATAGAAAATATATATTTTATTGTAAATACTATTATTATTATTTAAGCAAGAAATTAATTTTGTAACAACCTTCTCATTTAAAGGATGATTGAAAAGTCGAACATATCTTTCATATAATTTAAATATCATACAATTTAAAATAAAAAAGAGAAATTGAAGGGTAATTATCTATTGGGTAAATTGCACTGGTGGTCCAAAATATTTTACAAATGTTTCATTATGGTTCAAAAAGTTTTTTTCGCTACATGATGGTACAAATTGTTTCAAAGTTGTTTCATGATGGTACAAACCGTCAATTGGCCTTGACGACGTTAACATTTTACTGACGTGGCGCGTCTTATGTGTCACTTTTGTTACGTGAAACCAATCATAGTGCGCCACGTCATTTAAGAGAAAATAAAATTTTAAAAAGTCCAAAAAAATACAAAAAATAATTTAAAAAATCCAAAAAAAGAGTAAAAATTTTCAAAAAAATAAAAAAAATTATTTTAAATTTTGAAAATTATTTTTTAAAAATATAAAAATTTTAAATTTTTTTTACAAAATATTAAAAATAATAAAAAATACAAAAAAAGAGTAAAAATTTAGAAAAAAAAATTATTTTAAAATTTTGAAAATTTTAAAATTATTTTAAAAAATTTTAAAATTTTAAATTTTTTTAAATAATTTTTTTAAAAAAAATTATAAAAAAATTTAATATTTAATATTAAAATTATTTTAAATGTCATATTAAAATTATTTTAAATTTTAAATTTAAAGTTTAAAATTATTTTTAAAATTTTAAAATTTTAAAATTTTTCGGCCACGTCAGCAAGAGGTGACACGTAGTAGCCACGTCAGCGTCGGCTTAACGGCATCAAGCTCGAGTTGATGGTTTGTACCATCATGAAACAACTTTGAAACATTTTGTACCATCATGTAGCGAAAAAAACTTTTTGAACCATAATGAAACATTTATAAAATATTTTGGACCACCAGTGCAATTTACCCTTATCTATTTGATATTGTTCTCACCTCTCTCCTTCCTCTAATATCAGTTTCTTCCTATATTGCTCTATTTTCTCTCAATCTCTCTGTCACATTTTTTTTTTCAAATTGTATCTCCAAGTCCAACTCTTATTTTTCTATTTTAATGCACCTTCTAGTCATTATACTACACCGCCCCGTTCCCCAACATTTAGTCTAAGTCCTATGTATATAATACATCGATAATATATCATAGAGAAAATTGTAAAAAAAAAAATACAAACTTTGCATTATTTCCTATTTATAGCACGAACTATTTTCTTTTGCACAAAAAAAAACACTAAGTTTACATGTTTTCCTATTTATAGCAAGTCATCAACTTTTCTGCTAAGTTTAATGGAATTGCTAACGTGGCACTTGACAGTGGCTCATGATGCTCGGAGATTCGATGGATGAGACCCAAAGGTGTTTAAAAAAATTAATCTACCATTTTTTAAAAAAATAACGAAATTGAAGGGACCTTCGAACCCCTCAATTTCAATTGGGGGACCTCGCCGCCGGCCACCACCCCCAATCGGAATTGAAGGGACCTTCGAACCCCAATATTCAGGTCCCTTTAATTCCGATTGGGGGTGGCCGATAGCAAGCTCCCCCTCAATTGGAATCGAATGGACACGCTGAACTCTAATATTTGGGTCCCTTCGATTCCAATTGAGGGGCCTCATTGCCGACCACCACCCTCCAATCAAGACCGCCGGCGACATATGAACCCGGCCAGCCCCCTCCCTCTTTTTTCTTTTCGATTTTGTTATTTTTAAAAATTTCGCATAATAATTTTTAATTTTAAAAATGCTTTGGTCCCACTCGCCCAATCTCCAAGCACCACGTGACACCGTCAGGTTCCACGCCAGCAAATCCATTAAACTTAGCAAAAAAGTTGACGTCCTACTATAAATAGGAAAATGGGCAAAGTTGGTGTTTTTTGTGCAAAAGAAAATAGTTCGTGCTATAAATAGAAAAACGAGTAAAGTTTGTGTTTTTTTTTTTGGCAATTTCCCCTATATTATATGCATGCATGCCCCTAGCTAGTAGGCTGCTTCCGTATATTCACATCCTTTTTTTGGCCTAAAGGAGGATGGTATATATAGGAGCATAATGACTCTTGACCTATATAGATTTGTACAGCAAGGAAGGAGTGACCAGCCATGTATATATTTAGCTAGGAGGGGATTGAAGGAATTAACCAAGAGGATCAATCGTACCTCTTAACTTTTTGATTTTTTTTTGTACGGAAAATTTTACACATATATACAATCTCAAATCAAAGAGATTTTACTCATCTAAAACAAATTAATGCGATTTTTCGATTTCCCTCTCTAATTTCACCAATTCAATGCTCTCTTTGTCTCTACGATCTCACCCCATGTTTTATATCCCCTGCATGCACATACAGACTATCCACATTAATTTGACAGACGAACAACAATGCACTTCCATATCAATATTTCCTATACTTACGGTCATCTACTCTACATACATGAATACATACACTTCTGCCGTGCATATATATATATATATATATTATTGACATTTGGTTCTTATATACACGGCAAAGAAGCGGGTAACAAGCAAGAGGAAATGGCGGGGCCGTTTACTTAGCCATTGAGGAGGAGGAGGACACGAGGACTACTATATACTACTAGGCGGCCATGCATATTCAAAATTACTCTCCCTCTACTATCTCTCTCTCTCTCTCGATAGATATATATATATCTTTTCGAAGAAAAATCCGAGCTTGGAGGAAAAAAAGAAAAGAAAAACAAAGACCTAGTAGAGAGACAGCAATTTATATCATAAATTTCGACCACTTATTGTTTTGAGAAACTCTCGATTTGATTAATCAGTTTCTCTTAATTTTTCTTTATTGGGTCAATATTGTAGGAGTAATCATATCATGTTATTGTATTGCTTAACCTTTTTATGTCGTTAATTCAATCGGGCTTCGACCCCGAATTCAAAAAACAAATTATATTAATGCATGAAACTCTCGTAAATAGATAGATGAATATATATAAATATATATATATATATATATTTATGTATTATATATATGTGTATTTATGTATAATATATATAAGAAAGAGGTAGAGAGCTCGAAGACCAAGGTGGCCGGGAGGGGAGAGGCGATGGCATGGGAAAAGGGGACCAAGTGGGGGAGGGGAAGGGAATTGAAGTGAAGTGAAGTGGGACAATAATATATGTATATATTTCATGGCATTGGAGAAATCGGCGGAACCCCGCACACATGCACCCGTGCCTCCTTGGAATTATAATCCCACTCCCAACCCCCACGCATTCGTTTCTACTTTTATTTTTATTTTATTTTTTTTTCTGATTTTGATTTTTGATTTGGATTTGCATGAAGCAAATGAAAAAAAATTAAAAAAGAAAGTGAGATTTCAAGTAAAATGATAGCTAAGATTAACAGTAATATCCTATATATATGGTATCCTAGTTACTCAGATATATCATATATACCGATATCAAGTCATTACCAATGCTTCCTTGCATGGTAAGGTAAACAATAATTACAGTATGCTATTCGGCACATGCACATGAAATATGCAAGAAAGGGTCTCCCGACTTCGTCATTGGCTTGCAGAGATAAAAATATATAACAATATAAATGCAGTGGTTAAAATATGTATGTAATTGACATAAGGTCACCTTTAAATTTTATTTATAGACATGGTCGGCCTTTGGAATAGAAGTGGCAGTAAAATCCTCTGAATCATAAGAATATATTCATCATCATTATTATCATATCATATGTTACAGTATAGAGTAAAAGAGGCTAACATCCCTTGAGATTTTGCTAAATGTCAGTCCACCCCATTCTTAACTAAAAGCGAACACTTCACCCAATTCTTCATAAATAATGGACACTCCACCTCATTGACAATCGTTGACTTAATAACATAATTCTTATTAAGTCTCAATCCCGTAAACTATTCAATTTCATCCTAATTCTTTTTCCTTTATTTATTCTTATCCTTAAGATTATATATGTCCACTTTGATTTCACGGTTTCAAGCTTTTGATATGTCTATTAATATAGAGGCTTTGGATGATCTAGAGTGTCGGGTGGCCCATTGACAAAGCCCTACTACTAGGAGTGGCATGGGATGGTTTAGTATGATTTTTAATATGCACTATAACCGTCTTAAATTTTTTAGACAAGAATTTAGCAAGCCATATTTGAAAATCGTATTGGAATGGAAGAAAAACAGCTCAAATGAATTGTATTCCATTTCTTTTAATCAAAATGAACCGATTGATAAAATTATAAAGCATAATTTAAAATCCTAAAATCCAAATTTCATCGCCGTTTAACATTTCATAAATAGTTTAACGAGTAAAAAAATAAATACAGAAAAAATGAAATCTCACTTTAGAAGAAGAATTGTGAATTTTTCTTTTCTTACTTTTTAACTAAAATTTCAAATTTAGAAGTGTTTTATATATTTATTTTTTTATAAAATGAAATCTCACTATAAAAGAAGAATTTGTCAATTGGTGAACTGTTGGATATATTTCATTTTTATATATTTTTGTAATTTGGATATGTTTCATTTTTCATATATTTATTTTTTCATTCTGTGAACTATTTATGAATTGTTAAACTACGATGACAATTGGAGTTTAGGATTTTGATCTATGATTTATAATTTTATCAATCGGTTTAGTTCCGTTGGCAAAAATGGAATACAATTCATTTGAGATTTTTTTTCCCTTCAAATACGCTATTCATCTATGGTTCGCTAAATTCTTGTCCAAAAAATTTAAGACGATTATAGTTCATATTGAAAATCATACCAAACTGTCTCGTGCCCACTCCTTGTAGCAAGGCCTTGCGAACTGCCACCTGACACTCTAGATCGCCAAGAGCCTCCATATGAATAGATTTATCAAAAACTCATAACGACGAAATCAAAGTGGACACGCATAATCTTGAGGATATGAATAAATAAAAGAAAAAATAATTATGATGAAATTGAACAGTTTAAAGGATAGGGATTTAATAAGAATTATGTTATTAAGTCAAAGATGGTCAATGGAGTGAAATGTCTATTTTTGATCAAAAATTGGGTAGAGTGTCCATTGTTTATCAAGAATGGGGTGGAGCGACATTTAGCAAAACCTCAGCGGAGGTAGTGTCTTTCACCCTATTATATATTATATTTTTTTAATGATGGGACACATATATATAAACACATCGGTCAAGAATGTCTATGCAAACCTAGGAATTCGGGCAAACCTTATTATATTGACGATATTAATCCGACATGGAAAATATGAATAAAAATCCATTGGTTTATATGAGATTTGGGTACCAATACTTACCGGCTTGAGTTTTTAAGTGGAAATATGTCCAAACTCGTATATGCCCAATGGAAATTTAATACGATATCAGAGCTTAAGTTATGCGTATGGGCGCCCACGCACGTGTGCGCACCCATACACATTAGGCCTAATATGTCCGAGTGTAGCCAAAAGTGTGCCTCGTGTTAGTGTCCCCCTTAACCTGAGCACGGAAGATGATCACGACTCGAGATCAATTGTGGAGGACGGGTGTTTAAGGGCACGTGACATCGTGTAGGCAGAAATATATCACACATCGCACGTGAGGGTGGGTGTTGAGGATATTAAACTCACATGGAAAAGATGAATCAAAATCTATTGGTTTATATGAGACTTTGGTATCAACACTTATCAACTTGAGCATTTAAGTGGAAATGAACTCAAGTTCGTATAAGCCCAATGAAGATTCAAAACTCAACAAGGAAGAACTGCCTTGATCATAAACAATCAACGAAACTATATTCAGACCGAGATAATCGTCGACTAACACATGTATAAAATGTTTTTAATCCAGTCATGTGTTTGGACGTACCGGCTAGCTTCTTTCACGGCCGATGACAAGGCACTCTAATATTATATGTACATGCATGTTATACAACAAAACATTTACTCAGTCCACTATATATTGAAGTGATGTACGACTCCATTTGTCGTTATACTTGAATTTCTTTTTCGGTCATGAAAAAGGCTAACGGCCAAATAAAAGGAATGAAAATGAAGCAAAATTAAAAAACACATCAATCCTATTAAATTCAAGGCTTCTTGATCATTTTGAGTCGACATTTTATGTCATTACACTAAAACACGTTCCTCTCGTTATACTTCACTTTTTTATTTATAATTGGGATAATCACACCATATATCATGAACTTGCACAGTTTTCCCAAATATAGTATCAACTCTCAAGTTTATCAAATATAGCAGGACGTTACCCCCGTCATACAAAAAATGTACCCGTCAACAATTTTGTCACAGTTCGTGACGTGGCAATAAACGACAATTAATGCGGCCTAACGATTTTTAAGATCCAATAGAACAACGACAAGTGGCATTCTTCACCCAGCCGATTTTTCAAAAATACCCACACTTTTTCTTTTTGGAAATTTTGGCCCAAAACTTTTTTGGAAAAACCCGGCGAGGGGGAAAGGGGGAAGATGCGGGGAAGGAGTGGGCAGGGGCTCGACCCAGCTGAGGGCTCCCCGCTGGCCCTCGACCTCCCAAGCAAGGTGGCCTGAGTTCGACCACCTTATTGGAGGGTTTGAGGGTCGGCAGGGGAGCCCCCAGTTGGGTCGGGACCCCCTTTTTTTCTTCCCCTGTTTTCTGATAGAAAAATGGGAGAAGAGGGGAGGGGGCCTCGACCCGGCCTGGGCTTCCCTTGTCGACCCTCGATCCCTCAGGCGAGATGGTCGGACTCAGGCCACCTTGCTTAGGGGATCGAGGGCCGGTGGGGAGCCCTTAGTCGGGGTTAGGATTTTGCCTACTCCTCCAAAAAAATTTGGGCCAAAATTTCAAAAATGAAAAAGTATAAATTTTTTTGAAAAATCGGTTGGGTGAAAGAGGGCCACTTGTCGTTGTTTTATTGGAGTTTAAAAATCATTAGGTCACGTTGATTGTCGTCACGAACCGTGACATAATTATTGACAAGTGGCATTTTTGGTCTAATGGGAGTAATATCCTGCTATAATTGGAAAATTTGAGAGTTGATGCTATACTTGGAAAAACGATGCAAGTTCATGATATTTGGTGTTATCCCTTTATAATTTATATGTGCAATGAAAGCCAAAGGAAATGCGGGAGAGAGAGGGTAGCATGCGGGTGTCGGGTAGTAAAAATCCATGCATTTTTCTTACGGTTCTTTTTCTTCATCAGATTTTCACAGTCATCAGAAGATAATAAAAAATTCACGTCAAACCCCAACCCTTCTCTTATAGGAATGCTTAACCAAAGCTCAAACACATCTCTCTCTTGAGAGAGAAATTATTACATAGACTTAGATCACCACGTCAGAAATGAATTAATCCAATAAGATAATTACACGTGTTATTATGCTTGAAGACAACCCGCTCATTATTTTGGAAAGAGCCCTTGCTTCCACTCACTGTTTCTCCTCCATCTCCTTTATGCAGTTGTCGACCACCATCACATGCCCCTCTCCCATCACTCACTTTCCATCCCCCATCACTCTCTCTCTTCCATCTCTCTCCTTCATCTCATTCCTGCAGTTGCCGACCGCAATCACATGCCCCTCCCCCCATTAGGCCCCTTTCCCCCTGGCCACCTATCTCGAATTTATCCTGCACTCAAGGTTCTTCCGACCTCGAGCTTTGCGCTTTCCTCGCCGAAGGGAACCAAGGTCGGAGGAAGCCCGAGCTTGTAGTAAATTTGAGAAGGAAGCTTAACCCCTTTTTAGTGGCAGAGTAAAGAGTAGAAAAGTGTGCTTCCGAGACACATGGAGTGTTAGGTAAAATCCACAGGTCTACTTTGGACTCGGGCCCATCCGCAACCCAAAAGGTTAAGCCAATGGGTTGCTAGACCATTATCTCTTATAAACCTATGGATTTCCTCTCAACTTTTCCATGTGGGATTACTTCCAACACCGGCCCTCACCATTCTCCATATAGGAGAGAAACCGGCCCAACAATTCCCCCCCTTCTCGACTATATGGAGGACTTCGAGCCGGGCTTCCACTTCCGGACTCAGATACCAATTGTTAGGCCCATCACTAGCCATGAGTTCCACACTCGGGCCTTGTCGTGGTGTGGGTTTCCACGCATAGCGTGTGCACTTCCCCAGGATCGTTACCTTGGGATCTGATACCACTTGTTAGGTAAAATTCACAGGTCTACTTTGGACTCGGGCCCATCCGCAACCCAAAAGTTTAAGCCAATGGGTTGCTAGACCATTATCTCTTATAAACCTATGGATTTCCTTTCAACTTTTCCATGTGGGATTACTTCCAACACCGGCCCTCACCATTCTCCATATAGAAGAGAAACCGGCCCAACATGGAGTTCAAGAGGAGATAGGTGTGATGCTATGGCTGTGCGAGCTAATGGTGGATTGCCAAAACAAAGACGACAACAATTCTGGTTTTTAATTAAATTAGACAAATTCATCTAATCAGAATATAAGTAAATAAAAGAATACGAAATTTGCAAAAAAATTGGAATTTGCAGAATAATTTTGGGTGATAATTCAAGCTTTAAAGGGCAGTTTCTTCAATTTTTCCTTTCCCTTTATTGGGTAATTGATTTATAGGCAAGTTTGTCTTTTGGAGCTTCTTACTTCAACATGAAGGGTTCTGTTTCGGAGCTTTGTCGGCTACCACAACAATCTACAGCAACCTTCTAGCCTGACTCTCCCAAATTTGCTCAAGAATTCAAGAATAGGTTTTGCCTTCAAACCTAATAAACTGTTCCTAGACAATGCAAAACTCAAGGCCTAAGGAACCTCGAGTCCAAGATACGTTTGGGATAGATGGTCGAGGGAAAGGAGCTTGGGAAGAAGGGCATGTGACGGCAGTCGGCGCCCGCAGGATAGAGATGATGGAGAGAAGAGATGGAGGAGAGAGATTGAGCGAGGACAAATTTTCGAAGTTGTGAAGATTTGGACTCTTTCTAAAATAATGGGCGTGCTACTTTCTGATATAATAACATGAGTAATTTTCTTATTGGTTTAGTCCATATATGAAGTGGTGATCTAAGTCTATGTAATAATTTCTCGTCTCTCTTTATCTATCTCTAATTTCTTGGGGCTCTCAAAGGGTGAGGGGAGAGAGAGCCCTTCCCTTCCTTTTACGTTATAAGGCGAGCAATTAAGTTGTGTTGGAAATTCATACCCCTTTTGACTTTGACCTTTCTCATCTCCCCCTCTTACTAACCAAACAATCTATCGACATCGACTCAATGCAAAATTTTCAAATTCTAATGAGTTCAACTAAATTCAACTTAAACGCTAATTCAACGCATATTATTTTCACCGATTGTGTTGATTGTCGTACCAAACTTGAGGGTCGTATCCATGTTTATGGACTTGATTGACACACATCAACGGTTCATGTATTTATGTGTTTGGTGTGGGTCTATCGATGTATTTTATGTGAACATATTCGTAACGAGTTGTATTCAAATCGAAGCACGAGAATTTTACTTGCTAGTAACTGATCATCATGTGCAAAGTTTGTATTATAGTTCAAACTGTTGCAATCATACAGTATAAACATCCGCCCATACAATGTTATGACCATTAGTGAGCCGAGGTCTCATCCGATATATGATATTACGGAAAATATTGCATTCTAGTTAGTTCCATCTCAACCTGGCAATGGGCTATTTACTAGTAGTATGAAGGAAAATTGATAGCTAACATTAATGGGCTATTTACTAACATCGGTCAGTTCAAGCGGTTCGGTATTTGTTCTGTTTAAGCAAGGTTTTGGGTTCGAGTCCTTGTGAATGCAGAAAATCTATGTTATGAGTGCTTTACCCTTTAGTAGATCGACCCGGCTCGACTACATTAATCGAGACTCAATTGAGTTTTCGAATACCATGGTCCACACCGAAAGAAAAAAAACATTAATACGCTATTTAGCCTAGTAATGATCATAAGAACATCACCACCAGCACAATGGTCTAGTGGTTAAGCTCTAAGCGCTCCACTTGAACATTATGAGTTCAAACTTCAATAAGGACATAGAGCTCGCCACTATGTGGGTGTATTATCGGATGGCGGTGGCCGGCCCATAATGTTTAATCTAGTGGGCCTTGGACTTAATACACTCGTATGTTAGTGGGACTGCGGTGACCAAGTTGGGCTAAAGTTTCAGCGAGCTATAGTGAAAGGAACATTTCGTGGCAGTTAGGTTCCCTTAGTTAGGGCAGCCACAGCGGGCCAATAACCCGACCTAACCTCCCAGGGACATGCAACAATTAAGATCATTTGCATTAATCCTTGGATGCCGGTGCACTGCTATATGGGTTTTCAAAGTCTATAATAAATTATTTTAGGATTTTTTTAATCTAGAAAATCAACTAATCCCCCTTAAAATTCTCGCAACTATTCACAATAGCATATACTATTGTAATTTCACTAAAATTAATGACAGTTGATTACAAATTTAGTTGAAAGATAATTCTTAAGAAAATTGAATGTGAAATTAATTACTAGCGGGACAAGTTTTACGATCCCTTCCATTAATTTTTCATGTCAAAGGAGAGAAGTTTTATTGGTGGAATGCATCACTTTGAGTAACGGAAAAAAATCCATTTTGATCATCAACTTTATATTATTTTTAAATTTTCGTTCTAATTTTATTTTTTCAACTTCGCTTTTAACATTGTATGTTTTATTCACTTCAACCTCACCATATACTTTTTCATACAAAAGTAATTTTTTCATTCAAAAAAGCTTTTTTAAAATATAACTTCATTGGAAAAATTTCGAGAAAAAAAAAACAGAGATTAGAGAAGGAAACAGAGAGGAGGAGTGCATCGATCAGAGCCTCATTAGCAACTAACCCTCCTCTTTCGATGTCTTCAGTGGCCTTTGGGATCACTGACAATCTTGGAGGAGAAAAGAGTTGTTACTCCCCTCCCCCTAGATTCAATGGTTCTAGTTTTGGTTAGGATCTGTCGATTTTAGGGGAGGAGGCCCTACCAGCGGTCACTTTTCTCCCCTTTATGTCATCGGTAGCTCCTTATATAATAATTATTTTAAAAAATATATATTTGGATTGGAATTTATTTTTTGATGAGAAAGTAAATAATTGAACTGAAGTGGACCAAATATGCAACATTAAGGATTGAAAAAATTAAAGATCCAAAAAAAGAAAGTACTACATGCGGTTATTTGTGTTTCTTTTCCCCCTTTCTCCTGTTAATTGCGACTTGTCATCATAAAGCAAGTTGAAATCCGAATTAAGATTCTTTTACAGTTTTCCTCACGAGATACACTTCCCTACTGCACCTCCTTAAAAGGGATATTTGTAGAGATCAATTACAGGACGTCATGTCATAATTTGTCAGATGATTGTGATTAACAAAATAATAAAAAACTTTTTAAATTGCAAGAAACTTGTTATTTAATGAGAGACTTATTTTTTTGATACCGGCTAAATAGTAATAAATTTATTATTTTATAAGAAACTTATTATTTTGAATACAGTAAAATTCTTATTAAATAACAATTTTTTTTGCTAAATAGTAATAAATTTATCTTTTTTGGATTCTCCTTAAACGCGCATTTTTAAGGAAGCTCCTTATATTAGAAGCACTCTTTCTTGAAAGTTAGAAAAAAAAAAGCCAATAATTCTCCTTCTCCCTTTACATTCACCCCGTTTGGTTTTACAATCAAGTTTTTAAAATTTTAACTTTAATTTTAACTCTATTTACTACATAACAAAAATCAACAATACAATTATTATTTTTCTCCTTATTTTTCAATTTTTTTAATCATGCAATTCAATTTTTAACTTTAAATTCTCTCAACTATCAATCACTTTTTCCACAATTCAACAATACAATCACTACTTTCTCTCAACTATTTATTACTTTTTTACACTTTTTCTCATAATTCAACAATACAATCATTACAACCCAATTAAAATTAAAACTAAACTTTACTTAACTCTAAAATCAAACAAACCTCGCGATCACAAGTTGTGGGCCCTGTATGCTTTGAGGGCCCAATGGGTTGGGCCCACCAATCTGTTTTAAAGTCATAATAAATCCATATTCATTCAAAACGAGGACTTTAAACAGAACTAAGTGGGTTCGGCCGTTGGCTAAGGTCGAATGCACTAATAAAACATACTTTAAGTATGCTTTAAAGTATCGTCTCTGGGTTCTGTGCTTTTCCTTTCTTATTTTATTGAATAAGTGTCCTGAGTATATCATTTATCATGGACTCTCTTCCTTCCGGTGGGCTTGATTTCCGATGGCGTCCTGCATCTGCTCCTTTCCCCCTCTCTTCTCCTCTGGTCTTCATGGGTATGGCAGTGGAGCTCCATCGGCTTGCCCTTTGAAAGTTGTGGTGTAGATTGTTCTCTACCGCGTCGATTTCTACGATCAGGATCAGCCTCACTTGTCGGCTTGTGCCCAGCACTCGTTGTGGCTCAGCCCCGCAGTGGATTTCGACCCGACGCCTCTTCGTAGCTGAGGAGGCTGCGACCGCCATCGACATCTCCGCCTCAGATCTGAGGTGGAGATCGTGTCGACGGCGACACGGAGGTTGTAGGGGCCATCCTTCTCCGCCCCAATTTGGGTGTCGTGTTGTGGAGGTGAGACAGCACCCCCGCCCCCCCCCCCTGGTGATCAGCTCTCCTTCTCTCCAATCGGATATGCGGCTAGGAGTGGTGGCAGTCCCTACCCCCTATTCGATGGCGCGGTATGTCTGAAGCGGTAAGGCAGTGCCGCTGACAGCTTTCGGCCTGCCTTTGTGTGGCCAATGCAACCCCGTGGTGCCTCTCTGCCTCAGCTCCGCCCCCTTCCTGTCCGACCAGATCTCCTCCTTCCCCAAATTGCGGCTTCTAGTCTTCGAATATCCCGCCTCCGCCCCCTACGATAGCATCCACCGTCCATCATTAAACTAGATCAGGCCACTAGACTGCTTGGTTGCCTCCCGCCTGCTCAAACCAACCTTTTGTGCCGTTGTCTTCAACTGTGCCATTTTTTTTTTTTGTTGGATATTGGACAGGTCTCGAGTCCGCAGTGTGGTTTGAACCAATCGAGGCTTGATTGCCTTGGTTTGATTATCTTGGGATTGGGTCATTTAGGGCTAGGGCCATTGATATTTGATCTTGGGGTTTGGATATGTGATGGAATCTCTTATACACGGATACTGGCTCAAGTCCCTTCATCTACTCGACTTTGCGGAGGAACTCCCTCTGCAATGAAGTAGAATTTCATAATGGATTTTGGACTATCTCCACCATCCTGGTTTTTTACTTGAGGTCCATGATGAAATGCAATTAAGAGGTCGTGATTAGATCTAAGGACTTTAAGATGGCAAATGATAATTGTATTTATTTTTTGTCGAAATAATTATTTCACTCATTTTCCTTTGTCGTTTGCGTGTCAGATAAGTCATTTGATTCTGCTCTTGTAATATCTGACTGGACATTTTTCCTTTATATCCGCTTTTGCTGTCGATTATAGTGAATCTACTTTACCTTTTAGCAAAAGAAAAAGATCAAACAAATGAATGTACAAAATAACTAACTATTAAGGATTATATATATATATATATATATATATCAGAATTTAAAAAAATCTAGCAGCTAATGAAGTCTCTACCTTAGTCTCGAGATTGGAAATTGAGCTCGTCTTTTTTTTTTTTCTGAAAAAATTTGAATGTTACGATCCCGCCACACCTGATTTACATAACACGTCTAGAACAGGCAAAGAATAACAATAGAGTCCAACCTTCTACCCTTAACAGACCAACCCAAGCCAGCTCGGAGTTGCAGTCCTTCACTTCTCTATAAACTCCAAACCTTCCAAGCAAAGCTGAATTGGTTAATACGCTCTCGGAGTCCAACGTATACCATTTCTATGTCATTCAATGAAGCACGGAGAATGCTTAATGGAAACCATATTGCCCTACTCCATTGGATTTTACTCTCCCTTGGCCAAAATTGCTCCCGTGCCGCAACAAAAAACTAGCCAGATTTTCAGGCGTGTTTGATTTTAGAGTTAAATAGAGTTGAGTTTTGATTTTAATTGGATTGTAATAATTGTGTTATTGAATTATGAAAAAAAAAATGAATAGTTAAGAGAAAGTGATGATTGTATTGTTAAATTGTTAAAAAAATAATAAATAGTTGAAAGAATTTAATATTAAAAATTGAATTGAGTATAATGAAGTTGTATGTGGGTTTATATATGGAGCTCACCTTTTTGAATTGGAAGAGTTAATTTTTATTGTGTAGTGAGTAGAGTTAAAGTTAGAATTAAAATTTTAAAATCAGATTGCAAAACTAATGGGATGGAAAACTGTCCAAACCACTCGATCTTGTTGTTGAGGTTGCAGCATATGATCTTGCTTTTGCTTTCAAGGGTCACGAGGAAACAAAAAGAAGATGACCTCAATCAGAAGCTATTTTACTAGAAGGGAAGGGCCCATTAAATCCTCCTGATAATCGGGCCCCTCTGAAATTATTTCCATTCACTCTCGTCTTGAATGAAGATTCTACGCAACTCTGTACCAAAATGCTACCTGTTTACCGAGCATACACGGTCAACAGTAACATATATATATATATATATTTTCTAATTATTGAAATTTTGAAAAATGTGATTTAATAATGGAAAAGAAACACGAATTTAGGTAAAAAAAGAAAAGTAAAAATAAATATATTTTTTAAAATAATTATGTTGCACATTCAGAATACCAAACGCGAATGCGTTTCTAACAATAGGATTCAAAATTTGACTAGTTATGGGGCATTATTAGGCTACCATTATCAAAAATGGTTTTTCGATGATTCAATGCACGATATGATCACTTAAATCAAATTGGGTAGTTAACACATTTCGAATTGAGATTATAGAAGTAAAAGTTTTTTGATAATCTCGGTATAAGATGTGATAACTTAATTTAAATTAATTTTCTTTAGTACGTGGATCCGACTTGAATTTGAATTAGTCGGAACTCATTGCCATTTTGAATATCGGGTGATGCATTTTAGAGATTGATCAATGAGATTTAACATGAACGGTGTGTTTGATTTCAGAGTTAAAGTAACTTTGATTTTGATTATGGAAAATGACAAAATGTTGTGTAGTGTGTTGAGTTAAAGTTAAAGTTAAAAAAAATTTTGACTTGGAAAATGTGAATTTTTATCGTGTATTAGGCTGAGTTAAAGTTAAAATTAATTTTTTTTGTGATTTTGATATTGAAAACAGACAGATCATAAATATCTTCTCTCTCTTCTTCCCTCTCTCTGCCTGCCCTTTTCTCAGGATCCCCCACACTCACTCCACAACCCATCACTGCTTCCCCTGCAAGTTCCTTCTCCTCGAAGCTTTCACTGAAGAACTCTTCGTCTCATGCGATGCGACGAAGAAATGAAAGCCAAAGGGAAGGGGAGAGAGAGAGAGAGTAGCATGCGAGTTCTTCAGTGAAAGTCCTTCGAGGAGAAAAGTTTTTTGATCTGTGATAAAAGTTAATACATTCTGACGTGCTTCGATGGATAATGTAGATGCCGAGAAAGAGGCATATGATGATGAGCACCCAGCTTACTTCCCAGTTGAATTGGTTAATACGCTCTCGGAGTCCAACGTATACCATTTCTATGTCATTCAATTATTGCAACACTTTAGTTACGATGTAAGAGTTCAGGGTCTGGTACTTGCTATGAGGAGTGAACTAGAGCCTGGTATTTGTTTCGAGTTACAAGCAGATAGGGGGATGCTGACTGCAAACTTCATATATGCTGGGTCCTGGAGTCTCAAGGAGGAGCAGGTGCGCTGTTTCACTGTAATGTTACTTATATATTGATATGCTTAAAGGTATAACGAAATTATTTTTCCTTGGATTAATGGGTACTTAATTATGAACAGCCTTACTTGCCCACTTAAGCTTTAGCTTAGAAAAGAGAGCAGAGATTTACTAATTAGAACATTGACAAATGTCATCTTCATTTTCTTGTAAATTTAGAGAAACAATTATCAGGTAAATCTATTCATAGACAGTCATTCTTGTGTTTGTCCTTATCTTAAAGTTCTATGTTGACAGGTGAATTGTTGCAGGAAGTTTCAGAGCACTCTTCTAAGCGTGCTCGTGGAACATAATGTCACTAAATTGGTGGAAGTTTTAAATAGTTTCAACTCTGGGAATTCACCTGGTATCGATTATTTAATCCTTCCATTAAAGAGTGGATACCCAAATGAAGGCACCGTAGATTGGGAACCTGTCGCCTCTGTACTGTTTCCATCTGCAGAAGTTTCGAATAGTCCCACTTCAGGCTCGAACGTATCGAATGAACACATCAAAGGCTGTTGCTTCCATGGCCGTTCAAGTCTTGTAACCAAAGATGGACCAGTCTGCTCTTGCTTGCTCCAGAATTCTGTGGTCTACACCCCTCATAATGGCCGTATATACTGCATCTCTGGTTTCTTGAACAGTCTAAATGCAAATTCAAAATTGAATATGAGGGATGGAAGTAGTGTAACATATAAGCAGTACTATAAAGAGCGGTACGAGCTTCTTATCAACTCTCTTCTGTCTTTCGTAACTTTGAAAGTTTTACCATCAATGTGGCAGGCCTTTCCTCGGAGTATAGGATTTCATGGATGTTGAATGAATTTACAGGTATGGCATCAATTGGCGTTGTGAAGAACAGTCATTACTTAAGGGGAGACACATTTTTCAAGCGCAGAATTGTCTCTTCTGGGACCGACATAGAAAACAGAAAGGTTTGATGTGCATCACTCAACCTGTTCGCCCTTTTTCATTACGCAGCTTCAACTTGAGTTTTCTACTTTTGCCTGCAGAAGAGCCAAGCAAAGCGATGGTTGAGCTGCCTCCAGAACTCTGTCACTTGATAATCGCTCCAATATCAATCGACACAGTGTACTCCTATTCATTTGCTCCATCGATTATCCACCGCCTCGAGTCATTGCTTATGGCTGCAAATTTGAAAAGGATGCATTTGGATCATTGTGTACAAAATGCGGTTATCCCAACTATCAAGGTCTGTTTATCTAGTTGTTCCACTAAAAGCTGATAGAGATGCATATGTCGTGCTTGTGGTTCCATGTGATAATTATTATTTTTACTAAATTTACGAACATATTGACATTGCATGCATGGCCCAAAAAAGAAAGTTGTGTGCATCTGTCAGTTAGTTTTGCTTCCTCTGGTGATGCAGTTGCTGGGTTTTCTTCCATTTTATAATTGCTCGTGAAGTTTTTGGTGATTGCATTATTCACCATTTCAGGTGCTGGAAGCTCTTACAACTAAACGGTGCCATCAAGAATTTCATCTGGAATCTCTGGAAACTCTTGGTGACTCTTTCCTTAAATATGCGGTCGGTCAACAGCTATTTAAGTCTTATGAAAATCATCACGAAGGCATGCTGAGTATCGAGAGGGAAAGAATAACTTCTAATGCCACACTCTGCAAATTAGGCTGCGAATGCAATCTTCCGGTACTTTTTTCTTCCCTTAATGTGTTGCAGTTGTTGCACCAACAAAGATTGAGTGCTCCTCTTTTCTAATTTCACGACTGTTTATCTTCTGTCATATAGGGATTTATTCGCGACGAACAATTTAATCCAAAGAATTGGATTATTCCTGGATACAAATCTCAGTCTCTCTTAAACGAGGAGTTTGTTTCCGGAAGGAAGATGTATGTGGTGGGGAAAAGGAAGATTAAAATGAAGAGAGTGGCGGACGTGGTAGAGGCGTTGATTGGAGCATATGTTAGCACTGGGGGAGAAACAGCAGGTGTAATGTTTTTGGATTGGCTCGGTATAAAGGTGGACTTTAGGGTCTCACCATATGAAAGGGGAATCCACTTAAACTCTGAGAAGTTTGTTAACATAAAGCAATTGGAGGCCCTTTTAGGGTACTCATTTAATGATCCTTCTCTGTTGGTAGAAGCACTGACGCATGGTTCTTTCATGCTTCCAGAAATTCCGAGGTGTTATCAGGTACGTTTTGGTTGCCCCTAATATTTCAAATTTTCTTCCATAACCCGTTTTACCTGTTGATATCAATTGGGGTTGGTGATTCATTTTCTGCAGCGCTTGGAATATCTCGGTGACTCAGTTCTGGATTATGTAATCACGGTCCATCTTTACAGTACATACCCAAGGTTGTCGCCGGGGGTAATAACTGATATGAGGTCTGCCTCCGTGAACAATGATTGTTATGCTCTTGCCGCTGTTAAGGTGGGATTGCACAAGCACCTTCTCCATGACTCGAACGCGCTGCAACGTGATATAGCCAACACCCTCAGGAACTCTGACAAGTTCGCACCGGCATTTACGTATGGCTGGGAGTCTGAAACATCTTTCCCGAAGGTTAGCAAATAAACCACGCAAGTTTGCCATGTTGTGACCCATGTTTTCTCGTCTCTTTGACTCTTTGATTGTTAAATGGAATAGGTGCTAGGGGATATTATCGAGTCTCTTGCTGGTGCAGTCCTGGTGGATTCGGGCTACAATAAACAGAAGGTGTTTGACAGTATTAGGCCTCTCCTGGAGCCACTGGTCACTCCCGAGACGCTGCAGCTCCATCCAGTGAGGGAGCTGCACGAGGCGTGCCAGAAGGAGAACTACACACTGAAGAAACCCACGGTGTCTCGGGACAACAACAGGATATCTGTAACGGTTGAGGTCAAGGCAGGTGGAAAAATATACAGGCACACTTCATGCGCTGACAAGAAGGAGACAGCCAAAAGAGTTGCCTCAAGAGCAGTCCTCAAGTCTCTTAAACAAGCATCTAGGTGACGATATGAGGAAGACACGAAATCTGTTCTTGTCAATCGTGAGACTCCTTAAACTGGGAAGCGGTTTTAAGCGGTCCATTTTTGTCATTTCGTATGTAGTCAGATGGGCGATCTTTTTTATATAATGCTACGCATGGTGGTATAAAAATGTCAGTTTTTGGCTAGTATTATCGAATCGGATTTTAAGTTCTTGCAACTCAAATGCTCCCTCTGCCTCCAAAACCGCCGTCTTGTCGCCTACTCTGTTCATAGACAGCACCAAAGGCTTGCCTTCCGACATCTGAAATCCTTACTTCATGTTCCATACAACTTCACCACTCTTCTATCGTCATCTCCTCCTTCCCGTTCTTCTGGTATGTCCACTTCGTTCATATATTCTCTTCTTCCTTATCGATTTTCTTGACTTCCTGTCCTCAGTGAAACTTCTGCGTCCGTACAAAATCTTCCCTTGACAACCTTCCTAGGAGATTGTCGCCTTTAGTAATGAATCTGCTGTCAGCTATTAAGCTTTCTGAATAGCTTTACGGATGGTCGTTTGACGAATATGTGTGATGATCTGTACTACTTTCGGCTTGGTTATGGCGTTAAATTCTTTGTTCGGAGCGAATTGGTGCTCTAATCTTCTTTTGTTTCGTGATGGAACTTTGAATCAGCTACTCATTCTAGTCTTTTCTGCATAGGATGCTATGAATTTGTTAAGAGGCTTAGCTGAATTTCCTTTTGAGCTTGAACCTGTGGAATTTTAGCTTGACCTGTTAGAGTAAGGGCATCTGATGTGGAGACCGTCTCAAGTCGTGCCGAAGAGATAATGGCATCTGCTGGTCTCGAGCAGTTGGAGAGACAACTTGCGGATTTAATGTCCTCCTCGTTATACTCTAATTTCTTTTTTAATTTTGATCGTAAAAAAGGCAAACGGCCGAATAAAAAGAATGAAAATGTGGCAAAATTAGAAAACACATCAATCCTATTAAATTCGAATTTCTTTTTTGATCGTAAAAAAGGCTAACGGCCGAATAAAAGGAATGAAAATGAGGCAAAATTAGAAAACACATCAATCCTGTTAAATTCGAGACCTCTTAGGGTGTGTTTATTTTCGAAATAATGTTTAACTCAACTTCAATTATCTTTAATTCAACATCACAATCATTACTTTTTTATTTTTTAAATATTTTTAACCATTCAATTCAATTTTTTATATTAAATTCTCTCAACTATTCATTACTTTTTCACAATTCAACAACACAATCATTACTTAATCATTATTTTCTCTCAATTATTTATTACTTTTTCACACTTTTTCTCATAATTCAACAATACAATCATTACAAACCAATTAAAACCAAAACTCAACTTTACTCAATTCTCAATCCAAACACACTCTTAATCATTTTGAGTTGACAACTCGACATTTTTTTTATGTCATTACACTAAAACACATCCCTCTCCTTATACTTGACTTTGTTATTTATAATTTATATGTGCAATGAAAGTCAAAGGGGAGGGGTGGAGGGAGCGAGAGAGAGAGAGAGAGGCATGCGGGTGTCGGGTGTCTGGAGAGAGAACTTTCACTGAAGGACTCTTCTCCTCGAAGCTTTCACAGAGGAGCTCTTCGTCTCCCCACTCTCCATCTATATATAGATGTAGGGTCGACTGGGGAGCTTTGCCCACCTCTTCTTCCTCCTGCTTAGTTGAGAGTTGAGACCCTTCAGCTGCATTCACAAGGCGGGACAACCCAGTGATCCTCTCGACTTCTTCCACTCTCTCTTCCAGGTCTGGTTCTCATTCTTAAAATAATAAACTCGCCTTTCGATCACGATGATGGTGGCCTGGCAGTGATCGTATGGTGTCTCTGCCATTGCCCACACCGTTCATTGGTAATGTGGCTTGTACGGTGCTGGCGTTTCTGTCGCTTGTATGTATATGTCCTGGCGTTTGGTTAAGAAATTCGATGGTGACGGGACAATGACGGCTCCCTGCGGGAGGTGGCGTGGCTTATATGAGTCTCTCTCGACAGGGGACAACACGGGGAGGGAGAACCAGGCAAAAGTGATTCGAAAGGAGTGAACTTGCGTGTTGGACGAACTGATGTTGTTGTTGTCGCCCGTTAGCTGAGGCCATTAAACTTAGCGGAAAAAGTTGAACGTCCCACTATAAATAGGAAAATGGGCAAAGTTGATGCTTTTCTGTGCAAAAGAAAATAATCCGTGCTATAAATACGAAAACGAGTAAAGTCTGTGTTTTTTTTTTTTTAAAAAAATTTTATTGGCAATTTCCCCTATATTATATGCATGCATGCCTCTAGCTAGTAGGCTGCTTCCATATGTTCACATCCTTTTTTGGCCTAAAGGAGGATGGTATATATAGGAGCATAATGACTCTTGACCCATATAGATTTGTACAGCAACGAAGGAGTGAGCAGCCATATATATATATATATATTTAGTTAGGAGAGGACTGAAGGAATTTACCAAGAGGATCAATCGTACCTCTTAACTTTTTTTTTTTATACGAAAAAAGTTTACACATATATACAATCTCAAATCAAATAGATTTTACTCATCTAAAAGAAATTAATGCGATTTTTTGATTTCCCTCTCTAACTTCACCAATTCAATGCTTTCTTGGTCGCCAGCCACCACTCCTCAATCGGAATTGAAGGGACCCCATCGAACCCCAATATTCAGGTCCCTTCAAAACTGATTTTTTTTTTTTGGGGGAGGGAGGTGGTGGCCAACATCGAGTTCTCCATTAGTTGGAATCGAAGGGACATGTTGAGCTCTAATAATTGGGTCCCTTCAATTCCGATCAGGGGGCCTAGTTGCCAATCATCACCCCCCAATAGCGGCTGCCGGCGACATCTGAACCAGCCAACCCCCTCCGTCTTTACATACGGAAAAGTTTACACATATATACAATCTCAAATCAAATAGATTTTACTCATAAAAAAAATAAAATAATGCGGGTGTCGGGTGTCTAGAGAGAGAACTTTCTCTGAAGAACTCTTCTCCTCGACGCTTTCACAGAGGAACTCTTCGTCTCCCCACTCTCCATCTATATATAGATGTTGGGTCGACTCGGAAGCTTAGCCCACCTCTTCTTCCTCCTGCTTAGTTGAGAGTTGAGACCCTTCAGCTGCATTCACAAGGCGGGACAACCCAGTGATCCTCTCGCCTTCTTCCACTCTCTTTTCCAGGTCTGGTTCTCATTCTTAAAATAAAAAACTCGCCTTTCGATCACGATGATGGTGGTATGGCAGCGATCGTATGGTGTGTCTCTGCCATTGCCCACACTTGTAATGTGGATAGTATGGTGCCGGTGTTTCTGTCGCTTGTATGTATATGTGCTGGCGTTTGGTTGCGAAATTCGATGGTGACGGGACAATGACGGTTCCCTGCGGGAGGTGAGTATTAAATTTTCAATAGGCTTATACGGGATCGGATTCATATCCACTTAAAAACTCAAACTGATAAGCAGTGATACATAAATCACATATAAATTCATGGATATTCATTAATTTTTTTCCAATGTGGGATTAAACATCCTCAACACTCGCACTAACGTGCAATATGTGGTCTATTTCTGCCTACACGTTGTCACGAGCCCTTAAACGCCCACGATCAACTACTGATATCGAGTCGGGCTCTTCTTCCGTATTCGGACGAGGGGGACTAGCAACAAGACGCTATTTTTGGCTGCTCTCGATATTGGGTCGGCGTAGTGTGAGTCCACATGGGCACGCTGAAGTATTACATGCTCTGATACCATATTAAATTTTCAATGGACTTATACGGGCTCGGACCCATATCCACTTAAAAGTTCAAGCTGATAAGTAGTGGTACACAAATCTCATATAAACCCATGAATATTCATTCATTTTTTTAATGTAGGATTAAATATCCTCAATATCCGTCCTCTCGTGTAACGTGTGGTCTATTCATCGCTACTAGCTATCCACATTAATTTGACGGACGAACAACGATGCACTTCCATATCAACATTTCCTATTCTCTCGGTCATCTACTCTACATACATAAATACATACATTTCTGCCGTGTGTATATATATATATATAATTGACACTTGGTTCTTATATATATCCATCGTGAAAAGTGGGGGTGGGACGGCAAAGAAGCGGGTAACAAGCAAGAGGAAATGGCGGGGCCGTTTACTTAGCCACTGAGGAGGAGGACACGAGGACTACTACATACTACTAGGCGGCCATGCATATTCAAAATTACTCTCCCTCTACTCTCTCTCTCGATATATATATATATATATATATATATATCGTTCGAAAGAAAAATCCGAGCTCGGAGGAAAAAAATTAAGAAAAACGAAGACATAGTAGAGAGACTATGATTTATATCATAAATTTCGATTACTTGTTGTTTTGAGAAACTCTCGATTTGATTAATCAGTTTCTCTTGATTTTTCTTTTCAGGGTCAATATTGTATGAATCATCATATCTTGTTATTTTATTGCATGACACTCTCGTAAATAGATAGCTGAATATATATATATGTATATGTATTATATATATATGTGTGTATTTATGTATAATATATATAAGAAAGAGGTAGAGAGCTCGAAGACCAAGGTGGCCAGGGGGTGAGAGGCGATGGCATGGGAAAAGGGGGACCAAGTAGGGGAGGAGAAGGGAATTGAAGTGAAGTGAAGTGAAGTGGGACGATAATGCATGTATATATTTGCATCGCATTGGAGAAATCGGCGGAACCCCGCGCACATGCACCCGTGCTTCAAGTAAAATGATAGCTAAGATTAACAATATTATCCTATATATATGGTATCCTAGTAACTCAGATGTATCATATATGCCGACATCGAGTTATTACCAATGCTTCCTTGCATGGTAAGGTAAAAAATAATTACAGTATGCTATTCGGCACTTATGCTGCACAAGGAGTATGCAGGAAAGGGTCTCCCGACTTCGTCATTGGCTTGCAGAAATAAAAATATATAGGATAATATAAATGCAGTGGTCAAAAAATGTATGTAATTGATATGAGGTCACCTTTAAATTTTATTTGTAGTTAATAAGAGAGAGACAGGGTCGGCCTTTGGAATAGAAGTGGCAGTAAAATCCTCTGAATCATAAGAATATATTCATCATCATTATTATCATATCATAATATAGTAAAGACGCTAACCTCCTTGAGATTTTGCTAAATGCCAGTCCACTCTATTCTTGACCAAAAATGGATATTTCACTCTATTCTTGATATAAAAAAAAAGACATTCCACCTCATTGACGATCTTAGACTTAATAATATAACTCTTATTAAGTCTCAATCTTTTAAACTTTTCAATTTCATCCTAATTCTTTTTTCTTTTGTTTATTCTTATCCTTAAGATTATGTGTCTCAACTTTGATTTCGCTTGAGTTTTTGATATATCTATTAATATGGAGGCTCCGGACAATCTAGAGTGTCAGGTGGCCCATTCACAAAGCTCTACTACTAGGAGTGGACACGGGATGGTTCGGTATGATTTTTAATATGCACTATAATCGTTTTAAAATTTTTAGATAAGAATTTAGCAAACCATATTTGAAAACTGTATTGGAATGGAAAAAAAATAGCTCAAATAAATTGTATTCCATTTCTTTCAATCGAGGTAAACCGATTGATAAAATTATAAAGCATAATTTAAAATCCTAAACTCCAAATGTCATCACAGTTTAACAATTCACAAATAGTTCACTGAGTGAAAATATAAATATAAAAAAATGAAATCTCACTTTAGAAGAAGAATTGTGAATTTTTCTTTTTTTTCCTTTTTAATTAAAATTTCAAATTTGCAAGTGTTATATATATATATATTTATTTATTTATAAAATGAAATTCACTATAAAAGAAGAATTTATGAGATTGGTGAACTGTTTGATCTGTTTCATTTTTTATATATTTTTGTAATTTGGATATGTTTCATTTTTTATATATTTGTATTTTTTCAATATGTGAACTATTTATAAATTGTTAAACTATGATGACAATTGGAGCTTAGGGTTTTAACTTATGATTCATAATTTTATCAATCGGTTCAGTTCCATCCCACGTGGATATTAATCTCATATGGAAAAGATGAATCAAAATCCACTGGTTTATATGAGACTTGTGTACCAACAATTATCAGTTTGAGTTTTTAAGTGAAATTAAACCTAAACTTGTAGAAGCCCTATGGAAATTTAATACTCAACATGGAAGAGCTGCCCTGATCATAAACAATCAACGAAACTATATTCGGATTGAGATAATCGTCGACTAACACATATATAAAATGTTTTTAATCCAGTCATGTGTCTGTACGTACCGGTTAGCCTCTTTCACAGCGGAAGACAAGGCACTCTAATGTTATATGCACATGCATGTTATACAACAAAACATTTATTCAATCCACTATTTTATTGACGCGATGTACAACTCCATTTTTTTAATAATAATAATAATCTCCTCGTTGTTATACTTGAATTTCTTTTTCGATCTTAAAAATGGCTAATGGCCAAATTAAAGGAATGAAAATGAAGCAAAATTAAAAACGCATCGATCCTATTCAATTCAGGACCTCTTGATCATTTTGAGTAGACATTTTATGTCATTACACTAAAACACATTCCTCTCGTTATACTTGACTTTGTTATTTATAATTGAAAAATTTATCTAAAATGATCCATGGTTTACCCGTTTTGTCAAATCTATTATATATTTTTTTTTGTCAAATCTATCACATGGTTCATTTTTTGCATCAAATCTATCCCGACGTTATCTTTTCCGTCGACATCTAACGGTCGTACTGACATGGCGCCCACGTGGCAAGTGTGGCCCACTATCCCTTCACGTGCGACGTCAGCACAATCGTTAGATGTCGACGGAAAAGATAACGTCGGGATAGATTTGATGCAAAAAGTAAATCATGTGATAGATTTAACAAAAAAAAATATATGATAGATTTGACAAAATGGGTAAATCATGAGTCATTTAGGTAAAAACCTCTTTATAATTTATATGTGTAAAAAGCCAAAGGAGAGAGTAGCTTGTGGATGTCAAGTAGTGAGAATCCATGCATTTTCCTTATAGTTCTTTTTTCTTCATCGGACTTTCACAATCACCAGAAGATAATAACAAACCCAACCTGAATCCCAACCCTTCCCTTATAGGAATGCTCAACCAAAGTTCAAACACATGTCTCTCTCGAGAAATTATTATATAGACTTAAATCACCATGTCAGAAAAATGGGCTAATCCAATAAGAGAACTACATGCGTTATTATGTCATAAGACAACCCACTCATTATTTTAGATAGAGCCCAAATCTTCGCAACTTTGAAAATTTTCCTCCACTCTCTCTCTCCCCTCCATTTCCTTAATGCAGTTGTCTACCGCCGTCACATGCCCCTCTCCCGTCACTCACTCTCCATCCCCCCATCACTCTCTCTCTCTGCTCCATCTCACTCCTTCATCTCCTTTCTGCAGCTGTTGACTGCCATCACATGCCCTTCCCCCATCAGGCTCCTTTCCCTCAGCCACCTATCTCGAATTTATCTAGGACTCGAGGCTCTTCTGACCTCAAGCTTTGCGCTTTCCTTGCCGGAGGGAACCAAGGTCGGAGGAACCTGAGCTTGTAGTAAATTCGAGGAGGAAGCTGAACCCTTTTTCAGTGGCAGAATGGAGAGAAGAGAAGTGTGCTTCCGAGACACATGGAGTTCGAGAGGAGATGGGTGTGATGTTATGGCTATGCAAGCTGATGGTGGATTGCCAAAACAAAAACGATAACAATTCTGATTTTTAAAATTAAATTACAATTAATCGGAATATAAGTAAATAAAATAATACAAAATTTGCAGAACAATTTGGAATCTACAGAAGAATTTTGCGTGAGAATTCAAGCTTTGCAAGGCAATTTCTTCAATTTTTTCCCTTCCCTTATTTGGGTAATTGATTTATAGACAAGTTTCTATTTTGGAGCTTCTTATTTCAGCAAAAGGGGTTCTCTTTCGGAACTTTGACAGCGGCCACAACAATCTACGTCAACCTTCGAGCCCAACTCCCCCAAATTGGCTCAAGAAATCAAGAATAGGTTTAGCCTTCAGACTCAATAAACTGTTCCTGGACAATGCAAAGCTCGAGGTCGGAGAAACCTCAAGTCCATGATACAAATAGATGGCCGAGGGAAGGGATTATGATGGGGGGAGGGGCATCTGACGGCGGTTGGCGACTACAGGAAAGAGATGAAGGAGAGAAGAGATAGAGGAGAGAGAGAGGGGGGGATAAATTTTTGAAGTTGTGAAAATTTGGACTCTTTTTAAAATAATGGGTGGGCCACCTTCTGATATAATAACATATGTAATTCTCTTATTGATTTAGTCCATATTTACCGCGGTAATCTAAGTTTATGTAATGACTTCTCCTCTCTCTATCAATCTCTAATTTCTTGGGGCTCCGAAAAGGGGAGAGGAGAGAGAGCCATTCCCTTCCCCTTTGTCTTATAGGACGGGCAATTAAGCTGCGTTGGAAATTCATACCCTTTCGACTTTGACCCTTCTCCTCTCCTCCTCTTGCTAACCAACCAATCTATTGACATGGACTCAATGTAAATTTTCCAAATTCTAATGAGTTCAACTAAATTCAAGTTAAACGTTAATTCAACGCATATTGATTTCACCGATTCTGTTGATTGTTGTACCAAACTTGAGGGCCGTATCCACATTCATGGACTTGATCGACCCACATTAACAGCTTATGTATTTATGTGTTTGGCGTGGGTCTATCAACGTATTTTATTTAAACATATTCATGACGAGTTGTATTCAAACCTAAGCACGAGAATTTTTCTTGCTAGTAAGTGATCATCACATGCAAAGTCTGCATTCTAGTTCAAATTGTTGCAATCATACAGTATACACATCCGCCTATACAATGCCATGACCATTAGTAAGCTAAGGTCTCGTCCGATATATTATATAACGGAAAATATTGCATTCTACTTAGTTTCATCTCAACCTGGCGTTCTTTCGATTTTTCTCACGTCCACAGATATTATATAAGCATGCACGTACTAACCTACAATGGCCCAAATAGTAGTACGAAGGAAAATTAATAGCTAACTTTAATGGGCTGTTTAGGCTAGTAATGATCATAGGAACATCTATCGGCTTTGTCTTATTGGGCCTCAACTTCGTTGAGAGGAAGCCCAACATCAGGCCCTTTCCCCATGGGACGCAGTTGAATCCAACTTTGGGCGCGATGCCTTTTTCATTTATTATTATTATTTTAAATTTCGGTCCTCAACCTTTAGTACTTTTTCCATTTCATCCCCTACAACATTTCCCGTTCCAATTGAGCCAACAATGCTGGACTAATATGTTTTACTTTTAGTCCTTTCCGTCATAACGGGATGCCCATCTTTGACAACAGGTGCAACCTCAAATTGCCGTGTCAGCATCCGATCATCTCAAATTTTCTGATAAGTCGTTTGATTCCGCTCTTCTAATATTTGACTGGGCATTTTCCTTTTATATTCATTTTTGCGGTAGATTATAATGAATCTACTTTACCTTTTAGCAAAAAAATAAATAAAAAGATTAAACAAATGAATGTACAAAATAACTAACTATGAAGGACTATATATATATATATATATATCAGAATTTTTAAAAAAATGTAACAGCTAATGAAGTCTCTCGCTTAGTCTCGAGATTATTAACTGCTAGATATGGACATGCTAAGTCTCTAGCTTAGTCTCGAGCTTAGTCTGGAGCCGAATAACTCCATAAGTTCTACATAGATATACGACTTAAGGAACCTTCTCGTGTTTATCGAGATCCATTTGTGACGGTAGAGGATTTTGATCGGAATTTCGAATAGCTACTGCTTTGTTTTTTACCTCAATACTTCTGTGTAATATGTCCGGGAGGATTTGATTTTTTCTGATCTTGTAATTTTATTTCTTGAGCATTTTACCTGGTACTCTTATCATGTAATATGAATGAATATTCAAGGTTCACAAGAAAAAAAAAAAAGAAGAAAAAAGAGAAAGAAGATGATGACTTCAATCAGCAGCTATTTTACTAGAAGGGAAGGGCCCATTAATTATTGGGGCCCTATAAAATTACCTCCATTCACTCTCGTCTTGTAGGAAGATTCTACGCAACTCCGTACCAAAAAGCTACTTGTTTACCGAGTGGACACGGTCAACAGGAATATGCTTTTTTTAATAATTACAATTTTGAAAAATGTGATTTAATAATGGAAAAGTAAAAATAAATATATTTTTTAAAAAAATTATGTTGCACATTCAGAATACCAAACGCGAATGCGTTTCTAAAAATAGGATTCAAAATTTGACTAGTTACGGGACATTGAGCTACCGTTTTAAAAGAAATTAAAAGTTTTTCGATGATTCAATGCACGATACGATAGCTTAAATCAAATTGGATAGTTAACACGTGTCGAACTGAGGTTATGAAAAAGTAAAAGTTTTTCGATAATCTCAGTATAAGATGTGATAACTTAATTTAAATTGTTTTTCTTTAGTAGGTAGATTCGACTTGAATTTGGATTAATCGGGGATCATTGTCATTTTGAATACCCAGTGATGCATTTTAGAGATTGATCAATAAGATTTAACACGAAATATCTATCTAATAACGGTATTTACAAGTGCGAGGTATTGCAGTAAATAAAGTATAAGCAGTGTATATATATTTCCAAAATTAGAAGTCGCCGCCCGCCGGTCCGTCAAGCTGACGACTTTAGAGCCCCTCCCCACGACACAAACACATACACGCATACGCGACAAACGAACATACAGAATAGTCGATATTCGATCCAACTGAATTCCCCCTCTTTCGTTCTCTTTTCCTTCCTCTCTCTCTCTCTCTCTGCCTGCCCTTTTCTCCGGATCTCCCACACTCACCCCACCACCCATCACTGCTGCCCCTGCAAGCTCCTTCTCCTCGAAGCTTTCACTGAACGACTCTTCGTCTCCCCACTCTCCATCTATATATAGATGTTGGGTCGACTCGGGAGCTTTGCCCACCTCTTCTTCCTCCTGCTTAGTTGAGAGGTGAGACCCTTCAGCTGCAGTCACAAGGCGGGACAACCCAGTGATCCTCTCGACTTCTTCCACTCTCTCTTCCAGGTCTGGTTCTCATTCTTGAAATAATAAACTCGCCTTTCGATCGCGATGATGGTGGTCTGGCTGTGATCGTCTGGTGTCTCTGCCATTGCCCACACTGTTCATTGGTAATGTGGGTTGTACGGCGCCGGCGTTTCTGTCGCTTGTATGTGTATGTGCTGGCGTTTGGCTGCGAAATTCGACGGGTGACGGGACAATGACGGCTCCGTGCTGGAGGTGGCGTGGCGTGGCTTATGTGAGTTTCTCCCGACAGGGGACCACACGGGGAGGGAGAACCAGGCAAAAGTGATTCGAAAGGAGTGAACTATACGTGGCGTATGGACGAACTGATGTTGTTGTTGTCGCCCGTTAGCTGAGGCGAATTGATTATCTTTCCGGTTTGCTGGTGTTGCAGACATGGACGCGGCTGCAATGGAAGTGGACATTGACCAGCACCCACCATCCGATCCTCTTCCCTTTGCCAGATGGTGATTCCCCTTCCCCTTCCTCTTTCGTTTTAATCCATGATGATTTATGGTGCTCTGTTTCCTTCGTTTGTTTGAAAATGGAACTACGCTGACAAAAATGGCATCTTCATTTTGACACCCGAATGGATGGTTTGCTTATTCTGGTTACTATTTATTGCTCTTTAATGTAGCTTTCTGTTGACATATATAGCTATCAGCTGGAGGCATTAGATATGGCACTCAAGCAGAACACTATAGTGTATTTAGAGACGGGTTCGGGCAAGACCCTTATAGCAACTATGCTCCTCAGAAGCTATGCCTATCAAATTCGGAAGCCTTCGCCCTACATTGCAGTGTTCTTAGTTCCCAAAGTTGTCTTGGTTTCTCAGGTACGCCAGGAATCACATCAAGCAGAAGTTGCTATTGTTTTTACTGGATATTCAATGTCTACTGCTGAAAATTATACATGCTTTTCACTTCCTATTGTAGCAAGCTGAAGTCTTGAAAATGCACACCGACTTGAAAGTCGGTATGTACTGGGGTGAAATGGGAGTCGACTTCTGGAATGCTGCTTTGTGGAGACAGGAAATAGAAAAACACGAGGTTGGGTTCCTCTATGAAAACACGCTGAGTTTATTATTATCGATGGCAAGCTGAATTGCACTTGTACCATGGCAGGTGCTTGTGATGACACCTGCTATATTGCTCCATGTGTTGAGGCATCGCTTCTTCAAGATGGAGATGATAAAGGTTCTGATTTTTGATGAATGCCAACATGCAAGCGGCAAACATCCATATGCTTGTATTATGACCGTAAGTAGTCGAAAAATACAACCTTATTCTTGGTATTGGCTTGAACTTCAAAGATAAGGGGCAGCATTCGCTTTGTTGGCAGGAATTCTATCACCACTATCTGAAATCACCGAATTATGAAGTTCCAAGGATTTTGGGTATGACTGCATCCCCCATTAAAACTAAAGGTATGCAAACTTGGCACTTCATTTTTGGCCGATGATGCACATCTTCACGTTGATAGATATATATACACATTTTTCTTGCATCTAGGTGGCCAATCGGAATCTGAATACTGGCAAAAGCTTCAGTGTCTTGAGACATTAATGAATTCAAAGGTGCGCTTAAGTGAAATTTTCCTTACCTCGCCCATCTTACAATATATTTTCAATTTGCTACATTTTAAATACAGGCGCATCTGGCTCTGTTACTGCAGTACCAAAAAATTCACTTGAGATTTAAAGCCAAGCTAATGTTCCTTTTCTTTTGGAAGATTTACACTTGTGAAAGCGAATCTGTCCTTGCCAATTATGTACCATTCTCAACAATAAAGTACAAATCCTATCAAAAGATGGGAATACCACGTGGCCTCTTAGCACAGCTAGGAGCTCTCTTAATGAGATTGAAGGAGAAGGTATGTATTCTATTTACAATAATACTTGATATTTGAGAATTGAATAATGTGATCTTCATTACTCGATATAGTGTTATTTTGGGTGAACTGGAAATGACATATACTCTTCGAAAGCAAAAAATGAAAGTTTTGCTAATGTACTTTTTATTTGGCGGAGTTCTCAGTAACATTTGAACCCAAGGAGTCTCTTCTCTTCCAGAAATTGTAGCCTTTTTTTTTATTAAGTAATTAATTTTGCTATCGCATAGTCACTTCTTGACAATATCTTGCCTTACACAGCATAAGGGGGAGGTTGCAAGATATGATCTCGAAAAATCTGCAGCTGATTCTACGTGCAAAAGTATTGAACAGATCTACTCTACATTAATGTACTGCTTAGAGGAACTCGGCCTCTGGTTGGCATGGAAGGTGGTTCTTTGTGTTCTTTCCCCCTCCATTGTGTTGTTTTTCAGTGGCCACCTTGGAGATATTATTCACTGTATTATTCCACTAACAGGCTGCGGACTTTCTCACGCGTCAAGAAGTTGAGGACTTGCTTTGGGGAAAATTGGATTTGACAGGCGAGAAGATTCTTAGACATTTTTGCTCGGAAGTCTTCCAGGAATTGACGACTTTTGTAGATTCAGGTACTTTAAAAATCAATTAGTCAGAAGTGTTTTACATCGGTATGGTATAGCTAATGGCAATTTTTGTCCACTCTCTTTCTCTCTATGCATATTTGGAGATGCACAATGGGCAATAGCTGATGACAATAAACTTAAAGTCGCTACAGGATATCTTGCTTCTTCTAGAGTTGTTACTCTTATTGAGTCTCTCCTTGAGTACAGGTTATTACCAAATGAACACACTTTTCTTCTTTCTCTGCTACTTATATTCTTGTTTGCGCCAAATCCATGAAAAGTGTAATTTTCTGATGATGTAGCCATATCAAGGCCATAAGATGCATAATCTTTGTGGAGAGGATTATCACAGCCAGTGTGCTCCACTCTTTGTTGAATGAGCTCCTCCATAAACACAATAGTTGGAGGTCTAAATCCATTGCTGGAAATAGCTCGGGTTTACTCCGTCAGTCAAGGAAGCTACAGCAAGAAATTGTGGAAGAGTTTCGCGAGGGAAAGGTAATTGTAGTTGAATCCCTTTTATCCAGGCTCTTGCTCACATGCAATTTAGTTTAGATGTTTGCTGCTGTCTGTGCAGGTGAATATCATTGTTGCAACGTCCATTCTTGAAGAGGGTTTAGATGTCCAGAGCTGCAACTTGGTCATCAGATTTGACCCTGCCCCAACAGTTTCCAGCTTTATACAGTCTCGAGGTCGTGCTAGGATGCAGAATTCAGATTTTCTGTTGCTGGTGGAGAGGTAATCTTTGTACTTGTTATGAAAACATCCTTGAAAAATTTGAGGAGATTTCTGAGAAATTTGTTATCCTCCTTTTCCCCTTGCAGTTCTTCCTTGTTTTGTTTTGTATATATGCATTTAAGAGATTAGCTACCGTCAAGGGTTCTGGTCTAGGCCATCCATTCCAGTATTGGGTCGACGTTGAGCCTCTATTATATCACATTGTTAACTCCTGTTTTGCCATATCCCCAGTGGTGATGCTTCTACATACTCTCGTCTGGGGAAGTTCCTTGCTAGTGGAGAGATTATGAGAAAGTTGTCTCTGAGCCATGCTTCAGTTCCCTGCCAAGCTCTTGATGATGATTTGTACAGTGAAGAGATTTATCGCGTTGAAAGCACCGGAGCAGTCATAACTCTTTGTTCCAGTGTGGAGATGCTCTACTTCTACTGCTCGCGACTCCCTTCTGATGGGTTAGTTGTATTAGACTATGCCATTTGCTTTGGCTATCGACATAAGATATCTTCTCGAGCTGTGATCAGCTACGTGGTCTGCTCTTTCACTTATTAAGATATACGATATAAAATGCAGGTACTTTAAGCCAATGCCAAGATTTGATATCGATAAGGAGATGGGCATTTGTAGAATTCATATGCCAAAGAGTTGCCCTGTACCACCTCTACGGCCCATCTGTTGGCCCGGTAACATTAATACACTGAGGAAAATAGCCTGTTTTGAAGCATGCAAGCAGCTTCACAGATATGGCGCTTTGACAGATGATCTCATTCCAGATGTTGTTGTTGAGGATAAACAGACAACAAGTACTGTCTTAATCTTACTTCAGTATTTTTTTACTTTTTCATATTTTACTAAATCTTTTAGTTTGTGAGAGGTCTTCGCACATTTTACATTTGTTTTTTACACACTTATGTGCTTCTATGGGTATTTTAGATGCCGAGAAAGAGCCATATGATGATGAGCACCCAGCTTACTTCCCTACTGAATTGGTTAATAGGCTCTCCAAGTCCAACGCATACCATTTCTATGTCATTCAATTATTGCAACAATTCAGTTACGATGTAAGAGTTCAGGGTCTGGTACTTGCTATGAGGAGTGAACTAGAGCCTGGTATTTGTTTCAAGTTACAAGCAGATAGGGGGATGCTGACTGCAAACTTCAAATATGCTGGGTCCTGCAGTCTCACAGAGGAGCAGGTGCGCTCTCACTGTATGTTAGTTATATATTGATATGCTTAAAGGTATAACAAAATTCTTTTTCTTTGGATTAATGGGTACTTAATTATGCAAATTGATAGAGGTATAGTGACTTTCTTGTATGAGCTTCATGATAAATCATAAATTGAAGATGAACAGCCGTACTCGCCCACTTAAGTTTTAGCTTAGAAAAAAGAGCAGAGATTTACTAATTAGAACATTGACAAATGTCATCTTCATATTCTTGTAAATTTAGAGAAACAATTATCAGATAAATCTATTCGTAGACAGTCATTCTTGTATTTATCCTTATCTTAAAGTTCTATGTTGACAGGTGAATTGTTGCAGGAAGTTTCAGAGCACTCTTCTAAGCGTGCTCGTGGAACATAATGTCACTAAATTGGTGGAAGTTTTAAATAGTTTCAACTCTGGGAATTCACCTGGTATCGATTATTTAATCCTTCCATTAAAGAGTGGATACCCAAATGAAGGCACAGTAGATTGGGAACCTGTCGCCTCTGTACTGTTTCCATCTGCAGAAGTTTCGAATAGTCCCAGTTCAGGCTCGAATGTATCGAATGAACACATCAAAGGCTGTTGCTTCCATGGCCGTTCATGTCTTGTAACCAAAGATGGACCAGTCTGCTCTTGCTTGCTCCAGAATTCTGTGGTCTACACCCCTCATAATGGCCGTATATATTGCATCTCTGGTTTCTTGAACAGTCTAAATGCAAATTCAAAATTGAATATGAGGGATGGAAGTAGTGTAACATATAAGCAGTACTATAAAGAGCGGTACGAGCTTCTTATCAACTCTCTTCTGTCTTTCGTAACTTTGAAAGTTTTACCATCAATGTGGCAGGCCTTTCCTCGGAGTATAGGATTTCATGGATGTTGAATGAATTTACAGGTATGGCATCAATTTGCGTTGTGAAGAACAGTCATTACTTAAGGGGAGACACATTTTTCAAGCGCAGAATTGTCTCTTCTGGGGACGGCTAAGAAAAGAGAAAGGTTTGATGTGCATCTCTCAGCCTGTTCGTCTTTTTTCATTACGCAGCTTCAACTTGATTTTTTACATTTTCCTGCAGAAGAGCCAAGCAAAGCGATGGTTGAGCTGCCTCCAGAACTCTGTCAATTGATAATTGCTCCAATATCAATCAACACAGTGTACTCCTATTCATTTGCTCCATCGATTATCCACCGCCTTGAGTCATTGCTTATGGCTGCAAATTTGAAAAGGATGCATTTGGATCATTGTGTACAAAATGCTGTTATCCCGACTACCAAGGTCTGTTTATCTAGTTGTTCCACTAAAAGCTGATAGAGATGCATATGCCGTGCTTGTGGTTCCATGTGAAAATTATTATTTTTACTAAATTTACGAACATATTGACATTATATTCAATTTCCGTCATTTGCATGCATGGCCCAAAAAAGAAAGTTGTGTGCATCTGTCAGTTAGTTTTGCTTCCTCTGGTGACACCGTCACTGGGTTTTCTTTCCATTTTATAATTGCTTGTGAAGGTTTTTGGTGGTTGCTTTTTTCACCTTTTCAGGTGCTGGAAGCTCTTACAACTAAGCAGTGCCAAGAAGAATTTCATCTGGAATCTCTGGAAACTCTTGGTGACTCTTTCCTTAAATATGCGGTCAGTCAACATCTATTTAAGTCCTATGGAAATCATCATGAAGGCATGCTGAGTATCAAGAGGGAAAGAATAACTTCTAATGCTGCACTCTGCAAATTAGGCTGCGAATGCAATCTTCCGGTACTTTTTTCTTCCCTTAATGTGTTGCAGTTGTTGCACCAACAAAGATCGAGTGCTCCTCTTTTCTAATTTCACGACTGTTTATCTTCTGTCATATAGGGATTTATTCGCGACGAACAATTCGATCCAAAGAATTGGATTATTCCCGGATACAAATCTCAGTCTCTCTTAAACGAGGAGTTTGTTTTCGGAAGGAAGATGTATGTGGTGGGGAAAAGGAAGATTAAAATGAAGAGAGTGGCGGACGTGGTAGAGGCGTTGATTGGAGCATATGTTAGCACTGGGGGAGAAACAGCAGGTGTAATGTTTTTGGATTGGCTCGGTATAAAGGTGGACTTTGGGGTCTCACCATATGAAAGGGGAAGCAGCTTAAACGAGAGCCTTGTGAACATAAAGCAATTGGAGGCCCTTTTAGGGTACTCATTTAATGATCCTTCTCTGTTAGTAGAAGCACTGACGCATGGTTCTTTCATGCTTCCAGAAATTCCGAGGTGTTATCAGGTACGTTTTGGTTGCCCCTAATATTTCAAATTTTCATTTATAACCCGTTTTACCTGTTGATATCAATTGGGTTGGTGATTCATTTTCTGCAGCGCTTGGAATATCTTGGTGACTCAGTTCTGGATTATCTAATCACGGTCCATCTTTACAGTACATACCCAAGGTTGTCACCGGGGTTAATAACTGATATGAGGTCTGCTTCCGTGAACAATGATTGTTATGCTCTCGCTGCAGTTAAGGTGGAATTGCACAAGCACCTTCTCCATGCCTCGCAGGCGCTGCATCGTGATATAGCCAACACCCTCGAGAACTCTGACAAGTTCGCATCGACAATTATGTATGGCTGGGAGTCTGAAACATCTTTTCCAAAGGTTAGCAAATAAATCACGCAAGTTTGCCATGCTGTGACCCATGTTTTATCGTCTCCTTGACTCTTTGATTGTTAATGGAATAGGTGCTTGGGGATATTATCGAGTCTCTTGCTGGTGCAATCCTGGTGGATTCGGGCTACAATAAACAGAAGGTGTTTGACAGTATTAGGCCTCTCCTGGAGCCACTGGTCACTCCCGAGACACTGCAGCTCCATCCAGTGAGGGAGCTGAACGAGATTTGCCAGAAGGAGAACTATACACTGAAGAAACCCACGGTGTCTCGGGACGACAACGGGATATCTGTAACAGTTGAGGTCGAGGCCGGTGGAAAAATATACAGGCACACTTCATGCGCTGACAAGAAGGAGACAGCCAAAAGAGTTGCCTCAAGAGCAGTCCTCAAGTCTCTTAAACAAGCTTCTGTGTGACGATATGAAGAAGACACGAAATCTGTTCGTAAGACCGGAAGATCAAGATTATTCTTTTTGTGCAGCATAATGGCCGATTGGCCCGATTCCTTCTCAATTCTCACTTGTCAATCGTGAGACTCATTAAACTGTGAAGCGGTTTTAAGCCTTCCATTTTTGCCCTTTCATATATAGTCAGATGGGCAATCTTTGTATATAAATGGTACGTATGGTGGTATAAAAATGTCAGTTTTTGGCTAGTATTATCGAATCGGATTTTAATTTCTTGCAACTCAAATGCTCCCTCTGCCTCCCCTTATATTCTGCCAAATCCTTCTCCTCTCTCCCCTCATAACTAACACCCTAACTAACTTTTGAATTGCCAGACCAGACTGGCCCTCACAGACTTAAGCAGATCTTGCGGTTTGGCTCAAGTTTTCTGAAAATTATCATATAATCCTTTCTTATTTTCACATTTGGCGCAAGGCACAAATATTTTCTTTTTCACCTGGTAGTCGAATGTTCGATTCTAGACAGTGCCACGCTGCACCAGTCAATGTCCATCGGTGCACATCGTGGTGCTTGCTTAGGATCGGCACGCTCAATTTTGCTTGAAGTTTGAGCTCTTTGGTCTGACTCGGTTGAATTCAAGGTTGCCGTTGGGGTGGTTATGAAATTGGATGAAACTCCATGGTTCATTTTGGTGTAATGTAAACATTCTGGGGCCAAAACTTCTTAATTTAAAAATTCAGGGTCGAAATTGAGACAATTCGCGGGAGTTCTATCCAGAAGGGATCGATTTTTTTCAGCCTCCCCCTCGTTCTGTAGAACTCTTTGCTCTGCTCTGCTGCTGGACGATGGCCATGGAGGTTCTTCTTCGGCCGATCAATGCAGCGGCGGCGGCGGCGGCTCTTTCTCCAAAACCGCCGTCTCTACGCTACTCTGTTCATAGACAGCACCAAAGGCTTGCCTTCCGACATCTGAAATCCTCACTTCATGTTCCATACAACTTCACCACTCCTCTATCGTCATCTCCTCCTTCCCGTTCTTCTGGTATGTCCACTTCGTTCATATATTCTCTTCTTCCTTATCGATTTTCTTGACTTCCTGTCCTTAGTGAAACTTCTGCGTCCGTACAAAATCTTCCTTTGACAACCTTCCTAGGAGATTGTCGCCTTTAGTAATGAATCTGCTATCAGCTAGTAAGCTTTTTGTTTCGTGATGGAACTTTGAATCAGCTATTCATTCAGTATCCGAGAGTCAGGTGAGCGAGGAGGTCGCCTCCGACACCAGAGAATGGGCGCTACAAGGTACAACTTTTAGCTCCTATGCGAGCTTCATTCTAGTCTTTTCTGCATAGGATGCTATGAATTTGTTAAGAGGCTTAGCTGAATGTGCCTTGAGGAATTAAACTTTGATTCATGGAAGTTATTCAAATGTTTCCTTTTGAGCTTGAACCAGTGGAATTTTGACTTGACCTGTTAGAGTAAGTTTGCAGATTTCTATTCCTTAAGAAAGGATGTGGAGACCATCTCAAGTCGTGTCGAAGAGATAAGGGCATCTGCTGGTCTCGAGCAGTTGGAGAGAGAACTTGCAGATTTGGAGTCGAAAGCATCCGACAGCGCCCTCTGGGATGATCGTGCTAAGGCTCAAGAAACTCTTCTGGCTCTCGCAGATGTTAAAGAAAAGATAAAACTGCTTGCTGACTTCAAAACCCAGGTCCTCATATAGCCTTTCTCCCCGCGTAAATGAGTCTTACATTTTGTTAGGAGTTGCCTACACAGTTATTACGGCGAGAAGTATGAAGATGCTGATAAGTTCATGCTTTGAGATTATTGGGCTGGGCTGGGGGTGCATGATCAGTGTTCTGAACTTCTGCAAATCAATGAGAACTATTTCTAGTTTTAGCATTGAATTTTCCCAGTCGCCCTTTTTACACGTAAAGTAACTGATGCAGGTTGAAGATGCAGAAACAATTGTTAAGTTGACAGAGGAGATGGATGCCATAGATGGTGGGCTTCTTGAAGAGGCGACCAACATTATTAAAGAACTGAACAAGGCATTGGATCGGTTCGAGTTAACCGAGCTTCTCTCTGGTCCATATGACAAAGAAGGTGCTGTTATTGCCATCACAGCTGGTGCTGGAGGTACCGATGCACAGGTATATCACTGGTTGTTGCACTGTTTCGTGTTTATCGGCTCAGGAATAGTTTTCTACAGCCGACTTATGAAATGTCCTTGTATTTTCTTTACTGCTAGATGTAAGTATCTTTTGATCAACTCCAGTGCAGGATTGGGCTGACATGCTTCTCAGGATGTATGTGAGATGGGGAGAGAAGCAACGCTATAAAACAAGGGTAGTTGAGAAATCCATGGGAGAAGAAGCTGGGATCAAATCAGCAACTATTGAACTTGAGGGGCGCTATGCTTACGGGTACTTATCAGGTGAAAAGGGGACCCATCGTATAGTCCGGCAGTCCCCTTTCAATGCAAAAGGTCTTCGTCAGGTACCTAAGTCATGGATTTCTTCCTTGACTTCTATAATCTTGATCATTTGTTTAGAAGTGTTCTCTGATGAAGTGGAATCTGAAAATGCAGACAAGCTTTTCTGGAGTTGAAGTAATGCCTCTTCTTCCTGAAGAATCAATGGATGTAGAAATTCCCGAGGAGGACTTAGAGATTAGTTTTTCGAGGGCTGGTGGAAAAGGAGGTCAGAACGTGAACAAGGTCGAAACAGCTGTTCGGATTACCCACACACCAACCGGGGTCACTGTTCGCTGCACAGGTTTTGCTTCAAAATCTTCCTTGTAATTTCGTATATTTGTCTCTCTTTACAGCTCTTTTTTGAAGGTATCTTTTTTCCTTCTGGAAATAATGCAGAGGAGAGATCCCAACTAGCGAATAAGATAAAGGCGTTGAGCCGCCTGAAAGCAAAGCTGCTGGTGATAGCGGAGGAGCAGCGAGCCTCTGAGATAAAGCAGATAAGGGGGGACGCGGTGAAGGCAGAGTGGGGTCAGCAAATAAGGAACTATGTGTTCCATCCATACAAGCTCGTCAAAGATGTGCGGACCGGATACGAAACATCTGATATCACATCCGTGATGGACGGTGATCTGGTGCCCTTTATCAAAGCTTACCTCAGATACAAGTACACAATGTCCTCCACGACCGAAAACTTGAGATGATGTATTTAGTTAAGTTTGTACGAGCTGAGCTTATATGAGCGGAAACAATTGTCCTTGTAGTGTTTATTTGGTTCTTGAGATGCTTACATGTAGCTGTAATTTGATTCAAGAGAAAGTTTTGCTTCTAGTAAAAAATCCATACCGCAGTCACATGAATGAGAACGACCAATCTTGCAGTCACATAGACGAGTGTGCTGCAGTAGACTAAAGTATGCTGCAATTCTAAGAGTTCCGAAAGGCTGAAAACTTCGTCGGTGAATGGAGATTCTTTTTCTTTAAGAATAATCATTCAATATAAGACACCAGTTTAACTATCCTGTTCAGAGTGTTTAACGCTTCTGAAACCGAAGCAAAATATGACATACACGAACTATTCTTGTACTTGTCCTATCAACATGAAGATCTCTTGAAACCGTAGAGTGGACAGGCAAGTTGTTCAGTGCTTACACACAGTTCAAGCTGCCTTCTTATTTCCAAAGAGTAAGCCCAGAGAGTAAGTGTTGCCCTTCTTTGCAGCAGCCTCGACTCGGTTCTTACCGATCTACAAAACCAGTTCCACCAGGATTGTGAATAATTACATATCCTACTCTGTGAAAAAAAAAAAAAACTTGGGAGAAGTGAATCGATCCGTTGAGGATATATGTACCTTGTCCATGAGCCAGAAGCCAATAGATGGCATGTATTGTACCAGATACATCACAGCTAGCACAGGCTGAAAAAGTTACACCATAAGATTGTGCACATTATACAGTAATGGCTCGCCTAATATGCATTTACAAGACTCTTCAGTAGTCTCATGAGTTGATATCACCATGACTTTGAAGGTGAAGAAGTCTGCTCTTATAAGTGTATGAAGTTAAAAATATTAAATTTGAGAGAGTTCTGATCTCAATAGAATCATGTCAAGATGCTTGTTTGTTTATGCAATTACTTCGTGTATGATGCCCCCACAAAAGTCTGCATAATCAAATATTGACATGATGGAAAGCATTTAATGGGGAGATTTCACTAGCTAAATGCAACACAATCAATTTAAAAGCATCGATCGGAATTATGCTATTTCCAATGACACATACCTGGTATGATATCCAAGCTTCCTTTAAGCCATGGGATGCAGCAATTATTGTCAGTTCCGCACACCTTTGAGATGATAAACGCTTCTATACATGAGAAAACAGAAATGTTTCTATTAGAGCAGTATAACCTTCAGCTGAAGAGAGCAGGTGCAGGTCTTGTTTCAGAAATGTAATGCTCTACAAGTGGCTGATATTGGAGGAAAGCTGAATCCCTCAGGAAAAGAGACATATCAATAAGCTCTCTATTTACTTCCTAGGGAGGAATTGAAATCACCTCAAGTGAGCCCTTCTTTCCCGAATCTGTGGCTCCAGTTGACGTCTCTATTGGTCCAGGACAAACAACAGTCACCTTGATCCCTTTTTGGCAGAGCTTTCAGTTGAAATAGTAAGCCCATGAATGTAAGCAGACTGAGGGGGAAAAAGCACAAGACACTTCTGTCAAGCAAGGAATAGAGGAAGCACCTCCGAACGCAAGGTATGAAAGTATCCGTTCAGAGCAAATTTTGATGCTGAATATACAGCTTGACCAGGTGCCGGTGTTTTTCCAGCAGCACTACTCATCTGCAGCAATCAAAAGGCAAATCTATTAGTCAGGAGAAAAAGGATGAAACAAGGGTTTAAATTCTCAACAGGCACATTATAACTTAGAAGCTGCATAACAAGTGAATCATTGGCGACTGGTCTAGTTGACAAGATTCTCTTGAATGTTTATCTCACAAAACTTGACCAGTACAGGCTCAAAGAGTCATCTGAGAAAATAACAGGAGCCAAAACTTACTACATTTGGAAATGAGTGCATCAAAGATACATATTATAGATCTATAACCACAGATAAGGAGGAAACACTGACACATACCACAACAAATTGACCGCTCCCACGCTTAAGCATATAGGGACCCAAAAGTCGAGTCAATGAAATTGTACCCAGAACATTGATGTGGAATGTCGCCTTATCATACAAGTGTAATAGTTAGTTGATATGAAACGGTAAAAAGAAACAAGAAAGATTTTGCATAATAATCAAGAGCAGGGTGACACTTGAGAACATATGCTCATGGTTAGAATATAACCATGAATTGATGAACCGACAAACATATATACTATGTACCTTAAGGCCTTCTTCTGTTACATCCAAGGCTGTTGTTTTCTGCCAAAAGAATAGATACATTGGTTAGAGCAGACCAAATATTTGCTCAAAATAGATAGTTGTTATTGCCCTCTCGCCACTTTAGAAGAGAGACATTTCAAAGGAAGTCAAACAGAACCAGGGGGGAAACAAAAACAGAAAACATAACAAAGTTTGTTCTGGGGCAGATCTATACACTTGCAGACTACTTTTACACTACCAAACTGCTGAGGTCATAATGGTCTTGCTCAGACTTCCCCAATAATAGAATCATCGACAAAATTTTCATGCTATTGCAGAATTTTCCACATGCGCAAAGCAAAGCAAACCAATTACACAAAGGAACTGAAACTATGAACAGAAGGGAGCTATGTCTACCCAAAAAAAGAGCTAGCAGTTGAAACATATTATGGAAAAAGACAAAACACACCTACAAAAGTAAAACAAAAACAGGCAATACGGATAAGACATTGCAAGAAACTCTTGATTCCATAAATCGAAAGAAAGGACAGAGACAGAAAGTTTAGCATCTTCATCCAGGGAAGTTTATTTTTTAACTTACAGGGCGCTCGAAAGCTGCATTATGAATCATGATATCAACACCGGAATCAGGGAAAAGTGACACTGCCTTCTCTACAGCATCCCTAAGAGAGTCTTCTCCAGAAGCCAAGTCCAATGGTAAGATTTTCACCTGGTCAGGTGCATGTTTACCTGCAGTGACGCAGCTGCCATATAATCAATGAATCAAAAAGAAGATAATAAGACTGCTCATCCAACTGCCAGGAGAGACATTTACCAGTAAGTCGGCTCTTGACGCGCTCCAGCTCAGCTTGGTTACGAGCGGAGAGTATGAGTTTTGCACCCAGAGTTGCTAGTTGCTTTGCTAGAATCTCGCCTTTACGCCCGACAATTAAGAAGGGTAATAAGAACAGCGGAGCACAACACGTAAAAGAAACGATTCACAAAATCAACTGACAGGAATGGAATGGAGTAGCTCAAGCAGACAAAAAATCATCCATAAAAAGAAATCAAAGCTGGTTTTGTTGTTCAAAGCTCAGGAAATGCTTGTTCCACTTACCAATTCCACGACTTGCCCCGGTAATCCACACAACCTGTTCCACAAGCAAAAGCTAGTCACACAAACACAGACAAGTATGTACATGTGTATGATGTCAGAGTGGCAAAAGAAACAGTTTCAAAAAAAAAAAAAAGCTGCCTTTGGGATGAATTACAGTTCATGTGAAAGAGTTTTTGCGAGTGGGGGACATGCCTTATCTTCGATCTCTTCACGCTTCACATGCCGCTTCGACATCAGAGTGAAGTCCCCTGCCAACGTTCATCAGGTAAAACAGGTGAGTGACGGAGCGGGTGCATGTGATGTCGTTATTGCCAAATTGGGTGTCATGAAATCGGATTTTCACCTTCAGCAGTAACGAATCTAAGCAACAGAGCGAGGACTGCAAATGACAGCAGGCCGAGGAGGATGAGGGACAGCATCGTGTTCGTCCGAAGTCGCTGCCGTGTCCGTCAAGAAGGCTGATCGAAGTAAAGGAAGCTCGATAGGAACTACAGCATGGGATTTGCAGTGGAGTACAGTTGCAACCAGTTCTTCCAGTCCGCCATGACCTTTGATTCCATGCGAGCTGATGAAAGCTAAGCTTCGACGGATTTACCGAAGAAACTACCGGACAGGCCCAGCCCAACCCTCCATGGACGGTGGGCCTAAACGCAAAGGGAAGAAAAGAATAGGGACTAAAAAGTATATTTACGAAACTTGCTATGTCTACTTTCCACAGTAGAAGGCAGCAAACTGCCGCTAGGGAGGAGAAAGCGAACGCCTTTCTGCGCAGAACGAGGGACGAAGCGATGGAGAAGCTTAATCTGCTGCGGCTGCTGCTGTTGGGTCTCGCGGTGGTGTTGGTGGGGCTACGGCCGTCGACGGCGTTCCAGTCGGACGAGCTCCTAGTAGAGGACGAGGAATTCGGCCTCGAAGGCTCCGCCGCCGATATCCCTTATGCTCGGCCGTCGGCCCCCACCCCTATCCGGAGGAGGTCCTCGGATCCGGATTCCGACTCCAAGATCCAGTTCACCCTCGAGCACGCCTTCGGAGACTCTGATTTCTCTCCCGCCGGCACCTTCTCCGCCCGCCTCAAGACCTGGAACCACGGCGGCCAGGTTTGGATCTTCTCCCTTCCCGATCAGCAAAAATTCTACTTTCCATTGATCGCCGGAATTTGGAGCTCGATTCATACCTTTAAAGGAAAATTCGATTCTTTTATGTCAAATTTACGGATCTCTGTCGTTGTTTATACATATCGAAAAGCCGAACATGCTACTTTGCTAAATTGAGCTGTTGCTCTGATCTCTGTAGACGCTTACGAAGCTGCGGTTCTCGAGGAATGCTCTCACTGAGGCTGAGAAGGAACCTTTTCAGGTGACTTTCGACCCTCCTGAATCATTCTGCTCTTTGTTGATGCAATTGCAGTTTGTAGTGATCGATGTTGTTGTTGTTATTGCAGAAACTGCTGCAAGGCGATGACTTCTATAGGATAAGATTGCCTTCCGATGTTTTAAGCCCTCCCGGGAGAGATTACATTGCGTCCTCTGTCAAAGCGGTAACTTCAATCGGGATCCTATTTCCATTATTGCCTTGATATCTACCGATTACGTTGTTGAAGTAGCAAACAGCTGCTTGTTTCATCTAACGTACTGATCATGCTCTCCATATAGTACTGAATTCCATTCGACTATAATGCGATTGCTCTAGATCTTTAGGATATAGCTCTATCAGTTTTTCATGTATATTCGGAGGAAGCATAACAAGATTCTTTCGATGGATCTGCTTTTCTTTTTTCCCTTCTCCATGGTTCCTGCCTTTTTTGGTAATGAATGCATGAACTAACATTCTCCTGGGATGTCAGAGATGTCTTCCGCGTGATGGATTGGACGAGCATTTTGTTATACACATGGTAATATTAACACAACTATGCCACTAGTTGAAGATTATAGTCCTTTTTTTGCTTCCAGTAGAGGATCATAGTTGCTGTTGATATAATATTTTCATCCATTTTTTTCCATTTCTGTGAGTGCTTTTTGCAAGAACCAGCAAGATTCTATACTCTTTTACCAGCTCGAATCCATCTACTGATGTTGCAGGAAGGTGTTAAATTATTGGCTGTCAATTATGGTGCACCTGGGGCATGTCCATATCCACGTCAATTGAAACTTGTGAGCAGCTGTTTCTTTTCTTCTCTTAGTATTCGGCTTCAGTTGGACCACTTTCTACGAAATCTTTTTGTGTCTACCTCCAACCTTAATGACAGTTGCAGTCTAAAGTGTTATTGTGATGCATTACAATCCCATTGAAATAGGATTGTCAACATTTTGATTTCGGTAGTGTGTAAAAGTTCCATTCCAAACACGTCGAGATCATTTCTAAATCCTGTTATGCGTTTCTCTGTTTCAGCCATCAAAGTGGGCTTTTAATTCACATACGGTCTTGAAGAGCAGCGAGCAAGCACAGAGGTATAAAAATTGTGTCGTTCATTCTTTACTACTGTTTAGTTTGGCTGCATACACTTTCTTTACATTTTGTTCAGTGCTATCAGTTCAACAGATGGTTCAACTTTGGTGTATTTCAATATTTAATTGTTTAAGAATCTCCGTTGATTAGCAAGGCATTTTTTTACTGGAAGAAGTAAGTCTATTGTTCCATGACATTATCATATGTGCAAGTAACTCGAATGCCTCTGTCTGACCTCGGACATACTGCTTCAGTTCATTCATTCCTTTAACTGCGGTATTTGGCACATGTAGAACTCCAATATTTACTGAAGAGATTACAGTTGGCGAGAATGGAGAGGTTGGAGTTGCACCGCCACCAGAGAGGTCCTTCTGGGCTAAATATGTGAGCAATGTTATTATTATTATAATTTTTTTCCCCCTGTCATCTCCATCAAACTTTATTAGTGCTAAATTTTTTGTGCATTTGTTGGTGCTTCAGTGGATGTACTTGATCCCCCTCGGACTCATAGTAATGAATGCCATAACCCAAGCAATGAACATGCCTGAGGAGCAGGCAGGCGCTCAAGGACAACCGGGTGGAGGGGCAGCCCAGCGAGCTCCAAGTTCGGCGGTGAGAAGAAGATGATGATGATGGCGACCGTCTGTTTTTTGAGATCATGTGAAACTTGCTTAAGGTCATGAATGGAGCAATACCATCATTTGCTGTCATTGGAGTCCATACTTTCAGATAGTTCTGATTTTGTTTTATCATTGGATCCGGTATAAGAAGCATATGGCATGGTAATATGGATCCAGTGGAACTTATGACTTCTGGTGGAGCTGAATCTCCCGTGTAGCAAATGGCTTCTAACTAGGATTCCAGGTTCAGGGAGTTGGTCTGTGTTCTTTTAAGCACTTCAGATTGTTAGGTGTATACTTCTAATGATTTATTACGATCCATTGTGCCCGGGCTCTTTGATTATTAAAGATATCCATCAGTACGGCCACAAGGTTGGATATTGAATATTCTCCTTCCCGGATTACACCGCCCATTGCTAACAAATGACTGGTCAAAATAGCCAATTCTCTGCATCACCTTGTTGCACCGTATTCAGATTGTAATAGCAATCGCTGTCAATGAAAGAAACCTCGTGATAAAGGCAGAAGCAAAGACCAGTATACAGGAAAGCCTTGCTCATCAGAAGTGACAGGGGAAGAATGGAAACTGCTTCCTCATTTACATATTTGATCAACCTCTTGGCAAGTGATTCATTTTGTCAGTGTAATATCCAACCACGTTTTACTCCGCATTCAGCAACAAAATGATGCAAAATGCAGCAACAAAACGTACGCACATACGCGAATAAAGCACGTTCGATACAACAAATGCATGTCAATATATGGAAAACCACTTCCATGAATAGACATACGCAGAGGAAAGTTTTTACTATCTTTAGCAAGGGTGGTGTTATGCGCTTGCTGAACACATTACAGTAACCTGGAGTTTGGAGCATTACCGAGTAATCTATGTAGTGGTAATCTCATTGCCACTAGATAGATTACCACCTTTAAAATTACCAGTAATCTGACATCGACGCGTTTTGGCAAGTCCGATATAGACTATCTATATCGATGGTAATCCGATACGAAACTGAACAAAATTACCAACACACCCCTTTCATATCTTCCTCCTGCAAACACCAGCCAACCCAAGAACCTCCTCTGGCAGCCTGCCTCCACCCGCGCCTCTGCCATCATCTTCTTCCTGCTCTTCTTCCCAAGTGCAGACTGGGGGTTCAGATCGAAGCCCTCGAGCTTCTTCCCGCCATCACCATCTTCTTCCTCTTCTGCCTCAAATTGTAGCTCGAAGACTTCGAATCGAAGCTGGAAGGCTTTGGTTGAAACCTCTGTGCTTTGATTTCAAAGCTCAGAGTCTTCAATCGAAGCCTTCGAGCTTCTATTTGAAACCCAAGTTACCAGACAACTCTGTTAGAATCAATCTCCCGAACCTTAGAGCACTCGAACAAGATCCACCCGACAACCAGGAAGAGCTTTGCATTCTCCGATCAGGTTAGCTGAAGCAACTAAGTATACGTTCTCTGAACGAGTGGCTAGGGCTCCTGGGGAGACGCTGGTCACTGTAGAGGCCAGGGTTTCGGGCTGATGGAGGAAGAAGATGAAGGCATTTTCGGGTAGAAATTTCCATCTTGGTGGCAATCCACATCGACGCACCTCCCTAGTCAATGTGGATTTGGTGGTAATGTAGATTACCGGTGTAAGATAGATTGCCAGTTGAACCTTGTCACCAAACAAGGTAATGAGTGGCCGAGTAATTTAAACACGAGATTGCTGGCAATCCTTGTTGGATAACTCATACCAAACGCCCTCTAACTGAAAGGTTTTGAGCTAAGGGCATTTCGTATCAACAGTATGGCAAGCTTGCGACGAACTAAAATGGGACAATCCGGAGAGCAATGAGCTAATTCCATCCTTTCAGCTTAGAATCGTCAAATACGAGAAAAATCATCAAAACCATAAGATAGGCCAATGAAGTTCAATTTGTAATAAAATGCAAAGTAACAATAGAAAACCAAAATTTTCTCCTCAACGTACAACAACTAAGGCAGGGCATGCCAAGGAAATTGATTCAACCTTGATACAGTGAGGACAGGACATTACTTCTTTGATTTGCCTTTGGACTTGGAGCTCACCTTTCCATAGGCCAAGAGCCTCTGGTGTGACAACTTAAGTTCTGCTTGGTGTCTTCTTCTCCTTGCTTTCCTGGACAAATTGCTCATATCTCCATCTGGCATGTTCACTGGTGCTTTCCCATCTTCACCAGCATCGGTCAATGGTGCTGATGGCCCAGCATCGTCTCTGGGTCTCTTCCTCTTATCCGACTTGTGCCTCTTAGACGGTCCTTCTTTGAGAAGCTCCTTTTTCTTCATCTTGAGGTGGTACCTCTGGCTGTTAGGCACCTTCCACTCCTTCTCACGGAAAGGAGCAATCTTCTTCAAGGAAACATACTGATTCAATTCTTTGTCATCCATCATTAAGATCTCTGCAGTGCTCAACCCGTATCTGTTTGGCTTGATCTTTGCATACTTGAACCTCGTCTTCAGATCTCCGATGGTGTCCTCATAATCCAAGTTGTAGTATTCCTCCATCAATGCCTCTTTAGCCCTCTTGATGAGCGACAGTTTTCTTTTCCTCTTCCGCTTGCCTTCCTCAGAAGCTCCGGTTTCTCCATCCCCTCCGTTATTCCCATCGTCTCCTCCTTCATCCTTACCATCTTCACTCGCGCCACTACCACCATCTTCGCTACCATCATCGTCTCTTCCTTCATCTTTATCATCTTCACTCGTGCCACTACCCCCAGCACTACCGCCATCATCACCAGCTTCAGCATTTTGCTTTAACATTCTCTCTCGGGCAGCTAAGAACCCATCACCCGACCCAGGGACATCCCAACCTTTCGGCAGTCTGAGCAACTCGTCCTCTTTCTCAAAGTCGGGTTTTTCAATGTCTCCGTCTTCATCCCTATCACTGCCAAAGTCGGGGTCCAAGTCTTCAGCCTCATAGTACTTTTCATCAAACACTTTTTTCATCATCCTGTCGTACTCCTCCGGATCAAACTCATCATCCAAATCATCTCCAAGCAAGAGGCAGTCATTGTCATCAGCAATCCCAGAAATCTGCTTAAACTTCTGGAGCTTCTCCTTGATCTCTTCTTTCTTCAAATTCTTCAGGTGCTTCAGCTCCTCCTTCCTCTCCATCTCAGCAATCTTCATCCTTTCCTCCTTCCTCTGCCTCTGCCTCTTCCTCGCGGTTTCCTTCAGCCTCACCGACCCCTCCACATTCCTCGAGTGTCCCAAAACACGATCATCCTCGACCTCCTCATGCCGATAGTTTGTCTCATAATCCTCCTGCTTCTCAACCTCTTCCTCATCCTGCAACAACTCGTCCAGCTCCTCCTCATCGGCACGCCCCTTCTCCTTCTTCTTATCCTTATCAATCCACATCTTCTTCAGAAAGTAGTCCCTTAGGAACATCTTATGCTCATCCAAACCCTCATCTTCCCCGAAATACTCATTCAGCTTCTTCTGAAACTCGGCAGTTTCACCATGTCCACCCTCAACTCCCTCGTCTCTCTTCTTCACGGTGAGGAAATCCCCATCTCCGACATCACTCTCCGCTGCCTCAGCCGCTTCCAGGAAAGCCCTCTTCAGCTCCTCCTGCTCCTCATTGTAAGTCTTCTTCCGCACGCAACCCCCTTGCTCATCGTCATCATCGAATTCCGGGCCTCCCTCGATCAACTGCTTCGCTACAACATCCTTCAAGTACATCTTCCGCTTCTGCTTCGATTCACCTCTGCCCTCTTTCCCATCATCCTCACTCTCACTCTCCCCATCGGACTTGAACAGAGTGACGTCCTTCTGCTTAAGACTAGGGTCCTGCTTCTTAACCTTGATTAGGGCATCGAAGAACTCCAAGTCTCCCTTGCTGGGCCCAGTCTCGTCGGCATCGTCGCTCTCCTCATAGGAGGAGGAGCTATCTTCAGAATCCAAGGAAGACGAAGAGTCTCCAATGACGCCCTTCTGCTGAAGCTCCTGGAGGCGATGGAGATCCTCGCGCTTCTTGTTGTGCTCGAACCGGCGAGCATACTCTTGGTTGATCTCAATCTTCGAGATGTCATCGGCGTCAGGGTCGCCACCATCGAAAAGCTTCAACCCCATTGATGCCCACGGTAAAGCCTGCTCGTGAAGAAGTCCGCTTCAGAGGTCGGAGGAATTGCAGAGAGCCGCCGCCGTCGCCACCACTCTCTTTGCTTGATAGCTCTGACGCACGCCCTATGGGGTTTCTAATGGCGGCCGCCGGAAGGAGGAGGACACTCAACGGGTAGTTGGATGGGTTTGGATTCAAGAATCAGGCCCATTGGGTATACATGGTCCCATTGGGCCTAATGGGCTTTTAAATGGTTATGGACTCTTCCTTTTTTATTATATAACAAAAAAGGTATTTAACCGCATCGCAGGTCATTGCACCGGAGCACAGCGCAGTTCCACCATCCATAAAGCCGTCTGTTTCATGCTGCGTTTGGTTTTAAAGTAGGATTTTAAAATTAGATTTTGATTTTAAAAAAGAGTGGTATAAATGGGACATATCATTTAACTTTGTATGAATTATTTTATTAAAAAGTGGTATAAAATGGAGCCCACTTTTTGACTTTATATGAATTATTTTGTTTTGTTGTTGGTAAAAAATTAGATTAAAATTGTAATTTTAAAATCACATTTGCAAACCAAACAAGCTAAATTAGCGGAAGGACTACCGGGCGACAATGGGCTAATTAATTTTCAAGATAAGGGGCGAGAGTCGACATGGATTGTGGTTAAGAGCAAAGTCCATCATCGGATCGGAGCCGTTTGATTTTTGAATCGACGAAAACTTCACCTTACGACTTCAGCCACAACCCTCCACAGTAAATTGTTGACAGTTGATTGAAGGGAAAGATCTCGATTTTGTTGGCTATAGCTAAAAATCTATCTTTTTTATTATTTGTTGAAGGTTTGCCGTTGGCCTTTCAATTCTAAGAATACCATTGTTATTCCAAAAGCACTTAATTTGAACTCATAAATATAGCATATACAAAACGGGGAATGAACAATGCGGGTGAGGAGCGGATAGATAAGCCTGCTCTAATTAATTTACATGTCGAGAACATTGTCTAAGCCTTGGTCAAGAATCTGAGCTCAACGACGACATAAAAGATATCAGATGTCAGCAGAGGCCCTTGAGTTCCCGGATAGTAGTGTCAGAGGATTTTGGTAACATACATAGGGAAGACAGTTCGCCAGTAGCAATCTTCACTCCGTCGTCACACTCTTTGCAAGATTCCGAGGCTGATCAACATTGTATCCTCGGAGGACTGTAAGATGATATGCCAGCAACTGCACTCAAAAGTCGAACAAATGTTAGCTGGCTTTCCTTTTTGTCCATAACAGAAGACACTTTCCTCGGTGAGCCATAACTAATTAGTTTAGTACTATTATGAACTATCCGAAAACAAGAAACTGTCACATCAAGTTTCACCTGCAATGGAACGATATTGATCACAGGCTGAAGACAATCCTCAACTTGAGGAACTTCAATCACGCGGGAGGCTCCCCCAGGGCAGACTGATGCAGCTCCCCCTCTCGAACACATCACAATTAGGCGCCCTTTCCGAGCATGGAGCTGTTGAATAACTGACTGTTGCTTACTGTTCACATTTTGATCAGTTCAGCATGAGTAGGAGGCGACACTTCAATTTCTAAAACTATGGGTGCCACAGGAGAAACTAACCTGAAGCAAGAATCATGGGTAGCAATCACGATTATTGGGAGGTTCTCATCAACTAGAGCCAACGGACCATGCTTCATTTCACCAGCCAGTATTCCTTCTGTGTGCATCAGTGCCACCTCCTTCACTTTAAGAGCTCCCTCGAGAGCCGTGGCATAGTTGTATCCTCTGCCAAACATGAGCAGTGATTGCTCTGCAACCAGCTGTGAAGCAAGATCTCTCATTTCCTGATTGAGCTTCAGCACCTCTCTCACTTTGTCTGCCAAAAACCGAAAGAAGGATATTATCAAATCCACAGTCAAACTCCCTCAGCAAATAGGAGGTAAAAAATGAACATGAATTTACAAGACATGACTGGAAGGACATACTGGGCAGGTCAAATAGGCCATCAATGATGGCCTCTCTTCTCGATTGGTTGGAGATTGTGTTGCCTCCAATTGCCAAGGCTAACATGGCCATAACTACTATCTGACTTGTGTATGCCTGTTGAATACAAAGATATGAGTAAACCAGTCCACTAACGAGATAAGAAAGAAGCGTATTCGTAGATTACAATATGGAAAGAATTTTAATCCATTACCTTTGTACTTGCCACACCGATCTCACAACCAGCATTGATATGAACACCACAGTGTGTTTTTCTGGCAATTGCACTGCCAACAGCATTTGTTATGCCGACACACAATGCCCCGTTGTCGAGAGCATATTCCAATGCATTTAAAGTGTCAGCTGTTTCACCCGATTGACTGACGAAAACTGCTGTGTCTTCTCTGTATATAGGACCCTTCCTATCCAAGAGATCGCTAGCAATTTCCATTGTAACCGGTATACCTGTTGGTTACCATAGCATGTAGCAAAAGAAGAGAGGGTATACAAGAAGTTTTAGAACACGAACTTGTCAATTAGAAATTGTTTCTTTATTTGCCAAAGTGCTAAGAAACATGAAGCCACTTGCCTGAAAGTTCCTCCAAGATTGGCCTTGCTGCCAGAGCAGCATTGTAGCTGGTACCACACCCAATAAAAAGAATCCGCCTGCTCCGTCTGATCGTCCTCAGGTGATCTTTGAGTCCGCCGAGGAGAACATTCTTACCATTGGAGGAGCCTCCACGTATAAGCCTTCCCCTCATTGTGGTGTTAAGGGATTCAGGCTGTTCATGGATTTCTTTCTGCATGTAATGCTTATAAGTTCCTTTGTTTATCTGTTCAACCTCCATCTCAAGAACAGATAGCGCACTTTGCACTGATGTAGATCTACGAAGAACACCACCACTTCTCCCCCTATCACTGCTGAACTTTAAAATAGATACTCTTCCATCCTGGTGCAATTACCATAAACAGTAGAAACTGAATCAATTACTTCTATTGCAGAAAAGATGGTCCCTTGAAGAAAATTATATATATAAGAATAAGATAAAACCTACAGATATATATGTTCATAAATATATATCTATATATATATATATGTATGTATGTATGTATCCCCAAAATCAGACAAAGCAGAGATAACACTTTGTTTTGAAATAGTGAGACCATTTGCCCTTAAACAGATTTGCAAAGACCCATTCCAAGTCTAGAGCAGTTATAAATTGTTGAACATTGCTTTGAGGAGCACAGTGGACTGTGGGGGAGGTTCATAATTTTTAAAGAGCCCCACCAAGGGTACAGATCAACAAGATTAACAGCATACTCTTTTAACTACATTCCAAGCATCCATTGCCGAGAAAGCATATACCACCCAAGACGATTGTCACGGCTCACAAAGGCCAAAGCCCCACTTTAAGTCATCTCAAACGAACAGAAACTATACCCAAAAGAAAGACAGAAAAAAGAAGGCAAAAAAGAATTACCTTGAGATGAACTAACTCATCATCTTGAAGCCGCAAAACTCTTTTTGTGTGTTCCACCAGAGCACTCTCATCACTGGATAAGAAGAGTTCTTTGGGATTCCCGTTGCTAGAAGAAAACCCACCGTCATCATCTTCAGCAAATTCCTGACAATAGCATCAGCAGACGCGTATCTGTGTAAGCAGAACTTGCTTTGACATGCAGAAGCACTAATGAACTGCCATGCATCAAGAGCCAAGCTTTCAGAACAAGCATTATATTTTTCTAGGTTTTGCTCATGCAAAACTTACTTTGACACCAAGAATAAGTGGGCTACCACGTTTACATGCAACCAATTCGTTGGGGTAATGTTTGCTCTTGAATATAAGGGCATATGCTCCTTCAAGGTGCCGTAAGACTTCAATCACAACTTGACTGAATGTGGCAGCCTGTCCACCTGCAATTCAAGTAATACGACCTCCAAAATCAAAGTCATCCCAGACTGTTCTCCAGCACACATCAAACAACCGATGCCCTTTCGAGACGAAGAATTAAGCACCAGATTGAATCGTGTTCATAGACCCTCAGCATCCTTGTAATTTTAGAAAATAATGGAATTGGCTGTACCTTCACCTTCACTGGATTGGTCAAAAATGTATTTGACAAGTTTGGGAATAACTTCAGTATCTGTTTCAGACTCAAAAGTGAACCCATGGCGGAGCAACGTCTCCTTCAAGACCTGAACAAGTGAACATGAAGAAGAGTATCTTGGAATAAATGACTTTGCCGTAACAAGGATCTCATGAAAACTGATGTTGCATGCCGAGACTACTGAATGCGAAGGGAGGCGGCATTTAGACCTCGTCTGTACCTTGTGATTCGTAATGATTCCATTGTGGACCACGAGGAAGTCATTTCCAGGGCCGGAGCCCTGAGGGTGACTGTTCCTTGGAGCTGGCTCTCCATGAGTTGCCCACCGCGTGTGGGCTATCCCAGCATGCACGGACAGAGACTCCTCCATGTTCAAGTCCATGGCTCCAACCTCTGACGGTCACCACAATCACAGTCCGAGTTCAGTTATCTACAGATAACCCGAAAAATGCAACACACACGCACTCTATATTCCGATGAATTTGATCAATCCACCGCGCTGAACCCGATTGCAAGAGGCTAAACCCCAACAAATCTATGCATCCCATTCTTCTCAAAATCCAACCTTTCGCCTCAGAAACCTACATTTGCCGGACGATCGACGAAGAACATAAAAGGGTTACCTTGATAGACGGATTTGACGAGGGACTCGATGTTGCCCTCCTGGCGGAACACGAGGGGATGAAGGGTTGATGAATCAGCGACTGGAGAGGACGAGGAGGCGTCAATGGCGATCCCGGAGGAATCGTAGCCCCTGTACTCGAGACGGCGGAGGCCATTGAAGAGGACCTCCAGGATGTGGCTCCTCTGCCTCTCCACATTGTAATTCAGATAAGCGAATATCCCACACATCCTTCTCCCCTCTCTCTCCCTCTCTCTCTCACTCACTCTCTCTCTCTCTCCCCCCTTCGTCTCCTCTCCTCTCCAATGTGATTTTCTCAGCTCTGTCTCTCTTCTGCGCGACAATTGTGACCCGACGACGGACGAAAGAAATCAGAACTATAAACGAAGACGGAAAGAGGAGGGAAGTTGTCAGATTTGACTTTTGACTTTTTTTTGTCTTCTTTTAATCTTTTTGGTCCTTTCATTATCATGAGGATTTGGGGGCAGTTACCACCTGACTGTTGACACATGGAGGAACACTTTCCTATGCAGACGTGGCAGCTTCTGATTTGTTCAACGGGGTCCACGCGACGTTAAATACTAATAATCTTTATCCATCTAGATGATCAAATAGCATAAAATATGGAAATAATATCACATGTGACGCTCATTAAGAAAAAGAAAATGTCACATGTGACAAACGTTGTTTCTTCTAATCAAATCCCCAGTCTGTCTCAATTATTATATCATTTTCGTTAATAAATATCGATCGTTGAAGCTTGGAAAATGCTTAGGCTTCAACTCAAAGTCTTCTCAGAAGTCTTTTTCTAACCGGAAAAATAGAAATCGAAAGTCTTCTCGAAGCCGAAATTTATGTCACAATTCAACGAAATTTCGCTCGTTCTTAACTAAGCATCCCTAGCCTTCATCAATGCGAATTGACCAGAGATACCACTTCATTAAAATACTTTCATAGCTACCAAAGTGTTCGCTATTGCAATAACTATTCCTATAATCCACACATTGCGCTAGCGTCAGCTTTACTGAAGTATTATCAACTCATTTTATCTAATTTTCATGAACCTTTCCGGAATTGAAAAAAAAATTAATAGAGGAATTCGAGAGAAAGAATAAAGTTAAAAAACGATTTAATACGATATGAAATATATTCAATGGAAAGATCAATACTTACTATCACGCCCCACATGATCTTTTTTCTTTTGAGACGCGACCGGCCACTAACAGCTAGATTAAGTCCAACAAAAAGCGAAGCCTATCATATATCGCCATATTTTCTAGTACAAGTAAAAAATTTAAACTCCACTTTTGTGATAAAATTTCCTTTCTAATGCCCACGAGCAAATAGCTTGATACATCTCAATCCAAACTTTCCGTAATGATCAATAATACAATATCTGAATCACACCGATAAAATCTCCTTAGGAATCTTCGACACTTCAGGTACGTTCATCCACTGCAGTCTAATCTCTCAATTTCATTTTAACTCTGAAACTGTAGGGAGAATAAGAGTGAGCTCATTGCCCAGTAAATAACTCACTCATCACTCAATAAGTAACCATGACTCATCTCTACGTTATCAAACATCATATAAATTTATATTTAAACATTATATTTGTTCACTCTATATAAAGAGAAAAATTCATTCCAATAAACTTATAGTCATAAATATAGAAATCTAGATGTACGAATATTTCAAAAATCAACTAATAAAGTCATATACAATAAAATCATACAATAGACTTTGTACAATGAATATTATTGGGTTTTTTATTCCCATCCCATCCTCCCTATAAAACCTACGCATCAAGTTGCCATTAATGAGCCTCAACCAAGCGTTCTCCAACTAGACTCTAGAAAAGTGAATTTAGCAATGAACGGGATGTAATTCTTAACTTAAGGGATGGAATGACCTCTTCCCGAGATCACTACAGGGGATTGATGATCATAACCTCCTCTATCAGCTCTGTTTCGACCCACAACAGTGCTCTCATTCTCTCTCTCTCGCTCTACCTAGACTGTAGTAGAAGAAATGATATGACCTGCTATCCATTTGCTGTCTCAACCGCACAAGGAAATCATCGAGAAATTGTCCAAATGCACGGTCTTCATTTCATTCTTCCCGTTTCCAAACTTTGCAAAAGCTTTCTAAGAAATGGTAAATTTGGACGACAACGTCTATAGTTTATAAAATAGTCTGTAATACTTCTCCTTTTGAAATTAGCCACGCACTATCCCTCCTTTCGTTGATCTCTACCTTTTTTTAGTCGGTTTGTGCAGTTCCGTAACATAAAATCCGCGTGATGAAGTGAATGCTCTCTTGGTGCTATATTAGTGAAAGGAGGAATGGTGTGTGACTAATTTTTAAAAGGAATGATGTTATTAGTCATTTCACAAACTATAGGAGGTGTCGTTGAAATTTACCTTTTATGAAATGGCGTCTACTCGCCATCTTCAACTTTACGGTCTCTTCCATTTGGCCCCTCTAAAAGCTTTTTGTTTCACTTTGTCCACTAAACTTCTTTTTCTTCTAATTTGGTCCTTCAATTATCCACATCATGGCACTTGCAAGTATGGGGTATTACACTTACGTGATAACTTCTATTCGCACGAACATCTCGTGAGCTCTCACTGAAGGAATCTAAAGTACGTAGTATATAAATATCTCCTATAATTATGACAATATTATAACAAATAAATAAGCTCTCACTGAAGGAATCTAAAGTACATAATATATAAATATCTCCTATAATTATGACAATATTATAACAAATAAATAAAGACGGTTGGAATTCTACGTTTTTTTTTTGCTCGAGCCGCAATAGTTAGAGTTATATCTTATTTATATCTGTCAGTCGTTCTTAGTATATCTTTTATTTTTATTTTTAAATTTTATTTCTATCTCACCACTTAGTTTATAAATGGTTAAGTTGTCTATTATATTGTGAATTTGTTATTAGTCCTGCTAGTTCGGCCTTCGGGCCAGGTAAATTATGTTATTTGTATTCTCCTCCAAATCGTAATAAAATTTGTCATTCGCATTGCCACTTTCTTGCTCTTAATTTTGGATCATTGTGTAAAGGAGAATAATAAACATCCAATCAATAGGTACAAATAGGACATATGTAACAATTCTTGTTCTCGAGGCTGTTAAATTGCCATCGGTGATACGGACACTTAAGAGCACGGATCCAGGAGTGTCATCGGCAGACAGCAGGCAAAGCTAGCCATTTTCAGCTGGATCTGACGGCATCGATGGCAGCAACAAGATCATCGAACTTGGCCCCCGTGACTTCTTTCACAATCTTTCCCTCCTTTAGGATCTTGAAGGTCGGAACCACTCTTATCCCGAGCTCCTTCGCCAATGGCTGAGAACCGTCGCGCAACATAAGAACCCGACAGGGAGTTTATCCCCTGATTTTCCATGTTGTCTAATGAGAATTAACGAACAAACTATATAAAATCAAATCGGCAATGAGTACAGACCTTGTTTTCCTGGTTGCAATCGAGCTTGAGGAAAACAACATCCAGATACTTCTCTGACAGTTCTTGGAACTTCGGCGCCATGATCTTGCAAGGACCGCACCTGTTAATGGAAAGGAACAGCGTAAACAACAGAAGGAAAATTTGATAAGGAATGGATTCGATACGAAAGCTATCCTACTGATGTAGATAGTAATACTTTAGTGCCTGGTCAAGCATACTTGAAGTTGGCAAGACGGGATCTCTAAAGCCGAAGCCTGCAGAGAATGTAGTACTAAAATAGCAGCTTAGGTGATTGCAACGACTATACAACGATACTCAGCTTGAACCAACCTTCCTTTAATCTAACCGTCAGTGTGAAAGGAGAAGAAGTACTGAAGCTGAGGATATTTCGGGACCAGACCAACAAAGAGAAGCTATCGAGATGCCCTGCCACGAGGCCAGTGGAAGTGCAAGAAGATGAATGCAAGCTTCTCTTTGCTGCCAGCTAAACAAACTAACACACAGGGAATAACGTCCCGCCGGAACCAATCCAACAGATTTGGCTCCCTAGCAGTCGAGATCCGGTGCAGCTGGCGATGCTGACCTCCCATAGATTAAATCCTGACAGCACATATTTCTTGTCTTCGACATCGAAAGCTTAGAATGTTGGAGCAAGCTTTTCCCAAACATATTACCAAAACCTTGATCGATGCAGACTGGAGTCGTATAGACAGTATAGACGGATCATACATCGGCATCAAAATCTCCGGGACGGACCAACTGCAGAGGGCAGTCATTGCCAAAGGTCCTACTCGATCTCTATAGTCTCAATTTTTCTTTCTTTTTCCAGTTTAATCTTCTTTTTAAGTATTTTTCCTACTTTATCAGTCCCCGGATCAAATCCTTCTATTCGCCCCGGCACCAGCACAAGCAAATTAGCGTAGCCGAAAACACATCACATTATCCTTTCTTTTGGCCATTTAAGGAGACTGTCTCCGACAAAATTCCCAGCTGACTCGACTAACACAGTAAAACAGGATCAGTTGCAGGACACATACCATTGGGTGTACATATCAAGGACGACAGTCTTTTCACCGGCAGCCTCGACGATGGGCCAGAAAGTATCCTTGCCCACCTCCGTCACCTGACCCACCGCCACCACCGCCGCGCCCACGCTACACCTGGCTACATGAATCTCTTTCCTGGTGATGCCACTCGGCACATTGAGACTCACACTCGCAATATACTTCGGGGACGAGCAGTCAGTCCTCGGACCGGGAGCTGCGACAGAGGGCGGGGATGCGGCCGGCTGTGTCGTGGAGCAGGGCATGAAATTCTGGGTGCGAATGGAAGAAGCCGAGAGGGCCAGTCTCAAAGCCATGGCGGAGGCAGAGGAAGTGGAGAGAAGTCCGGCAGGTGGGGACTCTTAAACTTGGTGAGGTGGATGGAAAGACGAAATTAACCTTGCTCATGTGGATGCACTCTGCTTGAATCATGGCTGTTTTGGGAATTTCATAAAGCAACCGGGAAACGAGAGGCCCGAGTGCACTCGGCTCTTGTGTTCTAGAAAGACGGATGTGGCCTCCGATTCGGGGTTAACAGCCGTAACAAGAGACATCCGGGGGCTATTTCGGTATTTTCGATGTGACCGGTTGATATTTTGTAGCACATGTGCTTGTGACGTTATCCACACAGATCAGAATGACATATTAGTTTGGGCCATTGTCGAAATTGGGTCACGGGCACAAATTGGGCTCAACTTTTAGGCCATGATATGGGACCGGATATTCTCGTAGAACATCGCGAAACATATGGAATCGGTATTTATATCATCCCCATTCGGAATCAATTTATATAAGAAATGATTTGAATCTATTTCGTTTTAGTTGGTCGATTGTTTTTGAATGTTTATAATTTTTTTTTTGGTAAGAAGACGAGGCAAACGCTCATTACAAAAAAGAAACAACTACGAACTACAAAGATGGGGTAAGGAAGCCCTAATAATATCGACAAAAGTCAGCGGCCCAAGATATGTCGGGGAAAACTGATAGAAGTGAACACTTATCGGCAAAGAAATTTGTGATCTAAAATTAAACGTCTAATAAATTCAATTGAATTCTTGCTAAATCCCTTTTGTCTTGGTCCATTTACAAAACGAACGCTCCCTTTGTAATCCAATTTTTTTTTAATAAGTAAAAAGATTGCCTTTGTAATCCAATTGTTGTATCTTCTGTAATGTAAACAACATATTTCTATTTAATTCTTCTCAAATTAATTGAAATTCTGACATGTAAGGTGATTTTTCAAACGCCGTGATATGTGACGAGCTTTGCATGATTTCGACCTCCCCTAGAACTCGTCCTAGGGATGTTGTTTCGGAACATTTGGCCCGAAACTTATATTGCGTTTGGTTTGGGAGTTGGATTTTGATTTTAATTGGTTGATTTTGATTTTAATTGGGTTGTAATGATTGTGGTGTTGAATTATGGGAAAAAGTTTGAAAAAGTAATGAATAATTATGATAATTTAATATTAAAAATTGAATTGAATATAATGGAATTATATGTGGATTTATGTATGGGGCCCATATTTTTGACTTTGAAGATATGATTTTTGTTGTGTAGTGAGTAGAGTTAAAGTTATAGTTAAAATCTTAAAATCAAACCCTGAAAATAAATGGAGCCTTAAGATGCGAAGTCATGAATGTTAACTTTCCATAAAAATGTGCTCACTAGACTTCACTTCATTTCCGTGGATATTACTTGCTCATGGATTAAGACATCACGAGAAGACTCAAAAGAAATGCGACTTCAGCAAAAAAAGAAAAAAAAAACAAACAGCCAATGGACTAGATATTAATCACAATATGTTATATATTACCGAAAAAATAACAAATATTTGGTTGTAGGTAGTTATTCATTCAAATATGATAAGCAACACTCATTAAATATTTTTCAAAAAAAAAAAAAGCTTTAAATAAAGATGAGCATCTTTCAGCTTCTATGTTGAAGAAGGCCAATGATGAGTGATCAATGCAAATTAATCGGTAAAGACGCCATGTGATCCGAGCTCAGGTTAGCTCTGAGCTCAACCAACCAGCCAACCAACCCATGGACCCCACCCAACCGAAGCTTTGCTTCTCGGCTTTAGCTTAAGCTTTACTGCCCATGACAGCTCAAGAGACTGCTATACTTAGCTCACTAACTCGTCTCCAATGGAGGACGGTATCAAGAAAAGGCAATGGGAGGCCGATGTCGCCCTGTAAAAAGAGATAAAAAGAGAGAGAGGGTGACGGGAGGAGGAAAGCGTGAAAGGGAAGAGAGGGAGACAAGCAGGGGAAGTGGGAAGCAACGGAAAAGTTGTCTTGTAGAGAGAGAGAGAGAGAGAGAGACTCTGCAGTACGACACACATGACATTCGACGAGGAAGAGAAAAAAGAAAAAGAAAAGACGAGACCCAGAACCGAGCAGAGCTTGTTTTTCACTGTTCTGTCTCTCTTTCTCTGTCCCCTCACGCCGACTTCCGTGAAAACGCGTCCTTTGTCGGCCCTCCCTTCTCTCTCTCTCTCTCTCTCTCTCTATCTTCCTCTTGGTCAGAATGGACCTGCGCCTTTAGCCGCTTGATTGCAGCTGAGCTCGAGATCTGCTCATTCAGCCGAGGATGGATATCGGGAGGTGGGTAGCGGCGGCGCTGGTGCTGGGAGTTGCGGCGGTGGCGTCGGGGAACGTGGTCTTGGAGGTGCAGAACAAGCTTAAACTACCGGACAGGGACAGCTCGCTTCGGGCGATGAGATCCCACGATGTTCGCCGTCACGGCAGGCTCCTTTCCGGCTACGATCTCCAGCTGGGGGGCAGTGGCAACCCCTCCGAGACCGGGTAAGCTGCCTAACTTCCCTGTTAGTTGACTCTGTACACACGACACTGTGCTATTTAAAATTGTACTCAAGATCGAATTTTATTTTTGCCCCCTTCTTAATTGGGTCTGCAAGAAGAGATTTTGCCTCTCACATGAGGTGCAAGTTGGATTTTAATTGGGTCTGTGGATTGGATCCATCAAGCTGCGTAATCCTTTTCTTGAATTGTACTTCCTTTTGGATCCTGCAATAATTGCCTTTTTCTTCGCGGGACAGATTTTTGAGTTCTGTTTCCGGGACTTTTTGCGATCTTGCAGTTATTCAGTTCATAATTGCTCCGTGTTCTCTTTGATGTTTTCCACATCCATTGCTTGGAAGTGTCCATTTTGGTTACTTTTTCAATTGGAAGTTTGAGCTGCTGGCCAATCCGATAGCTCGTCCTGGCTTTCTTTCTTCGTAGTTGATTTATGTAGATTCTGTTCCATTTGATTTCTCAATGTCAATGAAAAACAGTCTGATATGTTGTCCCATTTCATTTCTCAATGGACGAGGTAGCTCGACTGGATTAGCTCTGTCACTGAACTATATTTGATGTTTCTAGTCTTGGAAAATTTGGAACTTGGAACATACCAAGTCTTGTTGGCTCTGATATCTTGCTAATGTGATTTCGTACAGGCTATACTTTGCTAAGATTTCAATCGGGACACCTCCAAAGGACTATTTTGTTCAGGTCGACACTGGAAGCGATATTCTGTGGGTAAATTGTGCCGATTGTGTGAAGTGTCCTGTCAAAAGTGACCTCGGGGTATGTTCACTTAGCTTCGGCTTTAAGACCCATGCTTCCTCAAATGTAATGTTTGGCGAACTGCTTTGAATTCTGTGTTAATTGTCCATTTCTATCAATCTCTTTGGGTACAGATAGAACTCACCCTGTATAATGTGAAGGAATCCTCGAGTGGGGACATGGTTACTTGTGATCAAGATTTCTGTACTTCGACATACAACGGCCCCCTTCCCAATTGCAGGCCCAATTTGCTCTGCGAGTACAATGTTGTTTATGGAGACGGAAGCTCGACTTCTGGATACTTTGTGAAGGACTCTGTACACCTAGATCAAGTCACTGGAAACCTCCAAACCTCGTCCGCAAATGGGACCGTGGTCTTTGGGTGAGGTTTAGGTTGCAATTGCTATACTTCTGTTTCTTTGGGGTGTTCAGTTTTATTGAGATTGCTTTGTGTAAGAGTCCTCTTTGCATCTTAAATCTATTGTCGAAATGATATATTGTGTTTTGTAATAGGTGTGGAAGTAAGCAGTCAGGGGAGCTCGGTTCATCCTCTGAAGCATTAGATGGGATTCTTGGTTTTGGACAGGCAAACTCATCTATAATTTCTCAGCTCGCTTCATCTGGGAAGGTGAAAAAGAAATTTGCTCACTGCCTGGATGGTAAAAAGGGTGGTGGAATTTTTGCCATTGGAGATGTCGTGCAACCAACTGTAAAGACCACTCCGTTGGTACCAAACCAGTATGTATGATAAATGCTTTTCGTACTTCTTGTCAGTCATTACGTTCTCTGTTGTCTTTGGCCATTTACTTGCTGCTTCACTGAAAAAAAAACTAATCTGGTTATGACTTATATTCGAGGCACTTTTAACTTTCTTTTGTAATTCTACCTCCGTTACTATCATAGGCCACATTACAATGTTATTATGAAGGCTGTTGAAGTGGGTGGTGACGTTCTACAACTTCCCACAGATGTATTTGAGACTGGAGAACAGAAAGGAACAATAATTGACAGCGGCACGACTTTGGCCTACCTCCCAGAAGAAGTTTACAATCCAATGCTGAAGAAGGTATATAATGTTCTGAACTTCACGTTTATCACTCATCACTTTCCTAACTTTCTGATGTGTTTGTGTTTCGTGATATCAGATCCTCGCTCAGCGACCTCATCTGAGTTTACATACTGTAGAAGATCAATTTACATGTTTTCAGTATTCAGGAAGGTGAGGTTCTAAAGCTGCTACTCGTGTGGGGTTTCTCTTTCTGAGGGATTTCTAAGGCTAGATACTTCACGCTATATTTATATTCGTGAAACAACATAGGCTTGACAACAAGTTCGGCTGGTCCATCTTCTGTGTAGTTGTAGTTTTGATCGAAGAAATAAGGATACAATTATAGCTTCTCTCTCTGTCTAATACGCAGTGTTGATGATGGATTTCCTGAAGTCACATTTCACTTTGAAGATTCAGTTACATTGACAGTTTATCCTCATGAGTACTTATTCCAGATTCGTGTAAGTGCAAGAGGTGGTTTTATCAACTTACAAGTGCAGTACTACCTGGGGCCTTTTTAAGAAACTATGTATTGTTCTCTCGACCTCCTTGCAGGAAGATGCTTGGTGCTTCGGTTGGATGAGCAGCGGAGCGCAATCTAAGGATGGAAGGGACATGACCCTTCTCGGAGGTACGAATTACGATTAAACTTCAGCTCTCTTTAGGCGCATTGGGTCTGGCAAAATTCAAGGCATTGAGTGTAACATTTGTTTTAATTAGCTAAATTTATGGCATTGTCTCTGGCTTTTAATCGAGTATTTCTATATTCTCCAATTGCAGATTTGGTACTTTCAAATAAACTAGTTTTGTATGATCTCGAGAAGCAGGCCATTGGATGGACAGAGTATAACTGTGAGTATTTTGTTCCATTCGAATGCAGTTGTTCCCCTCCTAATTTTATTTGCTCGCTTCAGGGAAGATATGGAGGCCTAAATCCCATTTCGGTTTCAGGTTCTTCAAGCATCAAGGTGAAGGATGGGAGTACAGGAGCCACATATTCTGTGGGTGCGTACGACATAGGTTCGACTTCCATCCTCACCATCGGAAGAATACTGACGTTCTTGTTACTGCCTGCAAGTATACTGCACAGTCTCCTATAGCTAAGACAGACGGGTTTAACAGACATTCATACTTATTCACAGCCAATTGGAATTTTTTATGATACATCGTTACTCTGTCGCATAGAGGTTGTCACAATATTGATCTGTCCGGATGTAAAGCACACCTCTTTTCTTTCGTTCTTTCATTTTTCGTTTTTGTCTTTTCGATGTGCATTTGTTTAGTGACTTTGTATTGTTGCATCTCCATCTGGTCAAGTGAAATGGGGAACTCGGCTTCGGTTAGTTTGTTCATCTCCGATAAAGTTTTTCAGGCTCTTCATGGGTTGTCTCCTATGCATGCTTGTATATAGCTTCCCTTATCAACGTTTAACTCGACTTCTAGTTTCATCAAACGAAAATGAAAGAGCATCAAGAAGCCAAATTTTTACATCCACACAAGGTCCACTCCAATTCCAACTAGATAACATCCTTATGACAACCATAGTTGGGTGCGAAGAGCAACAGTCTTCCTGTATGTTCTGTTCCTTCTTGTTCGAAAAACATTTTTTCGAATCTGGGAGATTCACGGGTTACAACTTTTGCCTTTCTGCAACTTCCCACTGATGCAGATATGCGTATGCTCTATCCAGTCAATCTGATGTCGACGGGGCCAACATTTGTCCATTGTTTGATTCATCATGCGAAGGTAAGACGGCGATTGCAATTTTCAGTTTCCCTAATCATGGCGTGACCGGCCTTTGTCCCATGCCAGATGCAGCTGGATCGAAATTTCTCATTTTGGCACGGACGTTTGTCCGACCGTATTATGCTACAACGTTTGGTGAGGGGGTCAAGAGTCACGGGTATGGTAGGAAAAATTGAAGGAATGTGGTGCAGTTTAAAAATCAACTCCAAACCCCCAACGAAGAAGAAGATATAGAAATGTTCATGCGGAGACAGGTGAGTGGACCCGTCAGCACCGCTCGGTTCCTAGGAATTCACGCCCACCCTGCCATCTCCTCCCTGTCCGTGTTCTTCTGCCTGCCTGTGTTTTCTTTGCTACTTCCGGGGATTTTTGGATGATGTGGGTGTGGAAGTAGCAATCCTGGGGGAGAGCGCAGTGGTGGTTGGTCAGTTATCCTCGTCGATATTCAATGAGCATTACAATCAATAAAAATGTTTGTAAATGGTAATATATGAGACTACTCTGTTCGGCGTGTTCGCTTCTAGTGAGTGCTATAACGGCAATTAAAATGCTTGTGAGTGAGAATTTTCGATGTCAGTGCGCCATTCTCTCTTTACACACTCTTCAATTGTGATGATTGGGCAATGCAGAAAGATGCTTCCATTGACTCCTCTCTCATCCTTGAAACTAACTCTCACCCTTCTCCCACCCTTTTCCTCTCTCTCACACTCTTTCTTATGTTACTACTTCTTCCTGTTGTCATTTTCCCCTTGAATTCATGCCAATATATAGCCTTTTCCCCTGCACAATGTCAGTGGCTTCACCAAGTTCCAATCTTCTCTCTTCCTCCCTCATCTGTGAAGAGAACAATCAGTACTTTGCTGTCAGAGAACTGCCAGGAACTATATCAGCAATAGCCTTCCTCTGCAGCCATGGCAAATAATTGTGTCTGGGGCATGCTGTTTTGCGTGCTGCTGCTTTCGGTCTTTACCGAATGCGCTCCCGAAGGGTCTCTGGTCACTCATTTGCCTGGTTTTAACGGCAGTTTTCCTTCTAAACACTATTCGGGGTCCGTTCACTCGATGTCTTATTTTCATCTCTTTCGTTATCGCACAAAATTCAATCCATGTTTTACGTGAGAAAAGGAAAACGTGACCAGTTCTCATGCCGTTTCGCTGTTTGAACAAGATACGTGGAGGTAGATGGGAAGAATCTATTCTACTATCTGGTAGTGTCGGAAAGGAGCCCGCCGCAAGACCCAGTTGTCCTGTGGCTCAACGGTGGACCTGGTTGCTCCAGCTTTGACGGTTTCATTTATGAACATGGTATGTGCATAAGTTTATATGTGTGGTTCTCTAGATGAACATCCTGAAATTATGTGTTTGTCTTGTCTGCAACTGTAGTTGGATAACTGTCTTTTCGGTTGCGGGGTCACATCATTTGATTCGATTTTCTACAGGCCCTTTCAACTTTGAAGTAGGAAAGTCTGAAAAGGCCCTTCCAAAATTGCATCTAAATGGATATAGCTGGTCCAAGGTTATGGATTTGCTTCTCTTTCTCCACACATGCATTCCAATTTGATGTTCACTTCAGATACTGCAGATTCTTTCCGGAAAAAGTTCACTGGTTGCACTTCTTTGGGCTTGTCTCTCTCAAGTTTTATAAGAAATGCCAGCGTTCCTGCACTTTTGCAGGTATCAAATATTATTTACCTCGAGTCGCCTTGTGGAGTTGGCCTATCTTACTCTTCAGACACTGGCAAGTATGTTACAGGAGACCTAGACACTGCCTCTACCACACATGCTTTCCTTCTGAAGGTAAACTCGAGTCTCCTATCAGGAAATCGAGCGTAAAACATTTGATAGAAAATATTTTATATCCTGTAATGAGAGTGAAATCTGATGAAGTTGATTAAACGATCTGTTCTACTGGAAAAAAAGTGGTTCAAGCTGTTCCCGGAGTTCATCAACAATCCTTTCTACATCGCTGGAGAGTCCTATGCTGGGATCTATGTGCCAACTCTTGCAGCTGAATTGGCAAAAGGTACCCACTTTATCACTCCACATGATCTGGAGCTGACGAATACTCCAATCTAATTACCTAAATTCTACTCCAATGAGCAGGAACTAAGAGAGGAGTGAAGCCAATCAATTTCAAGGTCTGTTCTCTGTTTCGGCATCTCTATGCAGCTGCAACTTTTATGATAATATGTGCCAGCTGCATCCGGTGCCCTCCTCAGACAAAAAGGAGCTTACAATCATTTCGATTTTGTGCAGGGTTACATGGTGGGGAACGGGGTCACGGATGAGAAATTTGATGGCACCGCACTGGTACCATTTGCTCATGGAATGGCACTGATATCGGATGATATCTTTAATGTGGGACACTTCTCTTCTTCTTTTGGATGCTCTATTCCATTGGCAAATTAGATTTGATCAAGGGGATCAGATTTTAGTCCTTCTCAGTCCTATAGGAAGTAGACACATGATGAATTCAACTCATTACATAATAAATCACTTCACTGCATTGCAATGTCTCACATTCCGTGCCTCATGTCTGTGATCGGCTAATGTGTTCTTTATGGCCTGCATATATTGGACGGACCCCTACAATAATTTCTGAGCTCTGTGCATTTAATTGATGCAGGAAGTATATAATAGCTGTGGTGTACTCTACTACAATAACAATAGTGAAACCTGTTATGCTAGCCTCGAAAAAGTAAGCCAGGTAAAACTCCGATATAATGAAGATTTTCTTGACGAACTCCGACTGATCACTAGGATCTTTATTTCCTTTGGTCAAGCTCTGACTAGGGTTGGTTGTTACTCAGGCAATTGCAGGTCTAAACATTTATGACATCCTCGAGCCTTGCTACCATTACCCGGGTTCTGCAAAGAAAGAGGATGCAAATGAAAGCACATCCTTGCCCTTAAGCTTCCAGATGTTGGGAGGTACTGAGAGGCCGCTCGCTGTGCGTAAAAGGATGTTTGGCCGTGCTTGGCCTCTTTGGGCGACTGTTAAGGACGGCCCTGTTCCTTTGTGGCCCCAGTTGGCTGAGAAGTACCATGTTGCTTGTATTGTGAGCTCCTTACTAAAATTGCCATCGTCTCTTGGATTTGTTTTGCACTTCTTACGATTTGTTTGGATGATGCTACAATTGAGGAATTTGTGTGCAGAATGACGACGTTGCAACTACATGGCTTAACAATGCAGAAGTCCGAGAAGCAATCCATGCCGCCCCAGTATGTATTATCTTTTTGTTAAAGATGCAAGTTCAAGCATTTTTCTGCTGTCTGATGCTCTTTTGCTGATTCTTGCGTCGAAAAATGGGGAGACAGGTGAATGTTTCTGGTCCTTGGGAGCTATGCACCAGAAAAATCTCGTATAACCATGATGCCGGCAGTATGATTCCTTACCACAAGAACTTGACTTCTCTGAATTACCGAGTCCTCATCTATAGGTAAGACGAGCCCCTTCTTTTAGAGGGAAAGAAGAAATTATTTTTCAGGTATCACGCATTTCTCTGGCTTCCAATGAGGCAAGATTTGATCATATTGACAGCGGGGACCATGACATGTGCGTTCCATACACTGGAAGCGAAGCATGGACTCGATCACTCGGGTATAAGACCTCGAGCGCATGGAGGTCCTGGTGGTCTAATAACCAAGTAGCTGGGTAAATTACTCCATCAATCAGTTTTAGTTACAATTTTCAGATGATATTTGGTCTCGAAATTCTGGCCAGTCTCCTTTAAATACAAAGTAGTTGTTGGTTAAGGAATTGATTCTTTTATCGACTGGAACATCTAACCGTCAAAGGAAGTGCCTAAAACTTGAAGGCTGAATTATGGCAGGTATCTACAAGAATATGACAACAAGCTCACCTTCCTTACGATCAAAGTAAGCGGCAGTCTCTGTTATCCTTCATTAGTATTTCTTCCAAAATCGATTCACAGTTCTTAGGTTTGTGTTGTCCTCTTTTCCTTCCTAATCAATTGGTTTTTACTTCTGATGTCGCTTCCCGGTTCGCAATTCAGGGAGCTGGGCATACTGTGCCAGAATACAAGCCAAGCGAAGCACTGGATTTCTATACACGCTGGTTGGACAGGAAGCCGATATAAGATTGGCTGAAAGCTTCATCCTTTTTCATTTCCATCGACTGAAACATCACTTCAATGACCTAAGTGTACTTTATAACCAAAAAGAATTAGTAATTATATGAAGAGCATTTCCAAAAGTCCATCTCGTAACTTCTGATCTATTCCCTACTTGAACAGAAAAGCAAACGAGAAAAAGGGATGAAAGGAATGGTGGGGTGACGTATGAATGAGTAGGAAGGAAACCATTACCGGAGAAGAAGCTTAACAGTAAAGGCTCGAAACTTAACGGTGCCCAGCCAATGTTGTGCTTCGATGTATGTTCAATACAGCATGTCATGGAGATATACTGAAACGATAACATCATTCTAACTTGATCCAGCAACCCAGTACTAATTCCCGAACATTGCCCGTGATTCCACCGCATATGCAAGAATGTTTTCAGAGACAAGTCGAATATGAATACAGATTTCCAACGTAAAAGCAGAACATACCATTTACAATATGACATTGTCGCAAGAGGAGGGTCCTGCACGTTCCACAGACATGCCAACATAGGCCGGCCTAGGCCCCATTGGGAACAATTTCAACAACTGGAAAGCAAAAGGACAATGAAAGTGGTCAAGAGATATTTTTTTACCCATGATCACATTGAACTCATAATTGTGAAGCTAATAGCTTCCCGCTGAAGCATCGAACACGCTCAAATACATCTCCAAGCAAGTAATCGGTGCGCAGCATTTGAGCATGTTCCCCAGGACTCATAGACTAGTTGGATTGGAAAGCAAAATGCCCTTCCACGCGTAATGTCTCTGTACAATATTTCTTTGTATTACTTATGCTCTTGTTGTGGCATATCGGGAATGAGACCAGGGGCGAAAGAAGCATAGGCCGATTTGACATCGTGTCCGGCTCAGTACCCTTGCATAATAGATGGCACAGTTTGTGCCACTCTGATCATGACTTATGGGGATCGATGATCTTGTATCGAGCAGGAATTTTTAGATCGAGCTACTAGCATGATTTTATATTTATACCTTTTTTAATATTAACATAGGAATTAGTTTTTAAAGACGCGAAAGACCCATTTTCCACTCTAAGAATGTAGCTAATTGCTCGTGAAACTAAAAGTTAGAGAAACACGTACATTTATAAGAGTTGTATAAATATAAATTTCTATTTATTGAATTTTTTACTAATATTGAATCAATTAATATGTTAATTACCACACATATTGTCGTTTCAAGAATTAAACGTGGTTGAGATGGCATCAATACGCTAATTGGTCGCCTATCAAAAAAAGAAAAAGAAAAAAAAGAAGCTATTTCGTCAATTGATTTCCTAGCGTTCAATTAATTGCAAAAAGAATTTGCCGTTCAAAGGCAATTAAAGCGAATTAATTCCTTTATTTACTGTTGAAAGGGTAAGAGATTTTCATTCTTGATAGGATATATATATATATATATATATATATATATATATATATATATATATATATATATAGCTTTCACGATAAAATATAAGCAATTCTCTTTGAAAGGATAAAGAGAAAATAAAGAGGAGATTAAAAGAAGATTCATTGGCATTATGAACCGCTCAAGCCTTTCTTCTGCTCTTCTGTTCATCATCTTCTTCGTTTACTTCTCTGGTAATTTTCTGTCTCCAGTCCTATTCATTTCCTAAATTTTGGTTACGCTATTTTATTTTGATCAATGTACACAATTTACGCTATTTTATTTTCATCAATGTACATAATTTACTAATTTATTTCTGTTAATAATTTAGTCTAAAATTGATATTCAGGATTTTCTGCAAAACACGGTTATTTTTCATTTATTTATTTTCTCATTTGTGGATGTCCTGTTAGGTAGGGCGAATTGCAAACATAAAAAATTTGTAATAATTATATTTCTTGCATATGCATTTTAACTAGCCAGGCTATAGCCAGCTGAAAAGAATTAATTACGTTAATATGATAAATATTGAACGATCAGGGACAACGACCGGAAATGTTTGCCCCTTTTGGGAACATACGCCCATGCCGAGCTGCAACAATTCGAAATGTCAGATTTACTGCAGAAGCATTGGTTGGGATACTGGCTTCTGCAACGGTGACTCAAACTATTGTTGCTGTGGAGGTATATATTCAATTGATGATGATCGACTAGCTAGATTTATTTATATACGCGTGCATATATATATATATATCGATGGCATTGCCTGTTTTATATATATCGATGATATTGCCGGTTTTGCTGCATGTGCATAACAGCTAGCTACCCTGGCCTAGGTGGTCCACACGGACTCCAATCGCCAGAATCAGCCAAATCATAACTAGTCTATTGTGCAATTCATTATCCATTTTTAACTCTTGGTCTGTTTTTTTTTTTTTTTTTGGGGCCCCGACCAGCAGCTGCCCTGAAAGTCCAAGACTTCGAGCCGAAGGTGTCCAAGGATGTCCTTGCAAATCAAAAGGAACACCCCTGAAGAAACTCAGGGAAGTCACCACAGTTACAGATGATAGAACCCTACTAGATATGAATAATAATCATGTTATAGGGTATATATTAGCATGCGATCACATTGACTAATCAAGTTACGATATATGTGTACAGTGTGTGTGTGTATATATATATATATATATATATATATATATGCATGCAATCATGTTTTTCTTGATGATGATGGATAGACCGGTAATTACAATATATTTCTTAGCATCAAACTTGTCATCTCAGTCGTCTAGCGCATGCACCTCGCTTCCGAGTATATACATTTCTGGAATAAATTGAACTAACTAAAAGGAAGACAATGACTAACGGTAATTACTCATCAAATGCCCATACTCTATTCTTTAATCATCGTTCAAGATTTCCATTTCCAAACTTAAATACATGGGATGGGGTTAATTAATTTTTGCTTGAGTTGTAAAGATTAAAAGGTACGTTAGAAAAGCAGACTATGTCCAGTCTGGAAATCCACTTTGTGAATTCCAAGCGAATATATACTAATATATTCATATAAGAAAAAAACCACACTTAAAAAAAAAGAATTCTTATTTAATCAAATTAAAAGTAGAAATAAAATTTCGCTTTTCATTGGTGCAAAACTTCCCATGCTCCTTAATTTCTCATTGATTCCTCTTTAATGAGAAGGCAATGTTGTTGATCTCGCTGATGGTGGGAATGATCAATTTCTCCTTTTTTGGATTCGTAGGTATATATATGTCTTTCGATTAGTTGCTTCGCAGAGAAACCCGTCCAAGGACCCGATACTTCTGCGGCTTAATGGAGACCCCAGATTTTCTAGCTTTGATGGATTTGTCTACAAACACGGTATGGTAGTTAACAAACTAAGATTCTAAACACATATGAGATGTCCTACTTCTTCGCTTTTATGTATAACCGTAAAATTTCCAACAGGACGAGCTGACATGTTAGCATAACTAATTTCTTATAAGTTCTAAATCTTATATTGTATACATGCTTTATATATTCACAGTGATCTTTACCATTCATTTTTTTTCTTGATATGTGGATACGTACTTATGTATATGTATACACATATATTAAGACACAAGTAATAATATCAAGAGCATTTTTCAGCTTGTCTCATAGTTATAGGAACAGCCTCTTGTAACTTCTCTACTCCCTAATCAAATGGAAAAACAAAAGAAAAAGAAAAAAAAACAAAGGATTACTCGTCACCAATCTGCACGGTTCTAATGACACTTTTCCTTCCAAACATTATCCGAGGTTCATTTGCCCGATGTCTTGTCTTCGACTCTTCCATTATCGTGCAAAATTCAGTTTCCATGCTTGCTTCTTTTAATTAGCTCTGACTAGGATTGGTTGTTACTCAAGCAATTGCAAGTCTAAATGTTTATGACATCCTCGAGCCTTGCTACCACTATCTAGGCTCTGCAAAGAAAGAAGATGCAAATGAAAGCACATCTTTGCCCTTAAGCCTCGAAACTGAATCGAACCACATTCCGGCCTATATGGGTGCACTTTGGCTGACATATCATTTGGCATGGTGTGACTCAACACGTGCGTGCGAAAATATAACGCGCTTTGATACCATAGGTCTATAAGTTATTAGGCCCATCTCTAACTCTAACTCCAAAGCTCGAGTTTATAGGTTGTGGAGTTTCATCTCTTATAAACTATTGGATTTCCTCAACAATTGATCACAAACATTCTTTTTCGTGAAATCTCAAGCTGATAAGTGATGGGAATCAAAACCTCATATAAACACAATTACTTGTGCATGTTTGTCCAATATGGGATATTGCTTTTTCACTCAACAATAGGTAGGTGACCATAGATGGGAAGACTGCAGAGGAGAAGAGCCTATTTTACTACTTTGTGGCTCCGTAAAGAGAATCTTCCAAGGATCCCGTGGTGCTGTGGCTCAATGGTGGGCCTGGATGCTCAAGTTTTGATAATTAACAACTAGGATTCCAAATTACTATTCACCTTGTCCATACGACTAATATGTGTACGTTTGTTTGGACTTAAAATTAAGTGTTGAAATTTTAAACATTTAGTGAAATAAGTGCTTAATTGATTAATTAAAAATTATTTGATAAAGTTAAGTGTTGAAAATTTACAGTTTTTGGTGTAATACTCACATGCCAGCCCACTATCTTCTTTCTTTTACTTATGAGCCAACATTTTATATTGTATTATTTTTATCATTTCTGAAAAAATTAAAAAATAAAGAAGAGGGAAGGCTGTGCAGATTGCGATCGAGAAGGGGGTGGTGGTGGCCGGAATCAGGACCACAAAGGAGGTTGCCGGTAACTGCAGACGTTGCTGGAGACCTTCTCAATTAGTGGACCATAAAGAGTTTCCATGAAGCATATGCTGCATTTTTTTTTGACGTTATGTCGCTCCTATATAACGGCCTTTTGATACATAGAGTCTTGCTATGCAGGGAGCAGGACATATGGTACCCCAGTACAAGCTGAGGGAGTCCTTGGACTTCTTGAATCTTGACTCGTTGACTAGACGGAAAACCAATCTAATCGAATGCAGACACTGTATATTGTGCCAATTAGCAAGTGGAACAGAACTCATTGAATAAGGAAGAACCCTTCGTTTCGATTCCTTTTCTTATATTCCTACGACATACAGTCTTGCTATGCAGGGAGCAGGACATAGGTTTGTCTTCCGACGAACTCTCAGCTCATATTTCAATCTGTATACAACTTATCTTCAGTTTACTTTTAATGCTTATGCTACTAGCGTATTGCCTTTGCTGATGCCTTTGCCATATGGTCGGTCCCTCAGCCCAAACCGATGGAGGCATTGGACATCTATGGTCGTTGTTTAGATGGAAAGTCGATCTAACAGAGAAAACAGACATGCCGTTGAGTTGGCTGTTAGAATGGAATCGATTCACTGAATAAGATAGACCTATTTTACCTACATGCGGTTATTCCATGATCTAAACTCAGATGATACGCTAAAGAAAGACGGTCACGATCAAACGCAGAAACTTAGACTTATGACAGAACTAGTGCAAATCTTTTCCGGAATAACCGCATGTAAATATCATCTGGGCGCGAGGGACGGGGGTGAACCCAGGACAGGGGTCCAGCTTTCGGTTAATAAGCAGCTCAAACGGGCAATTCTAATTCAAAATAGCCAATCCCTTTGCGTAGAAACAGAGTAACCAATAATGTACACGCAGATTCTAGTTGGACCAAGAATCTTTTGATGGAGTGCTCCAATGAACAGCCAAAGCGGGGATACAATTCGGGATCGATTCAAAGCGATGCGGGAAAGAATCAAGGAGGGAAGAGATTGAACGCAATGGGATCGATGGAGGAACAAAATTGTCAGATTGAACGCGGGGGAAGAGAGAGAGAGAGATCATTGAAACTCTTTGGCGGGTGCTTAATTTTGCCTTTATGTTATGGGATAATTTTCCAAACGCATCTTGCTTATGAGCTTCAAAATCTGTGTTTGAATCATATACATCGTGTTTGATGGTCTTTTGGATTAATATGGTTGTAATGCATATCATTTTATTCGTATTATAAAGATGAGCACATCCGGTGTGTGCACAACAAATTTCGAATCTGATGTAAGATAGGAAATTTATGCAACAAAATTTTTAATTGATTTAATTTGTGAGTTACAATCTCTAATTGCACTCTTGTAAAGACAAAGAAAAATCCTTTGACAAGAGGGTCTTCGGAACTTGATCTTGAAACTTTGCGATTAGACTTCGATTTAATGTCTTCGCACAAACGGAACTTCGGGCTTTATGCTCGTTTGGATACCTTCTTTTAAACACAATCAATTTAATATCTTGGATTTAATTAGTCTCCGGGTTTGGTGCTTGTTCAAATACTTTCATTTAAACACAAACACCTTTAAAGAAAATTGTCAGGACGTGTATGCTTGATCCGATCGATTATGAAGCTTGCCGGAGTCTTCGTGACTTTTCCGACGCTCTTCGTATTCTTCACGTTCTTCCTTTGAATATGGCGTTATTGAGATCTTAAGGCCTTTTGATCTTTTCGCACTCCGTTTAATTTGCAGAGCGTTTCTTCTTCTCCTCAGAGCTCTCTGAAGCTCCGACTCTCCCAAAAGTCCCCCTTTCTGAAGATTGAGGACTCCTATTTATAGTTATGGAAGAAGGAGCCATGAATCTTAATACTTACACTTGATTGGTTGGTTCAAGATAATAATATGATTTTCTTTTTTTAAAATAGATTATTATCCATTTAAAAGATATTATGTAACCTCTTGATTCTATCGGTTACTAATTATTTAAAATTTATTTATTTAATTAATTTCTAGACAATAATATTTAAATCGGATAACACCATATATATTTTTATGGTGAAATACTGTATTTGTCTTTGAATGCACACCTCGCATAAGATCTCGAATATTAATCCAACTCTTCTTTATTAATACCATACTTAATTAGGTACTAAAATATTCGAAGTAATAGAGGGTAATTCGTAAAAAAATTTGCATTCTATAAATGCCCCCTCGAGACTTGCACACGACTCGATTTAAACGAGTATAAGTGGGCATGTCTCGACCTTGTTCTGACCTTTGAAATGGCTGATCCCATTTTTCTTTGCTTTCCATTTCTTATTTTTCTCCAGAAAATATTCTCTATCAGATCCAATTTGAATGGATCCCCTGTGGGCACGTGATTTCAACCACCTTAATTTGTTGTATCACGAAATCACAATTTAAGAAGAGATTGCACGGGTGAAATCTCATGCTCCTGGGGGAATTGGATTCTTAACCCATGAATTTAACTTCCAAATAATTCCCAAATCCAAGATCAAAATTCTCCAAATCCCGGTCCAGATCTAGATACTTTCTAATCCCTTTAACTTCGATTTTTTTTTCTTTTCGCTTTTAAACCAAATCCCCAAATCCCTTCTTCTCGGACTTGGATTATAATAACCATATTCCAAGGCATTGCTGCACTTTTTTTTTTTTTGTGACTGCATCTTAGCCATTCTTGCTAAGATTGCCAACGTACCTTTGTAAGGGATCAAGTCATTACGTAGTTCATTGGAAATGATTCTTTTTTTTTTTTTTTTTCATTTCCTGGAGTGTAATTCTTCTTTACTTGCAAGACTTTAACTTAGGGCTTTGTAGCTTATTCTCAGTCGAGGGATGTTTGTCGATCACCGAAGCTTTTAGGCTTTACCAAGTGTAGAGTCTCGAGCGAGGGCTTGTGTAGCTTGTTCTCGATCGAGGAGGTTCGTGGATCATTGAGACCTTTTAGGCTTGAATCCGATGTTAGGCCTCAAACAAGGGCTTATGAAGCTTATTCTTGTTGAGGAGTGTTTGTTGATCATCACGGCCTTTGGGCTTGAATCCGATGAGTGTTTGAGCGATGGCTGTGTAGCTTGGTGTTGTCGAGAAAGTTTCCTGGAATCACCAGGGCCTTTGGGCTTGATGTAGTGCTTCATTCTTGAGTTCCTTTGAATCTTTGGTTCGACAAAGTTTCAAGCAAAATCGAGAGTCTCGACTTTGTAGATCTTCTCCAGGTCTTGTACCTTCTTTGATATGGGATCGACATTTACTGCCAGGACTTGCTCGCACTCAGTTTCGGCGGGAGGTTTGCCCTCTTCATTTGATTCTTGATGATCGTTCACTTCCCAATGTCCTTGAACAAACAATCTTTGTGACCCGCAGGTTTTGAAATTCAGCTCCATGTTGTGTGCACGTGTCACTAATTCTTCAAAGGTGCAAGGTGTAAGTCCCCGCAGGATATAACATAAGTCCCAATGCATTGCTTGAATGCACATGTCGATTGCCGAGGTTTCTGACAAATGATCTTTACAATTAAGGCTTCAGTTTCTCCATCGCTGGATGTATTCCATAACAAGATCATTCTTTAATTGGTGTGTGCTAGTGAGTTCAATCATACTCACTGTTTGCCTTGTGTTGTAAAACCTAGTTAGGAATTCGCACTCCAATGGTTCCCAACTGTTAATTGACCGAGGTTGGAGATCAATATACTAATCAAAAGCATTTCCTTTTAATGAACGAACAAACTGTTTTACCAATAAATCTCCTTCAGTCCCAGTGTTATTGCAAGTTTCAACAAAATGGGCCACATGCTGTCGTGGGTTGCCTTTTATGTCGAACGTGAAACTTCAGTGGTTGGTAATTGACGGGCATCCTTAGGACCTCAATCCTTTGTGTGTAGGGCTTCTCATACATCACCAGAGATGAGCCACTTACTTCCACTTGACCTCTTAAGTGTTTCCTTAATGATTTTCAGTGAGTGGTCTGCAGGGACGGACCCGTCAGCAGCGACTTGGATGGTCCTAGTTGGAGTTGCCACTCTTGGAGTGGCAATAACAGTTCCCGACTCCTGTCCTTGGCCACCATGCACTTGTAATGCTGGTGCAACATCCTCCGAAGACTTCACTTGTCTTAGAGTGTTGTTGACTTGGCTTGATTCTTCTAAATTCTCGAGCTTGTTTACCTGTAAGCTATCTTGGCATCCCAGTCTTGTATAGTTTTCATGAGCACTTCGAGAGTTCTGGCCATATTTGACACTTGTTCCTCTACTAATGACGTGTTTGTCACCGCAACAGCCACAACTCTAGGATTAAAGTTATTACTCCCATCAGCATTAGGAGTTGTCTCCTTAATGGGTACCTTGGCATGTTTAACTGTAGCCTTTACATGTCATTGGCCCCTTTGATTGGGTGGTGAGGGTTTTATTTACAGTGTCTTTCTTTATTGCCATGGTAATAAGAGAGATGAGAGGTAGAGATTGTCCCACCGTGAACGCCAGAAATTTGTGCACAACAAATTTCGACTATGATGTAAGACAGGAAATTTATGCAATAATTTTTTTAATTGATTTAATTTGTGAGATACGATCTCTGATTGCACTCTTGTAAACACAAAGAAAAATCCCTTGATTCTCTTCGCTTAACTTAAACGCCGTTAAGAGAGTTTTTGGGACTTGATCTCGAAACTTTGCGATTAGGCTTCGATTTAATATCTTTGCGTAAGCAGAACTCCGGGCTTTATGCTTGTTCAGAGACCTTTTTTTTAACACAATCAATTTAATGGCTTCGATTTAATGGGTCTTCGGGTTTGGCGCTTGTTCAAACACTTTTATTTAAACACGAACACCTTTAAAGAAAATCGTCGGGGCGTGTGTGCTTGATCCGATCGATTATGAAGCTCACCGGAGTCTTCGTGACTTTTCCGTCGTTCTTCATGTTCTTCCTTTGAATACGAAGCGTTGTTGACCGTTTAATTTGCAGAGCGCTTGTTCTTCTCCTTAGAGCTCTCTGAAGCTTGGGCTCTCCCAGAAGTTTCCCTTATTTGAAGATTGAGGACTCCTATTTATAAGTGTGGAGGAAGGAGCCATGAATCTTCGTACTTGGTCGGTTCAAAATAATAATATGATTTTCTCCTTTCAAAATAGATTATTATCCATTTAAAAGATATTATGTAACCTCTTAATTCTATCGATCACCAATTATTTAAAATTAATTTCTAGATAATAATATTTAAACTGGATAAAACCATATATATTTTTATGGTCAGTATTTGCCCTCGAATGCGCACTTAGCATAAGATCTCAATACCTGCCATCATCATATTGAACCCATAATTTGTGAAGATAAGAGCTTCCAGCAGAAGCATCAAACACGCTCAATCACATCTTCAAGCAAGTGCTCAAAGCACCGCATTACCCGGGGCTCATAAACTGGTTTGGATGGAAAAGGAGAAGCACTTCCACGCGCAGCGTCTTCATATGATAATTCTCTTTCTCCACTTGCGATCCCGCCGTGACGAATGGGCTCCAAGTTTTTCTTAAGGTTCGGTTAAGAGCTGGTTGGGAACGAGACCTGGGACGAAACAAGCATATCGTATCTGACGCCGCGCTGTATAGGTTGCTGCCCCCACGTGATGTATACAGATGGAATAAGTCTATATTGGAAAATAAACCCGTCCGATCATTGACTTAGAATACCAACGATCTTGTCGGCCTTCCGTAATTAACAAGGTCCCGTCATGCGTAGTCAAACTTCATCGTAGCAGAGGTTAAACAAGAAAAGAAATCTTACCGATAATATAATATTTTCTTTGCTTTCCATGGGGAGTCCCCCCACTTGACAAACTGGGCTGTTGGGTGGCTCACCAAGGAATCTTGACCAACTCCCACATTTGTCTCTTTCAATATCATCCTCCATTCCCCACTTTAATATCCCAAAAGACTTCATTGTCCTCATCTCATTGTATTCGCCACTACTTCCATTCTGGACGCACACTGCTCTTCCAATGATTGCACAAGGGCATGTCCAGCAACTTATCTGTTTGTCTATCTGATCAATGAACAGACAAACGTGCCCACACAAATAAGAAAAAGCTAAAGCAGAAGGAAAGTGATAGGAAAAAGCAAAAGAGGATAGAACATGCCACTCTTCTATATATATATATATATATATATATACGCTCAAAGGGCCTGAACAAAATATCCATCTAATCATGAAGCTTCTAAGCCTCGCATGCTGCATAGCCTTTTCCCTAGTTTTGTGTGTCACAGCTGTCAGAGCAGCCCCTGCCGGCTCTCTGATCACAAACCTACCGGGATTCGAGGGCAGACTCCCCTCTCAGCATCACGCAGGGTAAGTACAACCGCAGGTGACAAAACAAGGTTGTTGTTGATCTCATTCATCGTGGGAATGATCCGTTTCTCCTTTTTGGGATTTGTAGGTATGTCTCTATCAATGGGAAGCCGACAGGGAAGAAGAACCTGTTCTACTACTTTGTTGCTTCGCAGAGAAACCCGTCCAAGGACCCAGTAGTTCTGTGGCTTAATGGGGGCCCCGGATGTTCTAGCTTCGATGGATTTGTCTACGAACATGGTACGGAAGTTAACAAACTGAGACTCTAAATGAGATGAGATGTTCTGCTTTTCGCTTCGATGTATAACTGAATTATCATGTCCTGCTCTCTGCCTGTCAGGGCCATTTAATTTTCAAGCACGACAATCAAAAGAGAGCTTACCTAAGTTGCAGCTCAATCCTTACAGCTGGTCCAAGGTCGTGATATTTACTTTGATCATCGGAGTTCCTCTCTTTTAAATTGGCATCAGCAGATTGGAAATATTCCTAAATGACCATCTCAGGGAACTCAAGTAGCTTTTATCTGTACTTTTTGAAAATTCTTCCCTCAATTTTTTTATTCCTAATGGTTTCATCTCCGTGCCATTTTCAGGTTTCAAACATGTTATATTTGGATTCGCCTTGTGGAGTTGGTTTATCTTACTCCGACAATCCAAAGAATTATGCGACCGGAGACTTCCAAACTGCTGCCGACACGCATACTTTTCTGTTGGAGGTACTTTAACTTACTGAAACTTACTATGCAAATGATCGACATTTGACCTGAGAGCAGTACCTTTCTGTATCAGTGGTTTGAGTTGTACCCCGAGTTCCTATCCAACCCCTTCTACATTTCTGGAGAGTCTTATGCTGGAGTTTACGTGCCGACTCTTGCTTCTACTGTAGCTAAAGGTATCTCTGCATAAAAAAGTTATTCAACATGCATATGCTTTTGATGTGATTTGGAATAAACAGCTGTTATTTCTTGTTGCAGGTATAAAAGATGGTCAAGAGCCAGTTATTAATTTCAAGGTATTAAGTTATCTCAGACCATCCTTTTTGAAAGGGTTATGCAAAACGTGGAATCAACTTTAATTTAAATATGAATTCAACTCATGATTCACATGATGCAGGGTTACTTAGTGGGAAATGGGGTGGCAGATGATTTTTATGATGGCAACGCTCTCGTCCCGTTTGCTTTTGGTATGGGACTGATCTCAAGCAACATCTTCGAGGTTTGTTTGTGTTCAAGGATGGTTTGCGGGCTAAGAAGGATTACTCAGCTTGACCAGACCTTCACCTTCCCGATCTTTGACTTGCAGTTCGATTTTGGGTATATCTTTCACTCTGCAGGATTGTCAGAAGACATGTAAAGGAAACTACGGTAACCCCACAAGCAAAAGCTGCTCTGAGAACCTCAATAAAGTTTACGAGGTATGTTGCAGCACAGTAAAATGTTAACCATCTACGACAGTTTCTGCAGTACCGATGCTTTGATCAAATGGTAGAGGATTCTAGTATTCAGTCCTGCATTTTGCCAGTAACTAGTGTATATGAAAGGTTGCAAGTTTTTGTTGCCTTTTGTCTTTAATGAACATGGAAAACCCGTGCCAGTAAACTCATGAATCTGTGGCTACTTTCTAGGCTCTGTCTGGTCTCAACCCATATGATATTCTCGAGCCTTGCTATCAATACACCAGCGCAGTAAAAGAAAACAAAAGTGAGAGCATGTCTTCAAGCTTCATGACTCAAAAGCGTTTCACAAGAATCTCTGGCCGCAGATGGTTTGTTCGTGCATTAGGACGGGATGGTAGAGTTCCTTTAACTTCTCAAGCAGAGGCTACAGTTCATGTTCCCTGCATAGTGCGTCACTCTATTTCCTCATGATTTCTGATCCCTTGCTGAATCGAAAATTTAGTTGTCATTATTAGTACAGTGTGAGTGTGCTTGACATATCTATGGTACTTGTTGTGTTGTGGTTGCTGTGCAGAATGATGACGTGGCAACTGCATGGCTGAATGATGAATCTGTTAGAAAGGCAATTCATGCAGCACCGGTAACATAATCAAGCATTTCATCACTGTTTAACTCGTTAAGCGGAACTTTGAGCTAATTATTTTTCTGTTTTCTTATCTTATGTGAAAAAAAGACAAGTGTGGCAGGTCCATGGATGATATGTTCGGACAGAGTCGATTATTCAGGTGATGTTGATAGTTTGATACCATATCACAAGAATCTAACTTCCCAGGGATACCGCGCTCTAATATACAGGTGAGCTTCCAGGATTCTTCTTTACTTTAGTAGCTGGACATCATTTGGAATCATCATTTTGAGCTTGACAGCGAGTTGTCCTGTTCTTGTTATGTGGCAGCGGAGATCATGATCGGGTTATCCCATTCACGGGAACTCAAGCATGGACTAGATCGCTGGGATACAAGATCGTCGAGCAATGGAGGTCTTGGTTATCGAACAAGCAAGTTGCCGGGTAATCTACATTTATACCTGCACCAAGGAGATCTATGTTAAACAGATGAAAAAGAGCATTTCTCTGTTCTCTGTCTACCCTTCTAGGAGAAAAGTATCTTTGACCTAATACAGTTATTTTCCGGTATAGGTACTTGCAAGCATATGACAAGAACCTCACTTTCTTAACCATCAAGGTTTGTCTTCCGACTTTGTCTTGGGACAAACTCTCGGCTCATACTTCGACCAGTAAACCATTAATGTTCACTGTTTATTGCCCTTGCTGATACCTATGCCTTGCTATTGCTGTGCAGGGGGCAGGACATATGGTCCCCCAGTACAAACCGATGGAGGCGCTGGACTTCTATAGTCGTTGGTTAGATGGAAAGCCGATCTAACTGAAACTGCATTGAGTTGTGGCTGTTAGAATGGAATCGATTCATTGAATAAGATAAAGCTAATCTACTTCTATGCATTGTTTCTAACGATCCAAACTCAAATGATACGCTGATGATACACTCCCGATCAAATGTGGAAAATTAAGATATGATAGAAAATGGCGAGAATTTTATACCGGAGGCCGAATCTATCCACATTCCAAGCTATAAGAGAGAGGGCATTTGTGTTTTGATCATATGGCTTCATTTAATTTTGCTCCTTTGGTGTTCCAAGATGGAGCTTGCTTACGAATATGTATCTATTCCTCTTCCCCGTCCATGTTCACTATCGCGCAAGAACAAGTTCAATCAATGCATCATACGTCCACAACTCATTTCCAGTAATTTGAAAACATAATGACTTATACAAATAAAATTTGGTATTATATTTTTTGGGTGTGTACCCTCGTATCCGGAAGCTCAATAGGTTCCGATTAATCTAGTTGAGCCGGATCGACCTACTAAGGGATAAAGCTTTTCCAATGGGGATTTTTTCCATTCAGAAGACTCGAACCCGAGACCTTATTTAAGGAGAACTTACTAGATTGGAGCCTTAAACTATACGATGATGACGATAAATTAAATATGATTAACCTTGTCCATTACGTGTGTATTGGTTGATAAAAGGGTTGCGGTTTTGGATTTTGAATTGATCCGAAGTTAAACTAGTAATATTCTTAACTTTGTATGACTCGGTGAAGAGACATATATGATGATAGACATTATGAAAACGTCCACAACACAATGGACTGAATTTTGATATGAGGAGATAGTCAACTATCCAGTTGACATATAAAGGTGATTGGACAAAGAATCTTGGGCAGGCTCGTGTGCTTGGACTTTCATCCTTTCTTGTTCTATCCGTATATCCGCAAGCCAGCCAGCTTCTTTGGCTTCTCTCATGGTACTTGCTCGTCTTCTGCGTCTGCAACTGCCTGTCTCTCTATATTCACGAACAAACATGCCGGCACAAACCAAAAATACTAGGGGATGAAAACAAGAATGATTAAACAAGAAAGACAACGGAAAAGAAAAGATGAGAAACAACCACAATTCTGTTGCATATATTGCTCGAAGACCGGCTATGTACTCAGAAAGGGGACTTTGAGAGTCCAATTGAATCATGAAGCTTGTAAGGTTCATGTGGAGCGTAGGACTGACCTTGCTCTTGAGTGTCACAACTGTCACAGCAGCTCCTAAGGATTCTCTTATCACAAGCGTACCGGGCTTTACTGGCAGTCTCCCCTCTCAGCATTATGCAGGGTAATAGCACCTGACCAGCTCAGAACTGATTAATCGGTAACCAACTTTCGAATATATCACGAGAATTATTGACTTCTTTTGCTTGCTTGTAGGTACGTGACCATAGATGGGAATCCTGCAGGGGAGAAGAACCTATTTTACTACTTTGTGGCTTCGGAAAGAGATTCTTCCAAGGATCCCGTGGTGCTGTGGCTCAATGGTGGGCCTGGATGCTCCAGTTTTGATGGGTTCGTCTATGAACATGGTATAGAATTAACAACTAGGATTCCAAATTATGGTTAAGATAGCTTTCTTAATATTCCCCCTGTGTATGCGACTAACTAAATGTCCTGATCATCTACCTCTCAGGACCATTCAATTTTCAACCAGGAAATTCAGGAGGGAGCTTTCCCATATTGCAGCTCAATCCTTACAGCTGGTCCAAGGTAAACATAGTTACACTGACAACCAAAGATGGAATCCACCTTTATGACTTCGACATGAAGCAACTGTAACAAGCCTTCACCTGGCGCTGATATCGTAGACTGTTGTTCTTCTGTTCCTTCCAGGTTTCAAACATCATTTACTTGGATTCACCCTGTGGGGTTGGATTATCTTACTCCGACAATCCTAGCAATTATGTGACTGGGGACATTCAAACTACCTCTGATACACACGCCTTCCTGCTCAAGGTAGCTAGATCGAAAACCGACCTAGGAGTGTGAAGCTAGGGAACAGATTTGTTTTTTATATGAGTACAAAAGGTGGAGTATTCTCCAAGTATCCAAGTTTCTAATTAGAGCAATCCCCTTAATTGTTGGCATCAGTGGTTCGAGTTGTATCCCGAGTTCCAGGCCAATCCATTCTACATTTCAGGAGAGTCCTATGCTGGAGTTTATGTACCGATGCTTGCCTCAGAAGTGATAAAAGGTATGAAAAACAGAAGGCTACATATGTCCTGTAAGCTTTATATTTGACATATATTATCGAGGCTGAGAACTCCTCCTGCAGCTATAGAAGGCAACCAACAGCCCTCCATCAATTTTAAGGTATCACCCTGACGATTCTCGGGTTAAGAAACTGTTAAACTTCCTCGACTTAAAGCTTGAGCTCATCCAAATGAATTTGCATAACTCATGCAGGGCTACCTTGTGGGGAATGGGATAGCAGACGACGTCTTTGATGGCAATGGTCTTGTCCCATTTGCTTTTGGTATGGGATTAATCTCAATTGACATTTTTGCGGTGAGTCTGAATGTTGAGTTTAAGCTATAAGCTTCTTTCGGGCACTCATTGTTTTACTGTTAACTGATGAAAAATGCAGCAGCTTTCTAAGTAACTAAGCAAATTAAGAGCATAACAGCATTGCAGTCAACTTGACTCAATGTTTACTGTGCAGGATTGTCAAGCAACATGCCAAGGGAAGTACTATGACCCGCCAAATCCAACTTGTGAAAAAAACCTCAGGAGAGTTAGTCAGGTACGTTGTACGAATGGAAAAACTTTTACCCACTGTCATGAATTTGTTCTTGCTTTCCCCGTCCATAACCTGATTTGATCAAATGAAGAATGTCTATTTCACCAAGTGTCTCGAATTGTAGTTTGTTGTATACACAAAGTTCTTGCTATGGCCCTCTCTGTAATCCTTGAATTTCTGCTTGGTTTTAGGTTCTGCTAGGTCTGAACTTCTACAATATCCTCGAGCCTTGCTACCGATATCCAAGTGTAGCTGAAGGAAATCAAAGCTCTGGTGGCCCTTCAAGCTTCAGGCAAGGTAGGCTGACCAATACAAAGCATCTCACCAGAATGTCTAGTGGTAGACACTTTGTCCGTTCTTCGGGACGGGATGGAAGAGTTCCCTTAGACTCTCAGTTGGAACCTGAATTTCATGTTCCCTGCATTGTGAGCGTCCTAAAACCTTTCTATGTATTAGATTCCGATTTCACTCCAAAAGGATGAATTCTAATCAGTATGCTCTGGCATAATCATTAAGCATGCTGTGATGATGATTGTGCAGAACGATGACCTTGCCACTGCATGGCTGAATGATGAAACTGTTAGGAAAGCAATTCATGCAGCTCCGGTAATGTACAGTTATTCATCTGATGGCCGGTATGTAGAGCCGCTGATATTTCATTGCTCGCTCACGGTTTAATATGCACAAATTTGCAGGCAAGTGTGGCAGGTTCATGGACGATATGTGCTGATCGGGTGGATTACACAACCGAGGTTGATAGTATGCTACCCTACCACAAGAATCTGACAGCCAGGGGATATCGTGCTCTAATCTACAGGTGATCATTCCCAATATATTACTACATTTCATGTATCAGATGAGGTCTGATGCATGAAATTTTCTTAAGATACTTTTGCATCAAAGTTGCTTAAATACTTGCAATTAAATACTTGCAATTAACAATCATTGCTGCAGCGGAGATCACGATAGTGTTGTACCATTCACTGGAACCCAAGCATGGACTAGATCATTGGGATATAAGATCGTTGAGCAATGGAGATCGTGGTTGTCCAATGAGCAAGTTGCTGGGTGATTGTCGATAAAATCTCGCTGTTTTCTTTCTTGTAAGCATCTTTAACCCGACATTATTAGTGTTCTCTGTTACAGGTACTTGCAAGCATACGACAAGAACCTCACATTCTTAACCATCAAGGTTTGTTATACAGGGAACTTTGGCCTCCTATCTTTATTCATAATAGATGGTTCAAGACAGAATCGATTTCCATGAAAGCATACACTGCCTTTTCTCTTGTTATGTCGCTCCTATATAATGGCCTTTTGATACATAGAGTCTTGCTTTGCAGGGAGCAGGACATATGGTCCCCCAGTACAAGCCAAGGGAGTCCTTAGACTTCTTCACTCGTTGGCTAGACGGAAAACCAATCTAAACATACGCAGAAACTGTAATTTGTGCCGATTAGCAAGTGGAATGGAACTCGTTGAATAAGGAAGAACCCATCGTTTCAAGTCCTTTTTTCTTTTCCTAATGATAGAAACTGTAATGGGTTTCAATGATACATACACGAAAAATGTGATCTGCAATCAAATGCATGAGAGAGAGCGGTGCCACTATGCTGAAAACTCAAACCACTTTCTTTATACAAATAGACTGTATCTTACACACTTCGAATCAAGAAGGAACATAAATTGAACGGGCTAAAAGTTACAATATGATATACTGGTGTGTAATCAAATGCATGAGAGAGAGCGGTGCCATCATGCTGAAAACGCAAACGACTTTCTTTATACAAAAAGACTATCTTACACACTTCGAATCAAGAAGGAACATAAATCGAACAGGCTCGAAGTTACAATATGATATACTGGTGAGTAGTACAAAAATTCTATCCCCACGATGCAAGGGAAAGGACATTTCCCCGGACATGCTAATCTAGTCGGGCCTAGCTCTCCGTCTCCAGAACATATACAGACAGTGCCCCACTATGTATTTTTCTTGGCTTACACTTATTTGGACAAATAAACAGGAAAAGAAGCCAGAAAATGAACAAAAGAAAGAGGTTAACAGCAAACAAAAAAGATCAAGAAGAAACATTTTTGTTATGGTCTTTGCTGGCTCCTCGCTTCCTCAGGAGCCCTCTTCTCCCCTCTCCCCGGGACAAACCTCGGGAGTTTCAAGAGCGTATCCACACGGGACACTCCTTCAACAGCGGACCAATCCTTTTCTGAGTCCATCTGTGATGTGTCCACCTGATCGGTTGGAACACAGGTATCTACTCCACCGCCTGTGTCAACTTGATCTGCTGAAGGAACATGCTCTCTAGACTCAGTAGTTGAAGCAGCAGATACATTGTGGGAATCCAAGAACAAGCAGATGACAGCGCAGTCATCAATTTTTGAGGTTGGGTACTTGTACTTCCAAGCTCGAACTGCTGACTGTACAAGGGCTCTAGCTGCAGAGGAACGTGCTGAGGTAGAAGCTACAATGTCCACTACTTCCTTGTTTGATAGCACATCCCATATCTGTAGAACGAAAATAATCATAAATATTGACAATCTATCACATTAGATCTCTTCAAAGCAACACAAGTTGCAATGGCTTCAGTTGGACCACCTACCCCATCAGTAGCCAAAACAACAAATTCATCCTTTTCAGTGAGACGTCGGCACGATATCTCAGGCACTGAAATAAGACCAAAATCCTTGAGGCAGAAGTCACCAAAAGCCCGCGCCATTGCTAGTCCAGGTGAGTCATTGTTTGGTAGCCAAACACGCGCAACTTCCGGCTCATCTTGAAGAGCAAAAACACGTCCCTTGCATTTCCTTATTCTCTCCGCTTCCCCTGTCATCAGTTAAATTACCAGAGCCTTGAGAAAGACATCCTTTCTTTCTCAGAGAGAGAGAGAGAGAGAGAGAGAGAGAGATTAAACCTGGAAGGTTAGGCTTGAGATCTACAGTTAACTGAACTGCATTAAGATAATTGTCTTTGTCTCGTGTTCCCAGGACTGCTCTGGAGTCCCCAACATTTCCAGTGACAAGAAAATCGCCCTGACATAAACAGTCGATCCATTTATCAGGAAGAGCTGTAGATTATAAGATTCTATAAAGAATGAGGTTCCGCGGTATTAACCTGCTTGACCAAGGTTACTGCTGTGGTTCCACTGCAGAAGCAATCGATATTTGTAAACATTCTCAGTTCCCTGTCCATGCCTCTAAAAGCCTTTAAAAAAGACTGCTTCAGCGTCTGAAAGGTCTCTTGCTGCTTCTCAGTCTCCTCAAGCTCACAGCACACTCTTGACTGTTCAGTGGAGGGTCCAGAAGTTGTCCCTTCAGAGTTGATGCCAGTCGCAGCGTTGAGGCTGATCTCTTTCAGAACGTTCTCCTTGCTTTTCTTCGCTTCCCAATGAGAAAACAATTTAAGGGGAAGTGAATCCCTAACTCTCTTTGCTACCATATGCCCATATGGACCATGTCCATCGAAGACACCACAAAAGACTGTGTCCTTCCTTGAGCAAAAGTTCTGAAATGCAGCAATTTTTGTCAAAATGAGCCAACAGATGGAACGAGCAAACCATCTAATACACACTAAAGAAATGCCAACTCTAATAGATTATATAAATTCAGAACATACAAAAGAAACCACGGAATGTCGAGGCCACATTTCTTCAAGCAGACACCACATTCGATAAACGATACATGCTCAAGGATAGTTGTTCAATATGAAAATACCGATGTAAAAGAAACAAAATTCAGTACATGATATATATGGGAAAGAGCACACCTCCCAAACAATCATTGCGTCCTGGTTGGTTCCTTTCTTGCCCTGTTGGGTGAACAAGGACGCCACTTCAGTCGACCCATTTAGGAACAACCTCCCTGGAATCCTATGCAAAGGTTCATCCTTTGGATAGTCAAGGGGGGAACTCATCGACCCGGACCTCTTCATGTTTCTCTTCTTCCGGACTCCCCGGGCTGGAGACAGGGGTGAACCCGGGACTGGGCTCCCGCCTTCACTTGATAGGCAGGACCCCATTCGGAGGGCCCTGATTATGTTTATTAAGCACTCCAGACCAGCCAGACAGTCACAACCCCTATTTTCAGATGACGGATCCGTCAGGAACCTCGTTGGAAACCCGCCACAGCAACTCTGAATCGTGCCCTCAGCCGGGTCTTGATCTACTTAATAAGACCTCAGCCCTCCAGTACCACAATGCAGTAATCAATGCCCCGACCCAACCTTGTGCATTCACAGATTAGAAACAATCAGACATCACCACCCCACCCTCATTTCCCTCTGATTTCCATAAATCATGAAGCAGCTGAATTTGCAATTCTGTAGCAAATTACGGCGAACCCTTTTGAGCTTGCAGCCCAACTATGCAATTGCACCTGACAATGGCACCCAGAGCAGGCGGCCTTTTGCAGCCAAACCGAAAGTAGATTCGAGCTTTCTATACAAGGAAGCACCTTTTTCTCCGTAGGAACCTTTGCCAATGGCAGCAACGTTGATGAGAATCTCTACCGCTCTCTTTTGATCAGAAATGGAGAAAAACAACAGATCTTTGCGGGGACGATCTGTACCCTGTACAGAGCTCGTAGCTCGAACGTGCAATTCCAATGCATACAAACAGAGTCACCAATAACAATACATGCAGCTTCCACAGTACCCGCCAAATAATCAACAATTGGGCCAAGAATCTTTCGACGGAGCACTCCAATGAGCAGGCAATCCAGGGATCAAATCCGGGGTCGATTCAAAGCAACGCGGGACGGGATCAAGGAGGGCAGAGATGACGGAGCCCACGGGAGGAGGCTGAATCAATCCAATGGGATTAAGGGAGGGACGAAATTGTCAGATTGAGAACAGTTAGAGAGAGAGAGAGAGAGACGAAGAGACAGAAAGCAGGTTTCAAGTGAGATGAGGAGAAATTCAACGTCCCCGGCAACAAAAATCGGAAGAAAACCCGCTCTCTTCCTCTTCTGCTTCCCGGTGACTCTGCGTCAGAGAGAGAGAGAGAGAGAGAGACGGAGACGATCTTTCTCTTCTTAGTAATAAATTAATCTTTATTTGTTTGTCCCGTTCTCTAACCCAACCCAACAGACATAAAGAGAAAAAAGTCCTAATTTATCAATAATTAAAATAATAATATTAATTTGGATAAGAAAATATTACATTGCCAAATTTGAAAAATGAAAGAGCAAAGGAAGAAAGGAAAAGAAATGTGAACGAAGAAATACTTGTCGGCTGCCAATTGGATATCGAAAAAATATTTACGTTTATACAGTTCCAAGAGGCGACTCCCGTCAGCGGCCCCCAAGGCCTCCATGGACCGCCTCGGGCTCCCCCGAGAACTATATGAACATTATTATTAGGCCATTTTCGCCAACTATATATTTTGTATTTCACAATTGTGTCGTCAGTCATAAAGGAAGAATTGTTAAGGAGCTGATCGAGCAAATGAATGGGAGGGGACTTTTTTTTGTTGTTGTTAAATCTACATTATTTATTTTTGGGATTTTAATAAATTTGATTGATTCAGATTTTTTTTATGCAATCTTTATTATGTTTAATTAATTAATTAATATGAACTATATATATATATATATATATATATATATTAGAATTAGAAAAGAAATAAAAGAATAGCCTTTTTCGTGGTGGACGGTTTGATCATGCTGATATTCCATATTATTTTTCATCACCTTTGGTATAGATCCCCTTTCCACCTTTTCAACTTGCTTTTGATCTTCTCGTTAAACATTAATATTTTTCTTGGATAGGTTTTGTCCCGTGTTAACTAGTAGATAGGCTTACCCTATACCCGGGTCGGCATGGAAAATTATTATTGCAAGTTAAAAACGGTAGTTAATCTTTACTTATCCAATTAAACAAACGTTAGTTAATCTTTAATACATATTTTTTTAATTTTTCTACTTCTTTGTGGATGAATTTTCTTCTTCTCATAGATAGATGAATCGAACAAGAAAGAGTATATCGGTTCGATAAATCTTACTTTCTTTGCAAATTTCCTTTCGAAATTTTATATAATTGATATTTATAATAATAATTTAAAATTCAAAATGTTGTCTCAAATCGTACTCCTACTTGGCGTGATTTGAATTTCCGTCTCTTACATATAAAATGTTAAATCCTTCTAAACGATGCCTAAAAGTCCTAATTTAAAATTTTCACTCACACTTATTCAATTGTCCTGGAATATTGGCGCAATTTATTACTCATATAATTGTGAGTAAGATTTCGAATTGAGAGAATATCTAGATTGATATTTTTAGGATATAACAACACTCATTAATTTGTGACTATTTCCACTTGAATACGAATAGGTAATAATCAAGAAGATGTGAGGACCTTTTGATTTTAAAAGAAGCAAGAAAAAGAACGAAGAAATGCCATAAAGGAAAGAGAAATACATGCCAGCTGCTTGTCGATTTGATTACTTCTATTAACGGCTTCTTACTTCTTCTTTTTTTTAATTACAAGAGAGGTCATGAATTTAGTATAATCAAAATGAAATCCTAATAACTAATAAAAATACACGGATAATTTTACAACGAGTGTTGAATTTGAAATTTTTTAATTATTAAATGAAGACGCACAGCATTGCGCTACACATTTTTTAATGCATATTTAGTTTTCGGTTTGCTAGTCTTCCAGAGCTTGTATGATATTTTGAATCATAATGTCCTACAGCTAAATAATCATATTTAATTAGCAAAATGACATTTTTATCAAAGATCCACCTAATTTAGCTTGTATATGTTGGGTACGTTTCACGTGGTTGACGTCCCAAATCAATTTCAATTTTTCTTTGTCTTGACCAAAAAGATTTTGGGACTCCTAGCTTTCTACTAATATGATAAACAAAAGCCCTGAGATTTTATTTTAATACAAAAATAGTACGATAGCATTCATTCATATATTAAGTTTTTTTAGTGTGTACGACATGATAATTGAAAACTCATTAAGTCTGACTAATTCAGATTTGAGTTGGGTTGACCTATTAAAATGTAAAACTCTCTCGATTATAAATTTTTCTATTCATAAGATTCGAAAACTTTGTCACGAATCACTTAAACCGACTAATATTAGTAACCATTCATCGGGCTTCGACCCCATGATTCACCCAAAAATATATATATATATATATATATATATGGGTAACCGTTCCTATATTATCATACGTGCATATATGTATGTATATACACACATATATTAACTGGATGGGGAGTAAGTTACTGTAGGGAGATCCGCCAATATAAGCTTGCGTTTGGTTTTGAATTTGAATAATGATTTAACTCAATTTGATTTTGTGCAATGATCGTAAGTGTTGACTTATATATTGATGTGTGAGAATATATATATGTATGTATATATATATGTGTGAAAGTGGATGAAAAAATTATTATTAAAAAATTAATATATTGATATAGATGTGAAAGTATATGAGAAACTTATTATTAAAAATTGATTATAAAAATGGTTAAAAAAGTATATGAGATTAGAAAAAAAGATAAAAAAATTAACAATTATGTTGTTAATTGGGAAAAAAATAAAATTGAGTTGAGTTACGTAAGATTATAATTCGGAAAATAAAGGAAAGAATGCAAATCTATAGAAGATGAATTTGTTTGTGTATGTATAATCAAAAAATAAAAAATGGCGTTAGTAATTATGAAATATGAAAAAAAGAAATAAAAAGGAATATAATCATATGTCCACCGCAGACCCACGTTGGAAGCCAAACATGGCAAACCCATATGCATGGCTAGTGTGCATGGTCGGTTTTCCTTTTCCATCTCTAATTTCAGACCCAAAAACAAAAAAAAAACATTGTTTGTTTGAGATCATCGATCCAACCATCTTTTTTAAATTATACTTCTACGTGGATGATCACACTGCCATGCATCCATTCGACTAGTTTAATTAGTACATAATATTTAATTTTGTATCGAAGAGAGGATATTATTAGCTGAGGATGAGATCACGTGCAGCAACACGACAAACTTATGCACAGCGCACCAATGCATTCTAAGCAATGTTTGTTCATATGATTCATCATCGTTTCCAAATGGAAATGACTAATCATCGGCGAGTCTATTAATTTCTTTTTGTTACGTGGGCATATGATGAGGCTACGGACATAGCAATAATCATACAACATTCTTTGCTCGATATAAACATCTTCTTGTCTCGCTTTTTTTTTTTTGATGAACTAATGTGAAACGAGAACATTATCCATCTGTATGTGTATATGCATGTTTCTATAGCCAAATATATCCTCACACATGGGGCTTTGACCATATCACTATTCAATGGATAAGGAAAAGAAAGAACAATCAAATGTTCATCGCTTGCGGCGGTTTATAATATTAGTTAGTGGAGTTCATTAAATTGCGATAACTGCTTCTTAATAAATTTTAAGTTATGAAAAAAAAAGGAAGAAGACTGCAATATTACAGTGAATTCAATGTGCTATCACCTGAAATTAAAATGTTTCGAATTGAATTTTTTATGTGTATTTTAATATCAGAAAGTTTAATGAGGGTTTACTCAGTAAATGAGTAAATTTCTCTCAATCATGCTTATTTTTCTATTTATAAGACTGGTATATGATTTTGAATTGAATTTTTATAATAGTAAAAATTTTCATATTTTTTAATATTTGTCTCATTCATTTACTAAGTTCATACGCCTCTATTTTAATCGAAAAATAAGAAAAGTAACGTATGAGAAATTCGTGCGTGAACATTCAGCAAATTTCAAATGTTGAAGTACACTGAAACTCGAACAAAGCCTTGTTTGATGTGCACACAAGACAAATAATACGACTCCACTACATAGGACGACAGCCAATTATATTCCAGACTGACTTTAATTAATTAGTCTGACTAATGCTGTGAGAGGCTTGTTAATTATTTCTTGAAAGCTATACATTAGATTATTTAATATTAATTACGTACAAAGGATGAATTATTATCATTCTAACTAACTATACATTTGCTTGCTACATCAACATAGTTTTTCCAATTAGTTGGCATTGTGTGTCCGACTAGCTATACTAATCTACCGTGCATATTCCAATAGCCGCAATATAATGTACCGGTAATAACGTTATCAAATATCGTGCATTCTTCACTGATCACTCTTTTTTTAAAATAATAATGAAGATATTTTTAATATCTTTTTAAAGTGTATATTAATTTATTTAATCAGTCTTTTTTTATTATGTATAGTTTTCATGTGTGATGCGAGTACGCCATCTTTAATTTATTGAAAACAAGAATTTGATATAATCATTTCTAAAATTTTAAGGCGAAATTAGTTATAAGAATCCGACGCTTATGTCAAATGTAAGTGGTGGACCATTAATTAGTGGTTTAGCATCAATCAATCATAACATATTGCAATAAAAAACATTATATGCTAGTCTTAGGAAGCTTGGCTTGGCCATATATTGTAGTATATGGACCACTAATTATCCAATATTTCTATGAAGAATTAATTTACAGGTTCATAATAAAGTCATACATCGTAATCGATTGAGGAATCTTTCACATGTCCATCTTTCGAATTCAAGAGAGGGTCCCAACATATTCTCCGTCTTGTTAATCTTTGACTAAAAATTAAAAAGAAAAAGAAAACTATATGGCGTTCGTTCGATCTAAATATAGTTTTAACTTGCCCATTCTCATTGCATCATACATATAGGATGCCCCATCTATATATATTGCAAAGCTAGGAGATGAATATGGTGCTATACTTTGGTATGCACCCTAGAGCCTAGTGATCATCTACAAATCCATGCATTCGGGCAAACTTCGTGTGATATAAATACATGATTCATGGAACCATGATATTACGATGTCATAGATTACCCAGCATAATCATATTGGATGTCTGAACTTTCATTTCAAACTCGAGATCGATATCTAGCCGACTCATTGTGTGGTCGAGAGGTTTGAGTATCCGCAAAAATGCACAACACAAAGCTAGCGTACATCTTACATAAGGTTTCAGCATCCGTTCAGGTGGGATTCAGATCATTGTTAGTTCAATTTGACTTAATTATGACAAGGATTTACCAAAATGAAATAATTTTTAAAAAAAAAAGAGGAATGAGCTAAACATAACATTACATAATTAAACGACATATATTTTTAAAAAAATTTCCCCTACCTACGAGTACTATGGAATTTCTGTGCACATTACACAATGCATAACAACTGGATATAAGTACATATCTTATGGATTTTAATAAATGTGTTTGGAACATGACCATGTGGTTATCTAGTATCATATAATTCAGAAAAATACAAATTTTAATTCCACTATTAATGTACATTTTTTCATTTTATATTTATGAGACTATCGAATCTAAATACGTCAGACGCACAATTTTAAAAAACCCAGTTCTTGAACTCAATCGACTTGACGAAAGCAAGTTGAATCGTAACAATAAAATGTTTTTTTCCCTTAAGTCTAGAAAGATTTATTATTTTTGTGAAATACAACAAATCACCTTTAATTCTATTAATTATGAAAAAAAATATTAAAAATGCAAGACAATGCGCGGATTTTTACACAATATCCCAAATGCCAAATGATAACTCGAAGAGCGCTGTCAGATCCCTTCCTCGCCCGAATGGCCGGGTTATATTTGCCACATCGGCATAAATTTCCAATTTTTGTGACCGAAAGAAAAGGATCCCGCTGTCTTCACTCAACTTTTCTGCATAATTCCAGGGGCTTTGATGTGGCCCATGTAAGTAATCGAATCACAACTTATTCATAAAAAAAAAAAGAGGACAAAATTTGAAATATCAACGCAGGCCTATAAATACATATAACCTTTTTTTTTTTTGGTAAACGTATGAATTCACTACAAAAACGGATACAATGAAAAATACCCAAACAAACATTACAAGAACGGATATAACAGTTTATCCGCGGGCAAACTACAAAGCATAATAAGTGAAAAATCACCTACAAAGAGTACAGATACAATTGCAATTTGCTATCTTGAAACTAATAAATCCGAACAATATCTGCTAGCTAATTTTCATCATGGACCCCATGGAATTCGAGAAGGGGGAGCGCATCCTTAGTCCTAAATCCACAATGAAAAAGTACTCTATAATGAAAAAGCCACCACAGAGTATAGTAGTAGGATGTCCCAGGCTGATATCCATGCATAAAGTCCCCTACAAACCGCAATCAACAAACATAATCCAACCGACCTATTCCTTAATAACCCAATCTCAGGCAGTCAAACCAAAGAAACAAACCGAAGGGGAAGAGGAAGGAAAAGAGACAATGAAAGAGGCGTCAATTACGTGCAGGCACCATCAAGAGAGAGAGGAAGAGCCCAACAACCCGATGACGCCGGTGGTGGTGCCGGACACGTCGGTGGGAAGTCTAAATCTAGGGTTTCTGCTTTAAGGTGGCGTGCATGCAGAGTAACTTACTGTGGCACTTACTTCCGACTCGGTTATTACATAATAACCTTTTCACATTAATTAATTGCTTTCACATGAATTTCCAGTCAATTCCTGTTGGTTAGGTCCTTCCATTCGTCGTTTTCCATTCACTTGATTCTCGTACGTTTATGGTCTTTTTTCATTCACTTGTTTTCCCATCATGGACACCAGACGGATGCCTCGGCCCCATCGGGTTCAACGGTTCGCCTTCTCTGTCAAATCAATTAAGGCCTTATATATATATATATAGAAAGATATTCAAACAGTATATCAGTTCCTTACCTTTCAGTACACTAACTATTCCTAGACGAAGTTTCTAGAGATCTATAGTGCCAATAGCTAAGTGGTTTGAAGATGATAATCTGAATCTATTTCCTAATCCCAGCTGCTCTCAAGATCAAGATCTAGTACATACCTGGATGGACAGAAGAAGCCACACACATGTGTTTCCTGCAAGATCTAGTACATACCTTACCCAACTGCTGTACCTGGATTTAACAATACTAGTAGACGGACAAACTCAGTATGACTCTCTTCGGATCTAAATCCTACCCCAACTGCTGTACCTAGACAAACGATAATGCACGAGGATAACTCTACTCCAGCCGATAACCTCCATCTACTTAGACGATGTTCATAACACTACCGGGCCATTGTCCAATTTTCTCCCTGAAAACTGCCCTAACCATCGGGACTTACAAAACGGGAATACCTTAGGGCTCCCCCCGAGTTCCTATGAACGATGAATGTGTAGGGACCATTAGAGCAACGAGATGGACATTAGAGCCTCCTGCATTACTTCTTTACCTAGCATCAGTTCATTGTGATACTGGATCTAGACGCTTAGAGAGACCTACGATATGACCGTATACTAATGTGTTTACCAGCTTCAGTTCATTGTATAGATATGCACCTAGACACTTAAGGAAGAACATAGATATGAGGATCTATCAGCCATGAAGGCGGTCCTAGATGATATGACCTACGAGATCTACTGGATCTGAAAATCAAAACGGACTATACATCCTATCCCCACTTGGCTCTGATACTATTTACACCCAAGATCTAGTCGTGAGGGATAACCATAGAGTACTGAAAGATAAGGAACTGATATGCTGTTTGAATATCTTGATAAATATTTGAGAGACTGGAAGGTTTATTGTTTTTTAATATGGATTGGTTTAAAGCAAGCTCTTCGAGTACATGCTCTTCTGAAAATAATTTCGATAATGATTCTATTCTCAACAGAGAAGAGGTCAACTTGGAATGTTTTGATAAATCTATCGATGATTGGGAAATCCCAAAAATCGCTTCAAAACAGATTTATAAAAACTCAAAATTCTAACAAATATTTTCAAAAACCGATTACACCATAACCACTGAAGAGCGGGATATTCCCCTAAAAAACTCTTCACAAACCATAAAACTCTTGAACCAAGAGTCATAGAAAAACATAATGATAAATACAACTTCATCCATATAGGGCTCGTCCAAGTGGGCATAAAACCTAACCAGAGAAGGCTTAGATACCTCAGTACTCTTTAGTGCTTAGGGATGCTAGGCTTTTGAACTACCATGAATCCATCCTTGGGACAGTCGAGACTAGTCTGTGCGGAGGACCAGTCCATTTCAACTGTTTCCCAAATTTCACCATGTCCCTCAAAGACCAAAACATAACTCATGGCTTGACTTTGCAAATTAAAACGCATAACTACAAGATTGCTTTAGGCTTCATCCATTTAGCCCTTGTGTACAGAGTCCATTACAAAACAATGGTCTCGGCGTTCGCAACCAAAGCCTTCAACCATAGTCCAAAAGGAGAAACCTTCCTTTTTCAGACAGATATTGCCGGGTCAAACACTGTAGTCCCTAGACCAATTAGGTGGAATGAGGTAACTCTTCCTAATGAATGGGTCTTAGAAGACGCAGTTGCCCCTGAAAAAAATTCAAAATGAGGAGCCTAGTCGAGTGAGCCAGTTCCAAGATGGGAGAGTTTCCATAAGCTTTCACCACAGGAGATCAGTCGACTTACAGTCAACCTCAAACCCTTCAATAAGTTCTTCCTTTAGAAGCCCTGAGCTAAGAAGGAGATCATTCAGTGTTTCCCCATCAGCAAACACTTTCCAAACAGCTACTGAAACCCCTCCTAAGTTTGCCAACCTTAGAGGACTGAGTAATGTCGCCACCGATATCCCTAGGCCAGTATACTCCGTCCCAAACACAGATGAAACTGAGTCTTCACCCCCATCACCCACCTTTTCATCCATAATTGATGGTACCATGATCAATCCTAACCCTGAGATCTATGTGATTGTGAAGCCTTTCACATTAGCATCCAACAACCTTAGGAATGATTTTTGCTCCAAAGAAAATGAAATAGGAGGAAATGGTTGCATGAAGTCTTTACAAAAAAATACGTAGAGACCAGAATGCAAAAACAGTGGATAAAATTCATGCAAGATAACAAGAAAAACATCCTTTTCTGGGACTGGTTTAACCAAGTCTACATGGAAGAAAAGGCAATCAAATCCACTGAGAAGACCATAACCTGGAAACTGCCCTTCAAAACCATAGTTTCCTCGAAGCCTCCTCCAAAATATGTTGAGACAAATGAACCTAAGCAAACCAAAAATCTTAGGTTACTCAACATGATGATTCGAAATTCCCACGCCTTAGAGCATGAAAATCGGGAAAGAGAGAGAAAACAAACAGAGTCAGAACTTCGCCAGAAACTCCACGAGTTGCAAAAAGAAGTCAAAACTCTAAAAAACGATGAAAAGCTGGTTCAGACTTTGGACGATGCTGAACCCAAACCTGAGAGTAAAACCCAGGAATTCATACATCAAAACCTCCTAAAACCTACAATAAGTGTGCATGACTTCCAAATGGAAGCAACTGCCTTGTTGGATACAGGTGCAGACGCAAATTGTGTGAGGGAGGGATTAATCCCATTAAAATACTGTGAAAAAAACACATGAATCTTTACGATCTGCAAGCAATAACAAATTAAAAGTCACACACAAAATTGCATAAGCAGAAGTAAAAAATGAAGATTTAACATACAAAACTGGATTCCTAGTTGTCCAAGACTTAAAAATTGAAGTCATACTAGGAACCCCATTCATTCAGCTCATCAAACCCTTCCTTTTCACCAACTCTGGTATAAAGACGATGTATTTAAGAAGCAAAACCATTTTCCCCTTCATCACAAAACATGTAACTAGGAATCTGGACATAATATAGGCAACTGAAAGGCAAATTAGTTGGGTAAAAGATGAGATCTCACACCATAATGTTGAAAATCTGCTCCAAAAATCAGATTTGAAACAAAAAATCGATAATCTCAGCAATCTGATTCAAAAGTCAGTTTGTGGAGAAACCCCAAATGCTTTCTGGGATAGGAAGCAACATGTCATTGAATTACCTTATGAAAAGGATTTCGATGAGAAAAATATCCCAACAAAAAATGCCTCATCAGAATTTCAGAAAATTATGAATGATGTCTTTGGTGCATACTCCGAATTCATAATTGTATACATCGATGATGTCCTTATATTTTCCAAAACCATTGATTCTCATTTTAAACATATGAACCATTTTATGAGAATCACATCAAAAAATGGCTTGACTGTGTCTCCGACTAAAGTCTGCATTTTCCAAACAAAAATTCGATTTCTAGGGCATAACATCAGCAGGGGCACCATAATCCCCATCAACAGGTCCATCCAGTTTGCTGATAAGTTCCTTGACCAGATCTATGATAAAAAGCAGTTACAAAGGTTCCTAGGAAGTCTCAACTACGTTGTAGATTTTTTCCCTGGCCTAAGTAGACTCTGCAAACCCCTCCATAACAGGTTAAAGAATTCTCCTTCACCATGGCTGGATGAACAAACCAAAATTGTGAAGCAAATCAAGCTTCAAATCAAAACTCTGCCTTGTTTATACCTGGCAGACCCATCTGCAAAAAAGATTATTAAAACAGACGCCTCTGAAGAAGGATACGGAGGAATCTTGAAACAATCCAAAAATGATTGTGAACAGGTTGTCCAGTTCACATCAAAACATTGGAACCCAACCCAGAAGAATTACTCAACCATTAAAAAAGAAATTCTTTCTGTGGTCCTTTGCATTTCGAAATTTCAATCTGATCTTTTAAACCAAAGGTTTTTACTTCGGATTGATTGCAAATCTGCAAAAGGGGTTCTTCAAAAAGATGTTCAAAATATTGCATCAAAATAGATTTTTGCCAGATGGCAAGCAATCTTGAGTGTATTTAATTTTGACATCGAATTCATAAAATGATAGGCTAACAGTCTCCCTGACAAGAGAATTCATGCAGGTACCACCATGAGCATGAGGACTCGTTCCTCCAAAACAGAGGTCTCGGCCTCAAAACAGCTGGCTCCCAGCCAGTCGATAAAAAAAGAGGAGAAATCCTCAAAACAGGTGGCCTCCAGCCAACCCTCCTTTGGACAGATCACTATTGATAGCCAGATAAAAACCTATCGACAGACTCTCCAACAGGAGATCGATAAGCAGGGCTGCATGCAAACCCTACCAGGTAAAATTTCTAAACCCAAAAAGGAAAAACAAAAAACTCTTGAAAAACAGAGTGCATCTTCTCAAAATCTCGATAATGATACAGTAGTCCAGCAATGGATTACAGTATTAAAAGATAAACCAGAATTAGCACAAGTGCTATCTGGGATATCTCCTCATATGCTGGAGACTAGCAAGGGAGAGAGCTCTAGGCAAATCGCCAAAAGAGCAGAAAAAAGTCTCACAACATTTTCCGATAAGCAAACCAGCTCTTCAAAAACAGCACCATGGTTTCCAAAATCATTATTTCAAATGTTTTGATTATGGAAGAAGGTTTTTACCATGAAAACCCCTTCTTCGCAGCATCAAAATTGTTTCCTGAAAACTGGTATTTCCGGCCAATAGACATTTCAAAAACCCGGGAATACTATGAGAAAATTTTGAGTGATACAGGTTCAGTTGAGTTCAAACACCACCTTGTCCCTGGATTCTCAAACACCATATCCCACTCTACAGCCAAAATACTGAGAGTGATCCACCCGAGAAAATGGAATGAGGAAAAACCATACCAAATCCATAAATTCCAAGCCAGATTCTCGTCCGATCTCCCCCATAATGCCATGTATTCCTATTGGGATTACCAACAGGCCTGGTACAATGCATTTTTGTACCAAAACCATGAGTTTCAGACACACCTGGCTGATCTTCTTCCATTCTAAAACATCAGCCACATTCCCTTACTAGTTTGCCCACTGGTGGTCGATCTGAGGTCCAATTCCAGACATACTACCTCCCATAATTCATGAAGCATACATCATGTTTGCTTCTCGATTCAAACCTCAGGGGAATCAAACCATATTTCCCGTGCTTCTCCAATTCTACCAAATTTTTGGATTATCATGGGTTCATAATTGGTCATTTGGATACAAGCCCGATCAACAGACAGGCTTGCAGACACTGGCCAGAATCTTCAAATGCAAATGGTGGGTTAAGTTGAAGGTAGATCATCTTGACTCCCATTTTGTTCTCGATTGGTTCCGAAAAAATGCTCTTGTCTCAGACAAAGCACAAGCGGACCACCAAAGCTTTCTCCAGGTCAAAGCCCGTGCTTCGTCCTTCCTTTCAACAGCAAAAACTGATGAGGATTACATAGGACGGCTAGGTCAGGTTCTCCTGGAGCTCAAAGATCTGAATACTACTGCCTCGTCTGCATCAGAATCCCACAGGGAAGACGATGGTAGTGAACTGTCTTCAGATTAATTGCTAGCCTCAACACTCGAAAGCGTCCGCCCACTGTTTCAACATGTGGATCATTACCAGACAAAAAACCTTTCGGCTCAACAGGCTATGCCCCACATCCAGCGCAATCTCCGGAAGCATCCCACTACTACTGCAGTGGTACCATAACGGACAAAAAACCTTTCGGCGAGCGTGCCCTACAAAAAGCAGCAATCTGTCACTATTTGCGACAAAAAAGGCACTGTAGCTACAGTATTTCCCACTGGGCTCGACAGTACCCCGCATGTGAGTGCACAGTCCAAAGCTGCACAGCTACAAGGCATCTCTCATCGCCTATAAGAGTGGTCTTCCTCCAGCATCAAGGACAGAACACTTCCACCGATAATACTCTCTTTCTTTCTTCTTCTTCTCATATGTAAACATTCGGCTCCCATAACCCGGATCCTCTACCTCCCATTCTGTGTGTAAGTTCCAGTGTAAGCATGGGTTGAGTTCTTTCAGACTCTTCCCATTTTCTTTTCTTTTATCATGTTTTCTTTTGTTTTCTTGAACATCATGTACTCCTTTCAGCCCATGATGGGCTAAGTTTCTGAATAAATCTTTCATGTTGATCATCCATTTATGTTGATATTCCCTTATATCAGATTCTTGTTCTTTCAGTACAAGGCAAATCAAAACTCTGCCTTGTTTACACCTTGCAGACCCATCTGCAAAAAAGATTGTTGAAACAGACGCCTCTGAAGAAGGATACGGAGGAATCTTGAAACAATCCAAAAATGATTGTGAACAGGTTGTTCAGTTCACATCAAAACATTGGAACCTAACCCAAAAGAATTACTCAACCATTAAAAAAGAAATTCTTTCTGTGGTCCTTTGCATTTCGAAATTTCAATCTGATCTTCTAAACCAAAGGTTTTTACTTCGGATTGATTGTAAATCTGCAAAAGAGGTTCTTCAAAAAGATGTTCAAAATATTGCATCAAAACAGATTTTTGCCAGATGGCAAGCAATCTTGAGTGTATTTAATTTTGACATCGAATTCATAAAAGGAGAGGCTAACAGTCCCCCTGACAAGAGAATTCCTGCAGGTACCACCATGAGCATGAGGACTCGTTCCTCCAAAAAAGAGGTCTCGACCTCAAAACAGCTGGCTCCCAGCCAATCGATAAAAAAAGAGGAGAAATCCTCAAAACAGGTGGCCTCCAGCCAACCCTATATATATATATATATATATATAAAATGCCCACTGCTAATCACTGACGGTTTAGCGAGCAATTGCATCCTACCAAAGTTGCCACACCGAATTGCCCCGCCGAATTGCGACTGCCAGAGTTCGGAAGGGTGTGATTGCCCAATAATTCATACCCCCCCAGTAAAAAAATACAAAAAGGGGTCTTTTCAATCAGACTAATCTGCAATAAAGTCTACTTTTTCTTTTTTTTTTTTCCCTCGATTATTAAAAGCCACAAGATTTCCTTTATTACGGATGAAACTAATTGCTAATAATTTTTCAATTCGTCACGCAAAATCCCTTTATTGAGAGGTTAGATATCGACATGACTTTACTGAGATGATAGATATCGACATTAACGGTGGCCGTAGCCTATTACCCGAGTGGTCTAGTGTGCCACGCGTATAGCAACCGGACATTTCATTCTCGGGATTAATATTAGTAGCTGAGGATGATCAAAATGCTGCTTGTGAGCTATGTCTAGACGGTATTGAAAACATATGATCTCAAAATAAACTGTACCCGACTTTGTTTGGTTTTCAAGTATAAAATTTTACTCTACCCAACTCAATTCTTTTATTTTTCAAATTCAACACTACTGCACTAATTACTGTTTTATCATTTTCCCTACTTAATAATAATTTTCTACACCTACTTTTTTCTAATCATTTTTATAATCAATTTTTTAACAATAAAATTTTTATCTACTCTTACATCATCCTTGAAAAAAACCAAGTCAAGTCAGCCATAGTGGACAGGAGAAGCTGCTCACTTATAGATATATATTTTTTCACTCATCCATATAATTGTCGACACCTGCAATCATTACACAAAGTCAAAGTTAAGTTGGATCATGACCCAACTCGAAAACCAAATGCAAGCAACTGTTTTCTGACTAATCCAAAAACCATCCCATCCCACCTTGCACAATCACCATCAGGTGCGACTGGGATCGACTTTCTAGTGCTGGTCATTCCCGATTCAAACGAGCCAAACTTTTCCAGTGGAATCAATCACCAAAGTCAAGAACTAGAAATTTAAACACCGCAGAGTGAAATTATTTGTTCCAAGAGGCGAAATCATTATCATCATTATCACAAGCCAAGCCAGCACGCATACTCTCTAGATGGTAAAGTAAGCAAAACACATGCAACTTCAACGACACAAACCAAGCGAAAAGGCAGAGAGGATCGGTTAGAGCATCATCAGCTACACCTAATCTTCCTCTTCTGCTTCTTCAAGCCAATTCACAAATGGCTCCAGGGCCTTCACAAAAATTTGCCTGCACAAAGAAATTCAACATACACCATTAAAAGATTACGAGTAAGATCATACAACCGAAAGGGTGTCGACAAAGATCCTTACCTGCCCTTAGGGTTGGTTCCTTTGCGAAACCAGTGAAGGATGGTGTCCTCTACGAGCACATCCAGGTCATATAGAGATCTCACGATCTCAGGGAACAGCTTCATCAGCTTGGTATCCTCATAGCATTGAATCTGTATCTTGTACATCAGCTCCAGCTCGAGCTTCCCATTAGTACAGAAAGTATTGAGAAGTTTTGCCCACGTCTTTACCTGTTTTATAACAGTCTCCATGAGTACCAAAACTTTCCTTGATACAGGCAGGCCCTGGGGAAACTTTGAGGCATGTCCTTGTAAAGAAGTCAGAAACAAAATCATAATCACTTCAAGCATACCTGACGAAGAGCCGAATTAGCATTCTGCTGTTGATTCTTCCCTGACCACTGAACAGCATCCATGATAACATCCCAAAGCATCCGCACGACCTCAATCTCAGGAAACTTGGCATCCCTCACTCGCTGCTTCACAGTCTCAATGACTTCAGAAACATCTGCTTCCTCTGCTATCAGAGAGGTCAATGCAGATTTGGTTTCCTTCAGCTTCACCTCAAACATTTTCTTTTCATTGTATTCAACCAGAGGTAGAAGCCCTTCCTTGCTGAGATTTACAACAATTTAGTATGTATGAGTTGACAATATAAGTAGCATACAAAGGAAAATTCTTAAATTTGTCAACGAGAGAATCTCACGTGAAATGCTCAGAGAAACCTTCAGCAGATCGCTTCGCAGTTGGGAAAAAGTCCAGAAGATTGTCTTCCACTTTTCCACGCTTGAGAATAGAAATCAGATCATCAAGGCTGTTATCAATCAGATATTCCTTGAAGAAATCTGTGATGAAGGAGAGGACTAGCCCTTTTGCCACAAGATTGTCTTTGAGCAGCGGCTGGAGCACAGTCTCTGGAGGGAGCCCAGAGAGTTTTTGGGAGAATGCAAGCGCCGTAAAGATTGCCAGCTTCTTCCTCTCATTTTCCTCGAAAAGTTCCAGCGACTGAAGGAACTTTCGCATGACATTTTCGAGATTCTTGATGAGAAATGGCCTCCTCCTTAGGATCTTCTGTATATAGATTACATATGGTAGAATTACTTCACGCTTTGGCTCACCCTCTAATATAGAGTAAGGGTGGCGCTCCCCCTCATCAGGCTTGGTAGTGCCAGGTTGTGTACGCCCTCCTGTGAAGATAACCTGTGACAACCAACCAATGTGCATACCATTCTTCAACCACAGTAACCCCTGGATCCTTAAGAGCAACCACTCTAGTTTTGCAACTCATTCATTCTAAGTATTGCTTCTCAAAGAACTTTCAGGTCATCTACTTATCTAAACTGTTTTCCTGGTGATCTAAGTACCATCAAATATCAATTCATGGCAAGAATACATCAAGGAGAAGGCATGCTACTTTAATTACTACTGTATACTTTGCTCCAACAGTTACAAAAATCCGCATTTTAGACATGCTCAAAATTGCTGCTTTCAAGTGTGTATTTTATTGGAACAAATTCAAGATGACAAGTATGTACAAACTGCTAACAGGCTCACCTCAAAGAAAGTGTCACCGTATCTTGAGAAGTTGAGATCTGAGGATTCAATGGACTTAGCAACAAGTTCCTGCACAATGCAAAGGTATGCCAGGAATATTGTGAGGCTGAACAGAAGACAATAACTTTGGAGTCAAATCGAGTATGCATCTACTTAGCTTACCAGATCACCAGCATTATCCAGATATATCTGGACCACTGCATCAGCAAATGCTGCAGGGTCCAGAGGAGCAGCAATATTCCGTTTGCGGGTCTTAATCCGCGTGCCACTGAGAGTAAGAAGCAATAGAGAATTCAAACACTGATGCATGAAAAAGAAATGATGAAAAGATGTAAGATAGGAATCCCAAAGGTGAAAGAAGTAAGAATTACCCGAGAGTGGGTTTCTCCTTCGAGCTGCAATGGAACCAAAATTCAGAAAAAGTGTTAGTAATCCACAAGCTTGCGAATTTAATCGAAAAATTTGGGAAATGTTATTACGATTTCAAAGAAAGAGACAACCAGAATAAACCCCTCTTTCAGTCAACCAGAATAAAACTCAAGCTTTATTCATCGTGATCTGCAGCTCATCTTTATTATACAAATCATACACACCATAACCAAATTAACCCGAAAGACCATGAAATATGATGTATATGACCCAAGCTCAGACTTTGAAGCGAATACACGAGAAGGGTACAGAAAAAAAATCCCAAATCATACAGACAAAATTAAGCACCCGCCAAAGAGTTTCAACGATCTGTAATAAAGACAAGCATCATGAGCTGGAAAGAGAATTCTTGGAGCAAGAAGGAGCAGGGATCTCATGAAGTTGGGATCTTTAAAGCCAAATCGAGATGCCCAAAAAAACCCAATACGACTTTCGGAAAAGTTATTCGGTTTTCAGCAATACGCGAACAGTAAACATGCGGGAACAGACAGGAAGATCCAAGGAACACATCAAGAACAGCAACAAACGGTAGCAAGTTTCGATTTTTTCAGTCCAGATAGATGACATCAAGCTGCAAGAACAAGATCAACAGGAACAGATCTTTGGGTCTGCGCTGAAGAAAGGGTCAGGACGCCGACGACAGCATCACCGTCGGAAGGAGAGGAGGAGAGATGGAGAGAGAGTTACCTCATAAACCAAGATGCTTAGGGATCAAAGGTGGGGCAAGTCCCGATAGACTCTCTGCGCCTTCTCGCTTATGGGTTGGAGAGAGAAAGAGAGAGAGAGAGGAGAGAAAGAGAGATGGAGGATTAGGTCGAGAGCACTGACTATATGGGAAGAAGCACGCAGACGATGCAGCACCGATTCGATGCGGTTTCATGGGCCGAGCAGTGTCGGCCCATATGCTAAATGGGCCGAAAAAGTGGCCCATATGAAGGATTTCCCATCTGATCTCATACCAAAGCCCACTTGGGGCCCACATCTAGGCCGCGCATGGCAAGCTAAGATGGACTCGTGCTGATGCTAGATGGACCCACAGGGGCAAGACAAGAGGCTCCAATGGTTTAAAAGATTTGACCACTCGCCATGTCCTCGAGATCTAAAACTATGCGATTCTTGAATCAACTCTGAATTGGGGCTCGTTTTAGGTTCTTGGGTCTCGTCTACAAAGCAAGACAAAAGATAGCGTCGGGTATACGGATCTCGATCCATTGAGTAGTTTCATCGATTTAAGCAAACAAAATAATTTAAACGATTACTAATAATAAATAATACTCAATCGAGAATACCAATAAAGTGTAACTCAATTGGTAACGTGCTAATATTTCAAGTACTAAGTCGGGGGTTCAAGTCTTCTAATTAGGATCACAGGGAAGAGTCCGGGCCTTAGGGTCCTCATGTAGTTATGACTCAAATCGGACATTTCGCGATGAGACTCGAGCCCATATAGTTACACGTTGTGGAAATTGCTACCTCGGTCACTCCCGACCCCTTTTACCTATATGGAAAAAAAAAAACAATCGAGAATAAAAAATTTAACTTATGTCGAACACAGATACGGACGGAACTCATGTGATGAATGATTATTTCTACTCGTCAAGCAATGACAATTTTCAGGGTCCCCCTAATACGGCTCTCACACATCGGGTAAGCGGAGTCATCACAGAATTTCCCCCGTGTCATTATATTATAGCAGCAATATCTTGACTTATGAGCCGGGATGACAATATTGACTTTAAAAAGTCCAAGTAAGCTGGGGGTAGCTTGCAAGTTTCAGTGGCATTTGACATTGACAAAGGTGGGAAGATTGTCGTTATCCCTTAAAAGGACTTGAGTATAAACTGTCCCAGTTGCCTAAGATCATACTATTTTGATTAAATAGAGTACATATATGTAAATTTGAACCGAACGCCAATTTACGAGAAAAGTATCAATACAAAAACTTAAAAGAACAGTAACGACCTGGATTCGGATCTTCTCAGCACGAGTCATTACTGTTACCTTCGCGAATGAATTGAATTAAAGAAATAGAAATATGGGTGTTTTAAGAGCTAATAATGCCATTATTTTCTGGCAAGGTATCTCTAAGCAAATTCATAATATGCCCATAAAAAAATTACATTGGCGTATATAAGAACGGTTCTTGAAATTGGTACTTTGTGGAGCTCAAACATGTAGTTTTGAATGTGCCACATCAAAACTATATATAATCTTTTTACGTTATCGGCATCTTAGGATTCTGATGCATCCGGTCATTTGTCCCGTTGGATTATATAAGATTTACGCATCTCCTGTGATCTTGTTAATGGTAGAAGAATAATCCAAATGCACTTGTTAAGGCTTAAGCCAAGCCAGCACAGAGAATCGACCCCTCAGTGCTGTGACCATGTGAAGGCCAACTCAAAAGTCCTGCGGGTAGGGTCACGTGCTTTAAAAAAATTCGGATATATATATATATATATATATTATAGGCTAATTGGGGAAAATAATAAATGAAAATTGCCAACATACCTACCACTGGATATTTCATATGGTCTGACTTTCAGAATAAATATTTATTTTTTTCATTTTAGTAAATAAAAAAAAGGATTGCACCATCTTGATATTCAAAAATCCGTGAAAGTTTTCTTTTGGCTAAGTTAAAATTAATTAATTTGAAGGATATGGAAAAAAAAAGTTAATTAGCAGCACAACTTACTATTTACACGAGTTTAAGATTTTTAAAAACTCTGGAAATCATTCAGCAAAAAAAAAAAAACTCTTTAACTTAGAGATATAAGAAGTCACACTGTGGTCCTAGTTTGGATCCACACCCATCCTACGACTCTTTAACTGTTTCATATGGAAGACAGGTTCCATCAGAATGGATTTCCGTGACTAATGTGGCTCATTTAGAACGGCATTATCGTACACTTGTTTATGTGAATCTCGAGCAAGCACCCCACCCTTGAATTGGGGATAAAGACCGCGCTAGCCACAGTCTTCGTAAAGTAGTTTCGCATCTCTTATTCGGAGTCCCTATCCCTCGATGTTGACCGATGAACCAACATTTACAAATGTTGTGGCTGCTTGAAGTTAACTCTCTGGTCTAACATTATAACCAAGGCGCATCACATGCAAGATCATTAGATTAATTACCCCAAGAAATGAGGTAGATAACTGAAGAATTCTTCCATAAGAAGCTCAGATACCACAACATCTGCTGCTATCTCACACTTTTACGGCAATATAATATCGTTAAAGAATTTCAATCCCTAGTCCAACTAACTTGCCAAAAAAAAGGGGGGGAAAAAAAGAAATTTCAGTCTCTACGAACAATTTATCTATATTTTATTTTGCTCAACAAATCAATGAATGTGCTTGATGGCAAAAACGGATAAGAACAATTTATGGACATATACTTGTGATTTCTGATATAATAAGGTATGAGTCACGTTGGAGAGATTTATTATTGTGTGTAAATTTAAAATGGTGAAAATGACATCTAATTAATAATTTCGGTCCACCTACCGAAAAAAGAAAATTAATTTCGGCCCACGTCCACTTATAAAATACTGCCATTAAACAAAAGGTGTTAATGTTTTTACTCCCCAATTCAACAATGGCGGATTCCCCTCCATGTCTCTGACCTCTGTCCATTTTAAAATCCCCTCGCTCTCCGCCCTCCGCTCCGCATCGCCATCCCCATCCCCATCCCGCCCTCTCCTCGCAGCACCCCCGATCTCCTTCCCCCTCTCTCCCAAGAGGAGGCCATTCCTGTTTGCTCGCGCGATCGCCTCCTCCAAATCAGCAGCCTCCATGGGGGACGCACCCGATGCTGGAATGGACGATGTCCAGAGGCGCCTCATGTTCGAGGACGAGTACGTCCTTCTCTCCTTATACCGCCATTCTGCTCCGTTCACCTGATCTCTGATCTCTGCGCTGCCGGGTCATTCCCGAAGATACTGAAAATTCTGGTTTTGTGGAAAAAGATTCGTTCTTTGCTTTTCCTGGGGCGAATGGTTGAAACTGGATGGTTTTGTTAGCTGAGATTCATGGAGAACTGCAACTGTTCCTCTGTGATAATAACAGATCCAGCTCCTGAACAACTAGCGTGAGAGAAACAGGTCGCGAAGAGCTGTAATGAATTGCTTGATTGCTTTTCTTCGTGTCTAGAAGATCATTCGTTTGTTAAAAAGAAAAGACAGAGTTGTCGGGGACCCGAAACCGAGTAACATATTCGGATTTCATTTTTAGTTATCTCTGATACTTCTGGTTTGATATGTCAGCGCTCACGTCGTCGGGCATGTATATGCTTATTTCAGCTTATTTTGAACGCGAATTCGTGCCTACTGTTGATCTCGCGTTAATTTTTTTTTCCTGAATTTTGATTGCGAGGTTGTAAAATATAAGCTTGAAAGACCAACATTTTTCTATGTTAAGTTGCAGTACGTATTATATTCATTTGTTCTGAATTCTTGCAGGTGCATCTTGGTTGATGAAAGCGATCGAGTCGTCGGTCACGAGTCAAAGTACAATTGTAAGAAATCTCATGCTTCTCTCCTAGTTTTTTTCCTTTGTATCCGATATACTCATTTACTATTATTAAACAGTGGATTTGAAATGCCTAATATGGTCTCTGGCATGATTTAGCTTGATCAACATAGTGAATCTCTTCTATTTCATTACTAAAATACATGTACCCTTTCTTCCCCTGCTGTACGCTCTCTCTTCTATTTCATTACTAAAATACATGTACCCTTTCTTCCCCTGCTGTACGCTCTTGATCAATAGTTTGTTACTCTGGGCATTCTCATTTCTGATTTTATTTCATGATTATTTTTGCAGGTCACCTGTGGGAAAAGATTCTATCGGGGAATATGCTGCACCGAGCTTTCAGTGTTTTTCTGTTTAACTCGAAGTATGAATTGCTCCTTCAGGTGTGTAATTCAGATGCATCCAGAATTTTGCTTGAACTGTGGACATTAATTTAGTAATGCTCATGATATATGGCTGGTTAATTATCTCTGACCTGCTGCATCATAATATCTTCATGCACAAGTCATCACGATTTGTTTCAGCTAAGTATGCAAGAAAATTTTTAGCCAAAAAAAAGTCAAATAGACCAGTAAATTTGGAAGCTGTTCAAATAAAGTGATCCTCTGTGAGGGATTGCTTCTGTTCCTATCTTCTAATGAAAGAAAATGAGTTACTTTTACATATTTTGACTTTCTAGCGGCATAGAGGGATGATCCACTATTTTGAAAGTTCTATAGGATGCTGACTAGTTAAGGGGTAATTACATTGGTGGTTCAAAAAGTTTCATTAATGTATCAAGTTGGTTCAAAAAATTTTTTTTGCTACTTGATGGTACAAAATGTTTCAAAGTTGTAACATGATAGTACAAACTGTTATCTCGTCATTGACGTCGTCATCTCGCCATTGACATGGGTGGACCTTTAAGTTAATTAAAGAAATATTTTGTACCATTATGTTATATCTGTAAAACATTTTGGACCATTAAGTGACAATTCCAAAAGAGTTTGAACCATCATGTAACGTTCCATCAACTCCTAAAAACATATAAGAGTCACGTGTCGGCCACGTTTCGGCCACGTCAGCTTCATTTGACGGTGTCAATGGTGAGATAACGGTCTGTACTATCATGTTACACTTTTGAAACATTTTGTACCATCAAGTAGCAAAAAAAATATCTTGAACCAACTTAATACATTAGTGAAACTTTTTGGACCACCAATGTAATTAAAGACTCCGGGGGCAGACATGTGTAATAAAGTGCACAGAACGGAAGACATGAGATTTACTTTTTTCTTACTAGTAATAAGTTGGAAGAGGATGGTAGTTCGTTCCTGTGTTTGGTGGTATGTGAGAGGCATAGAGGGATGCTCCACTATTATTTGAAAGTTAGGATGCTGAATAATTTAAGACTCCGGGAACGGATATACGTGATGAAATGCACGGAAAGGGATTGCATGAGACTACTTTTTGTACTGCAGTAAATTACTTTTTCCTTATAAGTAATAAATTGGAAGAGGATGGTTGATTATTCATGTGGTTGGTGGTATGTGGCAAAGAATTTTCAGAATCAATAGCTGACCATCAAGTTCAGTTGTAGCCTCTTATTTTCAGCCTTATTGTTCCTGCTAGTTGTTGAGCTCCGATCTTATGTTGGCATGACTTGTGTTCTCTTGTGGACAGCAACGCTCTGCTACAAAGGTAACATTCCCTCTCGTTTGGACAAATACCTGCTGCAGCCACCCATTATACAGGGAATCTGAGCTGATTGAGGAGGATTGCCTTGGTAATTATTCTGATTTTTGAAAGTATATTGTTGCTTTTTCTTATTTATCTTACCATAACAACAAAGCTCTGCTCTGAACTGCTTCACAAAACTCTCCGCGTGCTTGCCAGGTGTAAGGAATGCTGCTCAAAGGAAGCTTTTAGACGAGTTGGGTATTCCAGCTGAGGATTTGCCTGTAGATCAATTTACGCCGCTGGGCCGTATGCTCTACAAGGCGCCTTCTGATGGCAAATGGGGAGAGCATGAACGTAATAATTCTTACTTCGCGTAACTATTTTATTTTTCACCAGTAAAATCCACATAGTTTGATTATCTGAATTTCAATAAAAAATGTGAACCTTGTTTGTTCCGAATTATGCCTGGAGACTAACTTTTACTTTCCTTCATTCACTAGTCGACTACCTACTCTTCATTGTCCGAAATGTCAGTGTTCACCCGAACCCTGATGAAGTCGCTGATGTGAAGTACGTGAACCGGGAGGAAATGAAAGAGCTGTTGAGGAAAGCCGATGCAGGTGAGGAAGGTCTGAAGCTGTCGCCCTGGTTCAGGCTGGTTGTCGACAACTTCTTGTTCAAATGGTGGGATCACTTCGAGAAAGGCACTCTCAAGGAGGCTGCCGACATGAAAACCATTCACAAGCTTTAAGAGAACATCAATTATACAAATGACCTGTCATCTGCCTAGTGCTGCGTCGATCCTAATAATCTTTGGACAGAAAGATGTTCAAGAAACAATATCATAGTGTCGTTCTTTAAAAAGCTTTGTAATTGTATTGGCTGCAATATCTCGGCTAAGATCACAGTTTCACCTTCTTAATAATGACTATCTGCAACTCTCAGAGCTTCACCTTCTTTCATTGTATTGTTACTGGTTGTACCTGTCCTGTAATTTACCCGGTATGGATGGCGAAAGGATAAGGTTCAGTAAGTGGGACAAGCAATGAAAGAATCATGATTTAGTGGTATGTTCTTCATATGAATATTGACTGTTCCAATCATTATCATTTATGAATGCTTTATCTGTTTCTGGACTTTTAGTTGAAAGGACAATTTGGGTGAAACAACTATGAAGTAGAAGGTTTGGAGCTGAGCAAAGCTTATATTTTCTATCTTATTGGTTGTTAAATGAAACTAGCTATTACACCAATGCGTTGCACGGAATTATTATTTATCAAGAAAAAAGTATATTTTTATTTAACTCGATCATAAAAAACAATTAATTAATTTATGAGTGTAGAGTTTACTCTTTTATCTCATGCAGTGTGTGATTTATTATTATTTTTTTCCCCCTCGTCAATTATCCTTGTGAAAATTTTTTATATATATAATAACAATGATTATTATTTTTCTTCTTAGCAATTTTTCCATTTGGTGAAAGTTGTGAAATTTTTTTTGTTCATAATAATAATAATAATTATTATTATTTTTCTCCCTAACAATTATTTATTTGGTGAAAAATGTGACCAACATAAGTTGGTTCAAGTGGTTCGACATATGTTCCCCTTAAGTGAGATTTTGAATTTGAATATTGTAAATAGAAAAAATTCATGATTTGGTGAACAAATAATTTTGTTATTATTGTTCTTGTCCCGACAATGATCCCATTTGGTGAATTGGAAAAATTAGTGAATTTGGTGAAAGTTATTATTATTATTTTTTGTCGCTATTATTATTATCCCATTAATATTAGTACAATTATAACAACAAGGTTAATGATGATGATGATGATGATGATGATTTTATTAATAATAATAATAATAACAATAATAATTTAAAAAGAAATAATATAATTTTTATTGGAGTAATAATAAAGATGATGATGATTATAATTTTATAAGAAATAACATTCTTTATGGGGGGAGTTATGGAAGCTATTATTATTATCCCATTAATATTAGTACAATTATAACAACAAGGTTAATGATGATGATGATGATTTTGATGATGATAATAATAATAATGATGATGATGATGATGATAATTTTAATTTTAAAAGAAATAATTTAATTTTTATTGGAGTAATAATAAAGATGATGATGATAATAATTTTATAAGAAATAACATTCTTTATGGTGGGAGTTATGGAAGCTATTATTATTATCCCATTAATATTAGTACAATTATAACAGCAAGGTTAATGATGATGATGATGATTTTGATAATAATAATAATAATAATAATAATGATGATGATGACGACGACGACAACGACGATCATGATGATTTTAATTTTAAAAGAAATAATGTATTTTTTATTGGAGCAATAATAAAGATGATGATGATAATAATTTTATAAGAAATAATAATTGGTGGGAGTTATGGAAGCTTTTATGCATACAAAGAGACGGTGAATGAAAATTTTTTGGACAAATAGCATGCAATCATAATCTCCCTAGCAATTATATATTATATATAGATAGATTTGGGGAATTGGTAAAATTAGTGAATTTAATGAAAGTTATTATTATTTACCTGTCGTTGCTATTTTTATCTCATTAATATTATTGCTATTTTGTCCTCAACAACAACTACAACAACAAAATTTTTTATGATAATAATAATAATGACAACAATAATTTTAAAAGAAATGATATAATTTTTTGTGGGAGTAATAATATAGATGATGATGATAATAATTTTAAAAGAAATAATATTTTTTATGATGGGAGTTATGTAAACTTTTGTGCCACACAAAGAATCGGTCAAATGAGAACATCCCATTAGGAGTTTTTAAACAAATGACATATCTATATAGATATTTTTTGATAATTGAAGGGACCGAACCGAAACCTTAAGTAAAAATAAATAAATAAATGCAAAAACGAGGAATGGAGGCCATAAACATCAGCAAACAGCAAAGCACCTAGCCCTTACTGACAAATAGACAGCCAAAGAACCCCGACTGGAAAAGAGAACGCATAATTTGTTAATGTGAGTCCGGGTAACGCATGTCCTCTTGCCTAGTTTGTCATTGTAACAAGTTGTCTACTAGACGTAGATATTATCAAATTCTCCTCTTAGTGGGATAAGTTCTTATTATAACAAGTTATCTAGGAGGCTCCAAATCATCAAAATAAATAGTAAAGATGTGCAAGAATATTGGGTATACCCGAAACTAATTGGAACCTACATGTTAGGATATGACTCGAGTAACTCGTTTTAAAAATATGATAGAATCTGGTTATTAAAATAAGGAATTGGTGAATTTATAGCGAGACCGGAAATTTGATTCATTTTCATTGTCTTTTTGTTGATCGGGCTTTCGCAGATCCGGAAAGACGGAATCTTTCAGCCTTCCTACTTCACCCCTTTTCAGCCTACCTGTGGTATATCTTATTTTCCTTGTTTGCGTGATTATGAATGTAACATTTTCGATTTTATTTAGTAAGATAAAAAAAAATTACAAGTCTAACATGCTATTCGGAATCTGTGGTATAATATAGATTATGGGTAGGTTCCGGTTTCAAGACTCAATAAGGTAATGTCCGATTCTAAAATCTTAAAAATTGTCTCTTTACAGGGTATGATCTAAGTATCGTGAAAAAAATAGGATTCTCGGACTTGCACGTCCATAATAAATAGTATGCACATTGACAACAAAGATTCCAATGTTGACCAAATACCAAAATTTTACATTTTTCATATTCGATTAGTTCTCATTCGTAGAACTTCTCGTATCTTTTGAATCCATATAGGACATGGACCTTCCTTATTAATTTGTCCTAGTTAGATTTTTCTCTTCTTCTCTCTTTTCGGTAAATTGTAATTTTTCTCTTCTTCTTCTCTCTTTTGAATCCATATAGGACATGGACCTTCCTTATTAATTTGTCCTAGTTAGATTTTTCTCTTTTTCTCTCTTTTCGGTAAGTTGTAATTTCAGATTCTTTAATGTAATTTGCAAAATCATGATTCATAATTAGATTTGGTCATTAATGCCAACAATTAATAGATACCATGCAACGCGACATCTGGTCGGAGAGAAGAGAGGTTTTTTTCTCTTTCCCTAAAATCTATGTTAGATTATTTACCCTACCAAAAAAAAAATCGATGTCAGATTTCCTTTAATTGCCTTTCTTTCCATTTTCTAAAATTAACAAATCTTCCTTTTGTTCATATTGCCAATTGCCGTAATAGTATGATCGTGCTGATCCTATGAAAAAACATAAGCGCTGATGAAAGGTGGGAAGAGAGAGAGAGTTGACACTCAAATGGAATGTGATTATGTGACTCAACATATTATTTCCTTTTCTGATCAGACCACGAGGTCGCTTCATTCAAATTAACAATGGAGACTTCTAATTTTCGATCAAATGTCGACCTACCTTGACCGCAATCCAAGGCGTCATTTCGTTTCTGCATGGAAGTGAAGTTCCATCTGTCTTACTATTTCATGACATTCATTCAAGAATTAACCCCACAAATGACTCAGCTTCGTGTTCGTGAAAGAAGGGGGACAAGGGACCATTTTGATTCTCGAAAATTGCAGATTTGGCAACCCCATGAGGAGACAACGTACTCTGAGCTATTCATTACGTTCTTGCCTCCTCGAATTTAGCTGCTAGCTATGTTAATTATCGAGTATTTTCTCCTCTAAAAAACTTGATATATATATATATATATATATTGTCTTTGAATATATCGGAAATTTATTTAGAAAATATGGATTCACAATTCATCATTTAAACTTTTGAGTTATATATAATACATCGTTTACTTGTACGCACGTGGTTCAACTCTAGAAGGTTTCTCATCATGTACATGCAAATATATATTCGTAAGCGCTCTAATGGATCATGCATAACTGAGCACATAAAACAATCAAATGCACTCAGCAGAATATTATTCAATACATTGTAAGCGATATTCGATCCTTGATGAACAGTTCAAATAAATCGTGATGGAAGGCTTTGTATAACACTGAAGATAGACATTAGTTCATTTTTATTTCAAATTTTTACAGATTATTGCTGCCATTAATTTCAAAAATATCAACTTGCTCACCTCTCAAAAATTCAATATGTTTATGGAGAAAATGGAAGGCGACAAAGAGTATATGGGATGCATGGAAGGAAATCACTTCACGTATTACAGATGGTAAGTCCATTTTTTAAAGAAAAATTTAGATGATACTTTGAATTTGAATTTACAAAAAAAAAAAGAAGATAAATAGAAGGTATAATTAGTAGATAAATAGGACATATGTCTCTATTATATAAGCCGCCTGCAAATATCAGATTCCACGGAATCGCGTAATAGATATATATATATATATAAAATAAAGTGACGTATATATTTAGACCACATGCACCTTAACAAGAAATACAACTTTGACAGTCCCCTATGAATTGACAGAACATTAGGAAGATCAGTGCGTGTGCATGAGACGAAGATCGATATGATCTCAGGCAAGAATGTGTACGAGGTGCTCTCGGCGCTGGTCCCGCTGTACATGGCCATGTTCCTTGCCTACGGGTCGGTTCAGTGGTGGGGAGTGTTCACGCCAATGCAGTGTGCTGGGATCAACCGCTATGTGGCCACGTTCGCTGTCCCAGTCCTCGGCTTTAATTTCATCGCTAGCTCAAACCTCTATGAGATCAACTACAAATTCATCGCTGCCGACACCCTCCAGAAGGTAGTCATCCTCCTTGCCCTTGGAGTATGGTCCATGATTGTCTCGGCCAAGCCCATCGGAGGAGGACGCTTCGGCCCCGAGTGGTCCATCACCCTCTTCTCCCTGTCCTCCCTCCCAAACACACTCATCATCGGCATCCCCCTCCTCGAAGCAATGTATGGCAAGCCTGCCGGCATTCTCATGGTCCAGGTGATCGTCTTTCAGAGCGTCATCTGGTATAACCTCCTTCTGCTCCTGTTCGAGTACCGGGCAGCCAAAATTCTCATCAACGAGCGTTTCCCTGGCTCTGTCGGTGAGATTACCTCGATCAGAGTTGACTCGGACGTCATCTCCCTTAGTGGCATTGAACCCCTGGAGACGGATGCTGAGAGGGACGTTGATGGCAGGTTTCATGTCCGGGTGAGGCGGTCTCCATTTGCTTCCTCAAACAACAACTCGTTTCGGTTATCTTCAATCAGGAGCGACACCACGCGAGCGTCAAATCTCAGTGGGGTCGAGATCTACTCAGTACAATCTTCTCCAGTGGGATCAATCTCGAGCTTCCACTATGCAGGCAGAGAGCCGGTGAGCGGGGTGCCTATAAATCCAATGTTTTTATGGAGCGGCACTCAAGGACTAGCTGGAGGATCGGTTAGGAAGCATGAGACGGAGGTGCCGCCTTATATCAGTGGGGCCGGTGGGGCAATCGGACATCCGGGGACCTCCTCCAATGCCTTGGCTGCTCACGAGCCTAGGCCGTTACTGGTGCATCCTACGGTTAATGGTTCATTTGGCGGCTGTGACAACTTCGTCAGGAGCCATTCTTCCTCTGATTTCGATCTTCAACGTCTGGAAGAATTTGGGTCGAAAGGTAACACTAATTAAATTTGGTCGTTGAATGTTGATCACCGATTAAACTAGCATGAATTTCTATCCAACAACAATTCAATTACTCGAATAACTAGGTCGAGATATATATTTTGGTAGGACGAAACTACTTGATCGAGAAGTGGGAGGAAAGATCAAATTATGAGGGGAGTGTGAGAGGATCTCGGAAAGTAATCGATGGAGGAGAAGACGGGGAAGGCGGAGGAGAGGCTAGGTTACAACCACCGATCAAGCAAGAAATGCCACCGATGATTGTCATGATGAAGCTTATCCTCCTTATGGTATGGAGGAAGCTCATCCGGAACCCTAACACCTACGCCAGTATCCTTGGTGTAATCTGGTCCCTCGTCTCCAACAAATTCCATGTGAAAATGCCTAAAATCGTCAAGGGATGCATAACCATAATCTCGGACACGGGCCTCGGCATGGCTGTGTTCAGTCTTGGTACGTAATCTGAACCTCCCAAAAAATATATAATTAATTACCACACATTTTTCGCAGCACCAGTGGCATATGATCGCGTGATCGGTCTCGTGCCAGACCGATGTTTCTATACATTTTTGAATCCTGATCAACAACTTTATCATTTACATGTGTAGGTTTATTCACGGCATTGCAGCCAAAGATCATTGCATCTGGGAAATTAACGGCGGTGCTGTCAATGGCGGTGAAGTTCTTGCTCGGACCGGCAGTGATGGCCATTACCTCCGCCGCCATCGGCATTCGTGGGAAACTTCTCCGCGTCTCTATTATCCAGGTTAATATTAAAGAAGCTAATTAATCAGATCCTTATTAGATTTATTTCTCGATTAGGTTAATAAAAAAAATTAATTCAATGATGATGAAATATCAATCTAGTGCAGGCTGCTCTTCCATTAGGTTTGGTCCCCTTCGTATTCGCCAAGGAATACGACCTCCATCCCGACATAATGAGTACCTCGTAAGCGCATAAAGACACATTTTTCTTTATGTTCCTCTTATTGCCAACTATATATCAGAATTTATCGTCGATTAATCGCATCTTCTAATCTAATCGTAATTTCTTTCTTTGTTTCAGGGTGATCTTTGGAATGATCGCTGCGTTGCCCGTTACAATAATCTATCATGTCCTCCTTGAGCTCTAGCATAGTATATAGAAGATGGAAATGACATTTAGCAGAGTGAATCAAATAAAAGTTGATCTTTAATTGTAGCTAGAAATGTTGCCTGCGGCAAGTTAAATAGAAAAGAGATTGTAGTCAGTTGTCCATAAATAGATGGAGACCCTTCTACAAATTTGAGCGGGTTTCGCCTTAAAAAAATGTATATTACATGATCCACATCGAAAATTTGACTTATGTCAGCATCGATAACACTCAAAAAATCATATAAAGAATTATATGGCCATATCACATGGAGAGAAAGACCAATTGACTCTAGTACTGGAATTACATGAAACACATTTATAATATGTTGTCGTGTAATTATTGATAACTTTTGATTTTTATTTTTTGATGATAATAGGCCGGATCCCAAAAGTTAAATTAAATTACACAAAATCGGGCAATGGAAGAAGATAATGAATGCCTTCCAGAGATGAATTGAAGTAATGAATGCCACCAAGAAAGGTCCAAAGATTTGCGTGCCAATCAGTAGGCTCACAAATTGCCTTCCTTGAAAATATATGAAAGCTGGACTTGCCACTCCTTTGCGACAAGATGTCTTACCGAATTGACCAGGCTTTGAATACTAGGATTGCATGAGCCAAGAACCAGCAACAAATATTGAACAATCAATTAGTCGACCTCTGCAATGATAGTTCCATAGCCATGTGCCTACGCTAACTCTAACCCGGTTTTGATCCCCCACAGTTCAGGCACTACTGCTGTCGCAATGCCAATGTTTTGCACATAACCAACTAACCAGTGGCCATACAAATCTCGAATAAGTCCACCAGCACCAGATGTCCCTGGATTACCAATGGAAGAGCCATTGAATCTAAAATGGATATTTACCTAAAATGGCCCATGGTTTATCCATTTTGTCAAATCTATCATATGCTTTTTTTTTGTCAAATCTATCACATGGTTTACTTTTTGCATCAAATCTATTCCGGCATTATCTTTTCCGTCAACATCTAATAGTCTTGCTGACGTGGCGCCCACGTGGCAAGTGTGGTCCACTATCTCTCCACGTGCCACATCAGCACGGCCGTTAGATGTTGACGGAAAAGATAACGCTATGATAGATTTAATGCAAAAAGTAAACCATGTGATATATTTGGCAAAAAAAACATAGGATAGATTTAACAAAACGGGTAAACCATGGGCCATTTTAGGTAAAAACCCATAATAATAATAATAATAATAATAATTTTAAAAGAAATAATATAATTTTTATTGGAGTAATAATAAAGATTATGATGATAATAATTTTATAAGAAATAACATTCTTTATGGTGGGAGTTATGGAAGCTATTATTATTATCCCATTAATATTAGTGCAATTATAACAACAAGGTTAATGATGATGATGATAATAATTTTATAAGAAATAACATTTTTTATGGTGGGAGTTATGGAAGCTTTTATGCATACAAAGAGACGGTGAATGAAAATTTTTTGGACAAATGGCATGCAATCATAGTCTCCCCAGCAATTATATATTATATATAGATAGATTTGGTGAATTGGTAAAATTAGTGAATTTAATGAAAGTTATTATTATTATTATTATTTACCAGTCGTTGTTATTTTTATCTCATTAATATTATTGCTATTTTGTCCTCAACAACAACTACAACAACAAAATTTTTTTACGATAATAATAATAATAATAACAATAATAATTTTAAAAGAAATGATATAATTTTTTGTGGGAGTAATAATATAGATGATGATGATAATAAATTTAAAAGAAATAATATTCTTTATGATGAGAGTTATGTAAACTTTTGACCACACAAAGAGTCGGTCAATGAGAACATCCCATTAGGAGTTTTTAAACAAATGACATATCTATATAGATATTTTTTGATAATTGAAGGGACCGAACCGAAGACCTAAGTAAAAATAAATAAATAAATGCAAAAACGAGGAATGGAGGCCATAAACATCAGCAAACAGCAAAGCACCTAGCCCTTACTGACAAATAGACAGCCAAAGAACCCCGACTGGAAAAGAGAACGCATAATTTGTTAATGTGAGTCCGGGTAACGCATGTCCTCTTGCCTAGTTTGTCATTGTAACAAGTTGTCTACTAGACGTAGATATTATCAAATTCTCCTCTTAGTGGAATAAGTTCTTATTATAACAAGTTATTAGGAGGCTCCACATCATCAAAATAAATAGTAAAGATGTGCATGAATATTGGGTATATCCGAAACTGATTGGAACCTACATATTAGGATATGACCCGAGTAGCTCGTTTTAAAAATATAATAGAATATGGTTATTAAAATAAGGAATTAGTGAATTTGCAGCGAGATCGGAGATTTGATTCATTTTCATTGTCTTTTTGTTGATCGGGCTTTCGATTCCCCGGAAAGACAGAATCTTTCCGCCTTCCTAGTTCACCCCTTTTCAGCCTACCTGTGGTATATCTTATTTTCCTTCTTTGCGTAATTATGAATGTAACATTTTCGATTTTATTTAGCGAGATAAAAAAAAATACAAGTCCAACATAATATCCGGAATTTGTGGTATAATATAGGTTATGGGTAGGCTTCGGTTTCAAGACTCAACAGGGTAATGTCCGATTCTAAAATCTTAAAAATTATCTCTTTACAGGGTAGGATCTAAGTATCGTGAAAAAAATAGAATTCTCGGACCTGTGCGTCCTTAATAAATAAAATGCACAATGATAAGAAAGATTCCAATGTTGACCAGATACCAAAATTTTACATTTTTTAGATTAGTTAGAGCTTCCCGTATGTTTTGAATCCATATAGGACATGGACCTTCCTTATTAATTTGTCCTAGTTAGATTTTTCTCTTCTTCTCTCATTTCGGTAAATTGTAATTTAAGTTTCTCTTCTTCTTCTCTCTTTTGAATCCAGATAGGACATGGACCTTCCTTATTAATTTGTCCTAGTTAGATTTTTCTCTTCTTCTCTCTTTTCGGTAAGTTGTAATTTAAGATTCTTTAATGTAATTTGCAAAATCATGATTCATAATTAGATTTGGTCATTAATGCCAACAATTAATAGATACCATGCAACGCAACATCTGGTCGGAGAGAAGAGAGGACATATTTTTTTCTCTTTCCCTAAAATCTATGTTAGATTATTTACCCTCCCAAAAAAAAAATCGATGTCAGATTTCCTTTAATTGCCTTTCTTTCCATTTTCTAACTTTAACAAATCTTCCTTTTGTTCATATTGCCAATTGCCGTAATAGGTTATAGGTAGGTTCCGATTTCAAGATTCAACACGGTAATGTCCGATTATCTTGAAAATTGTCTCTTTACAGGGTAGGATCTAAGTATCGTGAAAAAAATAAAATTCTCGAACCTGCACGCCCTTAATAAATAGTATGCACATTGATAACAAAGATTTCAATGTTGACCAGATACCAAAATTTTACATTTTCATATTCGATTAGTTCTCATTAGTAGAACTTTTAGTATCTTTTGAATCCATATAGGACATGGACCTTCTTTATTAATTTGTCCTAGTTAGATTTTTCTCTTCTTCTCTCTTTTCGGTAAATTGTAATTTAAGTTTCTCTTCTTCTTGTCTCTTTTGAATCCAGATAGGACATGGACCTTCCTTATTAATTTGTCCTAGTTAGATTTTTCTCTTCTTCTCTCTTTTCGGTAAGTTGTAATTTAAGATTCTTTAATGTAATTTGCAAAATCATTATTCATAATTAGATTTGGTCATTAATGCCAACAATTAATAGATACCATGCAACGCGACATCTGGTCGGAGAGAAGAGAGGACATATTTTTTTCTCTTCCCCTAAAATCTATGTTAGATTATTTATTACCCTCCCAAAAAAAATCGATGTCAGATTTCCTTTAATTGCCTTTCTTTCCATTTTTAAAATTAACAATTTGTTCATATTGCTAATTGCCGTAATAGTATGATCGTGCTGATCCTATGAAAGAACATAAGCGCTGATGAAAGGTGGGAAGAGAGAGAGAGTTGACACTCAAATGGAATGTGATTATGTGACTCAACATATTATTTCCTTTTCCGATCAGACCACGAGGTCGCTTCATTCAAATTAACAATCGAGACTTCTAATTTTCGATCAAATGTCGACTTACCTTGACCGCAACCCAAGGCGTCATTTCGTTTCTGCATGGAAGTGAAGTTCCATCTGTCTTACTATTTCATGACATTCATTCAAGAATTAACCCCACAAATGACTCAGCTTCGTGTTCGTGAAAGAAGAGGGACAAGGGACCATTTTGATTCTCGAAAATTGCAGATTTGGCAACCCCATGAGGAGACAACGTACTCTGAGCTATTCATTACGTTCTTGCCTCCTCGAATTTAGCTGCTAGCTATGTTAATTATCGAGTATTTTCTCCTCGAAAAAACTTGATATATATATATATATATATATATATATATATATATTGTCTTTGAATATATCGGAAATTTATTTAGAAATTATGGATTCACAATTCATCATTTAAACTTTTGAGTTATATATAATACACCGTTTACTTGTACGCACGTGGTTCAACTCTAGAAGGTTTCTCATCATGTACATGCAAATATATATTCATAAGCGCTCTAATGGATCATGCATAACTGAGCACATAAAACAATCAAATGCACTCAGCAGAATATTATTCAATACATTGTAAGCGATATTCGATCCTTGATGAACAGTTCAAATATATCGTGATGTAAGGCTTTGTATAACACTGAAGATAGACATTAGTTCATTTTTATTTCAAATTGTTACAGATTATTGCTGCCATTAATTTCAAAAATATCAACTTGCTCACCTCTCAAAAATTCAATATGTTTATGGAGAAAATGGAAGGCGACAAAGAGTAGGTGGGATGCATGAAAGGAAATCACTTCACATATTACAGATGGTAAGTCCATTTTTTAAAGAAAAATTTAGATGATATTTTGAATTTGAATTTACAAAAAAAAAAAAGAAAGAAGATAAATAGAAGGTATAATTAGTAGATAAATAGGACAAATGTCTCTATTATATAAGCCGCCTGCAAATATCAGATTCCACGGAATCGCGTAATAGGTGTATATATATATATATATATAAAATAAAGTGACGTATATATTTAGACCGCATGCACCTTAACAAGAAATACAACTTTGACAGTCCCCTATGAATTGACAGAACATTAGGAAGATCAGTGCGTGTGCATGAGACGGAGACCGATATGATCTCAGGCAAGAATGTGTACGAGGTGCTCTCGGCGTTGGTCCCGCTGTACATGGCCATGTTCCTTGCCTACAGGTCAGTTCCGTGGTGGGGAGTGTTCACGCCGATGCAGTGTGCCGAGATCAACCGCTATGTGGCCACGTTCGCTGTCTCGGTCCTCGGCTTTAATTTCATGACTACCTCAAACCTCTACGAGATCAACTACAAATTCATCACTGCCGACACCCTCCATAAGGTAGTAATCCTTCTTGCCCTTGGAGTATGGCCCATGATTGTCTCGGCAAAGCCCATCGGAGGAGGACGCTTCGGCCCCGAGTGGTCCATCACCCTCTTCTCCCTGTCCTCCCTCCCTAACACAATCATTGTCGGCATCCCCCTCCTCGAAGCAATGTATGGCAAGCCTGCCAGCATTCTCATGGTCCAGGTGATCGTCTTTCAGAGCGTCATCTGGTATAACCTCCTTCTGCTCCTGTTTGAGTACCGGGCAGCCAAAATTCTCATCAATGAGCGTTTCCCTGGCTCTGTCGGTGAGATTACCTCGATCAGAGTTGACTCGGACGTCGTATCCCTTAGAGGCACTGAACCCCTGGAGATGGATGCTGAGAGGGACGTTGATGGTAGGTTTCATGTCCGAGTGAGGCGGTCTCCATTTTCTTCCTCAAACAACAACTCGTTTCGGTTATCTTCAATCAGGAGCGACACAACGCGAGCGTCAAATCTCAGTGGGGTCGAGATCTACTCAGTACAATTTTCTCCAGTGGGATCAATCTCGAGCTTCCACTATGCAGGCAGAGAGCCGGTGAGCGGGGTGCCGATGAATCCAATGTTTTTATGGAGCGGCACTCAAGGACTAGCTGGAGGATCGGTTAAGTAGCATGAGACGGAGGTGCCGCCTTATATCAGTGGGGCCGGTGGGGCAATCGGACATCGGAGGACCTCCTCCAATGCCTCGGCTGCTCACGAGCCTAGGCCGTTACCGATGCATCCTACGGTTAATGGTTCATTTGGCGGCTGTGACAACTTCGTCAGGAGCCATTCTTCCACTTATTTCGATCTTCAACGTCTAGAAGAATTTGGGTTGAAAGGTAACACTAATTAAATTTGATCGTTGAATGTTGATCACCGATTAAACTAGCATGAATTTCTATCCAACAACAATTTAATCACTCGAATAACTAGGTCGAGATATATATTTTGGTAGGACGAAACTACTTGATCGAGAAGTGGGAGGAAAGATCAAATTATGAGGGGAGTATGAGAGGAACTCGGAAAGTAATCGATGGAGGAGAAGACGGGGAAGGCGGAGGAGAGGCTAGGTTACAACTACTGATCAAGCAAGAAATACCACCGACGATTGTCATGATGAAGCTTATCCTCCTTTTGGTATGGAGGAAGCTCATCCGGAACCCTAACACTTACGCGAGTATCCTTGGTGTAATCTGGTCCATTTTTTAAAGAAAAATTTAGATGACATTTTGAATTTGATTTGAATTTACAAAAAAAAACAGAGAAGATAAATAGAAGGTATAATTAGTAGATAAATAGGACAGATGCCTCGATTATATAAGCCGCTTGCAAATATCAGATTCCACGGAATCGCGTGATAGGTATATATATATATATATATATAAAATAAACTGACATATATATTTAGACTGCATGCACCTTAACAAGAAATACAACTTTGACAGTCCCCTATGAATTGACAGAACATTAGGAGGATCAATGCGTGTGCATGAAACGGAGATCGATATGATCTCAGACAAGAATGTGTACGAGGTGCACTCGGCGCTGGTCCCACTGTATATGGCCATGTCCCTTGCCTACGGGTCAGTTCAGTGGTGGGGAGTGTTCACACCGATGCAGTGTGCCGGGATCAACCGCTATGTGGCCACGTTCGCTGTCTCGGTCCTCGGCTTTAATTTCATCGCTACCTCAAACCACTACGAGATCAACTACAAATTCATCGCTGCCAACACCCTCCATAAGGTAGTCCTCCTCCTTGCCCTTGGAGTATGGTCCATGATTGTCTCGGCCAAGCCCATCGGAGGAGGACGCGTCGGCCCCGTGTGGTCCATCACCCTCTTCTCCCTGTCCTCCCTCCCTAACACACTCATTGTCGGCATCCACCTCCTCGAAGCAATGTATGGCAAGCCTGCCGGCATTCTCATGGTCCAGGTGATCGTCTTTCGGAGCGTCGTCTGGTATAACCTCCTTCTGCTCCTGTTCGAGTACCGGGCAGCCAAAATTCTCATCAACGAGCATTTCCCTGGCTCTGTCGCTGAGATTACCTCGATCAGAGTTGACTCGGACGTCGTCTCCCTTAGCGGCATTGAACCCCTGGAGACGGATGCTGAGAGGGACGTTGATGGCAGGTTTCATGTCCGGGTGAAGCGGTCTCCATTTGCTTCCTCAAACAACAACTCGTTTCGGTTATCTTCAATCAGGAGCGACACCACGCGAGCGTCAAATCTCAGTGGGGTCGAGATCTACTCAGTACAATCTTCTCCAGTGGGATCAATCTCGAGCTTCCACTATGCAGGCAGAGAGCCGGTGAGCGGGGTGCCGATAAATCCAATGTTTTTATGGAGCGGCACTCTAGGACTGGCTGGAGGATCGGTTAGGAAGCATGAGACGGAGGTGCCGCCTTATATCAGTGGGGCCGGTGGGGCAATCGGACATCGGAGGACCTCCTCCAATGCCTCGGCTACTCACGAGCCTAGGCCGTTACCGATGCATCCTACGGTTAATGGTTCATTTGGCGGCTCTGACAACTTCGTCAGGAGCCATTCTTCCTCTGACTTCGATCTTCAACGTCTAGAAGAATTTGGGTCGAAAGGTAACACTAATTAAATTTGATCGTTGAATGTTGATCACCGATTAAACTAGCATAAATTTCTATCCAGCAACAATTCAATCACTCGAATAACTAGGTCGAGATATATATTTTGGTAGGAGGAAACTACTTGATCGAGAAGTGGGGGGAAAGATCAAATTATGAGGGGAGTGTGAAAGGATCTCGGAAAGTAATCGATGGAGGAGAAGACGGGGAAGGCGGAGGAGAGGCTAGGTTACAACCACCGATCAAGCAAGAAATGCCACCGACGATTGTCATGATGAAGCTTATCCACCTTTTGGTATGGAGGAAGCTTATCCGGAACCCTAACACTTACTCCAATATCCTTGGTGTAATCTGGTCCATTTTTTAAAGAAAAATTTAGATGATATTTTGAATTTGAATTTGCAAAAAAAAAAAGAGAAGATAAATAGAAGGTATAATTAGTAGATAAATATGACAGATGTCTCGATTATATAAGCCGCTTGCAAATATCAGATTCGATGGAATCGCGTGATAAGTATATATACATATATATATATATATAAAATAAAGTGACGTATATATTTAGACCGCATGCACCTTAACAAGAAATACAACTTTGACAGTTCCCTATGAATTGACAGAACATTAGGAAGATCAGTGCGTGTGCATGAGACGGAGATCGATATGATCTCAGGCAAGAATGTGTAGGAGGTGCTCTAGGCGCTGGTCCCGCTGTACATGGCCATGTTCCTTGCCTATGGGCCAGTTCAGTGGTGGGGAGTGTTCACACCGATGCAGTGTGCCGAGATCAACTACTATGTGGCCACGTTCGTTGTCCCGGTCCTCGACTTTAATTTCATCGCTACCTCAAACCTCTACGAGATCAACTACAAATTCATCGCTGCCGACACCCTCCATAAGGTAGTCATCCTCCTTGCCTTTGGAGTACGGTCCATGATTGTCTCGACCAAGCCCATCGGAGGAGGACGCTTCGGCCCCGAGTGGTCCATCACCCTCTTCTCCCTGTCCTCCCTCCCTAACACACTCATTGTCGGCATCCACCTCCTCGAAACAATGTGTGGCAAGCCTGTCGGCATTCTCATGGTCCAGGTGATCGTCTTTCGGAGCGTCATCTGATATAACCTCCTTCTGCTCATGTTCAAGTACCGGGCAGCCAAAATTCTCATCAATGAGCGTTTCCCTGGCTTTGTCGGCGAGATAACCTCGATCAGAGTTGACTCGGACGTCGTATCGCTTAGCGGCATTGAACCCCTGGAGACGAATGTTGAGGGGGACGTTGATGGCAGGTTTCATGTCCAGGTGAGGCGGTCTCCATTTGCTTCCTCAAACAACAACATGTTTCGGTTATCTTCAATCAGGAGCGACACCACGCGAGCGTCAAATCTCAGTGGGGTCGAGATCTACTCAGTACAATCTTCTCCAGTGGGATCAATCTCGAGCTTCCACTATGCAGGCAGAGAGCCGGTGAGCGGGATGCCGATAAATCCAATGTTTTTATGGAGCGACACTCAAGGACTAGCTGGAGGATCGGTTAGGAAGCATGAGACGGTGGTGCTGCCTTATATCAGTGGGGCCGGTAGGGCAATCGGACATCGGAGGAGTGTTCACACCGATGCCATGCTCCTTGCCTACGGGCCAGTTCAGCGGTGGGGAGTGTTCACACCGATGCAGTGTGCCGAGATCAACCGCTATGTGGCCACGTTCGCTGTCCCGGTTCTCGGCTTTAATTTCATCGTTACCTCAAACCTCTACGAGATCAACTACAAATTCATCGCTGCCGACACCCTCCATAAAGTAGTCATCCTCCTTGCCTTTGGAGTATGGTCCATGATTGTCTCGGCCAAGCCCATCGGAGGAGGACGCTTCCGCCCCGAGTGGTCCATCACCCTCTTCTCCCTGTCTTCCCTCCCTAACACACTCATTGTCGGCATCCACCTCCTCGAAGCAATGTGTGGCAAGCCTGTCGGCATTCTCATGGTCCAGGTGATCATCTTTCGGAGCGTCATCTGATATAACCTCCTTCTGCTCCTGTTCGAGTACCGGGCAGCCAAAATTCTCATCAATGAGCGTTTCCCTAGCTCTGTCGGTGAGATAACCTCGATCAGAGTTGACTCGGACGTCGTATCGCTTAGCGGCATTGAACCCCTGGAGACGAATGTTGAGAGGGACGTTGATGGAAGGTTTCATGTCCGGGTGAGGTGGTCTCCATTTGCTTCCTCAAACAACAACATGTTTCGGTTATCTTCAATCTGGAGCGACACCACGCGAGCGTCAAATCTCAGTGGGGTCGAGATCTACTCAGTACAATCTTCTCAAGTGGGATCAATCTCGAGCTTCCACTATGCAGGCAGAGAGCCGGTGAGCGGGATGCCGATAAATCCAATGTTTTTATGGAGCGACACTCAAGGACTAGCTGGAGGATCGGTTAGGAAGCATGAGACGGCGGTGCTGCCTTATATCAGTGGGGCCGGTAGGGCAATCGGACATCGGAGGACCTCGTCCAATGCCTCGATTGCTCAGTAGCCTAGGCTGTTACTGATGCATCCTATGGTTAATGGTTCATTTGGCGGCTCTGACAACTTCGTTAGGAGCCACTCTTCCTCTTATTTCAATCTTCAACGTCTGGAAGAATTTGGGTCGAAAGGTAACACTAATTAAATTTGATCGTTGAATGTTGATCACCGAAGAAACTAGCATGAATTTCTATCCAACAACAATTCAATCACTCCAATAACTAGGTCGAGATATATATTTTGGTAGGACGAAACTACTTGATCGAGAAGTGGGAGGAAAGATCAAATTATGAGGGGAGTGTGAGAGGATCTCGGAAAGTAATCAATGGTGGAGAAGACGGGGAAGGCGGAGGAGAGGCTAGGTTACAACCACCAATCAAGCAAGAAATGCCACTGACGATTGTCATGATGAAGCTCATCCTCCTTTTGGTATGGAGGAAGCTCATCCGGAACCTTAACACTTACGCTAGTATCTTTGGTGTAATCTAGTCCATTTTTTAAAGAAAAATATAGATGATATTTTGAATTTGAATTTACAAAAAAAAGGAAAGAGATGATAAATGGAAGGTATAATTGGTAGATAATTAGGACAGATGTCTCGATTATATAAGCCGCCTACAAATATCAGATTCCACGGAATCGCGTGATAGGTATATAGACATATATATATATATATATAATGAAGTGACGTATATATTTAGACCGCATGCACCTTAACAAGAAATGCAACTTTGACAGTCCCCTATGAATTGACAGAACATTAGTAAGATCTATGCGTGTGCATGAGACGGAGATCGATATGATCTCTGGCAAGAATTTGTACGAGGTGCTCTCGGCGCTGGTCCCGCTGTACAAGGCCATGTTCCTTGCCTATGGGTCAGTTCAGTGGTGGGGACTGTTCACACCGATGCAGTGTGCCGGGATCAACCGCTATGTGGCCACGTTCGCTGTCCCGGTCCTCGGCTTTAATTTCATGGCTACCTCAAACCTTTACGAGATCAACTACAAATTCATCGCTGCCGACACCCTCCAGGAGGTAGTCATCCTCCTTGCCCTTGGAGTATGGTCCATGATTGTCTCGGACAAGCCCATCGGAGGAGGACGCTTCGGCCCCGAGTGGTCCATCACCCTCTTCTCCCTGTCCTCCCTCCCTAACACACTCATTGTCGACATCCCCCTCCTTGAAGCAACGTATGGTAAGACTGCCGGCTTTCTCATGGTCCAGGTGATCGTCTTTCAGAGCGTCATCTGGTATAACCTCCTTCTGATCCTGTTCGAGTATCGAGCAGCCAAAATTCTCATCAATGAGCGTTTCCCTGGCTCTGTCGGTGAGATTACCTCGATCAGAGTTGACTCGGACGTCGTATCCCTTAGCGGCATTGAACCCCTGGAGACGGATGCTGACAGGGACGTTGATGGCAGGTTTCATGTCCGAGTGAGGGGGTCTCCATTTGCTTCCTCAAACAACAACTCGTTTCGGTTATCTTCAATCAGGAGCGACGCCTCGCGAGCGTCAAATCTCAGTGGGGTCGAGATCTACTTAGTACAATCTTCTCCAGTGAGATCAATCTCGAGCTTCCACGATGCAGGCAGAGAGCCGGTTAGCGGGGTGCCGATAAATCCAATGTTTTTATGGAGTGGCACTCAAGGACTAGCTGGAGGATCGGTTAGGAAGCATGAGACGGAGGTGCCGCGTTATATCAGTGGGGCCGGTGGGGCAATCGGTCATCGGATGACCTCCTCCAATGCCTCGGCTGCTCACGAGCCTAGGTCGTTAAGTATGGATCCTACGGTTAATGGTTCATTTGGCGGCTCGGACAACTTCGTCAGGAGCCATTCTTCCTCGGATTTCGATCTTCAACGTCTAGAAGAATTTGGGTCGAAAGGTAACACTAATTAAATTTGATCGTTGAATGTTGATTACCGATTAAACTAGCATGCATTTCTATCCAACAACAATTCAATCACTCGAATAACTAGGTCGAGATATATATTTTGGTAGGACGAAACTACTTGATCGAGAAGTGGGAGGAAAGATCAAATTATGAGGGGAGTGTGAGAGGATCTCAGAAAGTAATCGATGGAGGAGAAGACGGGGAAGGCGGAGGAGAGGCTAGGTTACAACCATCGATCAAGCATGAAATGCCACCGATGATTGTCATGATGAAGCTTACCCTCCTTTTGGTATGGAGGAAGCTCATCCGGAACCCTAACACTTACGCCAGTATCCTTGGTGCAATCTAGTCCAATTTTTAAAGAAAAATTTAGATGATATTTTGAATTTGAATTTACAAAAAAAAAAACAGAGAAGATAAGTAGAAGGTATAATTGGTAGATAAATAGGACACATGTCTCGATTATATAAGCCGTCTGCAAATATCAGATTCCACGGAATCGCGTGATAGGTATATATATATATATCTATAAAATAAAGTGACGTATATATTTAGACCGTATGCACCTTAACAAGAAATACAAGTTTGACAGTCCCCTATGAATTGACAGAACATTAGGAAGATCAGTGCGTGTGCATGAGACGGAGATCGATATGATCTCAGGCAAGAATGTGTACGAGGTGCTCTCGGCGCTGGTCCCGCTGTACATGGCCAAGTTCCTTGCCTACAGGTCAGTTCAGTGGTGGGGACTGTTCACACCGATGCAGTGTGCCGGGATCAACTGCTAGGTGGCCACGTTCGCTGTCCCGGTCCTCGGCTTTAATTTCACCGCTACCTCAAACCTCTACGAGATCAACTACAAATTCATCGCTGCCGACACCCTCCAGATGGTAGTCATCCTCCTTGCCCTTGGAGTATGGTCCATGATTGTCTCGGCCAAGCCCATCGGAGGAGGACGTTTCCCGAGTGGTCCATCACCCTCTTCTCCCTGTCTTCCCTCCCTAACACACTCATTGTCGGCATCCCCCTCCTTGAAGAATTTTTTGGCAAGCCTGTCGGCATTCTCATGGTCCAGGTGATCGTCTTTCAGCGCGTCATCTGGTATAACCTCCTTCTGCTCCTGTTCGAGTACCGGGGCAACCAAAATTCTCATCAATGAGCGTTTCCCTGGCACCGTCGGTGAGATTACCTCGATCAGAGTTGACTTGGACGTCGTATCCCTTAGCGGCATTGAATCCCTGGAGACGGATGCCGGGAGGGACGTTGATGGCAGGTTTCATGTCCGGGTGTGGCGGTCTCCATTTGCTTCCTCAAAAAACAACTCCTTTCGGTTATCTTCAATCAGGAGCGACACCACGCGAGCGTCAAATCTCAGTGGGGTCGAGATCTACTCAGTACAATCTTCTCCAGTGGGATAAATCTCGAGCTTCGACTATGCAGGCAGAGAGCCGGTGAGCAGGGTGCCGATAAATCCAATGTTTTTATGGAGCGACACTCAAGGACTTGCTGGAGGATAGGTTAGGAAGCATGAGACGTAGGTGCCGCCTTATATAAGCTGGGCCGGTAGGGCAATCGGACATCGGAGGGCCTCCTCCATTGCCTCGACTGCTCATGAGCCTAGGCCATTACCGATGCATCTTACGGTTAATGGTTCATTTGGCATCTCTGACAACTTCGTCAGGAACCATTCGTCCTCGGATTTCGATATTCAACGTCTGGAAGAATTTGGGTCGAAAGGTAACACTAATTAAATTTGATCGTTGAATGTTGATCACCGATTAAACTAGCATGAATTTCTATCCAACAACAATTCAATCACTCGAATAACTAGGTCGAGATATATATTTTGGTAGGACGAAAATACTTGATTGAGAAGTGGGCGGAAAGATCAAATTATGAGGGGAGTGTGAGAGGATCTCGGAAAGTAATCGATGGAGGAGAAGACGGGGAAGGTGGAGGAGAGGCGGAGGGGAGGCTAGGTTGCAACCATCGATCAAGCAAGAAATGCCACCGACGATTGTCATGATGAAGCTTATCCTCCTTTTGGAATGGAGGAAGCTCATCCGGAACCATAACACTTACGCCAGTATCCTTGGTGTAATCTAGTCCATTTTTTAAAGAAAAATTTAGATGATCTTTTGAATTTGAATTTACAAAAAAAAAGAAGAAGATAAATGGAAGGTATAATTAGTAGATAAATAGGACAGATATCTCGATTATATAAGCCGCCTGCAAATATCAGATTCCACGGAATCGCGTGATAGGTATATAGACATATATATATATATATATAATAAAGTGACGTATATATTTAGACCGCATGCACCTTAACAGGATATACAACTTTCACAATCACCTATGAATTGACAGAACATTTGTAAGATCTGTGCTTGTGTATGAGACAGAGATCGATATGATCTCTGGCAAGAATATGTACGAGGTGCTCTCGGCGCTGGTCCCGCTGTACATGGCCATGTTCCTTGCCTTCCGGTCAGTTCAGTGGTGGGGAATGTCCACACCGATGCAGTGTGTCGGGATCAACCGCTATGTGGCCATGTTCGCTGTCCCGGTCCACGGCTTTAATTTCATCGCAACCTCAAACCTCTACGAGATCAACTACAAGTTCATCGCTGCCGACACCATCCAAAAGGTAGCCATCCTCCTTGCCCTTGGAGTATTGTCCATGATTGTCTCAGCCAAGCCCATCGGAGGAGGACGCTTCGGCCCCGAGTGGTCCATCACCCTCTTCTCCCTGTCCTCCCTCCCTAACACACTCATTTTCGGCATTCCTCTCCTCGAAGCAATGTATGGCAAGCCTGCCGGCATTCTCATAGTCCAGGTGATCGTCTTTCAGAGCGTCATCTGGTATAACCTCTTTCGGCTCCTGTTCGAGTACCGAGCAGCCAAAATTCTCATCAATGAATGTTTCCCTGGCTCTGTCGGTGAGATTACCTCGATCAAAGTTGACTCGGACGTCGTATCCCTTAGCGGCATTGAACCCCTGGAGATGGATGTTGACAGGGACGTCGATGGCAGGTTTCATGTCGGGGTGAGGCGGTCTCCATTGCTTCCTCAAACAACAACTTGTTTCGGTTATCTTCAATCAGGAGCGACACCACGCGAGCGTCAAATCTCAGTGGGGTCGAGATCTACTCAGTACAATCTTCTCCAGTGGGATCAATCTCGAGCTTCCACTATGCAGGCAGAGAGCCAGAGAGCGGGGTGCCGATAAATCCAATGTTATTATAGAGCGGCACTCTAGGACTAGCTGGAGGATCGGTTAGGAAGCATCAGACGGAGGTGCCTGCTTATATCAGTGGGGCCGGTGGGGCAATCGGACATCGGAGGACCTCCTCCAATGCCTCGGCTGCTCACGTGCCTAGGCCGTTACCGATGCATCCTACGGTTAATGGTTCATTTGGCGGTTCTGATAACTTCGTCAGGAGCCATTCTTCCTCGGATTTCGATCTTCAACGTCTGGAAGAATTTGGGTCGAAAGGTAACACTAATTAAATTTGATCGTTGAATGTTGATCACCGATTCAACTAGCATGAATTTCTATCCGACAACAATTCAATCACTCGAATAACTAGGTCGAGATATATATTTTGGTAGGACGAAACTACTTGATCGAGAAGTGGGAGGAAAGATCAAATTATGAGGGCAGTGTGAGAGGATCTCGGAAAGTAATCGATGGAGGGGAAGACGGGGAAGGCGGAGGAGAGGATAGGTTACAACCATCGATCAAGCAAGAAATGCCACCGATGATTGTCATGATGAAGCTTATCCTCCTTTTGGTATGGAGGAAGCTCATCCGGAACCCTAACACTTACGCCTGTATCCTTGGTGCAATCTAGTCCAATTTTTAAAGAAAAATTTAGATGATATTTTGAATTTGATTTTACAAAAAAAAAAAACAAAGAAGATAAATAGAAAGAATAATTCGTAGATAAATAGGACAGATGTCTCGATTATATAAGCCGCCTGCAAATATCAGATTCCACGGAATCGCGTGATAGGTATATATATATATATATATATATATATAAATAAAGTGACGTATATATTTAGACCGCATGCACCTTAACAAGAAATACAACAATGACAGTCCCCTATGAATTGACAGAACATTAAGAAGATCAGTGCGTGTGCATGAGATGGAGATCGATATGATCTCAGGCAAGAATGTGTACGAGGTGCTCTCGGCGCTGGTCCCGCTGTACATGGCCATGTTCCTTTCCTACGGGTCAGTTTAGTGGTGGGGAGTGTTCACACTGATGCAGTGTGCCGGGATCAACCGCTATGTGGCCAGGTTCGTTGTCCCGGTCCTCGGCTTTAATTTCATCGCTACCTCAAACCTCTACGAGATCAACTACAAATTCATTGCTGCCGATACCCTCCAGAAGATAGTCGTTCTCCTTGCCCTTGAAGTATGGTCCATGATTGCCTCGGCCAAGCCCATCGGAGGAGGACGCTTCGACCCCGAGTGGTCCGTCACCCTCTTCTCCCTGTCCTCTCTCCCTAACACACTAATTGTCGGCAACATCTCCTCGAAGCAATGTATGGCAAGCCTGCCGGCATTCTCATGGTCCAGGTGATCGTCTTTCTGAGCGTCATCTGGTATAACCTCCTTTCGCTCCGGTTCGAGTACTGGGCCGCCAAAATTCTCATCAATGAGCGTTTCCCTGGCTCTATCGGTGAGATTACCTCGATCAGAGTTGAATCGGACGTCGTATCCCTTAGCGGCATTGAACCCTTGGAGACAGATGCTGAGTGGGACGTTGATGGCAGTTTTCATGTCCGGGTGAGGCGGTCTCCACTTGCTTCCTTAAACAACAACTCGTTTCGATTATCTTCAATCTGGAGCGACACCACGCGAGCGTCAAATCTCAGTGGGGTCGAGATCTACTTAGTACAATCTTCTCCAGTGGGATCAATCTCGAGCTTCCACTATGCAGGCAGAGAGCCGGTGAGCGGGGTGCCGATAAATCCAATGTTTTTATGGAGCGGCACTCAAGGACTAGCTGGAGGATCGGTTAAGAAGCATGAGACGGAGGTGCCGCCTTATATCAGTGGGGTCGGTGGGGCAATCGGACATCGGAGGACTTCCTCCAATTCCTCGGCTACTCACGAGCCTAGGTCGTTACCGATGCATCCTACGGTTAATGGTTCATTTGGCGGCTCTGACAACTTCGTCAGGAGCCATTCTTCCTCTTATTTCGATCTTCAACGTCTGGAAGAATTTGGGAAGAAAGGTCACACTAATTAAATTTGATCGTTGATTGTTGATCACTGATTAAACTAGCATGAATTTCTATCCAACAACAATTCAATCACTCGAATAACTATGACGAGATCTATATTTTGGTAGGACGAAACTACTTGATCGAGAAGTGGGAGGAAAGATCAAATTATGAGGGGAGTGTGAGAGGATCTCGGAAAGTAATCGATGGAGGAGAAGACGGGGAAGGCGGAGGAGAGGCTAGGTTACAACCACGATCATGCAAGAAATGCCACCGACGATTGTCATGATGAAGCTTATCCTCCTTTTGGTATGGAGGAAGCTCATCCGGAACCCTAACACGTACGCTAGTATCCTTGGGGTAATCTGGTCCATTTTTTAATGAAAAATTTAGATGATATTTTGAATTTGAATTTCCAAAAAAAAGAGAGATGATAAATAAAAGGTATAATTAGTAGATAAATAGGACCGATGTCTCGATTATATAAGTCGCTTGCAAATATCAGATTCCACGGAATCGCGTGATAGGTATATATATATATATATAAAAAATAAAGTGACGTATATATTTAGACCGCATGCACCTTAACAAGAAATACAATTTTGAGAGTCCCCTATGAATTGACAGAACATTAAGAAGATCAGTGCGTGTGCATGAGATGGAGATCGATATGATCTCAGGCAAGAATGTGTACGAGGTGCTCTCGGTGCTGGTCCCGCTGTACATGGCCATGTTCCTTGCCTACGAGTCAGTTCAGTGGTGGGGAGTGTTCACACCGATGCAGTGCGCCGGGATCAACCGCTATATGGACACGTGCGCTGTCTCGGTTCTCGGCTTTAATTTCATCGCTACCTCAAACCTCTACAACATCAACTACAAATTCATCGCTGCCGACACCCTCCAGATGGTAGTCATCCTTCTTGCCCTTGGAGTATGGTCCAAGATTGTCTCGGCCAAGCCCATCGGAGGAGGACGCTTCGGCCCCGAGTGGTCCATCACCCTCTTCTCCCTGTCCTCCCTCCCTAACACACTCATTGTCGGCATCCCCCTCCTCGAAGCAGTGTGTGGCAAGCCTGCCGGCATTCTCATGGTCCAGGTGATCGTCTTTCAGAGCGTCATCTGGTATAACCTCCTTTCGCTCCGGTTCGTGTACCGGGCAGCCAAAATTCTCATCAATGAGCGTTTCCCCTGGCTCTGTCGGTGAGATTACCTCGATCAGAGTTGACTCGCACATCGTATCCTTTAGCGGCATTGAACCCCTTGATACGGATGCTGAGAGGGACGTTGATGGCAGGTTTCATGTCCGGGTGAGGCGGTCTCCATTTGCTTCCTCAAACAACAACTCGTTTCGGTTATCTTCAATCAGGAGCGACACCACGGGAGCGTCAAATCTCAGTGGGGTCGAGATCTACTCTGTACAATCTTCTCCAGTGGGATCAATCTCGAGCTTCCACTATGCAGGCAGAGAGCCGGTGAGCGAGGTGCCTATAAATCCAATGTTTTTATGGAGCGGCACTCAAGGACTAGCTGGAGGATCGGTTAGGAAGCACGAGACGGAGGTGCCGCCTTATATCAGTGGGGCCGGTGGGGCAATCGGACATCGGAGGACCTCCTCCAATGCCTCGGCTGCTCACGAGCCTAGGCCGTTACCGATGCATCCTACGGTTATTGGTTCATTTGGCGGCTCTGACAACTTTATCAGGAGCCATTCTTCCTCTTATTTCGATCTTCAACGTCTGGAAGAATTTGGGTCGAAAGGTAACACTAATTAAATTTGATCGTTGAATGTTGATCACCGATTAAACTAGCATGAATTTCTATCCAACAACAATTCAATCACTCGAATAACTAGGTCGAGATATATATTTTGGTAGGACGAAACTACTTGATCGAGAAGTGGGAGGAAAGATCAAATTATGAGGGGAGTGTGAGAGGTTCTCGGAAAGTAATCGATGGAGGAGAAGACGGGGAAGGCGGAGGAGAGGCTAGGTTACAATCACCGATCAAGCAAGAAATGGCACCGACGATTGTCATGATGAAGATTATCCTCCTTTTGGTATGGAGGAGAACCCTAACACTTAGGCCAGTATCCTTGGTGTAATCTGGTCCCTCGTCTCCAACAAATTCCATGTGAAAATGCCTAAAATCGTCAAGGGATGCATAACCATAATCTCGGACACGGGCCTCGGCATGGCTGTGTTCAGTCTTGGTACGTAATCTGAACCTCCCGAAAAATATATAATTAATTACCACACATTTTTCGCAGCACCAGTGGCATATGATCGCGTGATCGGTCTCGCACCAGACCGATGTTTCTATGCATTTTTGAATCCTGATCAACAACTTTATCATTTACATGTGCATTGCAGCCAAAGATCATTGCATCTGGGAAAACAACGGCGGTGCTGTCAATGGCGGTGAAGTTCTTGCTCGGACCGGCGGTGATGGCCGTTACCTCCGCCGCCATCGGCATTCGTGGGGAACTTCTCCGCGTCTCTATTATCCAGGTTAGTATTAAAGAAGCTAATTAATCAGATCATTATTAGATTTATTTCTCGATTAGGTTAATAAAAAAAATTAATTCAATGACGATGAAATATCAATCTATTGCAGGCTGCTCTTCCATTAGGTTTGGTCCCCTTCGTATTCGCCAAGGAATACGACCTCCATCCCGACATAATGAGTACCTCGTAAGCGCGTAAATACACATTTTTCTTTATGTTCCTCTTATTGCTAACTATATATCAGAATTTATCGTCGATTAATCGCATCTTCTAATCTAATCGTAATTTCTTTCTTTGTTTCAGGGTGATCTTTGGAATGATCACTGCGTTGCCCGTTACAATAATCTATCTTGTCCTCCTTGAGCTCTAGCATAGTATATAGAAGATGGAAATGACATTTAGTAGAGTGAATCTGATGCGGCAGAAGACCTGGCAAGTCGATACCTGAAAAAAAAATAGGTTATGACGGCCCTATTTTGAAGGAAATGGCATCCGGAGCAAAACTCACAGCTTCATCGTGATTTTTCGATATTTAAGGCAAATTCTATCGTTTATGGCCTCAAAAAGGCAATTTATCTTAATTAGAGTGTTTTTGCAATTTTTGAAAAGTTTAGTTCTTTTTATGCAATTTAGGTTTATTAATACCCTATTTAAGCTTTCTGTAAGCCCTAGGGCGGAGAGGAGTTGTTTTTTCATCAGTGAATAAAATTCAGAGCTTTCGTGTTTTGTCCAATCTCGAATTCGAGTTTGATGCCTATTTCCTGGTATTCGTAGAATCAACAGGTATAAAAGGTCGTAGTTTCGGTATTCGTGCGCGAATCAACGAGGTCTGTGACGGTTACTCGCGTTGTACGCTGCGTCAATTGATATCAGAGTATTACTGAAGTCGGGAGTTTCCATGGGTTAGCCTCCTGCTACAGGCGGTTTATTCCTCATTTCAGTAGTATTATGGCTCTCTTAACTGACTGCATGAAGGGAGGCAAATTCTAGTGGACTGAGGGGGCAGAAACGGCATTCCAGAATATTAAGGAGCGTTTGACAACCGCCTCGATTCTTGTCCTGCCAAATTTTCAGCAGCCCTTTGAGTTGCATTCTGATGCATCGAAGGTGGGGATTGGAGCAGTTTTAAGCCAAAACAGCAGGCCAATTGCTTTCTTCAGCGAGAAACTGACGGGGGCGAAAGTGAGATACAGCACCTACGACGTGAAATTTTATGCGGTAGTGCAGGCGATTAAGTATTGACGGTATCACTGATAAGGATGAAATCTGAAACCACACAGCTTCGAGCGGCAATTTACGCTATTGCATTAAATCTCATTCCCCTTCTTCTTTCTTTTTATTATGTTGTACTTTTGTTTAATTAATGTCATTTCCAAAATCATGACTCACCTTGACTAGATATGGTCATTAATGCCAACAGTTAATAGAGACTATACAACACGACATCTGGTCGGGGAGAAGAGAGGAAAGAGTCTTGTTCTATTTCCCTTAAATGTATGTTAGATTACTTTTTCGGTAAATTGAATCTACGCTAGATCTCCAAAAAAATCGATGTTAGATTTCCTCTTCTTCTTTTTTTCTTCTAAAATTAACAAATCTTCCTTTTCGTTCATATTGCCATATCAATATAGTCGTACTGAAAAAAACGTAACCCCTCATAAAAGCTCAAAGAGGGAGTCGACACTTAAAACAGAATGTGGTCCAACATATTATTTTCTTTTTAGATTAGATCACGAGTTGTCTTCATTTAATCAATCAAGATATCTAATTTTTGATCAAATATCACCTCACCTTGACCGCAATGCAACACATTGTTTTGTTTCCATGGAAGTGAAACTCCACCTGTCTTACTACTTCATTCATTCATTCATTCATTCAAGAATTACCATAAATGACTTAGCTTCGCGTTCATGAAAGGAGGGGACAATGGACCATTTTAATTAATGAAAATTGCAGATTTGGCCTCCCCATCCTCATGAGGAAGACAACTCTGAGCTAATTCATTACATTCTTGCCTCCTCGAATTTAGCTGCTAGCTGTATAACTGTCCAATTATTCCTACAAAAAGGAGAAAAAAATTGTACAATCTATATTTGTAAGTTATTAAAATAGATTCCCTCGAGAAGTCTCCATTTGTGTGACTAGAGTTTACCACATAAACTTCTATAAAAATTTCACAACACGTGGTCGATCAACTCTCCAAATCCTTTGTACATAATTCAACCTATTAATAATATCTACATTACATTTAAAAAATCAATCAAACCAAATTTAGAGATACACAAAAAAAGAATTAATAAATCAATGTGTCCACTTTCTTTTTCCTCTTGTTTTCGGCCCCATCCGGCAAGGCCTTGTAACCGCACAATTTTTTTTTTTAAGTATTTTCCACTAATTCCGTTTATGCTGGAGAAAATTTACTAAGATTTCGGATTACAATGGAGATAAAAAATAGGAGCAGAAAATTTTCGGGCTTTCAGCTAGCATATCCCTTCAAATGATGTAGCATGGTATAGGAGCGGCCACTTTGGATAAATTGGACTTATACTTCTTACAAGAGGATATGCGCATGCAAGGATTCCATATATATATATATATATATATATACATTTAAAAACCTTCAATGGCACCTCCCGTTCGAGCAATGAGGAATTTCCACATAGGCGTATTGAGTAAGTTATTAGCTTATGGTTAGTCGTGTCTTCATGTTCCCTGCATTAATGAATTTTCTTTGCATGGCTAAATCTATTTATATTACATTAAAGTTGGCTCCTCGGGTTCAAGTAATGAGAGGCCTCCATTCACTCGATAATAGCTTGTTACGTTAGCTTTTTCTTTCCTTTCTTGGTTCCTCATTGCATGTCCCTTCAAATGAATTGTGGGGACTAGAGCTGAATTATGAGCAAACTCTCTCCTTACGTGTATGGCTTTTGCAAGAATATAATGTGTCTCTGTTTTTTTCTCCCAATGCATATTCTTGAATGCAATCCTTGGGGATAGGGAGTCTATGTTTTCTTCTTCCTAGGTATATTGCCATCCTGATCAGCCGGAGAGAGTCGTGGAGGTCAGAGGAGTGATGACGGTCGTGGTTAGAGGCAAAGCACGAGGTTTTCAAAGACAAATGAGCGGCATAGCTGAGGAGAACAGCGGTGGTAATTGCTTGGCTATCTAAGTTGGCTGCAGTGACGGAAATGATGAGGCGGGGGAGCTCATGGACTCGAGGTTGCCAATGGTGGAAATGGACTTGACAGAGGTGGTTCATTATGCAACTTGCTAACCAGTGCTAGAGTCTCACGCTTCCCAAGACTCTTCCACTCATGAATCTTTTAGCGGAATCTCTAGAGGTATTGACTCTCTATTTGATCAAAATAGTTTACCATATTCAATTCCCCTATTAACCTTGTCGATGGCGTATGTCGGCGAGGACATACCAAGTTTCCTCGCATTTTAAGCTGAGAAGTATCTATAATTTTTAGTCAAAAATAAAATTGTATTTAAGTGTTTAATTTAATTATTAGTTATTATTTTTCATTTATTTTAGGTAGGAGAGCTCCCGAAGTGTGAGATTTCGAGCGGTAAAAGACGATAGAGGCGATCACGGAGAGGCAAGCGACGATGATGTGGTCGCCAGTTATGGCGTACTCGAATTCCTAGTATTTTGAGCTGAGCAGTATATATAATTTTAGTAAAAATAAAAATTGCATCAAATTGTTTATTTAATTATTTGTTATTATTTTCCATTTAGTTTAGATAGCAGAGTTCCCAAAGTGCAAGATTTCGAGCGAGATGTTGAACGTTGATAGTGGAGGGAGACAATGGGCCGTGGACATGCATGGCGGGCCAAAGGCCCAATACTTTTTAGTTATATAAAAATATATTATAGATATTTTATTTAAAATAAAAGAGTATAAATTTTTTTACATATTACATGCTCGATGCTCTTCATCATTAGTATTCAATTCGTAAATGTAATTTATCAAATATCAACTCCAGATACTACAAGCCATCATTTTATTATATGTCTAAAGTATATTTACCAAAATATTAATTAAAATATATGAAAAAAAGGTTCGTGCAACGCGCGGGCAAGAGTACTAGTTCTTTTTAAATACATCCAACGAATATTGAAAATCGGAATTCCTAGAGACGTTAATCCCATGAATTTACCAAGGTGAAAGAGATTATTTACTGTAAAACAAAATAGATTCTTTAAAATCGAAATTCTAAAAGATGTTGTCTAATGAAAGGCCAATGAAATTATTAAATGTAAAATAAAATAAATTCATTAATTTAAGACAAGGTGATTTAATAATGTAATATTTCAATGTCCATTTAAATAATGATAGGATCCAAATTCTCTTATTATTCTTATTATATTCTTATGTCATGTTACTGAATTTCTATATTTTACAATTACCTTATCTTTGAATACATTTTAACTGTTTTTTTCAAATTTAATAATTAATTTTTATAAATTCAATTTACGAAGGATTAACTAAAAATAGAGTTTACGGACGGCAGCACAAAGCGCAGGTTGATGACTAGTTGTCAGAGTATTTTAAGATACAATCAAGTGTATTTTTCTTTAAAAATACTTCGTATATATCGCTTTCGAATATATTGGAAAATTATGAAGAAAATGTGAATTCACAATTCATCATTTATATTTTTGAATTATACATGATACATTGTTTACTAATTACTCGTATAGTAAAATCTTTACTCTAGAAATGTTTCTCATGTACATGCAAATATTCCTGATGAACCTGTCGGGGCCAACATCACAGAAGAGCACCTTAACAAGATACAACTCGACAGACCCCTGTGGCTTTCACATATTGTCTTTGAATTGACAGAACATTAGGAAGATTGTCAGTGCCTGTGCATGAGAAAGAGACAAGCATGATCTCCGGCAAGAATGTGTACGAGGTGGTCTTGCCCCTGGCCCCGCTGTGCGTGGCCATGATCTTGGCCAACAGGTCAGTCTGATGATGGAGAGTGTTTACGCCGGCGCAGTGCACAGGAATCAACCGCTACATGGCCATGTTCACTTTCCTGGTCCTCGGCTTTAATTTGATGTCATTGCTACCTCGAAACCTATACAGAGTGATCGATTTCTAGTGTTATTAGTTGTACATGTCCCGTAACTTTCCCGGCATCAATGGTAAGAAACACTTCGATAATTTGGACAAGGAATGAAATAATCATGATTTTAGTGGTTTGTTTTTCTTCACACGAATATTTATTGTTCAAATAATTAAATTTTATAAATGCTTTCTTTATTTCTACTTGTGCATTTCATCACGTGTTTGAAAGGACTGTTAGCCCAAGGATCTTACATGTCGATGTCATCATGTCGAGAACGAAGTCGAATGCGTACCTGAACTCATCGTCGGAAGTCGAAGTCTCGAAGTCGAGACTTGCGTTAGCATCTTCCAGGTCTCCACGTTGGACACACCACCTCTGCCAACGCCCTTTTTGGAGAGGAGGTTATATGTATATTTTTGGCAGGGAACGTGCCTTAAGCCCTTTTGTGATGGGATTAGAGACTTAATACATATAATTATGTAAACGTGCAACCCGTGGACCATAACTCCCTCAATTGCATTTAAGCTTTCGAGGTAGTGTAATATATGATTCCGCCCATCATGGGATTAGAAAACACTCACGGTATCTCTATATTAAATCTAACACTCTAACGAGTTGTTCATAGACCCATAATTTTAAATTTGATCGATGCTTAATCGGGCCAATTAATAGGATAGCACGTGATACATAACCAACTAATATATATATATATATATATATATATATACATATTTTGGACTATATTATCGGACAAAGTTGAACAAGGACAACTTGTGTAAAACTAGGAAGTACAAGGGTTGGAGCTGAGCAATTTGCGAGCTTATATTTTCTATCTTCTTTTTTTTTTTTTTCCGCTTGGATGAAATATTATTCATTAGTATATTGTTAATGTGGCATCCAAAAAGGACGGGACAATGGACACATTTTAATTCATGAAAATTGCAGATTTGGTCTCCCCATGTGAGGAGATGACTCCAAGCTAATCATTACGTTCTTGCCTCCTCGAATTTAGCTGCTAGCTGTATTAATTGTTCAATCCTATGAAAAGGAAAAATATTTGGTGTAATCAGATCGGTAGATCAATGCCCGCGCTACGCGCGGTTTTAATGCAATCGTTATTATTATAATAGTCATTTTTAATATATTAATTTATTGAATAATGCAATATGCTATAATAAAAATATCGTGCAATAAAAAGTGAATATATAGATTAGATTGATAAAAAGTAAAAATTAGACGAATATTTGACCTCTCCTTTTTATGGTAGTATAGATACAGATATTATTTATAAAGGAAACCTTTGGTGTCCCACTGTAATTACAGAGCATAGGAAAAGTCCAAAATGTCCCTAAATATTAGTTAAGCAAAAATAAATTATTAACTCTTAAGAACAAAATTATCGATTTAATGGTGGTTATTTTTCTCTCTTTTTTGCTAGAGGACACGTGCCCACGATTTTTACTCTCACTCTCACCTTTCCCATTCCCCGCGTTCTATCCTTTTTATCTCCATTTTCTTTTCTTTTTTACTTTCCCCAAACTCCTTTTTTTAAAAAAAAAATTTCTCACCTGTAAACTTCTATTTCCTCTGTAAACCTCTTTTTTTCCTCAAACCTCTACGAATTGGCCAGTGCTAAATAATATGTAGAACATGTATGGCGTGCTAACCATACACTGCGTAGATGAATAGAATGCGCAGAAATATATGTGCTCCTGCGCATAGAGCGCGGGTCAATGCTCTAGTTATAGTTTTACTGCATTATTGTAATAGATAATAAGGGATGTAATATAGAGGGCACCTTAACAAGAAATACAATTCGAAAGTCCTATGTGGCTTTCACATGTTGTCTTTGAATTGACGGAACATTAGGAGCATCAGTGCCTGTGCATGAGACGGACACAGATATGTTCTCCGGCAAGAAAGTGTATGAGGTGGTACCATCGCTGGCGCCGCCCTATGTGGCCATGATCTTGGCCTACGGGTTGGTCTAGTGGTGGGGAGTGTTCACGACAGTGTAGTCGCAGGCCATGTTCACTGTCCCGGTACTCGGCTTAATTTGATGCCATTGCCACCTTGAACGTCTACAGAGTGATATTGTCATTAGTTGTACATGTCCTGTAATTTTTCCGCTATCAATGGTGAAAGGATACGCTTCGATAATTTGGACAAGGAATGAAAGAATCATTATTTAAGCGGTATTTTTTTCTTCATATGAATATTTGCCGTTCGAATAATTAAAAATTTTTTCTTCATATGAATATTTCTACCTAGGCATTCCGTCATGTGTTTGAAAGGACAACTTATGAGAAACAACTAGGAAGCAGAAGGCTTGGAGCTGAGCAACCTGCAAGCTTACCCTCAACGGTAGAATCGGGAGAGAGGGGGTGGGGCGCCCCCACCGGCCACCCCATCCCTCAACGGTAGTCGCCGAGTAAGTGTTGACTTTGCCGGCGACATCTGTCGGGGGCTAGGTGGCTGGCTAGGGCGCCTGCACTCCCTAACTTCTCTCAGTTTGGGAGATCCTCTCCCAAACCAGGGAGAACTCCCCTCACATATAGGGAGAAATCAGGATATGAGGGCGCGCGCCTCCATCAGCTAGCCACCCACCGCCAGTGGTCTTCGCCGGCGACCATCGGCGAAGGCTGAGGCTGCCTCCTGATTCTTCTTTTTCTTTTTTAATTATTTGTTTTATTTTAATTTAAAATTTCAAAAAAAAAATAGCCACGTTAAATTAGCAAAATTAACAGGAAATGTAATTGTGGGACTAAGCTGAAAAAAAATGCAAAAAGTTGAGGACAAGAAAAAAAAAAAGTTTACGACTCACATGACAAAAATGTTAAAAATTGAGGACTAAAAATGTTTTTTTTTTCCTCTTCTTAATATATTAAGTTGTCTAGGAAGCTCCACATTGTCACCTCACATCTATATAAATAATAGGGTTAATTAGCTAAAAAAGTATAAATATTTCACATTTTATCAACTTTATCACGAAATTTTTTCTTTAACCTAAAAATACACAAACTATCAAATTGATATTAATATTAACACTGCGTTATTTTTTTGATCGATGAGGCTTCAACGGCGGTCATCGCCCTCAATCGAGGTCGCCTGTGACAACATATGTCGCCGTTGACCCCAATTGTGCGGTGGTGGCCGTCGATCAGGTTTCCAACCATGACCCCTCTTCCTTCCGTTCTCGAATTTACCTTCTTCATTTTTTTTTCCAAATTCGGGCAATAAGGGCCTCACCGGAGGCCACTACCGTCCCTATAGAATCGCCGACGATTACTAAGGTCGTCGGTTACCCCGATCGGGGGTTGTGGCCAACAATTCCCATTTAAATTAATGAAAAGTTAGCACGTGCTAATATTGATATCAAATTGATAATTTGTGTATTTTTAAGTTAAGAAAAAAAAGTCCGTGCGAAAATTGATAATGTTAAAAGTTTGTGTCTTTTAGGTAATTAATCTTAAATAATGTTCACGTCAATAAACAAAGATTCCTAACTTCGACCTGATACTAAGATACCTTTAAATTTTATGTATTCTATTAGCTCTCATGAGCATAACTTCCCGTATCCTTATGTTTCTCCGCGCCCTGGTAGGCCATGGGTCTTTCTTGTTAGTTTGTCCTAATTAGATATTTCTCTTCTTTCTTTTTTTGTAAGTTGTAATTAAGTTTCTTTAATGTAACTTGCAAAATCACGATTCATTCTTGGTTAGATTCGGTCATTCATGGCAACAGTTAATAGATATATATATATACCGTACAGCACGACATCTGGTCGGAGAGAAGAGAAGTCAGATTCTTTAAAATCTGTGTTAGATAATTTACCCCTACAAAAAAAAAATCAATGTTAGATTTCCTTTAATTTCCTTTCTTTCCATTTTCTAAATTAACAAATCTTCTTTTTTTCTCAAACCAAAATTAACAGTCAAGGCATAGATGTAGCGCATTGATTCACGCTTTTACCTTATAATCAAAGAGTCTTAGCTTCGATACTCGTTCGAGATCACCCATACTCCTTAACAGTCAAAGGCAAGGCAAAGCAAGTCAAGGCAAGGCAAACGATCCATCTGTCTTACATACTACTTCATTCATTCAGGAAGCTTCCTGTTCAGGGAAGGAGGGGGACAATGGACCAATTTAATTCATGAAAATTGCAGATTAAATATGGCCTCCCCATGAGGAGACAACTCTGAGCTATTTCATTACGTTCTTGCCTCCTCGAATTTTGCTGCTAGCTGTATTAATAGTTTAATTCTTACTATAAAAAGGAAAAGATTCAAGATACAATCTGAGTGTATTTTCCTCGAAAAAACTTTGATATACATAGTGTCTTCGAATATATGGGGAAATTAAAAAAAAAAATTCAGAATTCATTCGTCTAAAGTTTTGAGTTGTACACGATATACATCCTTTACTTGTACGCCCAACACGCGGTTCTACTCCAGAAGGTTTCTCATGTACATGCAAATATTCTTTTGTGAATCGGCCTGCCGGGGCCAACATCTTACTAGTCCTCTCTTATCGTAATCGATCATGCATAATTGAGCACATAAAATAGTCGAGTGCTCTCAACAAAACATTATTCAATACATTGTAAGCGAAATTCGATTCCTGATGAACAATTCAAATAATGGTGATGGGGCTCTCTGCATAACACTGAAGACTGACGTTATTGTTAATTTTTATATCAAATTGTTATAAATTATCAATGTCAACTAATGATCAGCACTTTCACCTCTCAAAGATCCAGTATGTATATAGAGAAGATGGAAGGTGATCAAGAGTAGATGGGAAGAACATACATGCATATGGAAGGAAATCACTTTCATAATTACAGATGATAAGCCATTTTTTAAGAGAAAGAGGGTGTATTATAGTAGCGTGCGATTTTGACTAGTAATCAAGATGTTTTAAGTTTAATTTTCGTGGAGGAACTTTTGTGCCCATTTATAAGTTATTATAACTCGTATATTTTCACAGTTGCATTTTAACTTGAACTTTGATTTTGAAAACTGACAAAGCAAATTTGTCCGTTGGGCTGACATGCGGATCCCACCCCCATTGAAATTTCCGTTTGACTGGTAGAGAATTAATTATAATGGAATTGTATGTTGATTTATATATGGGGTTCACTCTTTTGACTTTTGAGAGTTCATTTTTGTTGTTTTGTTAATAGAGTTAAAGTTAGAGTTAAAATCTTAAAATTAGATTACGAAATCAAACAGGATTTTGTATTTCACTACACTAAAATTATGAGCGTCTTTTATAACCCAAAAAAATCATGTTTTAAAAGAAAATTTAGATGATATTTTGAATTTGAATTAAAAAATAAATAGAAGGTACTTTTTTTTTTACATTCTGGTATCTGAAAACCTAAATGGCTCAAATTAATTCAATTCGAGCTCGTTCGGTTCACTAAGGGATAAAATTCTTTCAGCGTGAATTTTGTACAATTCATAAGACTCCAATCTGAGATCTTACTTAAGTATTTAACTACTTGAACCAATCCACGTTGGTCGGAAGAAGATATAAATTAATTATTAGATAAACTGGACAGGGTGTCTCCATTATATAGTGAGCCTCCTAGATTCCACGGAATCGTGTAATGGTATAACTAAGTGACATATATATATATAGAAGGCACCTTAACGAGAAATACAACTCGACAATCCCCTTATTCAGCAAAACTAAAAAACTCAACAGTCCCCTGTGGCTTTCGCATAACTGTCATTAGCTGACAGAACATTAGGAAAACCCGTGCCTGTGCATGAGACGGAGACAGATATGATCTCCGGGAAGAATGTGTACGAGGTGGTCTCAGCGCTGTTGCCGCTGTACGTGGCCATGTGCCTGGCCTACGGGTCGGTCCGGTGGTGGGGAGTGCTCACGCCAGTGCAGTGTGCGGGCATCAATCGCTACGTGGCCATGTTTGCTGTCCCATTCCTCGGCTTCGATGTCATTGCCTCCTCGAACCTCTACGCGATCAACTACAAATTCATCGCCGCCGACAGCCTCCAGAAGGTCGTCATCCTCCTCGTCCTTAGAGTGTTGTCCTTGATTGTCTCGGCCAAGCCCATCGGAGGAGGACGCTTCGGCCCCGAGTGGTCCATCACCCTCTTCTCTCTGTCATCTCTCCCCAACACCCTCATTGTCGGCATCCCCCTCCTCAAGGCAATGTACGGCGAGTCCGCCAGCATTCTCATGGTCCAGGTGATCGTCTTTCAGGTCGTCATCTGGTATAACCTCCTTCTTCTCCTGTTCGAGTACCGGGCAGCCAAAATTCTCATCAATGAGCGTTTCCCTGGCTCTGTCCGTGAGATTGCCTCGATCAAAGTTGAATCGGATGTCGTCTCCCTGGCATCGACCCCCTGGAGACGGATGCTGAGAGGGACGTCGATGGCAGGCTCCGTGTCCGGGTGAGACGGTCTTCATTCGCTTCCTCAAACAACAACTCGTTTCGGTTATCCTCAATCAGGACCGTCACCCCGCGAGCGTCAAATCTAAGCGGGGTCGAGATCTACTCGGTACAATCTGATCCAGTGGGGTCAATCTCGAGCTTCCACCATGCAGGCCAAGGGCCAGTGTGCGAGGTACCGATAAATCCTATGTTTCTTAGGAGTGGCAGTCAAGGACTAGCTGGAGGATCGGCTAGGAAGCATGAGACCGAGGTGCTGCTTCATATCAATGGGGCCGGTGGGGCAATCAGACAGAGGACCTCCTCCAATGCTTCAGCTGCTCACGAGCCTAGGCCGTTACCTGGGCACCCCACGGTCAATGGTTCATTTGGTGGTTCTGGCGATTTCAGGATCCGCGATTCATCCTCTCATTTTGATCTTCAACCGGAAGCATTCGGATCGAAAGGTAGCACTAATTAAATTCGATCGTTGCATGTTGATCACTAATTTAACTTGCATGAATTTGTATCCATATTGGTCAGTGAATTTGCATGTTTACAACAATTCAATTACTTGAATATAAGTGGAGATATTTTCGTAGGACGAAACTACTTGATCGAGAAGTGGGAGGAAAAATCAGATTATGAAGGGAGTCTGAGAGGATCTCGGAAAATAATCGACGGAGGAGAAGATGGAGAAGGAGGAGGAAAAGCTGATTTACAATCTCCGGTCAGGCGAGAAACGCCTCCGGCGACTGTCGTGACTAACCTCATCCTCCTTATGGTGTGGAGGAAGTTGATCCGGAACCCTAACACCTACGCCAGTATCCTTGGTGTCATCTGGTCCCTCGTCTCGAACAAGTTCCATGTGCAAATGCCTCCGGTCGTCAAGGGATGCATAACCATAATCTCGAACACAGGCCTCGGCATGGCCGTGTTTAGTCTTGGTACGTACTCTGAACTTCATGCGAAATAATTGTATGTACATTTTCCACGGCACCGGTGAGTCGGTCACATAGGCTTGTTTGTGATCAGTCTGGCACCAGACCGATGTTCCTATACATTTTTGAATCCTGACTTATCATTTGCATGTAGGTTTATTCACGGCATTGCAACCAAAGATCATTGCATGTGGGAAAACAATGGCGGCATTGTCAATGGTGGTGAAGTTCTTACTTGGACCGGCGGTGATGGCCGCTACCTCCACCGCCATCGGCATTCGTGGGGAACTTCTCCATGTCGCTATTATCCAGGCTAGTATTAACGAAGCTAATAACCAGGCTGCTTTTTGTTAGATTAACTTCTCGATTAGGTTAGATGTATAAACTAATTAGATGATGATGAAATATCGACCGCAGGCTGCTCTTCCATTAGGTTTGGTCCCCTTCGTATTTGCCAAGGAATACGATCTCCATCCCGATATTATCAGTACCTCGTAAGTGCATACACACACATTTTTCTTTATGTTCCTTTCATTGCTAACATATACATAATATATCGTTAATTAGTCACATCTTCTAATCTAATCTTAATTTCGTGCATGTTTTCTTTTCAGGGTAATCTTCGGAATGGTCGTTGCATTGCCCGTTACGATTATGTATCATGTCCTCGTTGAGCTCTAGCATCGTAGAAGATAGAAATGACATTTTTAATAGTGTAGTGAAACGAATTAAATTGTAGCTAGAGATGTTGCCTCCAGCAAGTAGACACTCGTACGCGGATCAGTTTTTCTTAGACAGCTATCTCCTTATCTTTGGGTGTTCATTTTTTTGTATTCAGCTTCTAATGATCTAGGTCCTCTGTTGTTAGAAGATGGTACTGTAGTCTCCATACTTCGCTCTTGTATCGTTTAATTTTCTTGGATTTTGCCCTTTTTTTTCACCCAAAAACAAATAAAAAGAGATTTTAGTAAGTTATCCGGAAATATTCTATCGGAGTCTCGCCTCGAAAAACTGTATATTGCACGATCTACATTGAAAGTTTGACTTATGTCGGCATTGATATAACACTCTAAAAATCATATATGGAATTTATACCCATATCACATCGAGAAAGACCAACTAATTGTACTAATGGCATTACATGAAACACATATATATCGTGTAATTGTTCATAACTTATGAACCTATTTAGTTAATTTGTAGTGGAGAAATATGCTACATAAAACTCAATTAGTGAGATGAGAATATATTGAGACGCCTTACGTTAATTGTCTCATAGATTTCACGGATTTTTTTTTATTCGACCCCAATTTTCTTACTTCTTTTCAAGTTTGAGACAGAATAAAAGATGAAAATAAGTGCAATTTATACTTTATGCCCTATTGAAAAAAATCGGCACGAACTATAGTGAAAAAGAATTGCAAAACAGAGTAATTAAATTTTCAAATTTTAGTGAGATTAACTAGTCCCACTAAGCACAAGGTGGCTCGATCTGCTCCTAGATATGAACCAACTCGATCCACATCGATACAACAGTTTCTTTTCCGGACAAGTATATTTGCTGAAATTAATCCTACTCGGTCGGTGCTCTTTCTCTTTTCCTATATCTGTTAATATATGTTACATTTCCTTTACTTTCCCTTCTCTCAATTTCCTTAAAATACAAATTAATTGCTGATATTGCCATGTTAACTATGATCGAGCTCTTCCGGAATAAGTAAGCGGATGATGATATTTTGAAGATGAAAAGTGACGAATGAACGTCCGTTGCGTTCATAATTTATTGATGCATGGCAAAGGAATTCATGAAATCTTGATCCCTCTCAAGGGGAAAAAAATCAAATTAAAAATATATATATATTAAAAAAAAAGAGAGTTCGTTGATCCTCAAACAAGCAAGAATTAGAACCGGAAGTTAATATATAGAATTTCGTATTACCATATATATATTACGAAAGGGTTCCCGACAAAAGTCATCAGAATGCTCCATTTCTAAATTGAATTTTCTCGATTTTTTTAGTTTTTAAAATATTTTTATTATAAATTACCAACAAAATCTTCCGAATTTTTTTATAATATTTTAATGGGTAAATTGCACCGGTGGTCCAAAATATTTTACAAATGTTTCATTATGGTCCAAAAAGTTTTTTTCGCTATATGATGGCACAAAATGTTTCAAAGTTGTTTCATGATAGTACAAACCATCAACTCGAGCTGACGCCGTTAACATTTTGCTGACGTGGCGAGTCCTATGTGTCACTTTTATTATGTGGAACCAATCATAGTGCACCACGTCATTTAAGACAAAATAAAATTTTAAAAAGTCCAAAAAAATACAAACAAATTTGAAAAAAAGAGTAAAAATTTTGTTAAAAAAATAAAAAATAATTTTAAAATTTTCAAAATTTTAAAATTATTTTTAAAAATTTTAAAATTTTTTTTAAATTTTTTTAAAAAATACAAAAATACAAAAAAAAGAGTAAAATTTTGAAAAAAAGAGTAAAAATTTTGATAAAAAATAAAAAAATATTTTAAAATTTTGAAAATTTTGAAAATTATTTTTAAAAATTTAAATTTTTTAATTTTTTAAAAAAATATAAAAAAAAATACAAAAAATACAAAAAAGAGTAAAAATTTAGAAAAATAAAAAAATTATTTTAAAATTTTGAAAATTTTAAATTATTTTTAAAAATTTAATTTTTTGTAATTTTTTTAAAAATTTATAAATCCTTTTTTTTTTTTTAAAATAATTTTAAATAATTTTCTAAAATTTAAAATTTCCTCTTAAATTTACCCTTTTCCCCCTTTTCCCCTTCTTTTTTTAATTTTAAAAATCCTTCCCTTTTTTCCCCTTCCTTTTCCCCCAAAATTTCCCCTCCTTTTTTTTCTTTTTTTTCTAAATTTTTCCTCTTTTTTGTATTTTTTTTGTCTTTTTATATTTAAAAAAAATTAAAAAAATTCAAATTTTTTAAAAAAAATTTAAAATTTCAATATTTTAAATATTTTTATTTTTTTTCATGTTTTTACTCTTTTTTGTTTTTTTTAATTTTTTTTGTATTTTTTGGACTTTTTAAAATTTTATTTTGTCTTAAATGACATGGCGCACTATGATTGGTTCCACGTAACAAAAGTGACACATAGGACGCGCCACGTCAGCAAAATGTTAACGGCGTCAGCTCGAGTTGACGGTTTGTACCATCATGAAACAATTTTGAAACATTTTGTACCATCATGTAACGAAAAAAACTTTTTAGACCATCATGAAACATTTGTAAAACATTTTGGACCACCGGTGCAATTTACCATATTTTAATTAAGAAAAGATCAAAAATATCACAAAATCTTTTGTATACTACTGTGATCTCCAATTGAAGGCAATATAAATTTTATGAATGAAATTTTCTTGGTTTTTATTATTTTATTTTCGCGGAATTATTTTTAATAAAATTATTTTTTAAAGATATCTCATCATAAAATCCGATTTGTTGATTTCTTTAATTTTTATATTATATAACATAATGTATTTGAAATAAATCATTTATATATATTATATAAATAAAATGATTTATATATATGCGTGTGAATTATATTTTCTTTTTGAAAAACAAATCATATTTATTCACTAAAAAGGAAAATAAATTAGATTGTATTTTATGTAGATTATGTGTGATAGTTATAAATATGAATTATCATGCACATATACATGAACCTACTCAGCTCTCAACAAATACGTCTACAATTAGATGCAAGCGCTCTCAAAACGTATGTCTATTCTTAGATACAAGTGAGTTAATTAAATTTATATTTTAATTTGTTTCTCTCATTTTTTTCGTAGTTCTTCATTTTCTCATCTTTTTCTCTATTTTTTTCCCTCATATTCTCTCTCAACATTGGTAATATGAATTTCATCTATCGAAAGGTAGCCATATACATAGTCTCTTTGAAAATAAGTTCATATACTACTAAAAGTGAAGGTTGTTTGTTCATTTTATTATTTTTGTTTAACTTTTGATTTTCGAGTTTAATATGTATTAAAGCAAGATACGAGGTCGGCCCAGTCAGACGGCCTCAGAACATTCCATTTCTTAATGGAATTTTTTCGGTTTTTTGAGTGTTAAAAATTTTTAATTATCTTTTATTATGAAATTAGTAACAAAATCTTCTGAAATTATTTTAGGTTATAATATTACATTTAAAAAGACCGAAAATATTATAAAATCTTTTGGATACTATGGTGATCTCCAATTGAAGGCAATATGAAACTTCTGAATGTAATTTTTTAGGTTTTTTTTATTTTTTATTTTCGGAATTATTTTTAATGAAAAGTAATTTTTTAAAGATAACTCATCATAAAATTCGATTTCTTGATTTTTTTAATTTTTATAATTTATATAACATAATATATTTTTCAAATGAGAGGATTATATCATATGTATAGATATTATTTAATGATCTTGAATTTTTTAAAATTAAAATTAATATTTCATCACGTCAATATTAACATGAAAATAAGTATATATTAGTTATAATTGCTTTTTAGATTGGTGTACTATCACGTGCAACGCACGAGCTTTACGACTAATGTATATATGCGTGTGTGTGTGTAGAGTTTCGTAGCAATTTTCAAAATCACAATATTGAATTTTGAATTATCACAATATTGAATGTTGAATTAGAAAAATCGAATTCCACTGGCAGTGTACCAGAGGTCATGAAAACGTCTAATAAAAAATACAACTCGTAGTCTAGTGGTCGGTGGAGCATATGAGATCACAGAGAAGATTATCCATGGCAAGAACATGTACGAGGTGGTGTCAGTGTGTTGGCAATGTTGTACGTGCTGCTACATGATCTACAATTCGATCAAGTCTCGCCTCAAAAAACTGTATGTGGAATTATTTACATCATCTCAATGAACTATATATGTCACACAATCTGCATCAAACGTCTGACTTAAACTGCGTTTATTTGGGGTAAATGATTTCCCAAAAAACCATTTTCAACAGATGGTACTGGGAAAATAGTTTATCTTCGTATGTTAGGATGATATTATAGAATTTTATTTTATCTATAATTGACTGCAACACAAAAAATAAACTCTTAACCTTTAAAAGGGGGGGGGGGGGGGGGGGGGGGGGGGGAATCATAAGTCTAGAGAATTTTTAGATAAATTATATTTCATTTTTCTCATATTGAGATTGAGATAAATTCTTCTTTTCAATTTATTATTTGTCCGTAATTTGATAAAGATTTGTTCGTTAGTTTGGAATTAATTTCAGTCATCAAGTTCGTGATACTCCTGATTTTATCCAAAAGATATGAAATATTGAAAGTCAAAGAAGCTCAGTTAACTACCAAAATTAGCGCCTCGCGACCATTAACCTAAGCAAACAGATTCTGAATCACCAGCATCGTCTTCGGCAAGCCCGGTCATAGTCATCGTCGTAGTCTCTTCTCTAGTCACGCTCACCCTAATGCTCGATGCCGATGAGCCTGCAGCTTCATGAGCAGCCATGAGCAGAGCTTTCCGCCTGCTTCTGCTTCGCCGCAGCTTCCTCAGCAGCTCCGAAACGTCCCTCTCTTGATGATCATCAGCGGTCCTATCACTTCTCTGCTGTTCCCTTGCTTCGCCCTTGCCCGTGGGGACCTCTTCCTCGGGGTGCCGTTCTCTGTAGTTCACCGCCGGACCAGAGAGAAGAAGCGGTCTGCAGCAGCACAGTAGAGCCAGGAGCAACATGCTGTAAGTGTAGAAGGAGACCCAGACAGAGAATGTCCATTTCCAATTGTGGACCAGCTTCTTCGGCCACGGAATCTGGGAGTTGACGACTATCTCGGCCTCGTATAGCTGCGGGGGAGAGAAGGTCCCGGCTCTAGGAATCAGGGTCACCCTTACGGCATCTGTTCTCGGAACGCTCGCCTCCTTGTGCTTCAGGATATCAACTCTTACCTTCTGAGTCTCTGAGAAAATTCCCAGGATCATAGGTACTCCCAGGATGAACGCCCGTGTGATTCGAACCGGGAGGCTTTGGAACCGTAGCATGCACGGCTGACTCGATTTCGCAATGACTTGGCCAGTGTCAGTTAGGAGCTCTGCACTCAACTGTTAGAACCTATTTCTAGTCAATCATCCAATGGACATAGCATAACATAAATATGATGACCCAAATTCCACTATAATAGAGATCATTGAACTTCGTATATCTTCACCAAATCGAATATTTCGGAGAGTGATAGTCACTAGGTTTTACCTGAAAAACCCCGGTATGGTGGTTATAATCGGATTCGGGCATCAGCATCAACACTGAAACCTGAAAGGTATGTCCCACAGGGACTCCGCCCACATTATGCACCTTCCAGAACACGGCCCTGCTCCTCCCCCTTCCGAACCCGGGACTTCCGGACAGCGGGAACACCGCCTTTGGGTGCACATCCGTGTAATCAAAATAAAGCCTCTCCCTCACAAGAACCGGCTCCTCCACCCAGGTCCTGACCAGCCCAACCCCAACCACCACCGACGCTACCATCACCATCATCAGCACCATGCACACATAAGCCGCCCCGAGGAACCCCATCCCGAGCTTCCTGATCAGGAGGACGCTCCCCTGGGTGATGTTCGAGGGGACTCTCTGGACGGCGGATCCCATGCTCTCTTTAGCTTCCTCGACCCGGTGGGAGGAGTCGGAGGCCAGGTAGAGGAGGGAGGAGATGGGGGAGAAGAGCAGGGCCAAGCAGTTGTATATAAAGTCAGCCAGGAAGAACACCGGCCTCGTAAACCAGTCGGGGGGCTGCGGCACGGGCTGGTCGTAGTGATCGTTCTCCGGAGGAGGAAGCGGTGGGCCGTCGTCCTCCTCCACCCCCATGGGCTGTGGGTCTTTAAACGGGTCACTTTCGGAGATAACCATGTACTTCCGCTTCATGAGTAAAAAGCTCATGGAATAGAAGGAGAGACGGATAGCATTCACTGCCCTTAAATTGGGAGTTCCCAGATGGAGCTTTCATGGCTGATCCACATGTAAGTTTGCATGCTGAGAGAGACGTGGTTGGCTCTTGGCTGCCTCATGGCATGGGGACAACATGTGTGAGAAACCTGCGGCTAATCAAAATGTTTTCTGTCATCCTCATCATCCAGTCCGCGCAGCCCAGGACATAGAATTTCTGTGTCCATTCCAGGAGAGAATCTGTAGCTTACGGCCAGGGAGAACAAAAGATGTTGGGCCTCGTTCGATTCATCCTAACGGCACAAGGGCTCGGCCTAACTGATTTACTGGGCCCCCGAAGCAGGCCCACTCAAGTCGGTCGACTGATAAGCTCCGACCACGGCTGCCATGGGATCATCGGCCTCAGGGTTGGAGTCGTATTAGAGCCTTAGGACAAAACTTCGACATCGGAGAAGAAAATATAAATTCATTAAGACTTTTTAGGTGCTGGGTAATTGTAAACTTCTTGAAAGACCAGGTAAACAGAATTGAATTCTTGTTAGTTCGTCGGAGAAACAGAAAGAAGAAATGAGTCCCCCTCAATCCAAGACTGAAAGCATCTTCCCCAGCCTCCACTATCAGATAATGCCCATCTGACAGAAACAAAGCAAGCTTTCGTCTTCCTGCCTCTTACTATCAGCCCACCTTGTAATTGGCTCGCTTCTGTTCATGGCTGCGCACCCAACCATTCAATTCCCATCCTCCTTCCAACAAAATCACCTTAATCAGCAAAATGTGGTATATTATAGTCAGCAGTTCTAACACACAGCTTCAAGCCATTACCCCATGCTGTGTACTTCGTCAGATCAACCAATCCCACTTCTCCGGTCTCTCCCACCTCCGCAAAAGCCCACCCCAACATAGATTACCACCACATTTTCATTGCCGTGAGGAAGCGAAGACGACTGCCATACAACCAATGGCCAATTGTTGGACCAAAACCCTGCAGAGCAATTCGAAATGCAACCATCTGCCCCATCGCCAATAAACATCACCATTCTAGGTTGGAACAAGCTACCAGATCAGAGGTAACAACTCGCAACAATAAACATCAAACGGTATTACCAGAGAACTGGTTTTAATACCATAATCCCCTGTGCAACATAGCCAAGGAAGCATAACCCCGAACCGAACTCCCTCAAGTTCAAGCCATCAACCTCCACAAGCATCCTCAAACTACCGATTACCTTTCGACATTCAAGCACATTGGCAGACACAAAACACTTACATCAGACTCCCCGAGTCAAAAGCTGGAGGTCTGCCTAAGATAAAAAACCGTGCATCCAGCTTCATGGATAGAAGAGGTTTAGTGATAAACAAAATTTAGACTTATATTGCCAAAAGGACTAAGGAGCAGAACTTGACATCCAATCATAGGCAGACTCAGTACCCGTAAAAGCCAATTTCAACGCCATAAGGCTACCCATACACTGCACGCACCAGGGAGAGGATCTATAAGAGATCGACAGTCGCCTGTTTCATCGAACACCTTCCCTTCACCACCATCCAACAATTACACCACTCACCCAACTTACCCAAAAAAAAAACGATAGGAAAGAAAAACCAAGCCCCCGAAAAAAAAAAAAGATTCTAACGGTTCCAGTTCACGACGCTCCAGATTCACTTCTTCAAGCTGCCCCTGATGCCCGGGCGAGGCTTCGACGATTCGGCCGCGCAAGTGGCGTGGAGGTTGTTGAGCTTGGACTCGTCGAATGGGATCTTGGGGTGGCGGGCGTCGTGATGAATCTGCATCGATTTGATGTCGGGGGCCGTGATCTTGCAGAGGGGACACTCGTACTTGGCGTGCCCGCCCTTCTCGATGCCGGAGCGATCGGCCCGGCCGGCCTTGCCGCCGCCTCGGTTGGTGGTGGCCGCGTCGACCTTGGCGGCGATCTCCTTGGCGGTGTGCTTCTTGGGCTTCGCCTTCCCGGTCATGTCTGGGTAGGGACTGTCCCTCGTGCGCCGGCGAAAGGTGGTTCCTTTATTGATTAATTCCTCCCTTCCCCTGGTTGCTGTTGTTGGGTTTTCGTCCTCTCCCCCTGCCGATGGAGAAGAGGGAGGAGAGGGCGATGGAAGCGATCGGCTCGGCTTCTCTGATCTGTGAAAACCCTAGTTAGGGAAAGGCGGCTGATTGGGGAACAGTGGTGTCTGCGAGGGCTTCGATGTTCCAATTTGGTGCGTCCATTATCGCTATCTTGTATAGGCTTATCAGAGCGGCCATAGATCAGACAGTGGGATCCCCTGCGGTCGCCTCCACCGTATCCCCCAATTATGGGCTCTGATAGATTGGCCCACCACATTTCTCTTCCCCTTCAGTTGGGCCCACTGGGCCATCCACGGGCTCCCACGACTCACGGTTTGGGCCTTCTTTCAGGATTAAAAGGTCGCTGTTACGCCTGTCATTGTCTTTGTGTCAGTGTCAGAGTTTGGAGGCCGTGCGAGCATCCACATATTGAGGCTCTCAGGCCCAGTCCTCCTCGGGATTGACAAGTTAAAATAGATATTCCAAAATGAGGACATCAATACTTGGGGTATGTACATGTAATATGCGAGTAGATATTAGCCTACGTACGTTGAAAGCAATCCATATACAGATAGAGAATCCGATTGTCGCACTCGGAGACAGACCAAAATGTCAGCCCCGTGACATCAACATGTCATATTTGCATTTTCCTACAATTAACTAACTGCACTTTCGAGCATCTTTAGTTGATAAATAATTAGAAAATGAGATCATTCAGGAATCTCATTGAATGCTAAGATTACGTATTGAATTTCTGATAGTAGATGTATAATAAAAAAGGCATCTGCGATTGTTTCACAAGAAATGAAACAAAAAGATAAAGATAGAGCTAGGACAGTTATTGTATGAGGTAGATGCAGCCTATAATCCGAATCGAGGACAAGTTTTTGGAGTTAGCTCGCCCTCATGGGATCGCGACCCTTCATTCGGGCTATCGTAGCGTGTCGTGCAGGGCATAAGAGGCATGTTGACTTGACCTCATCCTCACCTTCCTCTAGCCTATCACGGGCAATCTCTTCAGGGTTCTTTCAGATCTTGCCTATAATGGACACGATTGAACAATAGCGCATGTCTGAGCCGGTGCTTGGTAGGTAGGCCTCTGGGGACAGGAGATGGTTGAGATGGACAGCCGAGCATAAGGCCAAATATGGGATATTTACGATCGGAAATGAAACCATTTGTCATGGAGAGATGCTATATCCTCCGAATTCGACATTGCCGAATACATGAGTGGCATGGATGTAATTATCAGAAAAAGTGAGGGCACATTCCTACAAAGAGACATTCGGTATTTGCCGAACCGGTGGAAAAGGAATTTTCCTTTCTCATGTATCTTTTCAATCTTGCCTAGAATGGACACGATGGAGTAAAAGTGCATGCCGGAGCCATGGTCTGGTAGGTAGGCCTCTGAAGACTGAAGATGGCTGCGGTGGACAACCGAGAATATGGAGAAACAAGGTATATATATTTATGATTAGATCATCATATGATTCATAAATTTTGGATTAAAATCATTGGTCTAGTAGAAAATCATTTAGTACGAAGTAAATTATATGGATTCCTTCACATTTTGGTAAGATGAGGCCCACCTGGTTACATCATAACATAACTTGAGATCTTCCTCTTTGGTTATTCATTAATCCATATATATTATGAAAGTTACGTGAACGCAATATGAAACGCCGGGTAGGATGGAAGAGGGCTTGCATTCCGTGACTTTTCGTATCATAACTAATAAGAAGATGATGAGTGGTGTAATATCATGACGCCACGTCGTATTGAAAAATTGAAAGAATAGAAAATCATGAGCCACTTATTTACGCCTTGTATTTGTATTGAATTAAATGTGATTATTATTATTTATCCTGAAGATTAGAAATCTAAGCAATGGAGTCAAATTAGATAAGTCCTCAGTAATAATGTGATAAATATGTATATTGATACAACAACTTAATATTCTAATATATTTTAGGTAAATCATATGATTCACTTGCAATAAAAGGATGGAGTAAAAATTTTCGATATGGAATTCCATATTTAAGATAAATCATATGATTCATTTGCAACAAATATTTGATATCGTAAAAACTTAAATATGATTTCAACAATTATTATCTCATTTCTTTTTTTCGTGAACAATTTATTTTATTTTTTGACTGATATGAAGATGAACAGTTATATTTTATTGGGGAGTAATAATTTTTAAAATTAGTCTTTTTGTTACTTTCTGTTTTTTTTTTTTTGAACTTTTTTATCTCTTTAAATCATGAGAATATATTATTTGTTTACTCTTAGTTTTCAGTTTATTGGTTATATAAACTTTTTTTATTGTCCTAATACTGTTCAACAATTATTTTCTTAATTCGAGCCGCTAGCCCGCGCATATGCGAGTTTCATCCAGTTAATTAAAATTCTCATGGAGTAATGGTAAATTGCAAAACCTGAGTTGTCTACTCGAAGGTAAAAGTTGGCACAACAGCTCATCTGGATCAACATGGCAACTTGCCTAAAGCACCCACATGATGTTGTTAGAACCTGATTTTGGAATATACAACCAAAAGATTGATGAAACTATGCCAAGACAACAAACCATGGACGAGACCAGACCCACCTGTATTACGAAGAATATTGCCTGAGAAATCTGATCCAACCACATAAAGTATGATGAGTACCAAACTCGAAAAAAGGAAGAAATAGGCAGCAGATAAAAAAAACCACAGCTGCTCCATCCATGTAATTCAAAGAACCAAATTTGAACCAGAGAAATGAAATCCAGGGGGTTGGGACGCTCTAGAGTCTCCGATAAATCCAACTAACTAATTTGAAGTTATTCTGGGGGGTTTCTGCAAAGTCTCCTCCTTGTTCAGCAGGCGCCTCTTCTTCGAGCCGTAGCCTTGGTACTGGAATATTATGCTATACAAGCTATGCCTTAGGCTTGCCACGTCAAATGTCTCTATAAATTTCATATCCATGGCCCTCGACTTCACCCCGGCAAAGCACTTGTACTCCTCAATCACAGCAGACACACACCAGTTCTGCAGTTTCCTGAAGCACCCGACAAGACACCCGGTTCGGTGCTGCAGTAGAAAAAAGAGGCCGTCAATATTTTAGAAGGTTTCTTTTCGAATTATCTCAAGTGCTTCTCAGCTAAAACATAAACAAGAGAATCATCGATACGAGATGGAGAAATGAAGTGATAATCAAATATCGAACTTTGAGTTAGTCGTACCTTCCCACGTTTGCAATGGATGAGAACTGGATGATTCCTCACATCTGGGACAGCACAAACAGATCAAAGATCAGAAGATGATTCTACATGGAATGTCACCATGAATCAGAGAACAAAAAAAAAAAAGAGTATGGATTGTTAAATTGCAATTACCAATTAGGACTTTGAGAGCCTCCGTGATAGTATCCTTGGGAATAGATACAGAAGGCTCCTGCAGATATCGAACATGGCAGCAAGGCATCAATACACGAGATTATTAATTAATCACCAAAAGGACAGACTTCACCACAACTAAACAAATCCCATTGGGCATTTGTTCAGTCAACGTAACATTAGCAGTTTTACATCATATGCATCACCTCAAAATGCAAGATTAGCCATCAAAGTTAAGTTGCAGCCAAAGAGAGAACCTACATGACATTCTAATTATACTCCGTGAAGGATAAAGAACCGAGGTCCTACCGTCTTTCCCTCAATTCCGAATTGGAAAAGCTGAATATTCTGTGCTTGAAGGTACTTCATGTTTTCTTCGGGATAAGGTTCTGGGCACAAGTATCTGCACCAAATGACATTACACCGAAAGTTATCGATCTACTTTAAATGTATCCAAAATCAACCCTTGATCCAAAAAACCAATACTCCTCGGGCAATTCCAATTCGAATAAACGGGCTGCGCCAGACAAAAGATTAACGTAGCAATTATGATTGTGAAAACAATTTCTTGTTCTCGTCTCCGGCGCCCCCTTAATTCCCTGCTGTCGGTCCAAAGATGATACATTTATGGATTAATCAAAACGTTTATACAATCAAAAGAGCATTCCTCCACGCGCAATTAACCCAATTCCTCGTCTAATCGAGATTGATCACCGAGAGCGACGCATCCCTCAACGAAAAGGCACAATTACGAATGCCCCAAAAAAGAAAAACTGAAGAATGTGAGGGGGTGGGATGCTTACATGATTGAGCGAAGGTTTAGGGTTCCAAGGAAGGCGAAATTGGAAGGCTGAGGGAAGCCAGAGCGGTATATGCCATCTTCCACCATGGAGAAATTGATCGGCGGAACAAGAACACCGTCGCCCTGCTGCTCTTCCACTATCAAACCCATCTTCTTCCCTCTCCCCGAAAACCACCCAGAAACAAACCTTTTAAAAACCAAAAACTATCCCAAAAAAAAAAAAATCTCCTACCCCTAAATCAAGATCGGATTTGCAGAGGGTGTTATTGGGTGCGAGCGGGGGGGAGGAGAATGCGGGTGCATGGGCATGAATTACAAGAAACCCTCATGGCGATGGCTGAGAGGAGAGGGAAGGGGGATCGGAAGAGGTTGGGAATGGGAATCGGGGACGAAAGATTTTTGGGAATCTGGGGGAGATTCAACGGAATGGAAAACTCTCTTCTCTTCTCTTCCTCGGAGGGGAAGGAGACGGGGGGCGGTTTTGGTGGGTTTTTATATTGTGGGCATGGGGAGCAGGAAGGAAGAAGGATTCTGTTTCCCGGGATTGGATAATCGGCGTGGCCGCTTGCGTGCTCCCGGGTTCACCGTGAGCCCTACCAAGCGGGAAGAGTTCCTCGGTTGGTGGGTCCCGCATGTTCTTAAAAGGGAACTCTGTGCGCCCGGCGTACGGAGGAAAGACAAGGTAAAGTATAAAGGTCAAAGGTTGTTTTGGGGGGGGATCGGAATTTTGGACTGGATATTCAAGAATTGGAAAAAGGTAAAATTAAAAGAAAAGCAAAAGATGACGGCTTTCTATTTTCAATTTTGATAACTGATTTTTTTTTTATTTTCTCCCTTTATTTCTGACGCTTACGGGAATTTCGGCCCAGATCTTGATTTTCCTCCGGGTCCAATAATTAGGGGTGGTCCCAAACCCATACCTAAATTAAATAAAAAGTCAGTTCAATTCAAGCATTTATTACTTTAAATATTCGTGTAAGTATTTATTATTTTTATTGTCAGTTTAAGTATTTAATATTTTATATAATCTGTTATAAATAATAAAAATACTCAATATTTGAATTGAAATGTTAAATACTTAAATTAAAATACGAATTTCTCATAAATTACAGCTGTCGACTGAGAAAGAGAATTTATGATCTTGGCAATATTCCTGATTCAATATTAGGAGATCCCAGTTCAATCTCTAGTGGATCTTTTTATATCCTTTGTTAAGTTTTCTTCAGTATTTCTAACTAGGATGGGCAATTTAGTGTCATCGACTAAGAAACGATGTTTAGTACAACAACAATGCCTTCAATGTTTGAATCAAGATGTTACGTTGTTTATTTTTACTGAATTTTCGTGATTTCTTTTCTTTATTTTCGGTCTCCGTCAGGTCTCTGCTTCAAAAGAAAAAGGTTAATGATTTTTTTCTATCTTTTCTAAAATAGTTTATGTCAACTATATATTACGCATATTTCATTACGATGCGATTCGTCTAGTCTAAAATCGACATGAATCTTCCTGATTCTCTCTTTATCTTATTTGCGCCAACATAATTAGAAAAACATATACTTTTTGGGTAAAAAGACTTTTTTTTTTTACTTTCTCAACAAAAGTAAAAGGACATATCCATGCTTTTAATAATAAATTATATGGAAGAGGGAAGAATTCAGAAAGAAATGCTACGTTTGGTTCACTTAAATATAATAGATATGAAATAAAATAGATCGAGAATAGAATAGACAAATAATAGAATAGAAATTCTGATGAAATTTTTTTATTTGGTTAGAGGGAATAGCAAAATTAAGAATTATAATTTTGATACTTGGTTGCCTTGAATAAGAAATGAAAAGAATATAAATAAGGTAAAAAGATAGAAATGTCCTTCATGCTAAATGTAATGGGTTTTATAAAATAAATAGATGACGTCAATGGCAATTGTTATAATTAATAAAAAAAATAAACATTTTAAATAATTTAAAAGTAAATAAAATTTTTAAAATTAATTATTTTAATTAAACTTAATGAAAATTGTGATCATTTTTCGAATTTGTAAATTTCAAAGTTCTCATTTCGAAAATGTCGACGAATCTTGAGAAATCAAATTTCTTCCTAATACGCGCGCGTACGAGTAAATGTTAAAAAAAAAAAAGATAAAATGAAAAGTGGCAATACAGTTGGTCACCTGCCATCGTTTTTTTCCTTCTTCTTCTTCTAGCTTCTTCTTCTTCGTCGTCTTCTTTTCTTTTCCCTTCACCTGCAACTGAGACAAGTTGCCCGCCCACAATCTTCACGGCAACATCCAACTCCTCTGATCTCCCTGCAACCTAAACCTGCAGACTCTCGACCCATGCCCTGATCCTACTTCCTTCCCTTCTCTTTTCCTTCGGGCTTCCCGAACCTGCAAAACTGATCGATCCCGTCACCATCCATCTCCATCTCCACGTTCTCCCTCTTCCTTCTCTAACCCGGGCCCTGCAAAAACCGAATAGGAATCCAGGGACGATGAGCAATTCAAGCGGGGAAGTGGGTGACGAGCGAGCTTTGACTTGCGGAGTGGAGTCACCGAGTGAAATGGCGTCGTCGAGGCGTTGAGGCGCCGAGCTTCGACGGAGGAGTCGCTGTCGGAGTAGGGATCAAGTTCTTCTCTGTGTTACTGAGCCGTATGGGTCGGATTTGCAGAGATAGAACGATGGAACTTTTTAAAATTAATGAACAATGGTGTTGACATTTTAGTATTTTCACACTCAATTCCGGATGTCCCTTGGCTATTCCAGCTCTTCACCTGAGGCTTCCTCATTCCGAATGAAAGCCGGATTGTCAACCCATTCGAAATAAGTATTCCGCATGACCTGCGAACCAAACGTCAAAATTCGAATTCTGTATGGAGTACACTTTTTTTTTTTTCACTTTCTCAGCGAAAGTAAAAGGACATATCCATGCTTTTAATAATAAATTATATGGAAGAGGGAAGAATTCAGAAATAAAAGACTTTTATTTGGGGCACCATGGAAAAGAACCTTAAAAAATGATTGACGGGGAAATGGGTCTTTTAGACGGCCATGGAGTCCAATTATTGAACCTGTCAAGTTGGGTCCGTCTGACAAGTCCAGAGACAAGGAAGGTCAAGATTCCCTTCCATCATCATGCAATGTCCTAATCCTAATCCTAATCCAACGTAAGATCAGCCTAACAACTGACAAACCAGACCCGGCTGCTGGCCTTTAATAAGGCAAAGCACTGTTGAAAGTTCAAATATCATATAGTTTTTACATCATTATCAGTCTCATTGCTGGTGACAAATTGCGAGATGGCGATGTGTAGCAGCAACAGTTTGAAAGTATCTTATCGGTGAAAATCACGAGCTAGTGGTGTGGCCATTAAAGTTTGAACTGCAGATCGATGGTCAAGATTGCCCCCGATGTCATAGTCAATATTAGGCTAAAAAGTTATATTTGGTTTTAGAATTGAGGTTTGATTTTAATTGATTTGTAATGATTGTATTGTTAAGTTATGAGAAAAAGTGTGAAAAAATAATAATTAATTAAAAGAAAGTAATGATTATGTCATAATGAATAGTTGAGAGAATTTAGTATTAAAAATTAAATTGAATGGTTAAAAAAATTAAATAAAAAATGAAAAAAATAATAATTGTATCGTTGAATTAAAGATAAGTGAATTTAAAAATAAAATAGAGTTAAAAAAATTTCCGAAATCAAATGGCCCACGTTGTCTGAGGTTTTAGCAGCAAGGGAGTCAGGCTGCCGAGTGCATCGATGCCGAGGTTCTGAAGATCTATCGAAGTCGAATCAATCTTTTCAAATACAACTGGTCGAGATATATATCAGCAATGAACCGATTCCAGTGCAGAAATGTAGTGAAAGTCAGGCTCGATCCTTTTTCATGCGTAGCATTCTACGACCAGAGAAGCTTCCATAGTTCTGTTTCTGCTCTTCTTTGGCACTCAACTTGAATCCCGTGCCTAACAGATTAGAGGAATGTGGCAGTGGCATGTCATTTTCCATGTAAATTCTACGGATCTGGTTATCCCGGTTTGCAGTCGTTATGGTTTAGGCCAAGCTGTTCTCTTCCGTACGGCAATTTCCAGTTCTTTGTATTCGTAAAAGAAATCGGCTCATTCTCTTTATGATTACCCCAGTTTCTGATTACTCGGAGTCTCCGATCTAAAGATGCGCAGATTAATAGGAATAACTGCCAACTCGAACATCTCTTGAGCAGCGGTGCTAGCAAACACGAGAATATAGTAGCTGATGTCTTACACATTTAAATAAGCTGATTTTATGGCATTATATTGATACTCAAGCTAGGCGAATTGGATGTGCACATCGATGACATGAATACAACAAAGCCATGCGAAGCTTTACAGAATCACCAAACTCACAGGAACATATATGACTCCAGTATGATTTTTGTTGGGTGATGCCTTGCGAAAATTAAATACGTAAACCTCCTCGGTCCTAGCATCACCTCCACATGATGAAGCAATCTGCTCGAAAGAATTTATCCTTTGAGAGGAACAGGGTCCGAGTGGGGCTCCATATTGGCTGTTTTTGCATCCTGTTTACTCTCGGATCGACTCTCAAGCTGTTCAAGGCCACAAGCTGTGGGAAACGGAGAGGGAATGTGCTCACAGAGATCGCTGTTCTGAAGCAGCGCAGGGTCGATGAAGAAGCTGTCCCAGGTGTGGGCTTTCATCGGGAGATCAGGGTTCGCTGCGCACCCATCCCATCCTATGTGTGTGACATGTTTCACATCTGTGGGCAGTCCTATTTGTATTTCCATCTCCTCCTCTTCCATGTCTTCCTTGTACACTGCTAATCATTCACCGAAGATATTAGTATGTGCGGAGAATATGAGTTAAAATCATTATCTTCTGATGTTCATACGGCTTATCTTTCGAGGAGACTTACCGAACAAGTGGGAGAAATTCTTGAAACCTTTGAACATCTTGTGAATTCCGGTGGATATGTTGGGTTTTGGAAGGGCGAGGGAACTGGCAGAGTTCTTCGTCCCTTCTTCTGACGAAGTTTCTTCATCCGATTCCTCCCGTTCTGTTTCTCCATTTTTTTCACAACCATCACAATAATAGGAACATCAGGAAAACGATAATTCTGCTTAAGGAAGAAGAATTAAAACGCTGAGATGGAGGAGAGAAGAGACTTATTGGAGGAGAGCGCAGGCCAGGGGCTCGTGCTGATCGGCGGGCAGGAGGGGAAGCTACACCAACACTCGACTCCGACATGCACCCGACAGCAAATGGCAGGAGAACAAGCCTCTCCATTCTGTCCCTCATCTCGTCGCGAGCAGCCTTTACGTTGCAGAAGAGGAAACGGTTTCTAAAATAGGAGTGTCTGGCACGGTTGCCTTCGGAATCAAGTAACAATAACCTTACACGGGCAGAAAGTCAAGACAACAAATCGCAAGTCAGCTTCGCCCAACTGATTGATGATACTTAAGGATGTCTGAATCTGCAGGTAATCTGCATGGAACTAATGGCTTCCGGGTTTAATAGAGACAGATCTCTAGTGTTCTCGCAACGATATATATATCTAACCGACTTGCGATCGGACAGGAAAATGTAGTAGGTTCAAATAGCAATGTTTAACCTACTTATAATAATCCTTCCGTTTGTTTGTGTCTGTTGGGAGGTGGGCTCCTCCAACCTCTCCACTTGCCTCTCTTATACTATAAGCCACCATTTACATATAAAAATCACCCCTTTATCCTCCTTCCTTTGGCCTTTGCTTAGTGCAGACTCCATCAAGAAGAGTAGTAGTAGTGTAATACAAGCCATCTGATGTGTGCTTAGAGAGCCTCGAGCAGCAGTTGGTGGAAGTGGTGGCACGAATCGGGATATTGCTTGACTCCGAAGATACATAGATAAGCATCATGGGAAGGTCATGTGAGGCTCATTACTCCTACGATATTGTCATCAGCACTTGCCCGCAGGAAAGACTGCAGTCATTTCTCGATCTAGCTTGAACGTCATTATCACGCACAAAATCCCAAATACGGGCAATGAGAGCTAAGTCATCGTAATTTGCAGTCCGGAAAATGAAAGAATGCAGCAGTCCCTTGGACCGTTGATGCTCAGTTACACTGTCAATTGGTTGTCGGAAATGTAATCCCAAAATCAAAAGGAAACGAGCCTCGGAGAGCCACCAGCAAGTAGGGCACCGACCCAGCTAAATACAGTTTAGGCTTGAGTAGCATGCACTCCTTTTGCATACCCCCGGTATAATTTTGCCATCATGGCTATCCATAACTAAAACTATAGAAGCGTTTAATTTATTAAACCATGATTGAGGTTGTATTCGTCAAAATGTAACCCAGCTTTGGTTTTGCTAGATATAATATCAGAAATATAGTCGTGAAACTATACGGGCCTGTTTGATTTCATGATCATATTTTAGAATCATGATTTTGATTTTAACTCTACCCACTACACAACAAAAACACGCGTTTCTCAAGTCAAATTTATAATACCATCTCATTTGTCTTTTTTCACAATTAAAATCAAAATCAAAATCAAAATTACTTTAACTCTGAAACTAAACGCCCTTACATTTCTCAAAAATCATCTTTCAAATCCGGCACATTTATAGGACAAAAGGTGTATGTTTCTGCCGGTGCCTTTTGGATGATTTAGCAAGAGCAGAAACAAAATTCTCCCTGTCCCGATGTGATGTTCCTATGGCTCAACATGACTTTTAAGTGCAAGAAACTATCCGAGAAGGTTTTCGTTTATATCGTTCCGATAGCATCCGAAGAAACAAATGACAGAGGTGACGGCAGAGTGAGAGGTTCTATCAAGACAATACCAATAATTTGCGCTAAGATTTTACAAAAAAAGAATCTCTTCAAAAGATAGTGTGACGACGGAAACAACTTTTCTGAGTAAGAGAGTGGAGAAGTTGAGAGCTTTAATGCCCATGAAAGAATCATGTTAGCCTACAGAATCACAATTATAGCGGAGGATAAAAGTAGGAAGACAACGAGAAGCACAAGAACAGGAGGCCTCCGATCGTAGCAACCGTCCGCTGAGAGATCTTCGATGCTAACATGCTTCCTCCCACCACTGCCAGCGACGTGCATATCGTGTGCCCTATTGTTGCCCCGACAGCAACTCCTACGGCATTCTTGTGTGTTGCGAGCTGCAGGGGGGAAGACAGATCTAGTTAATAACATAATTCCTATAGCGGGTTGGCCCAAATTTACTCCTACATATTGAGTGGGATTTATATACAGGCAGAATAGAGGAAAGTTCCAACTTCCATATAAGAGAACCAAAGAATTTCGTAAGAATGACCAGGCCTGCAATGAAGAGAAGCAACTTACTGCAATAGTAGCAATCTGGCTACGGTCCCCCCACTCCGCAAGAAAGGTTAGAATAAATGACTGCAAATCAGATAATCAGATAAATTAGTTGCAGACGTTAAAGTATATGTACAAAAACGAATATAATGAAACCATTGTAGAAATCAGTTTCAAATCGGATGATTAATTGGGTTCACCGATTGTCAGAGAAGCCAAAAGCATCCTAATGAACTGAAATTTTTCTGATATGGAATGTCAAACCAAAGCCCATGCCCCATAAGTACCTCTAGAAAGATGGGTGTACAAAATCTTGAAAAGTAGCGACGGACGGTTGATTTTCCCTGTCCCGACTCAAGCTTTTCTTCAACCTGTCAATACCAAATGGAAATTTTAGAAAATTACCAAGTCTCAACTATATAAATCTTCTACCTTCATAAAACAATAATCGGTTTTCTCTTGACCTGCTCCCAGTGCCACTGGAAGGAACTATGTCTGTATCATCAAGCTTGGGAATATTTTCGTCTATTTTATGGTATGGTTACTGATGTCTTTGGGAACTCAAATACAAATATTTTCTTCATCCAGATATGGTACAAGCCTAAATTCTGGTGCAAATACAAGCGGAATATAATTGCGACCATTTTTTATTTAATTACAGTGTTTCCATCAGTAATTGATCAATCGCACACATTACACCAAGGCCAGAAAGAAAAAGCTCAGGCAACAAGAGAAACATACTTCCTCCATCTCTTTTTTCTGGGATGATTTTGCATCTGATGATCTCCAGGCAATGTAAAGCAATCGCAGGCCAAAAAATGCGTACAGGACTGAAAGGAAAAAAACACTACTCATCAAAGAGTGACTTCTCGACACATGCAGATTTAAAAATTACAAAAGTTAAACTATTCTGGTCATTCAAATGCTTCGGTACATTTTACAGTTCCCGGTTCTTAATGGACAAATACTGAAGAACGATAATTCCCTTCCATAAAAGATATCAAACAATCTCTGGAATGTGCTGAGACATATCTCAGAGAAGTATCATCATCATTGCCAAAAAAGAACTTACAAGCAGAGAGTGATTCATAAGAACCAAACAAATATACCTGTTGCTGCGCTGTTTGTATGCTTCCTTGAGATCAAGTTTGGGACAATCCTACCTAGTCCAGTGGATAGCACCTAATTAACAGGGACAACAACTTGTTAACTTGAGATATCTGGAGCCACTCCGTTTTAAATGTCATGCAGATGCAAGTGCAGTTACTTATCAGAACAAAGAGAATGCCGGGGGAGGAAAAGTAAAACGATAGTTGGTTGTCACTACTGAGTAAAAGTATGGCTTACTTACTGTCATTACAACCAGCGCACTGAGGGCACCGGATAAAACGATTGACTTAGGGTGACGCATTGCCATAAGAGCTGCTATTATAAATGTCTCATCTCCAATCTAGCAACATAAACATTTGTCAGGTAGAAACTTGGGAATACCACATGGCGAGGAATATCAGCAGAAAGGAATATCAAATCACACAAGCCATGCCACCATCATGATCAAGCAAGCTTAACTTTTTCGTGCTCATTCGACCATAACGACATCATTCCCTAAACCTTAAAATGTTCGACAATAAAAGTACAGAATTTCTATGAAAAGCTGAAATGCGGTATCTGCAGAAAAGAGAGTACAATCCTCCTCCTCCACCATTCATGAGATTCGCATAAAAGCAGGTCCAAGCAAAGCGAGACACACCCATCAAATTGAAATTAAAGTCTCGTGAGCGAGCATAAACGAACCTCACTGACAAGGATCATCGAGAAGCTGGTGAAGAACGCATCGAAAACCCCGAGACCAGTATCCAAACCTACGTTGAGATTAACTGAGCTGCCGTCTCCAGCAGCACCATTTCCAAGCTTGCCAATAACAATCTGCACCGACAAGACAATCCCTCACTATCATCGCAGTTCAGATGTCACAAACCACACAATCCTTCCTGAGCTAGAAAGTAAAGACGCGATCAGATGATTAAACGTTTCTCACTTTGCTGCGGCGACCCAGATCTATAGCTAGCGATTCTCCACCATCTTCCTTCTCGATCCCACCCGCGGACTCCTAAACACGGCCAATTGCATTCATAGTCAAACAATCTCCAGCCTACAAGCGTAATTGAGGGCTGTGAAAGCCGACACCAGTACCTTCGCGATGGCAGGGGCAAAGGCCGCCGCGGCAACAAGCAGAAGAAGAGAGAGGGACAAGATCCGGGCTCTTGGGTTTGAGACTGAGATCAAACCCATGGTCTTGTGTGGGAAAAGCTGCAGCAGGGAAGCCCAGTTGTGGGATCTTAAAATGGGATCTAGCTTCCTTGCTACCTCTGCAGACCATGCAAGGAACGTGCACGTTGCTGAGCTGATCGTGGGGGAGATCGGTTCCTCAGCCCCCGGCGGAGAAAGAGAGAGAGATCCGGCGAAGATCTCCGAAAAAGTACCGGAGCTCGCTTCCCACTGTATATATAAGAAGGAAGAACCGCTCGGAATTGGATCGTCAGAGAAACTTGTCTGAACCCGCTTTTTTTTTCTCCCTTAATTTAATTAAAAAGGTCAAACGCGTTTTTACTTTTTTTTTTTGTTAACACGGTGTGTTCAAACTTTGCCTGACTCATTCTCGGAGCTCTGTGAATCTCCGACAGCGCACAGAGCGGATAATCACGTCAAAGGCGTTCCAATAATCCCAAAGAGATTCAAACCGAGATTGGATGCAAATTTAGATGCACATTAATCATTATGTCAAACTCTTGAAGTTAAAAAAAAAAACGCGTTTTGACTTGCTCTTCCACCAAACATAAAACCGTTTGTTTATAATTTTCCTTTTGAACATTAGGTGTTAATTATGATTATAAATTTATATTCATAATTTTAACTAGTCTTGCGCAGTCCCCTTACTTTTATTTTATAGTTATTTTCTTATATATCAATTTCGAAATACTTTGTAATAATTAATGCAGAAAAACGGTGGAACAAAAAAAATCTAAAATTGTTGAAGATGTGACGCGACATAATTTCTTCAAACGAATGGAGGTCTCCTATCATAAGAATCTGGAGCATCAACCTTACTTATCTATAGTAGATAGATAAATGGATAGTTGATAAATAGATATGGAGCCGACTTTTTTTAATATAATCGATAAATATTTCGAACTTTCTTTTGTAATGTCATAATTTTCTTTTCTTTTCTTTTTTAAATAGTGATTAGGATTTATTTTTTTTGGGTGGAGTATTTCATCTTTTTTTCTTTACTACTAGAAAAAAATATATGAATGAATGAATGAAATAATTTGGTTTCCTTCGGTTTGTACCAATAATGATCCAAATAAAATGCACATACACTCTAGTACATGTTTCCTGGAGCTAAAGGACGTGCCCACAGAGCAAGGGATTCGTGGCATTTCCGATTGGTCATCTCGTGTTTATGATAAATTATTTAATAACCGACATGTTAAATCACGCGCATATTAATTGGGCTAGTTTAAATCGATCATAATCGGCTGCTTATAAATTACTCCGCTATTTAATAACATAGTGGGAATTGTAATTCGTTCTACTTCTCGAGGTATAATGACAGACCAAGAGGCTCGACTACAAGGAATCGGCCGAGAAATTTTTTGTTATGCTATATATACATTATATGAGAGTTGCAATACATTTTCTTTTAGTGAGGTATTGTCAGATAAGAAGAAGATTTTTGTAACGTTGCTTGCATTGCGCGTGGCTTTTACTATCTTTAGACAAACTTTGTTACATAAACCTGCTGAAAGGAGGCCTGTGCTGTCCCATCTAATCTAACTCCCATAGGTTTGTTCCTAATTGCAAAATGTGCTCCATTTTATTTAATCTTTGCCTTTTCATTTGAAGTGCTTCATAAATAATTTTCGTGAGTTTTTTTTTTAAAGCATTATGATGTAAACATATTTTGCCTCATTGACTTAGGTTATAATTACGACATGAACAGAAAGAACGAAAAAGAAAATTGTATTGTACTGTAAAAACTAATTAGGTCGATGACGGCTGGTAACAAATTATGAAGGTCGGCAACAAATCTAATATGATGGTAAAATGTCATCAGCGGGACAATATTACGAAAAACAAGTTTTAATTTATAGTTCAAAAGAGATCTTCGAATTTAGGCCAATATATTAAATGAATAAAGGGGTCTTATTTTGTTTTTCAACATTGTGTCAATTGGATTAACTAGTTTTTGTTTCACGTAGAAATAATTTTATTTTGACCAAACGGAAGTTGGCCGTTAACAAGCACGGCGGTTGACTTTAGTAATTTCCTTCCGCCGACGGATTATGAAATCACGGCACGGGGCAATACAATATGCCTCAATCCACCCCTCCGACACTGTGAAAGCAGCTTTGGGGAGGCGGTCCGGTTCCCGCCCACTCGCGCGCCCAGACCGGTCCGACCGACCCGCTCCCATCGCTCGACACCTATCCCGCTGGAGGACAAAAATTAAGTAGACGTCAAACTCTCGGACAAGCTCCACCACCAATTGCATCGCCTCGGCAGCGGTCGGACCGTTACGTGTCGGGTTGGCGAGGCGAGTACGGCGAGTATCAGTAATCGCGGCGCGTGGGAGGAGGCTACGTCGTCTGATCTTCCAAAAGGAAGCAAAGCAGGAAGGACGAAGTCACGAAGCAGCAGATGACCGGGGGGGAGGGAAGAGCTCTGTCTCGTTATTGGATGGTTGGCTGGCTTTTATTCCACCTGATCGCCTCTCCCCTTTCTCTCTCATCTTTCTCTCTCTAAAATCACCAATTCCCCTTCCCTCTCCTCCTCTCTCTCTCTCTCTCTCTCTCTCTCTCTCTCTTCCTCTCCGTTTCGATCGTCTGCGAGGGAAGGGAGGGAGAGAGGGATTGGCTCCGCGGTGACGGTTTTGGTGGCCGACGGAATGGGAGTTGCCGTCGAGCTTCATTGAGGCGGGATCCTTGGCGATGCTGATGGAGATTGCCCCGCAATGGCCTTCCACGCCGTGATTCCGATGTCTGGAGGAGCCGCCGTGACGGAGGGGTCCCCTCTGTCACCCTCCTTCGCCGAAGGTTCTCTCTTGTCGGCTCTGCGTCTCTGATTCCGTTTATTTTTAATCCTTTTTCCCACGTTGTTTACTAAATGTGATTTGTCTCTTCTCGATGCTCCAAGCGATATGGCCCGAATAAACTAATACGATTCGTTCGTGCTTCGGATTCGTTTTTCCGCAATTGTCTTGTTTGCCTCCTCCGCCCCACTATATATTTTCTCTGGAGAAACGATCAGTGAGTGGTGGTTATGATCGCCCTCTTCGTTACTGAACATGTTGAAGAAGATGGAAGTTCTTTCCCTTCTGGTGCTTCCCAATGTTTCCGAACTTTCCTCCAGTTAGTAAACCGTCGTACTATTGTTATGGTTGCTTTTTATTCGATGCTTTTCTGTTTCTTGCATCAATATGATTTGTTATGTTTTATGCATCTTATGTCGGGGATCACCAAATGGTTCTTGGTTTCGAGTTGATCTGGAGTTTACTTCTACAGCAAAACTGGCGTGCTTAATTTACTTGGTTACCAAGCCTCTACTAGCACGGGAAAGTTTCCTTATTTATTGGAGTATCTATCCACGAAGACAAAATATTATCACATGCATTAATTGAACCCAGATGATCTGTGACTAATTTTGCCATTTTCATCTATTATGATTTTCTAACTGAAGTCTCGAAGATGTCCTGTTCCGACAAGCTTCTTATGTAGTCTTATCCATTGCCCACTTAAGCTATGGTATTTATGATTTGTCTATCACTGAAGAAGTTAGTTTGGGATATAAACTATCATGTTTTACTCCCATCTGCACTTGTTTAAAACGTAAAGTTGGAGCAGATTGTTTTGAGTATCTCACATGGGCTGTACATGGAACGGATGTAATTAAAGAGTTATTAATGTTTCCTTTTGAGCAACTTCTTGATATGGGATTCCAATTACTTCCTGCTGACATGATGCCTTTATATTGAGCATTTAGATGGTCCGCTTAGCCTTGTGAATGATGAATGAGTAGGCGCATCATCCGACCATGCAATTAAGCTTTGCAATACACATCTCTGTTCATCCTACTAAACATTCATGCATTATTATGTCAGATGCGACGTGGCAAATGAATATGAGATCGCCCGAGACTATGGAACCAGGGCCCTACCCTGAACGTCCTGGAGAGCCTGATTGTTCTTACTACATCAGAACTGGTCTTTGTAGATTTGGAGCTACCTGTCGATTTAATCACCCTTCTAACAGGAAGCTGGTATATGCATCAACTTCATTATGCACATACAATTAAGTTTTGGTATATGCATCAACTTCATTATGCACCTACAATTAAGTTTTTGTACCACTAATTTGTTTGCTTTCTATGCATGGATATATCATTGTCGAATATACTTGGGGTATTTAAATGCTTTGACTTCGAATCATAGAATGGACTAATTTAGATTGGTTACTGGATCTTTATAGAAGATGTTTTAAAGGCTTAACCTCTACAAACGAACAAGTATGGCCAAGAAACTATTCGTTCAAAAGGTAGGCATTGAGTTTTCAATGAACTGTTTGGAGAGCCATTGGTTAAAATGTAGGCAAACATGTACAGGGGCTGAGGGATGACCATGACTCCAAGCATTATCTTGATGTGTGCCCCAATTTGGTATCAGTCTGATATGAGTTAGCGTTCCTCCAGGCCATTGCTAATGCAAGAATGAAGGGAGAGTACCCCGAAAGACCAGGGCAACCAGAATGCCAGGCATGTGGCAATGTCTTATGTAAGTCTAGCTTGCAAAGCCAGTGTGAATCCTGAGGACCTAACAGAAATGTGCTTATCATTGCCAGTATTATCTAAAGACTGGGACATGCAAATTTGGAGCAACTTGCAAATTTCATCATCCTAAAGACAAGGCAGGGATTGCAGGAAGAGTTTCGCTGAATATTCTGGGCTATCCCCTTCGCCCGGTTTGGATATTTTTCTCTTTGGTTATATGACAGTTTGACACTTTAGTTTCCATTTCTATTTGATGTTTCTTTCAAGGGGTAGAAAAATCTTGCATCTTGTGATGAGATTCTATATTCCGTAATTCGTGGTGAAAGTGGAGGAAGCAATCTTCTGGGTCATATAAATCTTATGCTTTCAGATAGAGTTAAGATTTTCATCTTCAGATTCTTGTAAGGAATTAGAATTTATAGAGCAGGCGGAGAGATATGAATCTTATGAACTTGAAGACCAGTTTTCCCATACATGGCCGACCTCATGATCAGATTATTGCTAGTTCTGCTAATACTAAGTTCAATACCCTGTAATAATAATGGTTCTGTTCTGTTTCGTGACTGACCCCCTGTACCAACAGATCCAAGAGAAGAAGGCACGACCTTTCTATAATGAGAAGTAGCATTTTTTTTAATACTTTTAATGCACGCAAGCCACAGTTTCGGCAATTTGCACTTTTTCTTTATATATACTATAATACCATTCTAGGTGGTCCAATTATGGTTTTGTCTTCTTTCTTGCAGAATGAAGTTGAGTGCGCTTACTATCTGAGAACTGGACAATGCAAGTTTGGAAGCACTTGCAAATTCCACCATCGTCAGCCTTCTAATATGATGGTACCATTACGTGGTTCAGTTTATGCATCCGTTCAATCTCCAACTGCTATAGGTCAGCAATCATATGGTGGAGGAGTTGCAGGATGGTCAAGGGCATCTTTCATCCCAAGTCCTCGTTGGCAAGGTCCCTCAAGTTATGCTCCTGTCATTCTACCTCAGGGCATGGTATCAGTTCCTGGCTGGAATACATACAATGTAGGCTTTCCTCTACGGCTGTTTCAAAGAAAATGTTATTCTGCAAGTTACCCTTTCTTGTTTCTAGGACTAGGAATAGGAAGCATCTGTGCCGTGTTTTTTGTTTGGTATGTTATTCTAGGCATCATTTTTCTTTTAAACATATTTGTCTCCAGAGTAATATGTGTGACAATCTGATAACATGACGTTTTGGTCTGTAGGCTTGTATAGGATATAACAGAATAACTTCAGTTTGTGGATGGAACAGAATGTTGATTATGAACTGCGGATTCGGAGAATGAGTCCTGCAAAAGCCAGTAATGATTAAGATTCTATTGCATCCCATTAACTTCAAACAACATAAATGTTTTCTTTAATCCTGATAAAGGAGTTACACATAGTGAAAAGGAATCTCACATTAATAGAAATGGGCGTTTTACTTGCACACAAGTGGTATGCAGCTTTATTACACCTAGTAATAATACATGCTTACAAATTGTTTGATCTCCAGAGTCAACTGGCATCTGTTTCATCTTCAGAGAACCTGCTGCAAACAGCGGGAAACAGTCAGGTTTATGGGACCACTCGCCAGAGTGATTTAGTGAATATAGGATCTCATGGGGCATTCTCTCCAGATTATTCTGGCTCACTATCGGTTGGATCCTCTGCGATGCAGAGGGAAAATGTGTTTCCCGAGAGACCAGGGCAACCTGAATGCCAGTTCTACATGAAGACAGGAGACTGTAAGTTTGGCGCAGTTTGTAGATTTCATCATCCTAGAGAGAGAATAATCCCTCCTCCAGACTGTGCCTTGAGTCCCATGGGCCTTCCCTTACGCCCGGTGAGTCTTATACAATCAAACATCTTACGCTATCAACTTTTTCTTGTTTTCTACATCCCTCATTTTACATGTGGAAATTGTAGCTCAGTTACTTGTTGCATTTGGCTTCTGTTTGGTCCTGCATTTAAAGTCCTTTATGGTTGGCATGGTTTTGATTTTTCTAATCATCATACTTGAGGAAGTCACATTTTAAGCTCTAGCTGTAGTCATCACTATTATATGATGTTCGGTGACATTCTTTTCTGGTCCTTGTAGGATGTGATATTTTCTTAAATTTGTCATTATCTGCTCAAGAAAATAACTCGTTTGTATCTTAGAGTTTTCAAAAAGGAATTTATGGTTCAAAAACCTGATGCAACTATTAATTATCTCCTACAGGGAGAGCCGCTGTGCATCTTCTATTCTCGTTATGGTATATGCAAGTTTGGCCCAAGTTGCAAATTTGACCACCCGATGGGTATCTTCACATACAATCTTTCTGCATCGTCTCTAGCTGATCCTGCTGCTCAGCATTTTCCAAAGCTATCAACAGAAGGACTAGTGGGAAAGACAAGGCGACTCTCACTATCAGAGACAAGGCAGATGCCCTCTAGTGAAGATGACATTGACACGGAGGAATAAAATCCTCCCGTTCCCTAAGAAAAGAAGCCCTTCTTTCTTGTTACCCTTCTGAGGGTACAATGGTGTTGTCTGTAAATTCTTTTGTACAGGGTCAATGTGGAATGATTCTGTTCAATCTGAAAGCGGATTCAGTTGACAGATTAACCCTATGGGTGTTTACTCAGATTGCTGCATTGTATAAGTGCGAGTTTGTCTTATTTGGGGAAATCTCGTTTTACCAATATCGTTTGCTACCGTGCATTGTTTACCTTTCCTGTAAATTGTCACTCAATATTAGGTGCTGTCTACTTCATTTCTAACTCAGAAAGAAGGGAAAGCCTGAGATCAGTCATTATATGGGTCCAAAAGCACGACATGAGGTACACAATTTTTACTATATCTTCTGAACTTATGTTCATGAACAGAATTTTTACTCATTAACTCTGACCTCGAAGAATGCCGGAAGGTTGCCTGTAATCCTTTGTGGAACAATTATTGTCAAGCAGGTCCTGTCCTGAGGGGTACTCAAAGGTGTCTGGGGTTCTCGTGATGCTGCAGAACAGTGAGACCCTTGGTGAACTGCATGTATACTTTCAGACGTGAGCTCGACCATGGGATGCAAGAAATAGTTGCTGGTAAGATATATTTGTGGCCAGTGGTGGTGGTGGTGTTCTACTTCCATGGTGAGGTGAAATGATTGGGATTGTTGTTCGTGTTCATTCTACTCTCATCACAGTTGCAGGAAAATAGTCGGTATATCATCTCCAGTCTTGGAAAGGATTGAGAGGAGCAAAGGCATCAAGAGCAGTATTCGGTTGGTTGGAGACAGTACCAACTAGAGATTATTCCATTTTCAGGTAATTTTCGAGAAGAATTTCCTGTTGGCCAGGGACGTAGTTCGAGCATAGATCTGCAGGCGTCATGTCGAATTGGATGGGTGTTTGATACGATCAAGTTCCCTGCTGAGAGAAGTACTTGAACGGATCTTGATTGTTATTTACTGATATGGGAAAAATTAAATCGATTGGTGAGATTGCAAGAATCTCATGACGCGCAATAGGCTGATGCCATGTCCTCCGGTTCCGTCATAAATCATTAGAGATTGGACGGTCCTTTGAGAACTAGCTATCTATTCTCGGATGAGAGTAAGATGTTTACAAATGTAAGATGTTTGCATCGAGCAAAATGGCGAGTTCAGGGTACGTCGAATTCCATGAATGTAAGTGTTATCAACAAATAGAGCTTTTATCGAGTAAACGACGTTCATACTATGCATGTGAAAAGCGTTCAAAATTTTATTCGAAAACGGGCGCATCATCTTAAACCCAAGCATATGGTTTAACTCAAACTAAAAGTATTTCATCCGAGGTTATGTTGTCAATTTCGATGAAGCTTTAACTTGGAGTCATCGTGCAACGGACTCCAATTTCACTTTTATCAGCAAGATATATGAAATGAATCCTGAATTTCTCCGTACGAGAAATCCAAATTTGGAAAAAGGGAAAAAAAATTGAAAACGTTGTCGTTAATAAATTGATTTAATTTTTAGCTTTTTTAATTAATTAATGAAAATAATAAAATAAATACGGTCTTGGGATTTTTTTTTACTGTCTGAATGGGGCCAAGGAGGAACTATAGGCAGTCAACACCGCGGCAGTAAAGCAGCACCTCTCACCTAAGCGACAGGCTGACAGCTCAGTGACGTTGACAGCCAAGGCATCGACCGATTCGACCGCCCCCTATCAACGCTCCTCATCAGGACACGTGGCGACATCACCGTGCTACCGAGCACACAGTACCCCGCCTCCTATTCCCCATATGACATTCATTCTCGGTTTGGTTCTTCCCAGCTGAGCTGGGCACTGGCCAGTGTCCTCTGTGTGTGTATGTATATATGCATACTTTCTACTTCGTTCCTCCATTCTTCGCCTCACTCAGCTCATTGAGCTTCTTCCGTCCTGCTGCAAGTTCGACCCACGAGATTGATGCCATTCGGGCGTCTTCCCAGCGCCATTTGGAAGAAGGGAGGCAAGTGTTCATAGAGAGAGAGAGAGAGAGAGGCAACACTCGGTAGCAGAGCCGCCCTTTCTCTCTCTACCCCCTCTTGGTTTTAAGATTCCCATCCATGCCCATCAAGAAACCGGGAGTGATGTCTCCTCATGGGATCCTCTTCTGTCTCATCGCCGTCTCCTTTCTCGCTAATGCCGCCCGTCACACCGAAGCAGCTGCACCCCAAGTGAGTGGCTTTCCCTGTTCCTGTCCCCTCTCTCTCCCCCTCCCTGTTGCAGATCCTCTGGGTTTTCTTGCCTTTTACTCTCGAGTGGGGCATTTGCTGAACTGGGTGTTGTGTCTTGTTCTTGGCTTGGAGGGTAATGCTGGGCCGGAGATGGTGCCGATGATCGAAGAAGGGAAGATGGAGATGGTGGTGCTGAACGAGACGAGGAGGAAGCTCGGGAGCTTCCAGATATGCGCGCTGTGCACATGCTGCGGAGGAGCAAACAGGGTGTGCTTGCCTTCTCCCTGCTGCTATGCCATCAACTGCAACATCCCCAATCGGCCATTTGGGTTCTGCTCTTTCACCCCGAAGACCTGTAATTGCTTCGGATGCCATCTCTGAGAATCCGGTATTATCGATTGCTCGGCGCCTTATCCTAAGTAGGGATTGTGGTGAGTGTGAAGTTTGGAAGAATATTTGTTGTTCTACTAGGCAGCTTTGGATTAGTATTATAAGTTGGTAATTGTCATATATAGGGTAATTGCTAGTTCCATCCAGCTAAGGTTCTTGATATTCATATCATAGCAGGATAAAGTTTTCATTTTTTTTTTCCTTCAAGAAAATCACTTTGGGGGCATGGAGATTTTACTGGCAGTAGTAGCAATATGTTTGCCTGGAGTAAGCACTGGCAGGTTAGCATCACAATGAAACATTGTCCTTGTTATTCAAGCAAATTGCGTCTAATGCTATTTTGTAATCTCCCTCCCCCTCTCTCTCTCTCTCTCTCTCTCTCTCTCTCTCTCTCTCTCCCTCTCCATCTCCCTCTTTGGTATCCCATTGAGGCCTGTGACTGTCTATGAATATAATATTTAGATCTTCAGCTTCATCTGGTTATTGTATTGAGAATGCTATTTCTGGGGAAAAGAGAGTTTGGCAATAGTAGTGATGTGGGGCTAGTGTATGAATCAACATTACATGTGACTGAAGACAGTTTGCGGGTTTTAGAATAATCATGTCCTGCCAAACCCCAACAGGATTGGAGGCCTTTAGTCCCCATGAGGTGATAGATGGATGAATGGTTTTCAGTTTGTATATGGAAAATAGTCGATTCTTCTTTTAGAACATAAATTTTCGTGTTGAGAGGGAGCGGTCGAGTGTCCTTAAATAGCGGAAGATGGGGCTGTAATGGAAGCAGATGAGGTTTAATTCGGTGCAGATATGATGGATGTGCTATAAATTGTATGTAGGTGCAGCCAACCATATGATAAGGTGGGTGGAGGTTGGTTGGTTGGCTGCCATTAAGCCTTGTAGGTGTTTGCTTCTCAAATTCTCATCTCTTCTTTGTCTCATTAAATTCATTTTTGCTGATTTTGAAACTCAGAAATCTCACTTGCTGATGTATTCATCTGTTCTGTTTTTTGGCTTCTTCTCTTCTGATGTCATCTGCATTGGTGTATGTTGTTTATTCGGTCACTTTGAGTCATATGTCAAGTGAAATATACCATAAACCGGTTTTGTGGACTCTTCGGAACAATGCGTTAGATTCGGGCTGAAAGTGCCACCGGAAGACTCTTTACTCCTTGCCTGTGGTTATGTGAGGAGTAAATGAGTGAAATTTTGTGGGGCTCATGATAGCCTCATACTGAATTTGGTGGGAAGTCTTGAGATGTGTGCTCTGGGAATCTCCCAGTCCTCTTTTATATAAGTGACTGTGAACAGCAGCCCATGTGCTCTTTATATCTAACTCAAGAACTGAGGGAAAATTCTGTGCGCCTTCGGCCGCTGTCCGACCGTCCCCAGGAGAAATACGAGTGATCGAGACCCGGGGACAGTGCGAGTCCGGTTACATCAAAGTGTGCTGTAGAAGTGCCACCCGGGGAGATGGATCCCTTTTCTTTATGCTAAAAGGAAAAAAACACAACGACAAATAAAGCTCCCTTATTACTAAAGCATCGTTGCTTCTCAAGACATTTGGAAAAACATAAAATATGTTTATTTGTTTTTCAGTGGACACGGAGAAAATGAGACAGCCCCACAAGATATGATGATGTATGATTCTGCGAGTGAGTTTTTAGGCAAAATCATATCAATGAATGATGATGACACTGCACTTTCAATGCGGATTGTGAAGCACAAAAACACATGATTACGATTGATAAATATGTACACTTCCAGTCAAGGAAGTAGACGGCTCGTTAAGTAATGAATCATATGGTTCACAGGGGCGAACTTTACATTAAGATTTAAGATCTCCAAGTCCGATGAATCCTCCCGATGTTTTCTAAGCCTAAGCAGATGAAGAACTGCTGCCCTTTGCCTTTGGCATCTCCTCTTTGCGCATATATACGTACGGCCGTCTATAAAAAGCTGACCCATTTCCAGGAATGAGAACCGAAAGTAAGTAGACATCCTCATGGTCAGAGTGGAATGCTCTGTGGGTATGGATTGACCCAACACCGATCCTCCCTGGAAGCTTTTCTCCATCGTCTCTTGAATTCGGCAAGCTCGACATACGACTGCCTCCTCACCTGCAGACAACAGAAGTACTCATTCCAGATCAAAGTCTGTTCAGCACTGAACCTCAATTGCTAAGGTAAGATATTCTATTAGCAGTGGCACGATGTCGCCTTTCTGTTACTAGTGTCACTGGCCTAACCATATGAAGCACTCTACCGAGCCAAAAATACATATTCTTTTCATTTGAAATTGCTGATACACATGCCACCAGTTGTTTGCACATTCTATTCCTCTTTGGTCATGGAAACCAATTACACATTCGGTCAATTGTATTGCAAGAGGTAGTATTTCCCAGGGAGGACCGCATTTAAGAAATTAAATAATCTACTCAAAGAATGCAGAAACTTACTTCGACCCGAGGATCATGTTTATGGGACTTTGGTGTTGCCTGCAAGCAGATAGATAAACCAAAGTTTAGTCCAAAATAAATGCAGTATAGCAGAAGGAGTTGTTCATTAGATAGGTTATACCGCTGCTTTCGCATTTTCAGATCCGGAATCATCTTCAGATGACGTTGACTGGGTCTGCAAACATAAATGTGCCATGTGAAGCACGAATCAACCACAAAGAGAATGAAAATGAAGTTATCACGGCCAATATCCAAGAGATGGTCTAAATGCATAGCCAAGCACAAGTCAAAGACGAGAGACTTGTAAAGCCATGCAGGTGTAAACATAGAATATGAGAAAACTGAAATACCTTGTCCTCATCTGCACCACCAAGCGTGGGCCGATTGTAATGAACAACATACTCAGCATCCACGATACCGACCCTATTCATTCGATCTCCCTGTTGAAAGCCAAGCACGAAAGTCTTCATTCCCAGACAATGTCTGACGGAAACAGGAGGAGAGCATGCTGTTTACAAGCCGAATAATTGAACTCACCTGTGCACAATATCCGAGCTGCATGTCTAGGCCCCAAGCATAGATCAAATCGTTCTGTAGTGAGAAAGAAGAGAAATTATCTTTACTGCTCGAACAGCAAATGGTAAGCCAAATGGAAGGTCCTGCTAAAAGGGGTGGAAATCTCTCACTAAACCAATCAAAACAAACATGGTGTCTGGCTTATCTTAAAGGCCAGAAAAACTAGTATCTTGTCATGCCACTTGTATTAATACAAAGCTTAATTCATAAAAGGAATTGAGGAGGGACTACCGAACCTGGATCAAGTACCATACACAGCGCCAGGCAGCTCTTGAGAAGACTGGAGCCATCATCTCAATCCACCTGTACCAGACTCCCTCTACTTAGTATCTCCAAGCAGGAATACATATTTACCATCTCAAATATGAACTCTGCGATAAGAAAAATGATTTGATCATTTAAACAAAAAAACGGCTTTTTTTGCAAGACGTACCCAGTACATGGAGGAGATGTGCTCTGGGCATTACAAACTTTACCGGGACCGCCAGGCCTGTATGTCCTCCTGATGAACGCACTTGAAAGTCAGATACGAGAAAGATTTTATGCTGACAACTCAGTTTCCATATGATCTTCAACTATCAATATCTCCATTGTACTGAAAGAAAATTCATAAATGGTTCTAGTTTTGTAAGGACTGGCTTTACTGAATATGTACAAATGGAATTCAGCATGCAGTTGCCAAAGAAACTCTAGATTTCAATGAGGGAAACCTTTATATCCTAAAGCATTACCTATGCACAATTGAATTCCTCAAACGTGCAGTGATTAGATGATGAATCTCTGACTTGGCCGGATCAAGTGCTGGCTGAGATATCTCAAGGCCTTCTCTCTCAATAATTGATAAATACCTAGAAACATCAAATAGGAGAACTATTACGGCGACATTACAAAGAAAGATAAATAAATTACATATTTAACCAACTAGAATCATCACGTCATATTCCAATATTAACAGCGTGTATTCTCATCAGTTGCTTGAAGAAAGGGCCATGAAAGCAACCACAAACTTCCATGGCAAAACCAATGTGCATATGCATCTTTCCGTATATTTCAATTTCTAAGTGTTTTTATCTTTTTAAGAGAGCAAGAAACATACTTCTCTGGGTGGAAATCGTCAACTCCCAGGTCCTCATCCCAAAGGAAAATGTAGTCGTATTCAGCAACTATATCAGGATGAAGAAAACGTTTGGCAAACCACCTAACGCATGAAACCAAGCTTCCGTAAGAGCAGTTATAACAAATTGAATTTCCAAATATCCATCATGCTTGCAGGCCAAGTTCACTTGCCATTTAGTTTGGCTGGTTGCAGATACATGTATGACCTGACTGTGCCATTCAAAGTCCTTCCACTCATCAACGGCACCATCGTAATGGAAAAGCATTATGGCAAAACCGCTTGCTACAAACTGCAATTTAGAAGATAGATTTAACTCCAGGGAGAAGGAAGAAAAAGAAGGTAAGACAAAAGGTGCTGAACTTAAGTACCTTCACAACCATTTTATTGACAAGATACTTTTGTTTTATTCCGACAGCCATCACAAATAGGTTTGCTGGCGAAGTGATATTTTTCTGCTCAAGAATAAAAGCAGATTAATCTCATTCTTTCTTCCCCTTCTACTACCAAAAATTGAAACTGTAAAAGAGTAGTGGAAAAGGATAGCTCAAAAACATCAAGAGTATGAGTCACTGAGAAGACTGTGAGAATTAAAGAATAAGCATAATATGCATCATAACTTATTATACATTTCCACGTCTGCAAAGAAAATCGTTTTGCAACCAATAATAAGTAAAAAAACACGAAGTAAAGCATTTGCTTCTGTACCTTACTGGAGTTCCATAATGGTATCATTTCCAAATTGGAGGTGCTGGCAACAATACCTTGAGGTAATGCCTCGCTTCCTGGAGGCCTGCAACGATTCTAGAACAGAAATACATGTAAGCTGCTACACGTTCAGTCGTATGAAAGAGTTCCATTTCAAGATAAGTCGTCAGGTTTTCAAACATGATAAGAGAAGGGCGGATGAACAAACCTCACATTTATTGGTTCTCAACTTCTGTCCACCGCCCCACTGTGTGAACTTCTGCACACCAAACTATCAAATTTGTTAGTTTTATTGGATATGTTACTATCTAAGGAATGGACAGATAACTGCGAAAATAAGAGTAGTGTTGAGCTTGTATGTTTAATCTATAGACTAGAAAGAGCAAAGAACAATTCCAAGAGAAACCAAACAAATGATGAGATGACGGAAATTTAGTTAATATCAGGCTCCTAAGTAGAAAGTTAGGTAAATCACGAGCAAAAGAACCATATAGAGGTGTGCGGTACCTCTTTGTAATCCGAAGCTAAAAATGTAGTCCCTATGAAGAGCGCCAAACAAAGCAAACAAGCAACAGGGAAGAAGTTGCAGAGGTAAGATCTCCTACTACTCTGATCTGCACGTGGAGACACCTGAAGGAACCAAAAAAACAAAAATGTAAGAAGACATTAGGATCCTAGTGTACATAAAACTGTGCAGAACCATCAATGCTTCTGAAGTATATCACGCTTTAATCATTGCAAACGCAGCCAAAGCCATCTTTATACGAAATGCACTTCAGGGGCATAGTAAAAAACTCAAAAGTTATGATAAGTTCGAACCTTTTGAGCTCCAACAAAGATATAAGCAAGCAACGCAATTCGAATTCCAGTATTACAGAACGTGGGAACATCTCAGTACTGACAATGCAGGACAAACTCAAGTCTCTATTCTCTAATAATCTACCTGTCTATTATCTCCTAAGTCTGATCACCTACATGAAGAGAAAAGCTCTCCCTGTCAAATAAGCCAAAAAAATTCACTACTTTTCTGGGGGAATAGTTTGACAAAGGTTGAGAATTTCCAGAAATTACGCGCAAGAAACTGCTCTATACGCCACGGACACACACAGAGGAACGAAACTGAGCATCAAAACATGAGTTAAGGAGAACTCACAGAGCAAGGAGACTCCATGTCTTAGAACCCCCGACAGAACGAGGATGGACAGAGACAGGCAGAGCTCAAGAAACCGACAAGTACTCTGCCTCGAGGTCGACGGGGATGATCAAGAACTTAAACGTGGAAAGGGAGCTCCCCCAAAACACCAGCATAGATCCAATGGGGTGCCCGACAAGATTGCAAAACAGAAACCTGAAACACCTGGGACGGATTCAGATAGAGGAAAAAGGACAAAATGGGGAGAACCGAGACGGAGATGTTTGTGAGGTGGAAGGCGACCCGAAAAAACAGGAACAAGGGAAAGTAATGGGGGTGGGCTGGGTGGGCTTTGGCTTGGCTTCTCTTCCTCTTTTCTCTTGTTTGTTTCTGTTTCCCGATCCTCACTGTATGGCAGTGCAGTTATATTTTTACGACTGCACGATCTTCTTCCATGACAGAACATTCTCCCGCACAAAACTAATTAATGTCTTTTTTTTTTTCCCCGCCCTCTTGTTCATGATGCAAAACTGATTAACAGCACTTTGTCCGGCATCATCATTTTAAATTTAACCGAGCGGACTTACACGGTTCGGTATTTATTTCTTGGATTTGAGTCTCGTAAATAAGTAAGGTATTTAATTCGAATCTCGTTGTAAGTGGACAAAATCCAAGACTATGATTTTTTTTTTTTGCTGAATAATCTAAGACTATTATAACTTTTAGCGGGTCAATCCCCGAGTCGAAGATGGATTAGTTAGTACCCATCATGGAAAAATGAAAAACTCGTCGCCATGAGAAAACTGTGAATAAGCAGTGTAATATCACAAAATTCTCGCTTAATCATAAATTTTTTATTCGATTCTCATTGGCGTGACTTCTTACCATCCTTTCAAAAGAAATCCTCTCTGAGCCGAATTACAGGCATACTTCCTTTCTTAAAGTTCATTGTTCATGACAAGGTAATCAAAGGTTCTTCATGAAATTATTTCTTAGAATATCTTCATTGTGGACTAGAATCTTATCGCGAGAGAATGATACGAGAACGGAAAATAAGAGGAAATAACCAACGTGGGTTGATTCAAGCGGTTCGACGCTCGTTTCGCTTAAGTAAAATTTCGGATTCGAGTCTTTGTGAATACAGAAAATCCACGCCGGGAGAATTTTACCCCCTAATAAGCCGATCCGACTCAACTAGATGAGTCGGGGTTCACACCGAAAATAAGAGGAAATAAAACCAATTGCGGAGTATACCGACTTGAAGCCAAGTTGGCTCCTAATTAATTAAAGCACATGTATATGCTCCCATTCCATTCAATGATTGCAACAATAAAATGCTGATAATGACTAAGAAAATGGTCTTTGGGGCGGAGGATGTGCGCTGCTCTCTTACCACTCTTCCTTAGACTTTTCATCAGTTGACTACAACAGCAAGATATTATCATTGCCAGCGATTCACATTTCCCTGGCATAATTAGCACGAGCGCACTTTCAACCTGGCACATAATTTGCACGTTGGAGAAGTCCGCCTGAACTATTGATGACTATATCTGGCAAACTCTCCTAGTTTTGGACGTACGGGGTTTCGCAAATTGATCATGAAACTAAAATTGCGCTGTCATCAGGCGAAGTAGCAATTTATAACACGAAACCTTCTCCAAATGTTTATATAGATACTACTGGCTTGATTGAGCACACCCTCGATTATGATACGAAAACGCAAATTAATGGCCGGCTTTTGTCACTCATCATGGAACAGCTTAAGTAGTACATATAGATTATTGCATGAACATAATAATACCTATCGGATACCGTCTTCCTTTCGCCAAACTTCTACACTGACAGATTAAGGTTTTGTTTGGAAGCGAAGTAGGAGGTTGAATAAATGTTATTTCATTCACTTTTTTAAGGAGAAGTAACTGGTTGATGAAATATTTCAAAAGCATGGTTTTGGTTAATTCCAACTGTCGCAAAGTTGATTTTGCCCAACACATTAATAGGTATTATGAAAACTACTTCCACTTATTATCTATTTCAAGGATCAGATCTACTTTAGCAGTTTCCTTCCAAATACTTTTTTTTTCGGTGAAATCTTTCAAATACTTTAACTTGCTTTGAAATCAGTATTTATTTTACAACAATTATATTTTATTACTTTTCGGTCGTAATTATATTTTAGCACTTTTGCATCAGCAATTATGGTTACAGCAATAGTATAATTATAGCAAAGCTACTTCGCAGAAAGTCTAGCACTACGTGCAACAATATGCCTCCAAAGCGTGAAGTTGCGCTGCGAGAGCTAGTAATTAGGGCACCCGACGAGCACGATGGTTCAAATGACCTCTAGAACTGCATAATAGGTGACTAGCACCGGAAGGGAGAGCAAAGTACCAAAGACCACCCTGTGACACGATCGATCAACATGAATGTCATATAAATAATAAAAAATGTATGTTATCATAATACAAATCATCAGATGTGTGTGACTTAATACGGGCCAGGCAGAAGTGGATCAATACTTACGCGACACTCAGGACGTTGGCATGCAGTCCGTATTCGTTGGCAAATATAAAGGTTGTAATGGACTGAGGCAGCGCCGCCTGCAAGATGAATCGGTTAATCAACTAGTTACATTCATATGATAAGGGACAATACGAGACTAGAATCTGTGCACGTCTAGAATTCAAGTACCTGAATGATGGCAATACGGAGAACATTGCCGTGCAAGCCAACTGCAAGAGACGCGACGGTGGCTAATGCAGGTCCAACAATGAACCTCAAAACCATCGCTAGGACGCTCTGCCCCGTCCCACAAGCTATGATTTTTCTCTGCATTGCTATGAATATGCCTGCACAAATATGGCCTCTTGAGTGATAGATCAAAACAATCATAGTGATAGATGAAATCAATTATAGAAATGCTAATTATATGATTTTTTTTGGGGTTATAAGAGAGGTTAATGCCTAGTACAATGAAAGAGAAATCGTAAATAACTAATAAAAGGGTACGGGTAGTCCTACTGGGTATTGAACCTGCGACCTTTAAGTCAATATGCGAGGGCGTGCGCCATTGCGCTACACCCTCTTTTGATCTAATTATATGATTATGATTTTGAAAGGGATGTCATGGACCTAATACAATAAAATAAAAATCCTAATAGATAATAAATGAATCATGAATAGTCTCATCACAAGAACTGAACCTGCAACCTTTTAGTTGACAGGCGAGGATGTGCGTTGCGTCCCGTTTCTCTTATAAAGTGTTTTTAAGTTACCTATAGTAAACATAGAAGTGCCTGTTCCGGCTCTTGATAGTATCAAAACACAGCCTTCAATGATGCTTGGCATCTTAAACTTCAACCTGCCAAAACCATACACGTACAACCGAAACCTAATGTATTCATAAACATATACATTCATACACACACACACACACACACACACATATATATATATGTAGATAGTAGAGAGACAGGGAGAATTAGCATTTTGAACCTTTGAGCCGCTACAGCCCAGGCAATGCCAAGAACACAAGAGCACACGGTAGGATTAAAGGCCAATTTCATCCCCACAACTTTCGTCAAAGACCACAAGCTTGATCGTCTTGTACTACATGTACTAGTAATGCTCCTAGTTGTGTCATCGTGACTCGCACTTCCCTCTGTGCCTTTTTCCTTCTCGTCGAGACTAGTCACACTTTCTACTGGTTTCATGTCAGGGTTACTCGACAGATCCATCCTCGACTTCCGGAACTCAAGAAAGCACAACAGGATCGGGAACCATATAACAGACTGCACTACGCATAGCTGAACGATGAGGTCCACACCCGTCTGCCCGTACATCGAGCTCACAACCGGTATCCCCACTATGAGGAGGTTAGTCAATGTGCACAAGGAGAATGCGGTTATGCACCAGTTATAGTCCGCCTTGGCGCTGAACTTAGCCCAGATTGCAATCGCCAGCACGGTTAAAAGCTTCGAGACGGCATCTGCCCCCAGGCATAGGTAGTTCATCTCGAACAGATTAGCATGGCGTGCGGTGAACTCGAAGCAGAAGAGCGGGACGATGAAGTAGCAAACAAAGCGGTTTATGCCGTCGCACTGCTCAGGCGTGAACATGTGCCACCACTTCACCGAGCCGTACCCCAGCATCAGCGCCAGGTACAAGGGGACCATCGCAACAACCACCTTGTATATGTCTTCCCATCCGATCATATTGTTTCCAAGGTTGGTTGATCAGTATGGAGAGACTGAAATGTGGTCCTTACAAGCTAAGAGCACGTTATTAGCTAGATATGAGTCCAAGATACATGTGTATAGCTAGCTGCTATATATACAAGGGCTGGAGGAGATTATTTAATAGAAATGAATTTAATTATGGCTTTCATAAAAGAGAAACTACCATGAGGAAGAGATCTTGGTGCAATGATACAAGATGTTGACTCGGAATCGAAAGGTCTTGAATTCGATTGTATCCCTTTATTTCGTATTATTTTTTATTTTTGTATTAGATCTCTCTAATGACCGAAAACAAAAGGTAGTGGAAGCAGCATAGCTGCTCTGGTGTTGGTGGTGGAGGGATTAAATTCTATGCCCATAATCAATTTCTGCAGGATGCTGCATGTCCAGTGGGTGTATATATAAACTATATTACATATATACATATCTGTATTGTGTAATATTAATTACATTTGTCTTAATTTCTATTGAGAATACTTGTCTAATTTTCGGACTGATGGTGCTTGTTTGTTCCATGGAAAAAGCATTATTGGATCGTCCAAACGAATAAAGATTACAGACACATGTTATTATAGACAGGGACATACATAAAATTCCATCGACATTGGAATAATGTGCAATTCATTCTGATTTAAGACACGTTATTATAATCGGACATACAAAAAGTTCGATAGGCATCAGATAAATTAATGTGCATTTATTCTAATTTATGGACCGTACGTACGGGAGTAGATGGTATGGAGGAATCCGAATGAGCAAGTTAGTCATTTCACCACTGGTATATTTTCTTCTTTTTGGTGGAACCATGGCATATCTTAAGCGGTCTATAGATTAAAACTAGTTTTTGTTATTGAATTTGGACCCATCCACGTAGGGCTCTTATATAAGTTGTATACCCTGAACACTGGGTGTTCAATTTGCATTGAATCACATTCGCGTGGTTCATTCCTAGTATATTTTTATTGGTTAATAAGACTATAAGACTATCTCCAATAGATTTCTTATTTTGGAGTCTCTAAATTGTGGCCCACGTTGTTATATCGGTGCCATATCAAATAGAGGCAAATTCTAAATAAATAAAAAACCACAAACTCCAATGGATCTCTTTTGGTGTATCTTATCCGGACCCACATATACATTAGATTGATTAAATTACTATTATATATAATTAATATATATTAATAATAGTTATAATTAGAAAAATAATATTCAATTCTCCATCTCCCTCTCCTGCCATCGACACAACTCCAAACATAGACCATCCTTCATGTCTGTCTTCTTCCTCCATATCCTTCCTCTTTGTGTCTTCTTCGGGAACATGGATTGAGCAGAAAAATTACTTGAGTGATACAAAACTTTTTAAGTTTTAATGCGGACGGAATAATTATTTTTTGTACATAATTTGGTACAAAACGTATCAAATTGTTTCAATCAAATCCAATCCGTCAATTTTTGTTGACACCGTGAAGGCTTTCTGACGTGATAAGTCGTATCCACATAAGCTAAAATCTTTTAGCATGATATAACAAATGGGTACAAAATTTTATTAAGATATAATAAATTGGTACAAAATTTTATTAAGATATAACAAATGAGTATAAAACTTTTATTAAGATGTAATGAAATGGTACAAATAGCGGAACAAAGGAAACAATGTTAAAGTAAGTTAACCTGCTTTAAAGTAACTTCAACAACACAATATGGATTGCTTTCCCTTTTCACATCAACATTTTAAATTTTAAAATAATAGTAGGATCATTAGCGAATGTTAAGAATTAGATTCAGCCTAAAAATAAGTGTAGAACTTAAAAAAATTTGAGGACTAAAATCAATTTTTTCTCTTACTATGACTTCATTATATATAACTTCATTATAATTCCTGAAATTATTCAATTTTTTTTTTATGTTTTAAGAGACGTAAAATATAGAAAAAGATAACTGAGGCATGATAACACCCAAACATAGATTTTTTTTTGTTAATTGCACCAATGGTCCAAAAAGTTTCATAAGGATTACACGTTGGTCCAAAAAGTTTTTTTTGTAACTTATTGTTACATTAAGTTTCAAAACCGTTTCAATGTAGTGCATTCCGTCATCTCTTGCTTGACGCCATTAGTTCGATGCTGACGTGGCTTATTACGGATCACTGTCCTCTCTTTCTCTCTCAATTAAAAAAATATTTTCTCTCTTATACGTCTGTCCACTCTCTCTGTTCTCTCTCCTCTTTCTCTCTCTCTCTCTCTCACGTCCTCACTCTCTTCTCCCCACCCAGATCTCTCTATCCACTCATTCCTCATTCTCTCTATTCTCTCCCTACCTATAGCCCATGAGGAATGAGGAAGGAAGATTGAGGAAGGAGAAGAGAAGCAGCGACGTTGCTTCATTCCAACTCCCGCCAGCAAGCAACTCATCGTCATCCCATCACCGCACCGATACCTCCTCATTCCTATCTCTTGTACTTGCTGGCCCTCGCACAAGATCAGATCTATTGCCCCGACCTCCTCTGTCTCAGCTTTCTCCACTTGGAACCCAAGCTCAAGACCAAAGTACCGCCGTGAGTTTCTACAGTTCTGCCGCTGCAGGTTCTTGGGCTTCTCTATGGTCTGGAACCAACCCGAGCTCAAGCACGCATCTCGTCATTGCCCCACCTCATCTTCATCCCAAGCTCATGATCTCAGTCCCGCTCTTCTGCCTAATCTCTTGCCCTTTCTCGCTCCTTTCTGTCATCAGCTGTCACAATTTGTGTCTAATTTGATCTTACCGTGAACCCTTAAGTTACTTAAAAAAATATTTTACACAATCATGTAACTTTTATAGAATATTTTATATCATTAAGTTACAATTTCAAAAGAGTTTGCACCATCATGTAACGTTCTACAAAAAACAGCTAATAGTTTGAAAAATTGAGCTCGGCCACGTCAGAAAGGTGCTGACACGTAATGAGTCATGTCAACGTTGGCTTGACGGCGTCAATCGCGAGATAACGGTATGTACTATACTGAAACAACTTGGAAAGATTGTGTACCATTAAGTAGCAAAAAAACTATTTGTACCATATTGTAACATTTGTAAAACTTTTTGGACCACTGGTGCAATTTATCCTAATTATAAAAAAAATGATATTATTAGTTGAATTGCCTGCAATTCTAAGTAAAATTATTTGGAGGGTATTTTAAATAATATATATTAAAATTAGTAAATAATTTTAAAAAGGTGAGTGCATAACTAAGTATTTTATTTAAAATACTTTTTCGAATGGGGAAAACAATCCATATTGTGCTGCTTTAAAGCAGATTAACTTACTTCAACATTGTCCCCTTTGCTCCGCTATTTATATCATTTCGTTACATTTTAATAAATATTTTGTACCTATTCGATACATTTTAATAAAATTTTGTACCAATTTGTTATATTTTAATAAAGTTTTATACCAATTTGTTATATCATGCTAAAAGATTTGAGCTTGCGGGGATACGACTTGCCACGTTACGTACCACGTCAGAAAATCTTCACGGCGTCGGCGAAAATTGACGAATTGAATTTGATTGAAACAATTTGATACATTTTGTACTAAATTATTCCAAAAAAAAAAGATTTTGTACCGTCGGCGTTACAATTTAAAAGATTTTGTATTACTCAAGTAATTTTTCCAAAGAGGGAGTGGAGGTTCACGGGGGAGTGGGTTCACGGCAGCTTGCGAGAGGACGCCGTGAGTTTCGCCGCATAGCTCCTCCATTCTTAGCTTCTGTCTGATTCGTTTAGTTCCGTGGGGCAGGGGGGTTCGTCATGGGAGCTCAGTCCAATTTCTTCTCTAAATCGAGGGCCCTATGGCTAATTCCGAAAACACTAACTACCCAAATCAAATCAAACCCAGAATCCCATTTTCCTTCCTCCTCCTCCTCCTTTCATTCTCGCTTAGACTACTGGGGATGGGAGCTCTGAAGTTGGGCGTCAATGGCGGGACTGCTGCAAAGCAGAGGATGGCAACGGAAGGAAGAGAGAGAGAGAGGAGGGCAACGACAATATTAAAAAAAAAACTAAATAAAAAAATTAAAGGGGGCATTATCTCAAGGATTCGGCCTAGTGATTAATGTACACTCAAATTTATATCGAGACTTGAGTTCGAATCTTCTTGGGGCCACCAAAGCACTTTCGGAGTAATTATCCGCTCCGTGCGCCGCCGGGGGTTTACGGAGCCCGGGGATTAATCGGGCGAAGTCCGAACATGTCGAATTAGTAAAAAAAAAAAATGCATTCAGAAGCATGAAAATATCAGTGGAAATTTTTTCAAATTGCTTTCATTATGGTTTGAGGAACAATTTGACTTAGTGGGAACTGGGAATCGGAATTAATGGGGAAAAACAGATTGGGGAATTCTCATCACTTCCTGATGAAATTCTCTTTGTCTCTGGGCACATGATATAACTTGTCCTTATAAGAATCGAGAAATATCAGCGACAGTGAAGGACTCGTTAGCAAGTCTTTATTTTATTCAGTTAGAAAAGAGACATATATATATATATATATGTGTGTATTAGTGTAGTATAAAAAAATAGAATGAAAAGTTAAATAAACAGACGCAGATAATTTCACGATAAAATTTTTAATTTAAAATATCTTAATTATCATGCGAGAACGTGTATTACTGCGTCTTTTGCTCATCAGCAAGTCTCTTTATATTGATAATAGAACGCGTTCATAAAGAAGATATTCTTGCCTCCAATTAGAGGACAAAAAATTATGCTTGAAAGGGGACACTAGTGCATACGACTCATTGATACGGGATGTGTCGAGATATATATAAACAAATTAACGGAGCATTCTAGGAGGGTTGCCATCATATGAGAATCTGGTATAATTGTATCGACACATCTTATAGATTTTGGACCGATACAAAGATCATATTTGTTAGGGATCATAAAATTAACCCGCTCGTTCAGTTTGACGTACTATTTTGGGTCCATCTTGATATATCCAAATTGGTAATTAAATCCTAGAAATGATATTTCTCTACTTATATCTCTTGTACATTAATTATATCGTTGATACTTGATATATTTCTAAAATATTCTATCAATATTTTTATGAGATATTATACTATCTTTAATTATATATTTGGCAAGTATATCTACTTGTTGTATGCAACTGAATATTTGATACTGATTATGATATTCTATTAGAGATTTGCTATAATTTCTATAAATACATCTTCATGTATTCTTAAATTTAAGTTCAATTCATTACTTTTCTATACACATTCTCATTTAAATATTGGAGTAAGAGATCGAGACCCATCTCAATCCGCCCTTTTTATAGGTTGCTTGTGGAAGTTCGAGGCTTGTGATCTCGTGGCTTGCATGTGATCAAGACTCGTTTTTCACGACTCCAACAATATTATTGTTGACGCGGCAACAACACGAGCACGGGAGTTTTAGTGTCGTTTTACAATGAGCCTCCTCGTACGTGAAGTGTTTCCTAGAATTTTTGTTTATTATGGCACAACCGTTTGCGAAGGCTACCATTAAACGAAAGTAATCCAGCATTGCCCAACCTTTTTGCTCTCTTCTTCTTAATTATACTTTTGCATTAATCAAATTCACTCCTTAATTAGATGACAAGATGTTCTCAGTCTATTAATTGAGCTTAATCTTTATATATCCAAATATTGGCTTGAACTGTCCACGATATATGCTGTCAAAATTTAAGTATAAGCCACTTCTTCGCCTCACCCTTATAATTAAGTGAAGTTGCAAATGAGAGCCATGGCTGATCAAACAAGTCGATCGATATTGTAATTGAAAACCTCATTTAAGGGGTAGGAGTAGCAACATAGGTCCATCAGTGCGTATAATTAAAAGAAAGAATTTTTAGTACAGTCCAGGAAATTCGAAATTCAATCATTATTTCATCAATAGGTTCATAAGCGCATGTCTTGTCATAGAATGTAAAAAAAACACTCACCTGTCTGAACATGTACTCTAGCATGTTCAATATAGGACTTAGGGAATTTCTAGCATGGCTTTGTGCCGTACTAACTCTCCGTGTGAGAGCCGTAGGATGAGATAGTGGACGTGGAACCCACGTGAATCCTACGGTCTATATGCGGAGTTTTCATGACACAAAGTCATGATAGAAGCACCGACTTAAGACTTAATATAATTTTGAAAAAAGTACAAAAAAACTCTCATGTGGTTTGGAATAGGGACAAATTGCACAATGTGTTTTTGTTATGGACAATTAACTCTCATGTGGTGTATTTCGTTAGATATAGGGGGTTACGGCGTTAATTTTTTTTTTCATTTTCAGTCCTCAATCTTTAACCTTTTAATCATTTTGATTCTAAATATTTTTCTTTTATCATTCATATCCTAAACTTTTCATTTTATTTCATTTTAATTCTATAAGGAAAATCGAAAGGGAAGGAGGGGTCGGGGCGGCCAATTGGCGATCCCAACCCAAAATCAACCAGGGATTCTGAGTCGCCAATTGGCAAACCCAACCCCTCCACCGAGGTCGTCGGTGTCCTTCGTGGGTACCAGCGACCTCGGTGGAGGGGTCGGGGTTGCCGATTGGAGGCACCGACCCCTCCTTCCCTTTTGATTTTCTTTGTAGGATTAAAATGAAACAAAATAAAAAGTTGATAGTAGGAATGATAAAATAAAAAAAATTAGAATCAAAATGATTAAAATGTTAAATATTGAGAACTGAAAATGGAAAAAAAACTAATGTTGTAACCCTTATGTCTAACATAATACACCATTGGGGACTAATTGCCCCTAACAAAAACTTATGGTGCAATTTGTCCCGATCTCAAATCACAATGGAGATTTTTGTACTTTTTCCTGTAATTTTATGTCATGTCAACTTAAATAAACAAGGAAATATTGAAGTTGCAGTTGATTCAATAAGATATCCATATGACTCGGATATGAGTCCATATACATGAAATATTTGGTTTTGAAGAATTAATTAGGATATTAATGTATACCATTATGGAAAGAAAATCATAGGATATCCTCTCTCTTAACATTAACTCACTTCCCTTAATTTCCCCGAAAACATTAAATACGAGAGGAATATTCCACCCTTATTTCCAGTCGTAAAGATTTCAAATTTCCCTGCTTGGCATATAAACCCTAAGAAGGAAACCCAACCCCGTAATATATGTAATATATATACATGCAATTATGTCCAGCATCCTCAATATTTCAGTTCCTCCTCCTCATGGACTGTCTTCAAATCCTTTTCAGTAAAAAGAAGTTAAATATCAAATATTAATGAAGAATTAATTCTTGGACAAACGCTTCCTTTTCTTATCTGGTACAGAGAAGTAAGTAATTAAGATCACGACGAATGCTCCAACTTATGTCAATTCTCTATTTTTCCCGAGAAAATTCTGGCTCCGTCCCTGCTTGTCGCCTCGCCTCTCCGTGCTCTCTGTCCATTTTACAAAGTTCACCCCGTAGAAAACAAAGAGACAGATCGAGGGGACACGAACCTAGGAATTGAACCTTCCCATATAGAAACTGAAAATGGCGAATTGTTGCAGCCATGTCATTTCGTTTGTGTTCCTTCCCACTCTTCTTCTACTTCTCATATTCTTCTGCCTCTTCAGTACGACTCCATTTGTGAGCCACAAACAGTTTTTCACCATAACTCTCCCTTCTTCTTCTTCTTCTTCTTCTTCCTCGCTTTTGCGCCACGGGATTGCCCGACTCAGCTCCTCACGTATATCACCATCGCCAGCACCAGCACCCTCTCCCATTACTGGCCTGAAAACTCAGCCATCCAATGATAATGTAGACCGACTGGGAAAGGTTACGAACACGGTAAGCACATGGGGGTTAATTCCATCTTCATGATTAAATTCTGTTTAATGATTTAAGTCGGTCCTCGGAATTTTTATTCATGCAGAAGAAGGGAAGGATTGCTGGCAGTCTGGAAAGGATCGAGGCTGATTTAGCAGAAGCCCGTGCAGCCATTCGCAGAGCAGTTCGCACCCGAAATTATACCTCCGATAGGGAGGAAACCTATGTTCCGAGGGGATCCGTTTACCGGAATCAATATGCCTTTCATCAGTAAGCAATCCCTTCCACTCTCTTAATTTTCTCGGCTAAGAGTATATGTTTTGCCGCATGTTACAATATATCTCACGGTCATCTCATAATTAAAACATACTAGCCTTTCGGTTCATGAAGTGATAAGATAATTATCACGAATTTCGGTCCTCCAGATCGGTGGATTTCTCCGGGAATTATGCTAAAGAAATCCGTCTTATGTAGGGAGTGAATGAATGATAGGCGCGCGATGGCATCGCATACGGATCCATACTCACATTCTTATTCACGTATCCATAATTAGATGTATCGCAAAGAAATTTTGCAAAGGAGACTTTTAAATATACATTTAGCATCTCGGAAATCAAACCGATATTTCTTTTTCTTGGCATGGATATAGATTAGTTTCGAAACCGAATATATGCGATTCGTGAAAGTGAGATACTGGTATGGAGTGATTTAATCTTTTATTTTCACTATAAACAAAAGGAAGAGAAAGGTTTCTTACGATCGAATGTAATATCAAGAAAACTGATTAACGGATGCAATTACGTATGCAATTATAACATAGCTAATTAGCTTAATTTCCTTGCACATAATTTGGGTTTGACTTGAGGAGCATGTTGTTCTTATTTCTGGTCAGACATGCACTGTGGTTAGTTTCCTCACTGTACTTGTCAGTACGATGAATGGCAATGGGCATGGCTTAGGATTTCGTTCAACTGCTGACAATCGAAGTGCAATTATGTCTCATAGACAGTGGGGGATGGTTACGCTTTCTGTGTCTCTAATAGTTTCTTTCGGTATGCTCCGCGCAAGATACGCATGTGGATAATTTGACTTCTGCGATACGGTTTATGTTCGTGTGACTGCATGAGTCTCATATCACGCAATTCCAATGTTTCTATATCTATTTATTTGGCTGATGTTTGTTACAAATACGGAAATGTTGCAGGAGTCACATAGAGATGGTGAAGAGGTTTAAGATATGGGCCTACAAGGAGGGGGAGAGGCCGCTGGTGCACTCTGGGCCCATGAAGCACATTTACGGCATTGAGGGGCAGTTCATTGACGAGATTGAATTGGGCCAGAGCCCATTCCTGGCCCAGAGCCCAGACAAGGCCCACGCGTACTTCGTGCCCGTCAGCGTGACCAACATTGTCGAGTACATCTACCTGCCCATCACCACCTACGACCGCGACCGCCTCGTCCGGATCGTCACCGACTACATAAACATCGTGGCCGACAAGTACCCTTACTGGAACCGCAGCTCCGGCGCCGACCATTTCATGGTTTCCTGTCATGACTGGGTACTATGCTCGATCTCTTTCTTTTTAACTATATAATATTTGGATTGAACTTATTTTTATTCATCTACTCGATACATCTGAACTGCGTAAATATTGTTCCTAACTTGTCTAAAGCGTCGAATTTTAGGCCCCGGAGGTTTCTCATGACGACCCGGAGCTGTACAAGTACTTCATAAGAGTGCTATGCAATGCGAACACCACCGAAAAATTCAAGCCCAGCCGAGACGTCGCGTTGCCTGAGATGAACATAGGCGCGCTAACCCTCGTCCCACCTCTTCCGAGCAACAAGTCCTCTGGTGAACGTCCTATCCTGGCCTTCTTCGCCGGCGGGGCACACGGGGAGATCCGAAAAGCTTTGCTTGACCATTGGAAGGACAGAGACGGGGAGCTTCAGGTCCACGAGTACCTCCCGAAGGGCCAAGACTATTTCGGGCTCATGGGCCAGGCCAAGTTCTGCCTGTGCCCCAGCGGGTACGAGGTGGCAAGCCCAAGGTTGGTCGAGGCGATCCAGGTCGGGTGCGTCCCCGTCATCATCTCAGACCACTACTCACTGCCATTCAACGAGGTCTTAGACTGGAGCAAGTTCTCGGTACAGATACCAGTGCAGAATATCACCGATATCAAGACCATCCTAAAGAGCGTACCGGACCGCGAGTACGGGAAGATGCTGAGGAGAGTGAGCACAGTCAGGAGACATTTTATTCTAAACCGACCGGCGAAGCCGTTCGATGTGCTACACATGGTGCTGCACTCTATTTGGCTAAGAAGGCTTAACATCAGGCTACCAGTACCATCTTAAGTTGGTTCGAGTTCCAAGTCCACACGACACCTGACTCCTCCTGGCATGTAACTAATGCCGCAAGCTTGAGATTGCACAATGCAACATATATAGTCGATTAATTTACTACAGAGCACTGCCCCTCGCCGGGCCATGCATACGGTCTTGACTCTTGGGCCTCTTGGCCAAGGTTTTATTCACTTCAATATCGAACTATTTTTTGATAGGCCTTCGATTTTGAGTCTTCGATGTTGGCTCGACAACAACATAATGACAGCTGAACATGCGATAACCCCCGTCTTAGACTCGTGCCCCGTATTGTACACAGACGGATGCGACGCGCCCCGTATTCGGATCGGCATCGCCTGCTGTTTTTGTTATCGTAAGTCAGTTACAGGGCTGCAACTTTTTGGCCCATTTGAGACAGGCCCGATGAAAATCTCGAACGATTGGGATGCTGCCTCGCCACGATAGTAAAGAAACTGTGTTTGTTAATTGTTCGTGTCTCTCTGTGTTTTTTTTTTTTTTTTGGATGGAAACGTGTCGAATTATAGCAGTATGAAAAGAATGAAAAAGGCCATGATTATATGGACTATGGAGTCACCTTTTCGAACAGAATAATGACAGCAAACTGGGTCTCGGTCTTGTCTGGGAGAGGAAAGAAAAAGCGGACAGATAGAGAGAGAGAGAGAGAGAGAGATAAATATAAAGAAAGAAGCTTTTTCTTTTCTGCTTTTCGTTTCAAAGCTCTATGGAATGAGCTTTAATGGAGAATTTTTGTTAGTGCATAAGGAAAAAGAGCGAGCGAGAGAGAGAGAGAGAGTGAGAATGTCTGTGAGTGCTGCTGCTCTTATTCCCTGAACCTACTTCCTTCACGTTGCAGCTCTTACCATTCTCTGTGCGAGTCTCTCTCTCTCTCTCTCTCTCTCTCTCTCTCTTCTTCCCCCTTCCCACTTCTCTCTCCATGCTCTGTCTCTTCCCTGCTTGAATCTGCTTCACAGGTCTCGAATGCTTGCTCCTGAGCTGGGTTTGGCATCCTCACCCATGTAGTGCTTCACCTCAAGGTTGCTGCTTTCGTGGTCCCCTCCTCTCTACGCTTCTCTCTCTGTGTAAAGCTCGTACTTTTGCTAATGGAGGACAAATGGGTCTCTGATTCTGACCCCTTTAGACATCCGGAGCCACTTATGCTGTTATTGTTGTTTATGTTGCTGCTGAGCTTAAACCCTTGTGGGTCGGTGGTTCTTGACCCCGTTGATAAGGCCTCGCTCTTGGCGTTCAGGTCGTCGGTGCAAGACCCGAGCCAGAGTCTGCTGACCTGGTCAGGGTCTGATTGCACCAACTGGACTGGAGTTGCCTGTTCGAGTCCCGGTGGAAGGGTACTCTCCCTTAACCTCACTGGGATGAACCTGTCTGGGAAAATCCACCCCACCCTGTGCACTGTCTCCCTTGTGAAGTCCCTGGATTTGTCTTTCAACAACCTTGCTGGTCCAATCCCTCCATGTTTTGGCTCACTCCGTAGTCTGGAGGTCCTTGATCTTAGTCGTAACCAGTTATCCGGTGCTTTGCCCGACACAATTAGCAGCCTAGGAAACCTGAAGCAGCTTAGTTTGAATGGGAATGGAGATTTGGGCGGTCTCTTGCCGCCATGGATTGGTAATTTTTCGGCCCAGTTGGAGAGGCTCGACCTCAGCTTCAATTCTTTCCAGGGCGAGATTCCTGACAGCTTACTGTACTCGAAATCTCTGAGGTACTTAAACGTGGAGAAGAACAATTTAGGGGGTGACCTGCGTGATTTTCAGCAGCAGTTGGAGATCCTCAATCTCGGGTCTAACTTGTTTTCTGGCACTTTGCCATGTTTCTCGGCAGCCTCGAAATCGCTGAAGGTTCTGAATTTAGGAGATAATTCTATTGTTGGAGGAATTCCTACATGTATTGCTTCACTCGAAGTCTTGACACATCTGAACCTGTCCTTCAATCACCTGAGCTATAAGGTTTCTCCCGGGCTTGTGTTTTCGGAGAAGCTTCTTGTGTTGGACTTGAGTAATAATGATTTGGTGGGAAGTCTCCCAAGTAAAATCGCCAAGGCTACTGAGAAAGGCTTGATTCTTCTCGACTTATCTCACAACCAGTTCTCTGGTGAAATATCTTCGAAGATTACGGAGCTGAAAAGCTTGCAGGCTTTGTTTCTTTCACACAATCTTCTTACCGGGGAGATACCATCAAGGATTGGAAACCTGACCTACCTTCAAGTCATCGATCTCTCTCACAATGCATTGTCTGGTTCAGTTCCTCTGAATATTGTTGGCTGTTTCCAGTTGCTTGCATTGGTCCTGAATAACAACAATCTTTCAGGTGAAATCCAACCCGAGCTTGATGCTCTCAATAGTCTGAAGATCCTGGATCTTAGCAACAACAGGATCGCTGGTGAAATACCGCAGACTTTGGCAGGGTGGAAATCACTTGAAGTTGTGGATTTGAGCTCTAACAATCTCTCTGGAACTTTGAATGATGCAATAACAAAATGGTCGAACCTGAGGTATCTCTCCTTGGCTCGGAATAAGTTCAGTGGGAATCTCCCAAGTTGGCTGTTCACGTTTCAAGCAATTGAGATGATGGATTTCTCAGGAAATAATTTCTCCGGCTTCATACCGGAGGGGAACTTCAATATTAGCGTATATTTCAACTTCAGAGATATCATTAGACGACAAGCTAATGGCCCCCCTGCTGATGCTAGAAATGCTGGAATCAAAGTTCACATGCTTGTTGCTGATATAAATGAAGTAAATCTCAGTTACGATCTATATTCAGCAGTCGGGATCGATTTGTCTAATAATATGCTCCATGGAGCAATCCCAGCTGGTTTGTTTGGACTACAAGGCCTGGAATACTTGAATTTGTCATACAATTTCTTGAATGGCAATGTTCCCGGTTTAGAGAAGCTGAGCAGTTTGAGGGCATTGGATTTGTCGCATAATTCCTTGTCAGGTCCAATTCCAGGAAATCTTTCCAGCCTCCGGAATCTGACGCTATTGAACTTGTCATACAACTGTTTCTCTGGGTTCGTTTCGAAGAAGCAGGGGTATTGGAGGTTCCCGGGGGCATTTGCTGGAAACCCGAATCTGTGCGTGGAGTCTTCAAGTGGTGGGTGCAGCAAGGAAGACCGTCCGGCAGAGCCCGACAAGAATCTCCGGGAAGAAATGGTTGAAGGTCCAATCTCACTTTGGGTGTTTTGTTTAAGTGCTTTTGTAAGTTTTTACTTCGGCAGTCTTTCCCTTTTCTGCTCAGCTCGAGCAAGAAGATACATACTCGAGACCAAATTCTGATTCCGTGCTCAATAGCACAAAACCATGTAATGTATATTCCCCTTCCTTTAAGTTAGCAGTTGAGGTTTCTTGCCGTAATTTTCGATCCTTTTGCTTTCAGTTCATTCTTGGTTCCTCGCATGGCAGCATTGAATGCAAGCGTTCTTAATTTATTCTCAGCCTGCTGGAATTAGATATGCCACAGTGCTTTCACAAGATGAATTTTGCCTATTTAAACGCGTGCTGAGAAGAAACCGCATGACATTTCGTGCAGCGATGAGATAAAAAGTCTAGCTGGAGCAAATATAAAAATCAGCACTTGTCAATATATCAGCCATGTGTCAATTTGGCCACGTATGGACGAATCCTTTCTGATCTCTCTAAAAGCTAAAACATCAATGTAGTTTCAGATAACACCAACCCATCAGTCATAAGGACTATGTCGTGATCTCTAACTTGAAAAAAAGAGTTTCTGACTATCAGTTTCCGACTGTGGGCAATGGTGAAGGAGGACAAGGTACAGCTTCCGACCATAGGCAATGGTAAAGGAGACCAGAGTACATCATCTGATCATGAATAAGCCTCTCTGAGCCAAATCGCTTCTCGTGAAGTCGGGCTATATTCATGTAGATGTCTCAGTGAATGTATACGAATCTAGTAACTATACACGACATACAAAAATCATAGCCCTGGCTCTTTCTTCAGTATAATGCCGCAGTCTATTTCATATTAGTATTTTATCGGACCGTCCAAGCTCCCAGAAGCAAACTGCAAAGAATACACACACAGAAAGCCCAGAGTGTGTGAGAGTATCTAAAGAATCAGCTGTACCCAAAATATAATAATTCTACTAATCAGCTTTGCAGAAAGATCATCTGATTGATTCAAAATATCATTTCAAGATTATAGATTACCTGTAGGGATTTCATTTCATATCTGCTGATATGAATTCAAGTGGAACCATACATAAATCTCGATACTGATTAATTTCATCTAAATTTGCAAAAATACGGCTGACCAGATATTTCAAACTCATTCATGAAAAGAAATGAAGGATTACCTGCTTCACGATGGGATTTGTGGATGTCGTAAATTCATGGGTCATTCCTTGCCATACAACCTTCCCCTCATGAAGAAACAACAACCTACACATGTATGTCATAATGCAACTGCCTCAATATACCAATGAGAGGAACATTAAACAGCAATTAAAGAATATCTCTGCAGTAACAAAACCTGTCGACAGCTCTTTGAATGGTACTGTGTTGGTGAGTCACAACCACATATGATGTAATCTTCCCAGGCTTCCCAGCAGCATCCTCGTCCCCTCTCATATGGACAGACCGAATTAGGTCTTCAACCACTGTAGATGCAATCGGGTCAAGCCCAGCTGTGGGTTCATCATACAGCAGTACCTTCAAAATTTTAACTGTTAGAGTAAGTGAAACTGAGCATTTCTTTTACCTACTTCTGCTGGACATACAGCAAGTAAGAGATGAGCACAAAACATCAGAAAGCCTGATGGAGGTTACTGGCCCGAGTTTTACAGCCTCTCCACCACTCTAATAAGCATTGTGTTTCTTAAGTTTTTGCTTTAAAAAGGAATTCAAGATTCATGTAATACTACACATGCATTTGCCTCAGAAAACTGTATTGAGAAGAGTTGTGAATAACATGAAAACTATGTGCAAAGCCTGCTGCATCCATGATCAGAAAGCTTGTTCGGGAGTCAAAAAGCAACTGCACATTATACCTCCGGCTCTATTGAATCCTTTGTTGTGTCAAAAATTATAGAACGAGCTAAGGCCACTCGTTTCTTCATGCCCCCCGACAATTCCGAGGGCAGGCGATCCTCAACTCCCTGAAAAGAATTGCTAGCTTAGTCATCCGCCCAATGATAGAAAGGACTAGAAAGGCAACAGTTTTGTCCACTGATGACATTATAACCTTCACTTCTAAGTCTGAGAATTTCAGAAACAGATCGTGGACGACAGTGATCTATACACAGTTCTACTACTACAGTGAGGGTAGCTGAGAAAAATATAATGTAATCCTCACAAGTGTAATATGATCAAGCAATAATCCTTGCACCTATTACATGATGGTGACAATCCTTTCATGTCAGTAGCCATGTGGACTAGGCTGAAGTATGAAACAGTTGAATAGAGGATTGGCAGTTTTATTTTTGTGCACCTTCAATCCGACTGCAGCCAAGATTTCTGTGACTAGCTCTGAGATTTGTTCCTCGGGCATACTGGAATGTTCGTACCTATGCAAAAAGATAGAATACAGTAGTATAAGCTGCCACTTATATCAGAATAAGGATCAAACTATAGCGAGAAATTTGAGGTGGGAACTTACAAAAGAAAGCCAACATTTTCTCGGACCGTCAGGGAATCAAAGAGAGCCGCACTTTGAAACACCTAGGAGATTAAAACAAAAAATAAAAAGAATAAATAATAATAATAATTTGACAAAAATCATAACTAAGATTACGAGCATCCAAGAGAATAAAAGCACAGTTTCAAAGTATTGAGACACCTACCAAACCAATTCGAAGACCAGAAATTTCCTCATCGCTTATCAAGCCGTCCCTCTTCCGACCACGAATAAAAACCTCACCCTGCTCACAGAAACCAACTGATTCAATAACTGAAGCTTTCCAAAGTCAAAGCAATAGCTGGTTTGAACCCACTCTGCTAACCTTGTCAGGAGCAAGAAGTCCAGCCATTATCTTTAGAATGGTCGATTTCCCTGTGCCTGAAGGGCCAATGATTCCCACAGCTTCCCCATGCCTAATCTACACAAAATTTCCAACGAGTATATGATAAGACATTTCTCCTACCTTACATCATCAATCACAGCAAGCTGATTCACAATTCTAGAAACAGCGACTTGACTGCTCGAGTCAAAATGCATCCTTAATATCCTGATCCACTGTCTGTTTAGAATATAACCTTACTACTTGAAACAAATAAATAAATTATAAACAATCACCTTGAAGCTCACACCTCTTAATATATGCTTCTCACCAAACGACTTGTACACGTCTCTGCACTCGATGAGCACATCAGAGTCATCCTCAGGCTCGCGAAACATGCCATAGTCCGCAGCTCTTGATTGGCCCTAAGAGGAGGATTCATAGACAGAAGTCGCCACATCAAGAACTATATTGTAGGAACACACTTCTGGAAATGCAGTACATGCAGCTTCTTATGCAATTATGACTAAAATAAAAGCTTGGGCAGCTTAGTTCGAGGCTCCTTAAATCGATTTTTCCTCGTGCTCAATGAACTAGGCATATAACAAAGACGGAAAACTTAGATTGAAAGATAACCTGAAGCTTTAATCACATTAAGCAGACTGAAAGCTCAGTTTAACTGATAAGACCAATGTAAAACATCTGCGGCCATGCTGCTTATAAATCTCAGCAATTACACTCGGGGCAAATTCCACTTCGCGAATCCAAAACGGATTGTTAGAGCAAGCAATTAGCTTTTCAGGGAAATGAATTCGAAGATAAGAACCCGATATTTACATTGAATTTGGTCGCAGAGAAACCATCACTCTGGACATTGGCAGGGGGAGCCGTGCAGGCGCAGACAGCCTTTCTCGTCTCCTTCCTCCGGTCGTAGGAACCCGAATTCGAGGATTTTGAGCTGAAAGTGGGGAACCCACCAGGCCGAGAGGAACCGCCGTACGTGGCCGGAGGGAGTAGGATAGAACGACCTGACCCCAGAATCATCCTCTCCGGGAAAATTCAGCTTCTGGGTCAGGGAGACTTGCAACGGCGGAGATGGGAAACCTCAAGCTGAGAGTCATAAACCGATCGAGCCTCACATTTGTGGTGCAGAAGGTCAGTGGGTGTTGAAGCTGCGGATCGGTAATCATGCAAGACTAGAGAAGATGATGGAAGCGAAGCAAGCTTTCGCCTTTACCAATACCAATTATCAATGACTGAGAAAATGAGTAAATTAAGACGGCTAGAGAGGACCGTGGGAAGCTTAATGGAGGTTTCCTCTCTCTCTCTCTCTCTCTCTCCCCCCCTTATTCTTGCATGTGAATTGCGTGATGCATCGAGGTTGATGATGTATGGAATTGGAACAGTGGCCTGCTGAGGTTCTTGCCGTCCTCTTTATCATGACGGAAATGGAGAAGGTAGAGAGATGGGTTCGCCTTTTTTTGGAGGTGGGTTCCATCACAGGCCCAATGCAAAAGCCCAAATAGACCCCATAACTGTTTTTTTGTTTTTTTTTTTCTTTTTTAATGATGAGGGGTCTAGACTTCGCCCGACTGACGGTCCACATGAATACCTTACAAACCTGCTGAACAAGTTAGTCTGTCACGGGTGTGCAAATTGCTTAATAGGAAGTACTCGCTTTCACACTCTTTAATTACCACTTCAACTCTATTGGATTACATTGAATCTGGATCTCTTGGTTTCAAATCGCCAAGTGTCACTGCACACAAGATTTGATTTCATATTATGCTTTATTTAAATAGGAGGGAAATGGTGGGAAAGAAATTCCTATATGAAATCCTCTCCCTTTCTCTCTAGTACCTCGATCCAAATAGAGAATTAGTGGTGTATGAAAAACTCAAAACAAAAATCTCGTATCCACCTAATTATAGAATTTTGATTTTTTCTTCTCCTCAAATGATTTTTGGATAGTATTCAAGACCAGAGAAAGCCGACCAAAATAACAAAAGTCTCCGATTGAAATAAACCAGTGATATTTGAATTTGCTCAAAATTAGAGTATATACCTTTTATATATATACACTCCCGCTTGATATTCTTAATATCACATTTTTGAGTCCTAATATTAATTAAATTGTTGGACTTTCATATTAGATTGTTTAGAAGTTGTTATTTGTTTTCGGATTTCGGTATTCTTTAGTACTTAATGAGAATGTCGACATTCAAAGCAACAAAAAAAAAATGTTGACATGAATGCTATTTAGAGGTGTAAACCGTAATGCTCAATTGATGTTTAAGAATGATTTGCAGGTTCTTTCCCTGCATTTGGCTTCAAAAAAGCCACCAAAAGGACAACTGGTGGTTCGGTTTTAAGTAATATTTTTATCTCATAAAATTTTGATGTTATAAGGGAATTTATATATATATATATATATATAGACTTTTCATTAACTATTGTTCATGAAATTACTAAAACTTGTCCCCAAATTATAAAATTCTCTTCCTATGTTCCTTCCCTCGATTCAAATCCTGATCTACGCCTGCTGGCAATTGATTTCCAACTCATATCATCAACTGGGAAGCTACAAAATTTTGAAAACAGTGGACTAATTAATAAGTCATATATGGCCCGTTTGTTTTCAGGGTTAAAATCATAAAAAATTTAATTTTAACTTTAACTCAACTCACTACACAACAAAAATACACATCTCCCAAGTCAAAAATTTTAACTTTAATTTTAACTCAACACACTACACAATATTTTGTTATTTTCCACAATCAAAATCAAAGTTACTTTAACTCTGAAACTAAACGCACCAATAATGTTCAAGCAATACATTCTTTATACTGTACAAGTGGTCGATCACTGCAAGTAAGAGAATTGTATAACTCCATAAGCCAATTATCAAATAAATTAAGATAATGACAACTTTTTTTGTCAATTCCACACTAGCCAGCAACACGACACTTCCTATGCATGTTGACTGGGTGCATTCATGATACCCAAGATCCGTAGAGCTAGCAACTAGGGCTGTCCATAATTCGGTCTACACCAAACTCAATCTGAGTCAAATTGAAATATATCGGTTTCTGATTCAATTTCTGCCCTGACATGTTCGGTTTCAAACCAAACCGAAACCGAATAGCTAATGTCGGTTCAGATTCGGTTTCCAAGGTCGTGAGATCAAACTGAACCGAAATCCGAAATTATTAAAAAATAAAAAAGGGGCAAATTTAAAATTAGGGTTTCAGAAATTAATGGCCACGCCTCTGCTCTCGCCTCTCCCCCTCGGGCCTCGGCTGAGGCTCAGCCTCTCCCTCTCACCTCTCCTCCTCGGCTCCTCTTTAGCTCGACATTCTCACCACCTATGCTCGCCGTGCTCGGCTGCAAGCCTCTCGCGTGCCTCTCCTTGGCTCCTCTCCGTCACTCTGTGGTGCAGCAGTTGCTCCGACTCCTTCACTTCAGCTCTGAGCCTCTGTTCGTCTCTCCGTGCTCTGTCTTCACTCTTTCGGCTCCCAGTGAAGCTAGTAGTTTTTTCACTCTTTTATGGGAGCCGAAAGAGTGAAGACAAGCAATATTTTTCACTCTTGGAGGCCCAAGGAAAAAAAGAAAAGAAAAGCAATATTTTTAGGGTATCGAATGGGCAAGAGATCATAAATCCAAGACAACTCCAATTTGTCAATATGAGGATCACTGTGTAACAGTTTAGAGATGGTATGCAAATGTGATAGTGAAATGAAGATAATTGCTTATTTTATAATCAAGTTCAACTATAAAAATTGTGTGTGTTATATTATGTGCGGTGAAATTATGCATGAGATCCACACAACATTCATATGCGTGAACTATTCATGTGACTCGAATGAGAGAGACTTGCGTGTAATTAATATTGGCCCCAAAAACAAAAAAAATGGAAAGGCATTACTCATTAAGGCCTGATGTTTTCACAATTGATACTGCCTATTCATCAACAGAGAAACAACTCAAGGAAAGTCCCGCGCATATTTAAACAGTATGTGTAATGGATAATAATATGAACAAGATCACCAATTAATAATTCTATTATATATATATACGCACATATATCACGTGAAGGCAAAAATACCTCAAAATTTCTCATTCAAATTAAAGTAGACCTTATTTTCAAACGTACAATTCAGCGTTGAATAGTTTGGAACTTAAAAATAAAATAAAAATATACTGCTCTCAGGGTTCTGAAGTACTTGTACAGTTAGGAGTTGCGTGAAGTAAAACTCGAATGCTTCCTTGGGCATTTTATCTTCCCTAATTACCACTCTATGGGTTCGAACCACGGCAGATCAAGATCTTCGAAGCCAAGTGGTCCAATGTCGGTCAGCTGCATGGAAAAAGGGAACTAATTAGCTTCCACACGTATTGATGATCTTGTCTAACAAGTGGCACTTAATCAGTTGAACAAATTAACCATCCTATCTTTTCTTACGAATAGTAAGCTAAGTTATCGTGTCGGAACGGAAGGAACTTATATCAATAACTCAACGAGAAATTCGGACAATAAAGAGATGAGATGACTAACTTGATTTAGACTCGTAGGTGCTACGAAGCTTTGCACGTTAAAGCTTGCCTCTTGTTGAGTTGCTGCAGTGGTCCCAGAGCCGACGTCCGTGTGCTGAGAGGGATATGAAGGAACGTTTAGCTCTGCTGTTGGAATCTGAAGTGCAGCATCTTGAACTCCGTAATTGTTGAAGCTTTGATGGATCGGGAGGGTGGAATTGATGATATTGGGCGGTTCCGGTTCCTGAGGGCAATTGCTGACACAGGGGGATTCACTTCCGTATGGGCAGGCTGCGATGAACTGACGTTGATCAGTCGTTGACTGGTTGACCAAATGAGGACCTGGAATCAATTCTTGATTTTGGTTTCCAAAGATGGAGGGAGGCCTCATGAACTGCAGGTTTGCCGGGGTGGCCGACCCGATAACATGGTGGAGGCTTGAGCTCCAGAGAGGTGATTGAATATGGTTGAGCGGTAATGTGAGCTGCTGGGCCATCGGGCCTATGGGAAGTGGACCCACTGGTTGGCCGATCGAGAAGTAGTTGTTTGGCATTGAGAAGTTCCGAGAATAGAGATGATGATTAGGAGCAGTTAGAGGTGCAGCATTCGACCCGATTGATGGAGATGAGTATTGGCCAGGGCTTGAGTAATTGGTCGTACTGAGGCCAGGGTGCCTGGTCCGTAGCTCCAAGGATTCCCCTTGCTTCTTCTTGTTTGTCCGGTGTTTCTACAAAGACAAAGTCCACCCGTATTAATGTAAGCTATGTGCATGGTATTGAATAAGATCATAACATGATTTACTTATAATTCAATGAACAGAGAGATTAATAAAGAATGCGTCCAATTTCTAAATTAGATAGTCAATTAGAGAATAAAGAGGAGCAAGAGCTAAAATCACCTGAAGGTGGCTGGAAACATTCTGTCTGGTAAGCCCGGTAACGCCCATCTTTCGCATCTCGTCCAAAATATCCTTCGGAACTACTTGTACCTCTCCTAATCCATCGACGGGTCTGAATCGTGCATCTGGATCTGACATACGATATTCACGTAATTAAGATAATGTAGCAGTTAATAATTTGGATATAAAATAAAGTTAATAACTCGAGATGAGGATGCATATCTAATTAAAATGATTCGTACTCTTCCTTCTGTCGATTCTCTCGATGGCCTCGACAAACTTCTGTTGGAGTTCTGATGTCCAATGCACTCGCGGCTTCTTCGATGGAGTGGCTTTGATGTCCTTATTGTCTTTCGCTTCATCGTCTTGATCAACACTATCCCAATTCCTTCTCTTCGCTGGGCTTCCTTCCCTCCGGTGAGTTACTGTGTCATCAGACGAGGACTGATGCACGGACTCAGATCTTTCAGCCTGCTGATTATTAACTTCGGTGATGACATTGTTAACGATGCCCTCCTTCTTGAGCCTAAAAAGAAGAACGTACTTCCAAATCATCTTCAGGTCCTCGTCTCGAATCGGTTTAACCAGGAAATCACAAGCCCCCTTCTCAAACCCTTGTTTCACAACAGCCATGTCCTGGTCTTCCGAGAACACTAACAAGCATGCAATACCCATAAGACGAATATTTTATTTAGGATACGTGTCCGTCAGGGTGTATGTATGTATATGCACATATACATGATATATATCTATTGGAAATTGATTTTGGAAAATTATGACAAGGGACTTACACACAACGGGAAGGTGATCACCGATGTCCCGGATTGAGTCCAGGAGTTGAAGGCCATCCATGTCGGGCATGTGAAATTCGGTCAAGATGATGTCGAATCCGTCCTTATTCTCTAGCAGCAAAGATAATGCCTCCTTCACTCCCGTGCACGTAGTTACTGAAATAAAAACAAAATTCCGACTTTTAGTAAGTGCGATCACTGAGAAGCATTATACAATATCGACAGTATCGAAACATAATAATTTACTACTGAAAAAAAAAACTACCGAAACATAATGATTTTATTTTTTTTTAATTATTGGTATATAAGTGCGTGTAATAAGCGGCAGAGGTCCTACTATCGAAGGAGATCACAAACCCTAGCGTCAATAGGGTGAATCGTCATCACGCATAAATACAAGGAAAATAATTTGGGCCGGCAGAAGCGACTAAATCATATGGCATCCCAGAAAGTCGGATGTAGCAGCGACGCAACATAGAATTACGTATAATGCATTTTAACATCTATATGTCGATATTGTGATGCACATACCTTTGTGCTTGCACTCATGTTGCAGCTTGTTCTGGAGAAGTTCGAGGTACTTGAGATTATTGTCCACCAATAGAACCCTTAAACCCAAAGCAAACTGGCCGGGGAGCCGATCCGCCATCTCCGTAGAGCTCTCTTTCGACATTGCTTTGTCTTTCACCAAGATTATCGACGGGCCAAGAAAGTGATGGATGATCGACTTTCTCCGACAGATGAAGAAGGTTTATATAAAAACCCAAGAAGTGGGGAAAGGTGGAGGAAGCACGGAACAGGAAATACCTAATTTCAGTGAAACAGAAGAATGGGAAGGTTTAGAGCGGAAGTGGGAGATTCCTATGAGGTTATAAAGAGATTTCTTGTTTGGGGCAATGAACGAGATTACATAAGATATTTCCTGTTCAGTCGAGGGTTTGTAACTCTTTGATACTTTGACCTAGCTTTGACCGTCGTCAGAACAGGAAATTTCTTGCTAATAGTGAAAAAATCACACCGTACCGTATGTAGGGGGGGGAGGAATTGCGACATAGAATCCCCGATGTGTACGCGGTGGTCTTGCTCAAAAATAAAGAAAAAATAATCTAAAAATATTATTTTTGTTAATCCTGTCTCTTTTTCCTCAAGCAATTAGAGGTGCAATAGCAAGCATAGCTGCGTTTCTCTTTTTCGATTACAATAGGAGGTTTATAGTCTAATACAAAAAATAGAAATAAAATCTAAAAAAAAGAACACGGATAGTCTCACTGATGAGAATTGAATCTAGAACCTCTAGGTTACCAGGTAAGGGTGTTAGTCACTGCATTATATCCCCTTTTCAGTTGCGTTTATCTTTGCTTCTCTAAAAAAGAGAAGCCGCTTCAGAGAGAGGAGGAAGAGAGCAGCACAGCACAAGAGAATTAGGAAAGAATGAACGAAAGAATCGGTGGGCCAAAATTAATTTCCTTTTTTTTGCATTAGAAAAAAAGAATAATTTCAGCCCCCTCCTCAAAAAATGAATAGTCGAACATGGGATTTCAAAACGCCATCCCGTCGCACCCCTCCAAACCCCACCATTCGGTGTCATTCTGGAACTTGAATTTGTGTGTCTCTCTCTACTAAAAACTTAGAAACACTGAAAGAGACGGATTCAGAATTTGAACATAAGGAAAGCAAGATTTTTGAGAAGACGAATAAGAAAATATTTTTTCGTTAATCAGATTAGAGAAATATAAGGAATTTTATCAAAATTTAAAGAATATGATGTAAGTTTACTTAGAACCTACGTCCAAATTTTAGGAGGTCGATTCCCCCCTCAATTTACTGGTGAAAGGAACATTAGTCTTTCTTTGGACGCGAAAGATTATTTTTTTGGCCCCTTTTCAAATAGTTGCTGCATTGTTTTAGACGTAGTATAAGCCTCTGACGTTGCAAATTCTTTTCGGCACATTTTTTTTTCAGTAGAATAAATTTGCAAATTGTTATTAATCAACACGTTGTAATCAGATTCACAATGTTTCATAACAATTACCTCCTCAAAATTTCTGGTCCATACCCACAACAATAAATCCACATAAGTGGGTATAGTACAGTAGCCCACGCTTTCGTCTAGTAACGAAACTTTAACTCAACACACTACGCAACAAAAATACACGTTTCCCAAGTCAAATTTATAATCACATCTCATTTGTCCTTTTTCACAATTAAAATTAAAATCAAAATCAAAGTAACTTTAACTATGAATCCAAACGGCTCCTTAATTTTAACTTTAATTTAACTTTAACTCAACACACTACACAACAAAAACACACATTTTCCAAGTCAAAAATTTTAACTTTAACTTTAACTCAACACACTACACAACAAAAACACACGTTTTCTAAGTCAAATTTATAATCACATCTCATTTATCATTTTCCACAATCAAAATCAAAATCAAAACTAAAATTATTTTAATTTTGAATCTAAATGCACTTAAATTCTTTGGATCCATTAAATTATTGTGTTTGGTTGCAAAATTTTGCTAGGAAAGTGAATGCCAAATATAATATACATTTCCAATCTAGTAGTAATGTACTTTCCCGCGAGGAGGAGGTGTCTAAATAGGGTAGGAATCCTCCTTTTTATATTTTTTTGACAAAATTGCCCCATTTACCCTAGTCTTCCATTCTCCTAACTTATGAGAGTAGACGACTCCCACTTTTTGCCCCGTGTTGATGTGTGATAATGCGTTTATCAAATAACAAAATTCGCTAATTTGAGAATACGTAACTTCTTCATGTTTGAAGATTTCTCATGCAATAGAACATTAAATATATTCTTTCATGTATGTTCTTACGTTCCTATTCTTTTTCTTTTCTCTCTCCTCATGCATGCCCTGAAAACCCCTATATATAAGCATGGCCAAGTGGCCCATCAAATTGTTTGCAAGTAAGTTGTCAATAGGACCCTCCATTGTCACTTGCGGAAGAAATGAAGGCAATCATCATCCATGACCTCTCACTTTAGTCAATAAATTTTATTTGCATGACAATCCATCGTCACCCTACTTCTTCTCTGTCCCTCCTGCCTCTTCTTCGTTGCCCCTGCTTCTTCTCCGTCACCAGCACCTCGCATCCTCTCCGTTGGCTGCTCCTTTTGCTCGTTTCAGGTATAGCTCCTTGTCTCCTCCTTGATTTCACCCATCTCGTCTTTGGTTTCGCCCATCTCCTCTTTGTTTTCTTGTCGTAATTTGACGAGGATAGTTTGTGGTTTCATCAAATCTCCTCTATTATTCGCCCATATGATATTCTCCTTTGATTATGTAAGCAAAGCTTGCTGATTTGGTCCTTTGAGTATCTTTGTATACATGTATGCTCGCCGATTGCTTCTTGTATTTTGTTTCATTGATCCGAGCGGATTTTGTGCTTTCCCATGAATGAAATTGGAGGTCCATTGTTTGGCGTGAACTTTGTCTTTGGAAGTGAATTATGCAATGTTATATTCTTCTGTGATTGATAAATTAAATTAAATTATAGATGGTTTTATACATAATAAGCTGTTATGTGTGGTTATATTGTGTGTGTGTGTGTGTGTTCTCAAATATATATCCTATTTGATGCATTTTTCGCTGAATATCCTATTTGATGCATTAAGTTTTCAAGCAACGTGACGAAAGCATTACATACTTTTGCAATTTTATTTTAATTCTTCATCATTCTAATAAATTATTCTATTGTATTATATATAATCTTTAATGAATAGAATACGAAAAAGAAACAATTCCGTCCAGTATTCCTATTTTGTCTTATTAGATCATTTAAATTAAATATATTATTTACTTTGTAAATAAATGAAATAATTAATTTTATTACTTTTTCTCTTTTTGCTCGATCTCTTTCATTACTTTTCTCATCAAAAAATAAAAATGAATAATAATACATGGTAGATTTGAGACGAGATCAAAAAAATCAATGATTTTTTAATGTAATCTACCATAATATTTAAATTTCTCTATCATATCCTATAAAAATTGACAAATATTTCTTTTCAATGTTGAATTTTCCAACAAAAAGATCATTAGTAAATTAGTGAGATAAAAAAATAGGGAATATAAAGGCCATGTGTGAAGTGAAAAATAGTATTGTATAGACCTTTATGCTTTCTATTTAATATTTTTAGTTAATATATTATATATTCTATTGAACTTTTAATGAATAAAAAAAGAAAAAAATTATCATATATTCATTTTGTTTTATTGCATAAATTAAAAATAAAATAAAATAACTATTTCATTCATAAACAAGCAAAAAGAATGGGCCTTTTTACTTTCGTAAAAAATCTTTTGTTCCATCTTGATTAATTCATTGAGATCATAATTACTACTTTTGATATGTATTATTCCCGATCTTGAAATAAATTTTCTTTTTTACTTTTATTTTTAATATTATTCTTATCATTACTTTGGTTGTCATTAGTATTTCGTAATATTTTGTTAATATTTTAAATATTAGATTGTCTCTGACAACTATCTTTAATAACCAATTAAAGCAACTCAATGGCCATCTCCACCTCTTACAAGTAAACTTTTAACATTAAATTTTGCACAATTAATTTTATCAAATGATGCAAGAAAATTAATGTACTAACATGTGAACATAGAAGTACCATAAATACAATGTCTATAGATGGTAACACCATCCGTGATGTCGCATTAAATTGGATCGTGCATGTTGGGATGCTTTCATCACGTCGAATCACGTGTCATTTATTTATTTGGCCTGTGAATTAGGGGAAAAAACAATGTAATGACGTGTAATTGCACCAGGTATATCCTAAGGACATCGACTTCTCCTGTGCATTTTTTTTTTACTTCCTGTAACTCATTTTTATTATTAAATTTATATGGACCTCGAGTTGCAATTGATAATTTCATCTTATGTTTTATACATATAATTAATAAAAAAATAAACATTTGATTGGGTCTCCTCCAATGACCCACGTTTTTTAAGTCAACGACTTTGTCCATGCCAACTCACAAGTAAGATGATTGAACGTTGAAGTATGCCATCACCAGTGTGATCGATCGGCTCTGTTTGTTTCTTGGCATCCGAAGATGGAAATGGTGCTGAAGAAATGTTCTGCCGTCTTCGGCTGTGGAAGAAACCAGAACGAGGCCGAAGATGCTTGCGAGGCCAAAGACGAGTACATGATCCGCAACGGAGCTCTGCTGCTGCAGATGCAGATCTCCTCTGGTCACGGAAAAGGATCCGCCAGCGAACCCATCAGATCTTTCTCCGCCCGGGAGATCAAGGAAGCCACCAACAACTACGACGATCGCCTTATCCTAGGCCCGAAGTTTTATAGCACTGGATACAGGGGAACTCTGGAAGATGGCCGTGTGGTTGCCGTCAAGTCCCCTCGAGGCCAGCATCCTAATGGACAGGTCATCGATTTCTTCCTGAACCAGGTGGTGATCAACCAGATTATCAACCACAAGAACGTGGTCAAACTTCACGGTTGCTGCCTTGAGACCCGGGTACCGACCCTGGTCTATGAGTTTCTTCCCAACGCCAACTTATTCCATCAAATTCATGGTAGAGGTGGGAGTAACAGCATTGCCGCTTTTAACCTTCCGTGGTCCAAACTGGTGAAGATTGCTGCCGAGACATCGCACGCACTGTCCTATATGCACATGGCCCTCGCAAAGCCTATCATCCACATGGATGTTAAGCCCACCAGCATTTACTTGGACGAGTCCTTCACCGCAAAGCTGGCTAATTTCGGTTTCTCCGTCTCGATTTCAACTGGTGAGGATTTCATAAGCCAGATTGCTGTGGGGACGTCTGCATACATGGATCCGGAGTACTGCATAACCCACCGGGTCACGGAAAAGTGCGATGTTTACAGCTTCGGGGTCACCTTAATGGAATTGCTGACAGCGAAAAACCCAATGGTAATGATGAACCAGCAGCGCAACTTGGTCGATTACTTCGTATGGTATATGCAGCAAAATCAGGTTTTAGGAATTGTTCATCCCAGGGTACTGAGAGAAGCCGCTACAGAAGAAACTCAGGCATTCGCGGGGTTGGCAGTGAGATGCGCAGCGAGCAGAGGAGAAGAGAGACCGACGATGAGAGAAGTTGCAATCGAGCTAAGGCGGATACATCATGCTGCTAAGCAAAGGCAAATATGACTCTGCAGGTTCAGCCTTTTTGTTATTTACTTTCCTCTAGGCTCTGCAGACTACTGCAGGGAATTCGCGATATATGATCAGATCTGAAATCTCCGATATATCAAAAAGAAAAAAACTCATTACTAGTTTCCCGGTGATTTTCTTTTTATGCAAAACAAGGTAATGTGGATTACTGGCAAGATTCTCAGTCCATACCAAACATAGTTATGCAACATTCCCAAAAAATTAAAAGGTGAGAATTTGCTTGAAAATTTATGCTGCGTTTGATTTCAAAATAGGATTTTAAAATTAGATTTTGATTTTGAAAAAGAGTGATATAAATAGTTTTGTATGTGGCTCATCCTTTGACTTTGTATAAGTTATTTTGTTTTGTTATGGAAAAATCAGTGATATAAATAGGGTCCACCCTTTGAATTTGTATGAGTTATTTTGTAAAGAGTGGTATAAATAGAGCCCACCCTTTGACTTTATATGAGTTATTTTGTTTTGTTGTGAGTAGAATTAAGTTGAAGTATGATTTTTGAAACCAAACAAGCTATTAGGGGCCGTTTGGATTCAGAGATAAAGTTACTTTGATTTTGATTTTAATTTTGATTGTGGAAAAGGACAAATGAGATGTGATTATAAATTTGACTTGGGAAACGTGTGTTTTTATTGTGTAGTGTGTCGAGTTAAAGTTAAAGTTAAAGTTAAAATCAAATTTCTTACAAAATAAACGGGGCTGATTCTCAATTATCTTAATTGGCAATGTACCAAATGCCACCTAAAATCCATATGAATTCTCCTAATCTTTCATCTCCTTGCATATTATTCACCAGAAAGTAGATTATTAAAAAAAAAATGTTTCATTCATAAACAAGCATTCCATCTTGATTAACTCATTGAGATCATAATCACTACTTTTGATGTATATTATTTCCGATCTTGAAAGAAAATTTCTTTTTTACTTTTAATTTTAATATTATTATTACCATTATTTTGGTTGTTGTTAGTATTTCATAATATTTTTTTAATATTTTAAACATTAGATTGTCTCTTACAATTAAAGCAACTCAATGGCCATCTCCACCTCTTAGGAGTAAACACTAAAAATAAAATTTTGCACAATTAATTGTATCAAATGATGTAAGTAAATTAATGTACGAATATAGGAGTACCATAAATACCATCCATGTCTGTAGATGGTAACACCATCCGTGCATGCACGGGCACAATACTAGTATTTATTATATTTCAATTGTGCTTATACATACATGTTTGGATCTATTTTCACTTAAAAAGTTTAATAAATGATGGTATTCAAATCACATGTAAACTCATGATTCTCTTCTTGATTTTCCAGTGTGGAATAATAATTTTCAGCAATATTTACATACGTGTATATTTACTTTCCTTCTTTTCATGTGTACGCTCATTTTCATGTTTTCTACCGTTAAGTTGATTAGGATGTGTTCATCTGTATGAGATATGACTATTTGTTTTCCAATTTCTCTGTTTTTCCAGCTTCTGGAAAACATATATCGCGTGGTAGGATTCCATCTTGAAAAATTAGTTTTCGCATCCTTTTCCACGTTCCTTTAGACGTGAAAACAGAAGAAAAATGGGAACATACATCCTCCAGCATAATGGAAATGCTCGTGTTTTTTCCTTTCTTTTTACCATGCAATCATCCTCGAAAACTCACAAACCCGTAAAATTTGCTCGTCTTGATGTCGCATTAAATGGGATCGTGCGTGTCGGGATGTTTTCATCACGTCAAACTGTTGAGAAAATTATGTCTTCCCACATCGAATCATGTGTCATTTCTGTTTCTCGATTTATTTGGCCTATGAATGAGGAGAACAAACAATGTAATGACGTGTAATTGCACCATGTATATCCTAAGGACATCGACTTCTCCTGTGCCTTTTTTTTTTTTTTTACTTCCAGTAACTCATTTTTATTATTAAATTTATATGGATCTCGAGTCGCGATTGATAATTTCATCTTATGTTTTATACATATAATTATTAAAAAAATAAATATTTGACTGGGTCTCCTCTAAATGACCCACGTTTTTGAGGTCAACGACGACTTTGTCCGTACCAAATCCCTAGTAAGATGATTGAACAGTGAGGTATGCCATCGCCAATGTGATCGATCGGCTCTGTTTGTTTCTTGGCAGCCGAAGATGGAAATGGTGCTGAAGAAATGTTCTGCTGTCTTCGGCCGTGGAAGAAAGCGGAATGAGGCCGAAGATGCTTGCGATGCCAAAGACGAGTACATGATCCGCAACGGAGCTCTGCTGCTGCAGATGCAGATCTCCTCTGGTCACGGAAAAGGATCCACCAGCGAACCCATCAGATCTTTCTCCGCCCGGGAGATCAAGGAAGCCACCAACAACTACGACCATCGCCTTATCTTGGGTCGGAATATTTGCACTGGATACAGGGGAACTCTGGAAGATGGCCGTGTGGTTGCCGTAAAGTCCCCTCGAGGCCTGCATCCTAATGGACAGGACATCGATTACTTCCTGAACCAGGTGGTGATCAAGCAGATTATCAACCACAAGAACGTGGCCAAACTTCACGGTTGCTGCCTCGAGACCCGGGTACCGACCCTGGTCTACGAGTTTCTCCCCAACTTCACCTTATTCGATCAAATTCATGGTAGAGATGGGAGTAACAGCATTGCCGCTTTTAACATTCCGTGGTCCAAACTGGTGAAGATTGCTGCTGAGACATCGCACGCGCTGTCCTACATGCACATGGCCCTCGCAAAGCCTATCATCCACATGGATGTTAAGCCCTCCAACATTTACTTGGACGAGTCCTTCACTGCGAAGCTGACTAATTTCGGTTTCTCCGTCTCGATTTCTCCTGGTGAGGATTTCATAAGCCAGATTGCTGTGGGGACGTTTGCTTACATGGATCCGGATTACTGCATAACCCTCCGGGTCACAGAAAAGTGCGATGTTTACAGCTTCGGGGTCACCTTAATGGAATTGCTGACAGGGAAAAACCCAATGGTATTTGTGGAACAGTGCAGCCACTTGGTCGATTACTTCGTATGGCATATGCAGCAAAATCAGGTTTTAGGAATTGTTCATCCCAGGGTACTGAGAGAAGCTGCCACAGAAGAAACTCTGGCATTCGCGAGGCTGGCAGTGAGATGTGCAGCGAGGAGAGGAGAAGAGAGACCGACGATGAGAGAAGTTGCAATCGAGCTAAGGCAGATACATCATGCGGCTAAGCGAAGGCAAGTATGACTCTGCAGGTTTAGCCATTTACTCTATACTTCTTGTATATCTTTCCTCTAGGCTCTGCAGACTACTGCAGGGAATTCGTGATATATGATTGGATCCCAAGACTCCGATATACCGAAAAGAAAAAAACTCATTACTTATGCCAATTTCCGGTTTAGTCCCACACTAAATCTATGACTGAACATCAAGAAGCCGAATGGGACGTGCAAAAGACATGTACACATGAAGAGGCATAGACGGTTATTAATTTGCAGTTTGTGAACCTAAGAAGGAATGGCTCATTGTAGTCCAAGGAGGCAAGGACCAAACAAGTAAAATGAACCCCTTCCTCTTCCTCTTCCTTCAGGTGTTCGATCGCACTAGGAAGAATCGAACTAAGGCCATGGCTGGGACTATGCAATTATGCAATTGTGAGAGAGCAACTCATCATAAAGCAAGTCATCTCATCACTATTTTCGCGTGTCAAATGTTGGCCTCAGTGCGTAGTCGCGAGTCGGGACAAACCAATAAGGCTCATGTGGGAAAGTTCCCAACCTTACAATCCTTTTGGAATCTACTGGTGCGATATATGATTCAAGTTCAGTTCTTTTTCTTTCTTTTGTTCGAAGATTCAAGTTCAGTTGATTTTAATTCATCATACGATTCTTTAAAAAAAGAAAAGAAAAAAAATCAATTCTCGTGACTTTTTATTGATTCAGGCCCCCTTTTGTTCAGCCCGAGGCCCAAATATCTTAATTAGATCGTTATTAGGCCCGATGAACTGGGCCCCCTGGCCCAAGCATTTCCGGCCACGATTATATCTCCCATAGTCCGCCCGCTGTGATTTCCAAATGATAACTTTTTAGGTCATTAGTAGGTATTCACGTGATAAATTTTTTATAACGACAATGCAGAAATATGGAATTTATCTAAATAAACAGGAACGTATGCTTCAGGGATGGAGGTAACAACTAAACTATAAATTTTGTTATAATGGATATTATCGTGAAAATAATCGTATGATAGGGTGTTGTCCATAGATGTTGCAAGGATAAGAAATCGTGAAGCAACATTTATTCAAATTAACTAAATGAATGCGCCAGCTATATTTATCATATACCATGCCCTCCGATGCAAAAAAATAATTTAACCATAGAATTAGAGATATATGAGTAAATGTCATGCCTCACGCCATATTTTTAGAAAATTTTAAAAGATCACGCAATAGAATGCTATAGAACCAACAATACTCATGCAGTTAGCTATAATTATGACACATTATCCAAGTGATTAACAAGTTAATTAAAAACTATTTGTTCGTTTAGTGTTTTCTTATGCCACGTATCAAGATATGATCAACAAAACATTTCTATAAATTCTGCCCCATGCAATAAATTTTCTTTAGTGAAATTAAATGAACTAATTTGATGGATAAACTAGATGTTCTAATGCATCTTTCGAAGGCAATCAAAATGTAAGAATATTCATTTAGCATCGTAATTACTAAGGTGAATTGGGAAAAAAATTTATATTTCTATATAGTTTCAAACAAATAGCTGGTTGTATGTAGTGTACTTTATTAAGAGAAAATATCAAAAGAAATTTAAAGATCTCCTTTTATATGTTATATGTATATGTATATATAGGGGCTTTCATTATTTAAGAAATATAAATAAAGGTCAGAAAATTAAGAGCAGAGGCATAAAAAGCAGCCTTAACAAATAAAAAGTTTTTGAAGAACAAAATTTTTTTTCTTCATGAAGAGAAATGAAAGCGAAATTAGGCTGCCGAGAATGTTCAAGCACGTTTAAACCTTGAAAAACAAAAAGGTAGGAATGATCTATTTCTTCATGAATTGGGGGGGGGAGCGGCGGCGGCAAAAGTTAAAAAAGAAAAGTAAAAAAGACAAAAATTCCCATTGTGCTTTGGGATTGAGACAAATCGCATCATGTTCTTTCGTTTGGAACAAATCGTACTATGTTCTTTACTCCGTCCGTCAGACATAGGAGGTTCCGGTGTTAAATTATTTTTTATTTTCAGTCCTCAATATGTAGCCTTTTAATCATTTTAATTTTAAATCTTTTTTTTATCAATTATATTCTCAACTTTTTATTTTATTTCATTTTAGTCCTAAAAGAAAATCGAAAGGGGAGGAGCGGTCGGGGCCTCCAATCGGTGACCCCGACCCCTCCACAGAGGTCGCCGGCACCCACAGAGGACGCCAGCAACCTTGGTGGAGGGATTGGGGTCACCGAGTGGTGGCCCCAACCCCTCCTCTCCTTTCGATTTTCGTTTAGGATTAAAATGAAATAAAATAGAAAGTTGAGGATAGAAATGATAAAATAAAAAGATTTAGAACTAAAATGATTAAAAGACTAAAGATTGAGAATTGAAAATAAAAAATAATTTGACACTATAACCCTTATGTCTGACGGAGCAAAAAACATTGTATGATTTGTTCCAAACGAAAGAATATGGTGCGATATGTTCTAACCCCAAAGCATCATGAGAGTTTTTGTCATTTTCCCAAAATAAAAAGTTTCAAGGACGGTTAACTATGAATAAGTCCAACCACATCTTTGTCTTTTTTTTTTTTCCGTTTCCCACTTGGTTTTCTTTTCAATATAACCTATTAAAAAAGAGTCCAGTGGATAAGGAAAAAAGAAATGCAAGAAATTAAGAAAGGAGGAACAAATATCAAAACATAGAACAATAATCTTTATTCATTTGAGCCAAAAAAAAATCCTTATCCAAAATGATCATGTTTAGTAAATTGAAAAGAGACAAAGATGTTTGGTTTCTATGCTGAGAAAAGGTATCTCTAAATAGAGAGAAATCAATCACTCAAGAGTTCTGTCTCATCCTAATTGGAGATATAAGGTAAGAAACTTGTCTAGTTATATTGAAAGGTGAATTTTATTTTATTTTTCTTTCCATGTACACCGTAGTACATAAAATTTAATAAATTTTAATTAATTCAATTCAAACCGTGTCGATTTATTAAAGAGTAAAATTATCTTAATGTGAATTTTTAATTATTGAAAAGATCCAATTTAAGCAAAAACTCGTGGAAGTGGCCGTTCTGACGAGATCAGTCGCCCATACGAAAAATTCATTAAAAGCCGAAAGAAGCCCGACAGTGGTTCTCTGATTCTCTCTCTCTCTCTCTCTCTGTCCATGTGGAAATGGCGGTTCTGACGAGATCAATTGCCCACACATTCCAATTCCCTCTCCCGGCAACCCCAGCAAGATTCACAAACATGGCCCCCCCTACTACTAACATCCGCAGCAGAGCATCCGCAGTCTCTTTCTCCGACAACACAGCAGCACCGGTGAGCAGTAGGAAGCTGCCCGTGTTGCTCTTCGACATCATGGACACAATCGTGCGGGACCCCTTCTACGAGGATATCCCTGCTTTCTTTGGGTACTTTACCATTGAAAAAGTGTTTGCTTCTTTGTTCGTTCATTCTTTCTGCTTGATTTTTCCAACTGAAAGTTAGTATCTTTATTCTTGTTAGATAATAAAAATTGGGAATTTTCTGACCCCAGAATGTCTCTCAAGGAGCTGATAGGATGCAAGCACCCGACTTCTTGGATCGAGTTCGAGAAGGGATTGATCGATGAGGTATACCCTTTTCTGTGATTGTTATGAGATGATTATCTTAAAGCTCAGAGCTTCTGAACAACATTTGTTGTTGTCTTGGTTATGTCAATGTGCGTAGCTCTGGTGAATTCGATATTAAGAAGTTTGATCGATTTTATTCCACAGGTGGAGCTAGCTCAGAACTTTTTTAAAGATGGGAGGCCTTTTGACTTGGAAGGTGGGCCTTTCACCTGCTTTCTTCAGTTGATGTTTTCTTCTTATGAACTCCAAATCACGTGTAGCCGGAGTTTGAGGGATTGAATGCAGCTTTTTCGTGAAAATTCTGATTGACATGCTTGAATATCTGAGTAACTGTTGAGGATTGTTGAAATCATTCTCTTTGTTTCCAATTTGACCGTTCTGAATGATAAGAAGGCTGAGAGTGATGAGAATATTTGTTTCTCATCTTCCTGTCTGGTCATAATAATGACATCTAACCAATTTTGCAGGCCTTAAAACATGCATGAGAAATGGTTACTCCTACATTGATGGAGTTGAAGAACTCCTCCATGATCTAAGGGAATCCCACTACAAGATGCATGCTTTTACAAACTATCCAGTCTGGTAAGGTGGACTTGAGTCTTTTGATGTCATTAGCTCATGAGATATACTCTAAATTGGAAAATTACCTGGCTTACTCAATTGAATGACTCATCACACGTTGAAAAGTTCGTTGTAGGTATCAAATAATTGAGGACAAGTTGCGAATCTCGAAATTCTTATCTTGGACATTTTGTTCCTGCAAACTTGGTAAATTCACGTCTTACATAGTCTCTCTCTAAAAATGCCGTCATTTTAGTTTATGGTTGATAAGGAGCCATTTCATTATTCTTTCAGGAAAAAGGAAGCCTGACCCTAATTTCTACACAGATGTTGTTAGACATCTTGAAGTTGACCCAAGTGACTGCATTTTCGTGGATGACAGGTTGTTGCCTATATTGACCTTCGTTTATTTCTGCATTTGCATGTCTCCATTTGTTGCGGAAAGGAAAAGACATACTTGAGATGAGAAAGACAGAACATTCAATGCAGAAAATCCGATTTTTATTTTGATTAGGAATCAAAAGTTGAGACTATGAGTGCTGGCACTTGAGACCGAGTCAAGAAGTGAAATGGAATTGGAATCATTAGTCTATTTAACTCCAACTTATAACATATCTGTAGAATAGGGTACAATTAGTTCAAAGAGCATTGAAGAATAATCATGCTTATTGATGTATTATATGTTGGTGAACAGGTTGAAAAATGTTGAGGCTGCTTTGGAAGTTGGTATTGTAGGTCTACAATTCAAGAGTGTGGATCAGTTGCGAAAAGATCTCTGTCTGTTGGGGATCGATATTCCAATGAAGGATAAGCTTGTTGTGGAAGAAAGGGCACCTTAACTCCTGGTCTCAGTGTCTTGACAAACAATAAGTACCAGAATTCAATTATGGTTCAATGTGAAAATTGTATATGTTCAATGTAGTTGGACTTGCTGCTCTGTTCACTGCAGGATTATACCCTACATTGGTTCTGTTTCATGAGCCATGTTTGTTTATTGAGCTCCTTCGGGGCCATATATTGGCTTTCATCTATTCCTCTTGCTGCTTTTGAAAGAGATTTTTCTATTTACTATATCGTAGGGTGACCTATTATGCAATAGTCAGATTCTTGATCACTTCTGGAAAGCATGTCTAATGACAACACAACGGGTAGTTCGGATCATAGCCTCTGATCAAAGGGCCGAGTTTGGGAAGAGTAGATAAGAATCAACCTCGCAAACAGGAAAAAACCGGAAATATTCATTGACCCTTAGTCTTCTCGGTGTCTTCTTGCTGCACATTTTCGAGCATCCAAACCTGCGAACAAATGAAACTTCTCATTCCTTGCACGCAGTCAAAGCAAAGTCAAGGGAATCCCATGAAAGGATCAAAGGGTTCCCCTCTGACAGAAGAGGAAACATTTTCTATCACGTTCAATAAGAGTCTCCCACTTCTAATAAAACTTTCCATTTCTTTGTTCCGGCTAAATTAGAAGCTTCTTGTTCCGTACTTCTTTTCCCCCCACTTCTTGGGTTCTTTAAAACACCTGGGAACTTCTAGATCATCAGATCTAGAGAAAGACATCTCAGCCATCAGTTCTTGGTCTGTTGAGAATTTCGGTGCAACAGAGTTATTAGATTGGTCAACCATGTCGAAGGAATTAAGAGACAATAGATCCACGTTCCATCGGGTTTAAGTGTTCTCTTGGTGTCTGATAATCCCATACGCCAGATGAACAAACTTCAAGATGAGTCAGATGACTGCAAGTATGAAGGTAGGGGTACCATAGTTTATATATATATTATATATAAGTTTCTTATAATCAGTGGTTGCTTTATTTACATATGAGTTTTCAAAAATTGCTTTAATTGAAGATTGGATATATTGGAATTCAGTGACTCCACGCATGGGACCATTGTATGCATTATTGTATTTGCTACTACAGGATAGATTCGACATTGTCTTGACTGACTTTCACATGGCCTACATGGACGGAATTCAACTCCTAGAGTCAATCCGATTGTTGAAGAGGACGGCTCACATTCCCCTTGTCCGTAAGTCCCTCATTAGAATTAATTTCTTAATTTCTCGTGGATAATATACATATACAAACGCACATATATCCTTATTGGTCGTATGATATACATGCTTGTCAGTGTTCTTAGGAGACCGGGAAATGGATGTTATTATTGTGTCACTAGCGATTGAGAAGGGCGCTTGCGGTTTCCTGGTGAATCTGATTCTAGATGATGAACTAAAGATGATTTGGAAGCATGTGTATCGCTCTAGGCTCAGGAAGAAGGGCGTCGTCAACAATGGAGTCGCCGAAGTTGATCAGCAAGAGAGATCCGAATCTCTGTACCAGTCCTCATCTGATGATGCAGCAACTCACAAGAGTAAAGGATAGTGCTGATCGAGATGATAAAAGGGAACGATAGTGAGGGCATTAAAACCAGTACATCGGCGTCAACTCTGAAGAGGCCTCGAATGTATTGGACGCGGGGTTGCCACCAAAAGTTTATTGAGGCCATGAACAGAATCAACAAGGGGAAGAGTATGAAACTTTTGAATTACATATCCTCATTTTAGAGTTATTTACTTTACTCTTTTTTTTTCCAAAATATTCAGTTTTGGAAATAACAATGGCCTAATCAGATTCCATGATAATCATATGAATCCAGAAGGATGATTTGGAAACAAAGGATCGCCAGAGGTCGAGATTTTGGATGAGATGCAAAAGATGGGTGTTACGGGTCTTACTTGAGAAATTGTCCACAGACACCTTCAGGTACTCTGTCTTAATCTTAGTCAGGCTATGAACTTATTCTATATAAGCACAGCTATGTAGTATTTAGTCGTCCAACAATCGGAAAGCTTGCAATACCATGCATAATTTCATCTTGTAGAAACACACAATGGATAGGAAGAAGCAACGACAATCCTCGGAGCGACAAAATGGGCACCCTGGCCCGATCAGTTGGTCAAGCCCAGGCCAATACGCATATCTAATGATCGAGTCAAATCCCCCAGCTGCAACTTCTCCTGATCATGAGCATGTCCTTTCTCAGAACTTTGCAAATGGTCATGCGCCCTACTACTACTTTCCAATCGACCAACAAGTGGGTTCACTTCCTGTAGTCCCCAATGACCCTGCAGCTTATATTGCAGCTTAACCGTAATGTTGTCGGGAACTTGAGTTTTCACCATGTTATTGAATCCGCTGTCCCTGCAAAATTGCAGCTTGTTTTTTTGTATTTTCAAGTTTGGATGCTCGAAAACGTGAATAAGAGGACACTGGGAGATTAAACAGTCAATAAGTGGGGGGTGGGCAGAATTTCTCGGATGAAAACACTTGTAGCTTGAAGGAATTCTTGTTTGTGAGCTTGCTTTCTCATATACTCTACACACATTTGCTTTTCGCTCGGCACTGTGATGCCGACTACACATTGTGCTGTGGTCAGACAATATAAAATCAAACTACTGCATTTTAGTTTAATCTATGAGTTTGGGGCCTCTTCTCACCGTGGAAGTAAGGGTTTCACTTATATTAAGACTCTAAAGAGCTCGATCCAATCAAGGCTCATGAAACTGAAAGCTCAATCGAAAATCGATGGAAGTTATGCTTCTGCAGTGAACAGAGCAGCAGTCCACTACAATGAACAGAGCTCAATTGTATTACAGTTTTTGTTTTTCTCTTTGAATCTCGCAGAGATCGCTCCAATCTTCTCGCGATAGATCAGCACAAATTCGTTCCACAACATCAAATAATCAAGCAAGAGCTCCAAAATTACACTTAAACTCCAGAATAAATCGTTCGTCAAGGTTCTGATACCTGGAATTAAGACGACCTTTCTCACAACAAGCTGATCCTTTTATGTTGAAATATCAATGAATCACCAGCTGATTCATATCCACCGTCTTGAATAGTTTCGTAATTTCACAAGCTAATGTCTCATATTTCAAGCAGTTCTACATTCCCAATTGGTTTCTCGCTTCAAATGCTGAGTCAAGCCAGATCATCACCAACATATTCAAAACCGAGTTGTTCCCAATCCAGCTGGAAGAAAAATTTGAATTAGTCTCCCTCAATAGAAATTTTGTCTAACTGGAGTAGATTAGACAATTGAAATAACCATCCTAGTATTCTTACTAATACTAAGTTATCATGCCGGAACATACATTAATGTTGATAACTCATTGAGAAATTTAGACAATAATGAGATGACTGACCTCTTTTATACTGACGGTGTGTCATTTGCAGGAGAGACTGAGGGAGGCCTCATTTGCAGGTTCACTGGGGCAGCTGATCCAATCACATGTGATGAGGACCTCAGTTCCTGATTAACTGATAGTGATCAGTCGCCGGAAAAACTGAGGGAGGCCTAAACTGCAGTTTTGCAGGGACAGCTGATTCAATGACATGGTGAGAACTTGAGTTCCCGACAACATTATGGTTCAGCTGCAATATGAGCTGTAGGGTCATTGGGGCTACAGGAAGTGGACCCACTTGTTGGTCCATAGGAAGTAGCAGTAGGGCGCGTGACCATTTGCAAAGTTCTGAGAATGGACATGCTCATGATTAGGAGAAGTTGCCGCTGGGGGATTCGACTCGATCATTAGATACGCATATTGGCCTGGGCTTGACCAACTGATCGGGCCAGGGTGCCCATTTTGTCGCTCCGAGGAGTGTCGTTGCTTCTTCCTATCTGTCCCGTGTTTCTACAAGATGAAATTATGCTTGGTATTGTAAGCTTTCCGATTGCTGGATGACTATATAATATATAGATGTGCTTATATAGAATAAGATCATAGCCTGATTAAGATTAAGACAGAGTACCTGAAGGTGTCTGTGGACAATTTCTCGAGTAAGACTCATAACACCCATCTTTTGCATCTCATCAAAATCTCGACCTCTGGCGATCCATTGTTTCCAAATCGTCCTTCTGGATCCATATGATTATCATGTAATATGATTAGGCCATTATTGTTTCCAAAACTGAATAATTTGGAAAAAAAAGAATAAAATAAATAACTCCAAAATGAGGATATGTAATTCAAAAGTTTCATACTCTTCCCCTTGTTGATTCTGTTCATGGCCTCAACAAACTTTTGGTGGCAACCCTGCGTCCAATAGATTCGAGGCCTCTTCAGTGTTGACGCGGATGTACTGGTTTTAATGCCCTCAGTATCGTTCCCTTTATCATCTTGATCGGCACTACCCAGATCTGATCTCCTTGAGCTTCCTTCACTCTTGTGAGTAGCTGCATCATCAGATGGGGAATTGATACACAGACTCGGATCTCTCCTGCTGATTAACTTCAGCGACTCCATTGTAGACGACGCCCTTCTTCCTCAGCCTAGAGCGGTACACATGCTTCCAAATCATCTTCAGTTCATCGCAGACACCTTTGGAAACCAAAATCAAGAATTGATTCCAGGTCTTCATTTGGTCAACCAGTCAACTTTCGCTTGGGGGACTGATCACGTCAGTTCATCGCAGCCTGCCTATACGGAAGTGAAGTCCCCTCTGTCAGCAATTGCCTTCGGAACCAGAACCGCCCAGTATTATCAATTCCACCCTCCCGATCCATCAAAGCTTCAACAATTATGGAGTTCAAGATGCTGCACTTCAGATTCCAAAAGCAGAGCTAGACGTTCCTTCATATCCCTCTCAGCACGCCGACGTCGGCTCTGGGACCACTGCAGCAACTCAACAAGAGGCAAACTTTAACGTGTAAAGCTTCGTAGCATCTACGAGTCAAAATCAGGTTAGTCATCTCATCTCTTTATTGTCCAAATTTCTCGTTGAGTTATTGATATAAGTGTTCCTTCTGTTCTGACACGATAACTGAGCTTACTGTTCGTAAGAAAAGATAGGATGGTTAAATTTGTTCAACTGATTAAGTGCCACTTGTTAGACAAGATCATCAATATGTGAGGAAGCTAATTAGTTCCTTTTTTCCATGCAGCTGACCGACATCAGACCACTCGGCTTCGAAGATCTTGATCTGCCGTGGTTCGAACCCATAGAGTTGTAATTAGGGAAGATAACAATGCCCAGAAGCATTCAAGTTTTGCTTCATGCAACTCCTGACTTTACAAGTACTTCAGAACCCTGAGAGCAGTATATTTTTATTTTATTTTATTTTATTTTTAAGTTCTAAACTATTCCACGCTGAATTGTACGTTTGAAAAGGAAGTCTACTTTATTTTGAATGAGAAATTTTGAGGTATTTTTGCCAGATACGTGTGCATGTATATATAATAGAATTATTAATTGGTGATCTTGTTCATATTATTATCCATTGCACATACTGTTTAAATATGCGCGGCACTTTCCTCGAGTTGTTTCTCTGTTGATGAATAGGCAGTATCAATTGTAAAAACATATCAGGCCTTATTGAGTAGTGCTTTTCCAATTTTCTTTTTTTTTTGGTTTTTGGGGCCAATTTTAATTACACGCAAGTCCCTCTCATTCGATTCACATGAATCGTTCACGCATATGAATGTTGTGTGGATCTCATGCATAATTTCACCGCACATAATATAACACACTCAATTTTTATAGTGAAACTTGATTATAAAATAGGCAATTATCTTCATTTCACCATCACATTTGCATACAATCTCTAGACTGTTAAACAGTGATCTGCATAATGTCAAATTGGAGTTGTCTTGGATTTACGATCTCTTGCCCATTTGATACCCTAAAAATATCGCTTGTCTCCTAAACCGATAACAAGGAAAAAAATACTAGGTTCTCTCTGTTTTTTTTTTTTTTGAGGGGTGGTGAAATACTAGTTTCTCTTTTTTAAGCGCCCTTAGTTCTGATTTTGACCACTATCAACTTCTATAATCTTGCTTTTTCAATGGAAAACTAAATCAAACAAGTTCTTTTATGACTGATTAATTATTAAATAATTTTTTTTTCAAGAATTCTCGTTAACAAGCTAAATGAAGATATGATGAATTTACAAAATAATTCTTAACGAAAATATAAGAAATTTGCTTGATTCTTCCATAGCTTGTCTTGAGATTTCCTTTGAATAAGAGAGAGCGGCATCAATATTTAATTTTGACACAACATGATTAGCAATTTTAACACCTTCATATTTCAGAATATTTCGAGGAGACTTGTTGATTTGTTATATTTTAACCCCTCATATTTTGTGATATTTCATATTTTGACTTGTTATATATTATTTTGTAATAATTTAGTCAATATTAACTTTTGCAGAATGAGTTGATTGGTTTTGGTTTTGGTTTTAGGTCTCACTTTAGTAGGTCTGTCCATTTGGTTCAAACAAAACGGAACCGATAAAACCAAAATAGTTTTGTGGCAAAAAATGAAAATCGAAAACCAAGCTGAAGTAGAACCGAACCGAACCGAACCGAACAGTAGTTTTGTGGACAGAAATGTTTTCTCTAGTAAGACCAATAACACCCATACACCGAATCTCATGCAAGATCTCCTTTGGACGAATATGCATCTCCGGCGATCCGTTTTTTTCCGGATCGTCTATCTGAATCTATATGATTATCATTTAAGATAATTAGGTCATTATTATTTTCGAAAATGAATAAAGTAAATAACTCGAATTGAGGATACAAAAAGATTCATGCTCTTTGTTCTGTTAATTCTGGTGGCCTCAACAAATATTTGTTGGAGATCCGAAGTCCATTTTCCTCACAGCTTCTTCACAACTGCTACTGCCATTGTGGTTTTAGTGCCCTCCCTTCATCCTCTTGATTGGCACTACCCCAATCCACTCTCAACCCGGAGCTTCCTTCACTCTGGTGAGTTGCTGCATCATCAGATGAGTACTAATACACAGACTCGAATATCTCCCGCTGATCAACTTCCGAGACTACATTGGTAAACACACCCTTCTTCTTGAGTCTAGAGTGATACATATGCTTCCAGGTCATCTTCAGTTCCTCATACGGAATCGGGTTCACCATGAAGTCGCAATCAATCCCTTGTTTCACAGCAGCAACATCCATTTCTTGATCTCCGGAGAACACTGATAGGCATGTATACCAATCATATGACCAATATTTAGGATATATGTGTGTTTGCATATGTATATGTCGACAAGAAATTAGCAAATTAATTCTGATGAGGGACTTACAGACGATGGGAATTTGATCCATCTTCTCTATCGATCGGATTGACTCCAGTAGTTGAATGAGGTCCATGTCGGCCATGCGAACGTCATTCAAGACAATGTCAAAACTAATGTCAAAGCTATCCTTCTTCTATGGTAGCAAAGACGACAATGCATACAGAGATCCCATGCATGGAGTAACTCAAATCCAAAATAACCAATTTGTAGTAAAAGCAATTTTTGAAAACTCGAATGTAAGTGAGGAAACCACTGATTAGGCAACTATATGTATAAAGTATGGTACACGTACCTTCGTAGTTGCAGTCATCTTGAGTCTCTGCATCAGGTGTTGAGGCATGTGGGATTATCACACACCAAGAGAACCCTTAAACCCGATGGAAACATACCGGGAAGTCGACAATCTCGATGAAAGATAATTAAAGCATGGGAGTTATCAGATGGATTAAACATGTCGAAGGAATATTTAAGCTCTACAGAGACAATGGATCGACTTCCCGGTATGTTTCCATCGGGTTTAAGGGTTCTCTTGGTGTGTGATAATCCCACATGCCTCAACACCTGATGCAGAGACTTCAAGATGACTGCAACTACGAAGGTACGTGTACCATACTTTATACATATAGTTGCCTAATCAGTGGTTTCCTCACGTACATTCGAGTTTTCAGAAATTGCTTTTACTGCAAATTGGTTATTTTGGATTTGAGTGACTCCATGCGTGGGATCTCTATATGCATTGTCGTCTTTGCTACCATAGAATAAGGATAGCTTTGACATTGTCTTGAATGACGTTTGCATGGCCGACATGGACCTCATTCAACTACTGGAGTCAATCCGATCGATACAGATTAAATGGTTCACATTCCCATCGTCTGTAAGTCCCTCATCAGAATTAATTTGCTAATTTCTTGTTGACATATACATATGCAAACACACATATATCCTAAATATTGATCATATGATTGGTATACATGCCTATCAGTGTTTTGCGGAGATCAAGAAATGGATGTTTTTGCTGTGAAATAAGGGATTGAAAAGGGCGCTTGCAACTTCCTGGTGAACCCGATTCCATATGAGGAACTGAAGATGACCTGGAAGCATGTGTATCACTCTAGACTCAGGAAGAAGGGTGTGTTTACCAATGCAGTCTCGGAAGTTGATCGGCAAGAGAGATCCGAGTCTGTATATCAGTCCTCATCTGATGATGCAGCAACTCACCAAAGTGAAGGAAGCTCCGGGTTGAGAATGGATTGGGGTAGTAAGAGGATGAAGGGAGGGCACTAAAACCACAACGGCAGTAGCAGTTGTGAAGAAGCCGCGAGGAAAATGGACTTCGGGTCTCCGACAAATATTTGTTGAGGCCATCAACAGAATTAACAGAACAAAGAGTACGAATCTTTTTGTGTATCCTCAATTCGAGTTATTTACTTTATTCATTTTCAAAAATAATAATGGCCTAATTATCTTACTTGATAAATTCGGAAAAAAACGGATCACCAGATATGCATACTCGACCGAAGTAGATCTTGCATGAGATGCGACGTATGGATGTTATTGTCTTACTAGAGAAAACAACACCAGCCACCTTCAGGTAATTCTGTCTTAATCTTTATAAGGCTAAGATCTTATTCTATATAAGCACATCTATTTAGTATTTAGTCCACCAACAATCAGAAAGCTTGCAATACAAGGATACTTTCATCTCGTAGAAACACGGAATGCATATGAAGAAGCAATGGGAATCCTTGCCCCAACATAATGGGTACCCTGGCCCCGATCAGTTACCCAAGCCCGGGCCAACAGGCGTATCTACCAATCGAGTCTAAAACCCAGCTGCAGCTGCTACAAATCATAATCATATCTGTTCTCAGAACTTTGCAATTGGTCACGAACCCAACAACTACTGTCCAGTCAAACAACAAGTGGGTCCACTCCCCGTAGCCCCTATGAGCCAGCAGCTCCTACTGCAGCATAACTGTAATGTAGTCGGAAACTTGAGCCCTCACCATGCTATTGGATTGGCTGCCCCTGTCAACCTGCAATTTACTCCTCCCTCTGTCTGACCTTGCAACTGATCACGACCTCAGGTCCTCCTCACCATGTGATTGGATCAGCTGCCCCAGTGAACCTACAATTCAGGCCTCCCTCTGTCTCTCACTCGAACGATCACCATCAGTTCATTGCAGCTCCTACGAGCATGAATGAGGTCAGTCATCTCGTTGTTGTCTAAATTTCTCATTGAGTTATTGACATAAACGTATGTTCAGACATGGTAAATTACTATTGGTAAGAATACTAGGATGGTTATTTCAATTGAATAAGCTCTACATAGAAAACTTACTACGGTGGAAACTAAATCCAATTTTTCATGCAGCTGGACAAAGAAATCAGTCTCGAAGGTCTTGATAATCTGATTCTGGATTGTTTAAACAATTCAAGCGAGGAACCGATCAAGGATGTTGCAACAAAGGATCAGCTTGTTATCCAACAAGTGGGTCCTCTTTCCGTAGAAATGATGACCCAGTTGCAGCTTAACCATAATGTTATTGGGAACTCAGGACCTCCTAACCATATGATCAGGTCGGCTGCCCCAGCAAACCTGCAGTTTAGGCCTCCCTCTGTCTTTCTCGCCGCTGAACAGTATCAGTTCGACGGGAACTCAGGCCCTCACCATACGATCAGATCGGCTGCCCCAGCAAACCTGCACAGGTCTCCCTCTGTCCCTCCCGCGACCAATCACCATCAGTTCATTGCAACTCCTACGAGTATAAACGAGGTCAGTGTCCCATTATTGTCTAAATTTCTCATTGAGTTCTCGACATAAATGTTCCGACACAATAACTTACTACTGGTAATAATACTAGGATTGTTATTTCAATTTGAATTAGAGGTGGCACTGCACTAGTTAGACAAAAATACTATGGGAGTGAACCGATTCCAATTTTTCATGCAGCTGGAACAACTCGTTTTCGAAGGTTGATGATGGCTCAGTTCAACAATTGAAGTGAGGAACCGATAAAAAATGTTGACCCGCTTAATATATGAGATTGGTTTTTTTTTGTTTAAAAAAACAAACTTAACTTAACTTGACATAACTTTTTCCTCAATTTTACAACACAATCATTATTTTTTCTTTTTATATTTTCTTCAAATTCTCTCTCATAATTTTTCTTATATATTATTATAATTAATTTTTTAATATTAAATTCACTAACCTATTTAATATTTTTTCTCAATTTAACAATACAATCATTATATTTTTCTCTTCTATTTCAAATTCTCTCACATACTTTTTTCCGACTACTTTTGTTTTCATCTCCACAAATCAAACTAAATCAAATTAAATCAAACTTAACTTCGTTACCAAACGCTATGTTAGCTTCTGAAATTAGGATGTTCTACTATTCAAGAGTGTGGATCAGTTGATATTCCGACAAAAGGATCAGCTTCTTGTAAGAAAGGTCATCTTAGCTCCTGGTCTCAGAACCTTGACAAACAATTAATTCCGGAATTGAAGTATTGTTTTGGAGCTCGTTTTTGATTATTTGATGTTGTTGAACGAAGTTGGGCTGATCTATCGCGAGGAGCTCGGCACAATCTCTTGGAAGTTTTATTCCCATGATGAAAAGAGAGCCATTATATGCATGATTCGATTTTTTATCACTTCTGTTAAAACCTGAATAAATCACAATGCAATGGGTAGTTCACATCACGGCACTGAGAGGAAGCGAAGGCTTGCAAACAAGAATACACTTCCAAATACAAGTTTTCTCAACCGAGAAATTCTGCGCCCTCATCACTTATTGACCGTTTAACCTATCTTCTATATGACCTCGTATTGCAAAAATATTTACATGTTTTAAATGTTTTAAAAATAAAAAATATAAATTGTTTTATTAAGAAATTCCAAAAAATCAAGAAAATAATGAGTGGTATCACAAATTATTAAAAATTTGTATTTAAAAAAAAGCTTAAAAAAATCAATCCCACAAATCTATATATATTTTTATTTTAATTGATTTTAAAAATTAAAATGAAAAGTATTTAAAAAAAAACTTAAACAATCAAGAAAATAATGAATGGTCATGCAAATCTATATCTATATCTATATGTCCCATCGAAGATAATATATATATATATATATATATATATATATATATGAAAGCAAGAAACATGGTGGAACTGCTTTTTCCGTGCAAATGTGAAAAGAAGTTATGAATTAAAATGTGAAAGAGTACAAAAACTACAAAGAATAAAGACTGAATTAACATAACAAAACATTCGTAGAAGAGAACGTCACTGAAAAACTAAAACCAATTATTCGTTGTTGGAACCACAATCAACTCCGATATATACACATAGTAAAAGCAGAATCTGCAAGTTCCTTCCTCACACTTAGAAGAAGAACTATACCGGTGATTTTCTTGTAGGTTTTGCAGTTGTTGTATCACGACTGCTCCATAATCTGACGATTTTTTAAATGATTTTTCTATTTATAATATACAACAAAAAATCCTTAAAAAATGTAATTTGATTTTTGAAAATATCGTAAGATTCTAATTTCTATTTTTGGGTAAATAATATCATAATACATTAGATTATATAAGTTTTATCTATACTTTTTCTTCCTATATATTCTAACGATTATCCAAGTAATAATATATTAATATATTTATATTATGTATACATATAAATACTAATATATACTTATTTTCTTGTTAATTGTCGATGTGATGAAATATTAATTTTTATTTAAAAAATTCAAAATTATTAAATAATATCAACACATCTAATAAAATCTTGTCATTTATTTCAAATACATTATGTTATATAAATGATAAAAATTAAAGAAATTAAGAAATCAAATTTAACGATAAGGTATCTTTAAAAAATATTTTTTATTAACCATAATTCCGAAAATGAAAATAAATAAATAAAAACCTGGAAAATTCCTTTCAGAAAAATATATACTAATATGTACATATTAAATTCAATTCAGAAACCGAGCATTCTATGGTCATCTATTAACATATTTATATTATGTATGAATATATACTCATTTTGATGTTAAAATTTATGTGATGAAATATTAATTTTTATTTTAAAAATTCACGATTATTAAATAATATCTATACATATTATAAAATCATTTTATTTTTTTCAAATACATTTTGTTATATATATTGTAAAAATTAAAAAAAATCAAGAAATCGAATTTTATGATGAGATATCTTTAAAAAATATTTTTTATTAAAAAATTCCGAAAATAAAAAATAATATCCTAGAAAGTTTCATTCATAAGTTTTATATTGCCTTCAATTGGAGATCACCATAATATCTAAAAGATTTTATGATATTTTCGATCTTTTTAAATGGAAAATAACCGAAAATAATTTTAGAAGATTTTGTTACTAATTTCATAATAAAAGATAATTAAAATTTTAAAACTAAAAGAACCGGCAAAATTCAATTCAAAAACGGAATATTCTGAGACCATCTGATCGGACCCATCTCGTACCTTGCTTTCATATATATATATATATATATATGATATAGATATAGATACGGATAGATATAGATATGGGTATGGATATGAATACGGCTATATAGATATACATATATATAATTTGATCTTTTACATATTTGGGTGAATTTGGCGGCCTCGTATTCCTTACTTTTCTCCCGCTTCTTGGTTCTTTATAAATCCCCTATAAACTTTTGATCATCGGCTAGCGAGAGCGATATATCAACCATCAGTATACGACTATTGGCAAAAGAGAAAGCAAGAGATTGGTGATATTGGTTAACCATGTCGAAAGAATCAAGAATTCGGAGGTCGTGGATTAACTCCCTAGCAAGTTTCCGTTGGGTTTAAGGGTTCTCTTGGTGGACGATTGTCCCACGTGCCTCGATTTCCCGAGGAACAAGCTATAAAGCGTGTGTGAGCACGAAGGGACTATTCCATAGTCTATAAAGTTTCTTATTAGCGGTTGCTTTGTTTAGCCACACATATAAACATGAACATAGATTAAAAAAAAATGATAGAAGCTATATATTCTATCGAATAGACATAATATTACAAACTGTGAGAAGAGAAAGTCACGTTGATACGCAATATTTATTCCGGCCTTATAAAATGCAAATAACATATGTAGTAAGAGATAATCATATGATACGTACATTTGCATATGCATATACACGAAGAGTGATGAATATCGTGTAGGGGTAGATTGTTAGAAAAAACTATATTGAATCGAAATATGATGTGAAAAAAATCACATATCTCGAAAAGTTCTATTCAATTATCAAGAAAATTTTTAATTTTTCAGAAGTTTCTTTAATTATACAATACCCCTACAAATAAATAGATATATACCTAATATTCATTGAATATAACCCAAATGCAATATGATAAATATTCATTTAAAAAGTCGATTCATCACGTGAAGTTGAAGGTTACTAAATGGAGCTTCCGATTTAACTAAGTTGTATTTACATGGAGTTAAGGGATATGAAATGGAGCTTTCACGTTTCGTACTTCAGCTTTTATATATTATAACTTGATTTGATTGATTGGATATTTTCTTTTTGGCTTAATTCAGTAACTCCTTGCATGGGAGCAGAGGATGCATTGTCTTTGCTGCTAGAGGAAAAGGATAGATTCGATATCGTCTTGATCAACTGTTGCATGCTCGACGTCTTTCAACTCTTGGAGACAATCCAATCGATGGAGACGATGGATCAGCTTCCTGTTGTCTCCCCATCAGAATTTTTTTAATTTCTGATCAATATTTACATATATACGAGCAAACACACGCATATGTCCTAAATACTGGTCATATGATCGATATATATATGTGCTTGTCATTGTTCTCAGAGAATACGAAGTGAATGATGATGTCGTGATGCAATTTGACAAGGGCGCTTGCTATTTCCTAGAGATCAATCCAGTTCGAGACGCGGACCTGTATCGCTCTATTCTCAGGAAGAAAGGCGTTTTACGTTTTTAACAATGGAGTCTCGGAAGTTAATCAGCAGGAGAGATCCGAGTCCATATATCATTCGACCTCATCTGAAGATGCAGCAAATCACCAGATTGAAGGAAACTAGGGGAGGAGGACGGATCGGGGTAGTGCCCATCAAGATGATGAGGCAAACGATAGGAATCGCATTAGAGATAGATTGAGATAGAGAGAGAGAGGAGAAATATGAAAACTTTTTATACGTTCTATGTAGTTGGACTGCTGCTCTCTTCCCTGCAGAATTATACCTCCCACTGGTTTTCAATTTCATGGGCTCTCGTTCTTTTGTTCGTACATCGCGCTCCATATAACGGCTTTCATCTATTCCTCCTGCTGCTTTTGAAAGATATTTTCCTATTTACTATATCTTAATTAGAGCAACCGATAATGCAATAGTCAGATTCTCGATCCCTTCTGGAAAGCATGTCTGATCACAACACAACATTTAGTTCAGATCATAGCCTCCGACCGAAAGGCCGAGTTTGAGAACAGTAGTCAAGAAGAAATCTCACAAAGAGGAACAAACCGAAAATATTCATTTACCCTTAATATTCCCAGTGTCCTCGTTATACATTTTCGAGCATCCAAACCTGTGAACAAGTGAAATTTCCTATTCTTTTTTACACCAGTCAAAACAAAGGTCAAGGGGATCCCGTTAGAGAATCAAAGGTTGACCTTTGATAGAAGAGGAAGCATTTTCCATCTCGTCCGTTGCCCAATATATAAGAATCCCCCACTTCTACTGAAAACTTTCCATTTCTCTGTTTCAGTGAGATTAGAAGCTTCTTGTTCTGTACTTCTTCTTCTCCCCGTTTCTTGGGTTCCTTAAATTAGTTATAAACTTATTGACAATCAGCCACGGGAGTACGAGAGCAGCCATCATTTCTCTTGTTCCGTGTGCTTCTTCTTTCCCCCTACTTCTTGGGGTTCTTTAAGTCACTGACAAACTTCTCGATCATCACCAATGAGAGGACGAGATCAGCCATCAGGTTCTTGGTCTGTCAACATCGACAATCTCAACCTCTGCAGAGACAATGGATCGACTTCCCGACAAGTTTCCATCGGGTTTCAGAGTTCTCTTGGTTTCTGATAATACCACCTGTCTGGAATGCCTCATGAACAAACTTCAAGATGACTTCAAATACGAAGGTTCGTCTGCCATAGTTTACATATATAAGTTTCTTATAATCGGTGATTGCTTAATTACATACGAGTTTTCAAAAGTTGCTTTAATTGAAAGTTAGTACTTTGGATTTCAGTGAATCCATGCATCGGCTCAGCATTATTGTCATCGAAGAATGATAAATTCAACATTGTCTTGACCGACTTATGAGTGGCCGACATGGATGGCATTCAACTCCTGGAGTCAATCCGATCGATGAAGACAATGGATCACATTCCCATTGTTTGTAAGTCCCTCATCAGAATTAATTTCTTAATTTCTTGTTGATAAATACGTATGCACACGCACATATATACTAAACATTGGTCATACGATTGATACACGTGCTTGTCAGTGTTCTCAAAGACCAAGATTTGGATGATGATGTTTGGTCTTTTGGATGATGATGTTTTGAAACGGAGGATTCAGAAGGGTGCTTGCTATTTCCTGTTAAAGCCGATAAGGTAAGGAACTGAAGATGATCTGGATTTCCTGGTAAAACCAATTCAAGGTAAGGAACTGAAGATGATCTGGCTTCCCGTGTATCGCTCTAGGCTAAAGGAAGGAGGTCGTCCTTTAACAATGGCGTCTCGGAGGTTAATCAACATGAGAGATCCGACTACATGTATCAGCCCCCATCTAACAATGCAGCAGCTAGCCAGATTGAGGGAAGCTCAGGGAGGAGATCAGATCTGGGTAGTGCCGATACCGCTACAGCTGCGTCAGCATCAACAAAGCTTCAAGTACATTGTACAGATGATCTCCAAGCAAAGTTTGTTGAAGCCATCGACAGTATCTACAAAAGGAAGAGTACGAATTTTTTGAATATTGAATCCTCGTTCCAAATTATTTATTTCATTCTTTTCCAAATTTATCCAGTTTCGAAAATAATAACACGGCCTAATAATATTACATGATAATCATGTAGAACCAGATGGATAATCCAAACATCCAGAGGAGCATGCCCCCCCAAGCATGATCTTAAATGAGATGTGAAAGAAGGGCATTACTGGTCTTCCAATAGCCAATGTCAACAGCCACCTTCAGGTCATTTCTGTCTTAATCTCAATCAGGCTAAGATCTTCTATATATTTAGTATATAGTCATCTAACAATCGGAAAGCTTACAATACAGTTATACTTTCATCTTGTAGAAATACCGGATGCGTATGGAGAAGGAACGAGAATCCTTGAAGCTACCTAATGTGCACTCTGGCCTGATCAGTAGCTTAAGCCAAGGCCAATGGGCGGATCTACCAAATGAATCGAATCCCCCATCTGCAATGCTCCTAACCATGATCATATCTGTTCTCAGAACTTTGCAATTGGTAAGGAAGGCAACTACTACTCTCAGGTCGACCAAGAAGTGGATCCTCTTCCCGCAGCACTGATGAACCAGCAGCTCATATTGCAGCATACCCATAATGTTGTTGGCATCTTGAGCCCTCACCATGTTATCGCATCGGCTGACCCTGCAAATCTGCAGTTAAGGCCTCCATCTTTCCTGCCCCTGATCACGATTACATTGTATAACCACAGGATCACATTTGCCTTGTTGATTCTTGAGATGACTTTTTTGCTAAATCGTGAAACAGAGACTGAGTAGCAGCCAACTTCTCCCTCATCATGGCATTATATTCGTATAGACGGGTAAGATTTTTTTGGACGTCAGTAATGTCCATTGCAGCATCAGCCTTGAACTCTGCATCTCAACAATTACCATGAAGTTATAAACCATACAATAAGAAATGGTACAAGCCAAGCAAGCAAGTTTCCAACTAAAAAAGGAAAAAGATAATACTGTAAAAAACCCCCATTTCCTGAATATTCAGCACCTCAGTTTCTCTGGAGCGGTATGGAACCAGCTACTATCGGTTTCTTTCTCTCGATCATATTACAGTTCATCTACTTTAATGATTTTTCCACGCAAAGAGACAAGTGACATGACTCATAATTTAGAAAAGAAGATAAGAACACAAGCTAATCATTGCTTCATACCTAATGGCGGAGGTGGTGGGATGATTTGGTCATCAGTGAGAAAGGACACTTGGGGTTGCAATGTATGCGCCACATCTGATCCAGTAGAATGCTGCTTATCATTATTTGCTATGTAAGTTGTCACTTGCTGCACTTGTTCCACTCCAGGGGCGGCATTCTGTGAAATGATAGGGTCGTTTAGCAGTTCAAGGGGTATTATTGGAAACTCAAAGATAAGAAATGGAGGAAGTCCTCCGTGCCAGCAATAGAGTTGATTGTTGCAATTAATTGTCTACCTCTTTAATGGGTAAGCTGCTTTTCTGGTTTAAACTCATAGAAGCGCTACTATAGCGTTGTTTCCATGAAGATTTACTAGGCTGAAGTGATCTGTTCCGATGAAAGCAACCAGAGCAATCTGTTCCATTTTTATAGTTATCATCTTCATCCAGCACTCTGCAATCCCACGTGTACCTCACATATTTCCTCAACTAAATAAAAGAAACAAGAACGTCATTAAGATATGACTGACAAGAATTGATGGAAAGGGAACTGCACTGCTATCTTAGAGAGAAGAAAAGGTACCTTATCCCACCGTTCTCGAGCTTTCCTTCGGCTTCTAATTTTTCGGAGCGTACTATCTTCATTTCGTAGTTTCTTAACCCTGTATTCAAACTGCATACCACGAAAGTGAGAAGCATTGCAAGTAAGAACTTCCAATAACAAGTAAATTGAAATAACAAGAAAAACATGACCAACATATTCAAAGAGAAGTACTAATATGTTGAACATTCGCCCCCATACAACAAATGCACAAATCATTACTGGGCTTTTCTGAGGAAATGCAGTAGCTTTATCAGGAATTTCTGGTGTTATTTCTCCAGGGCAGTGTATAAAAAATACAATTCTTCAACACAAGCAACACACTTAAGCATGCCCGTTAGAGTGAAAAGTGCATGTACTGTCAGCAGGGCTGCCCAAAATGGAATAAGGAGCAGAAAGAACAAGCCAATATCTCATTACTCATTTCTCAATTATCGGTGCTTAAGTTAAAGTACTTTGTTTGACACCCTTCCCATCTAATCTATTATGCTGAGCAGTAGTTCGATTTCACTGGGGCTGCTCCTTAGTCGTTTCTTCAAGCCTATATATTCTAGTACATGTTATGTTCTGAGAGTAAAGCAGTCTTCTTTGAACCTATGTGCACTACCAGCTGTAACTCAGGTAAAACAAATGGATGAAAACTATTTGGTACAGAAAGTCCATACTTGCACCAAGAGGTAGTAAAAAATGCCGATACTAATGCAAAATAGGCCACCAAGGTCCGCAAGGAAACTCACTGCATCAAAATAGACACAGAAAACCCATGTCACCAAAAACAAATCTGGATGGCTGAACCGATAAATGTAAAGGAACGTAAAATCCGATCCTTGTTTCTTAATACAGGCAGTTGATAGCAATATAATGCTGATTTTTGGTGACCCAAAAGTTTATGATGAGAATCAGGAAAACGATGCACTTCTTCAACTGAAAAATCCAGTCTGTTACAACGCAATATGCCATTTATAAAGAGCATTTTCTCAATAATCTCACCATGCATACAGTCAAAGATAACGTAGGGATGAAGTAGACTGCTCACCAGGGCCGAAAATACTTTCCCTGTCGACCTCAACAATATATGCAGACAGGAAGTGCAAATAGACTGTGGTATTGATGAGTCCACCAGAACTCTGGAGGGACGCTTGGAGCTGACTCGCCTCATCAAAATACGATCCATGAAGAAAGCCATGAAACAGCGGTTGGATTAGCCTCAGATTATTCTGATGACGGTATAAACTGGGGAACAAATTGAATTTCAGAATATTTGTGTTTGTTCCTCTGTATGTAACCGGCCTATCATCAGAAGAGCTCCCATTACAAAGAAAGCCACTCACAAAACTCATGTGTTGCTTATTGGCATGGGGCTTTGAAGATAGGTTGAACTGAAACCCAACAGCAGCAGCAGGACTGTTTGGTAAATCTACAAACTCCCAGGAGAAGTAAATGTTGTCCTGAGTCAGCTGGCAGTTGTTGCATCTAATACTTATAGTGGGCCCAAATGTTGTGTTCAAGCACGAAAAGTTTCCAAAGCTGGAGAGAGAAGCAACTCTATAGTCGAACAACCCAGGGCTCCCAGTGACCAAATTGCCCAGATTACGCAAATTTGCACAACTCATGCTGGAAATAGTAGTAATGTTAAACTCCATATCACTACGAAAGGCGAGCAGGTCAGGTGCATTTGTTGCCCTCACGTTGTGCACCTCGATGTTTCTCTTTGTGATTATTTGGTAGAGCAACCTGAGAGAAACTGAAACACCAGGTTAAATAACGCAGATGGCAATAACGGAGAAGCCATTATCTTGAGAAAAATGAAACTGCGAATTTGCATCAACATATTTGGCTGCCAATACAGAGTAATGGATACTCACGCAGCAAAGAATCCAGTGAAAAGAATCCAACTTGCAATTGAAAATGTTCCCCCAAGTTCAGTTTTCCTCTTTCTGACTACTTTCTGATCATCCTGCAGCGCAAAAGACATAAAATTAAGGATTTGACATATCCACATTTACAAAAAAAAGACAACCAATTAAACATCCTTGATCATGCCACGCCAAAGTTAAGGAGAAAATGTCAAACAGAAAAGGAACAATTAGATATGAAACTTATTAACTCGGGTAGAGTTAAATGGATTGCTCTGCTCAAAGGCCTAGCAGCAGCACCTCGTCCATTAGCTAATCCGCGAGTTTCTATAACCATGCTACTCAGCACAAGTTTCTTTCTTTCTCGCTGACTTTCCTTTTATCGGAACAAGAATACTCGGCGACGTTGCAATGGACATATTACTTTTCCGACCGACAAGATTCCAATACTTCAATCACTGTTCGGGACAAAAACCAGCTCATGATCGGTGTGCGTAACCGACTAAAACAAGTCAGCAACAAGAAATTTGGGCTTTTAAGTTGCCAGTAAGAGTTACAAACAGTAACCAAGTACAGACTTCAGCCTTCAGACCCGGAAAGACGAACAATTTTCTACCAATCCTTCGGCGACTTAGCTCGAACTCGAGGATTCGAAGTTCCGATGAGACAGTCACTCGAAGCAAAGGTTAACAGGCAGGGAAGGGAAAATACCAGCCAATGCCTAGTGGCGAAGCAAACATCGAGCCTACTAATCCACCAGCGAATCTGAAACCAGACATTCTTGCCATCCCCGAGCTTCATGAACCGCAAGAAGAAACAGAAGACGAGCCAAGAGAGCAAGAGCACAACCGTGGCCTCCAAGAACACCGCCTGGGACTGGGTGAACTTCCTGATGGTCTCGAAGGAGAATATGGTCTCCGGGAAGCCCACGGCGTAGGAATCGACCCCGGAGTTGGCCAAGATCGTGGCGTTGGCGACAAACAGATCGCAGCTGTTCGAGGTGCGGTTCAGCAGGTACCCCGGGGAGCATGCACAAAGGGTGCCATTGTAGGTGATGGCGTTTCTGGGGCACGCCATTTGCTGGGCTCCTGAAGGAGGTCCTGGTGGTAGAAGGTCAGATGGAAGAGAAGGGTAGGGATCACTGGGTCAGTGCCATTGAGCTACAAAAGAAGACCAAGATTGCAGCTTTCAACAGCTAAGCTCTGACTCTGGCCAAAATTGGTGAATTTGGGACGAAACGGGATCTGGGTTCTCTCGGAGAAGAAAGGAATTTTTGGGTTATCGCAGATAGAGAGAGAGAGAGAGAGGGAGAGAGATTGGGTGGGTTTCAGATTGGCGAGGTTTCTTCTGGAACTTGGCCTGCCATGTTCGTTCCGGACAGATCTTCCAGGAAGCTGCTGCTTTTTACACTAAACACGGACGGGGTTGGATCGATGAATTGATGACTATCCAAAGACAGGAACACGTACCTATAAAAAAAAAAAAAGGACAAGAAGACGTGTTGTTTAGTTTAAATTGTTTGAAAATTTTCCTGGTCGTGTTTAATCTCGGCTAGGGAAGTTATTATGGAAGTTAATCTAGCGACCATGCCGCAACAAATTCCGAATTTTTCATGACTTTGTAGATCGCGATCGAACTTAGAATGCATCTAAATAGTAAATTTGACACAAAATAGTCCTACACATTTCAATTACATGCATAGTGAAACGGTTGACATTGGGTTGTTGCATTGAGTGGTGGGGGGCGTGGAGTTTATCATTTGTATTTTGAAGGATTTTGGATTGAGGTGAATCTTCCGAATTAAAATTATGAAATATGAAGCGGACATCGCATGATACAAGTGCATTAGGAATTGTTTGTTGACTCTTGCGGTGATGGAGAGAGATGGTAGCATTGAAAGATCAAATGTGGGGTGCGGTCGAACATGATACTTAGCTTTTCAAGTCCATTTCTATGGAGGGGCCAAGGAATTTAAATGGAAAATTCGTGAACTAAGATCAGGCTTTTGCAAGTTACTACTTTAGCTTTTCCCTTCCGAGCCAAAGCAAAAAAAGCACAAAAAAAAAACCACTGGTATCGCCTTTTTCTTTTTCTCCAAGGGGAGGAAAGAAAAAAAAAAAAAGAGCCCTTTTAGCATGGTGGTGGGTTTTGTTCCCTAGAATCGGCTATTTTTTTCTTCTAAATTTATTATCTTTTTCGATTGCAAAAGTATGGTTGGGAATCATAAAAGAAAAAAAAGAAGGCTTAAAAATTTTATTAGCAAGGAAATATGAAGCTTCTTAGTTTTCAAATTGAGATATTTATTATTGAATTACATTCTTGCTGGGTCTCGCCCTGTCTATGTTTTCAATCACCTACATAATCCATCCTTCTAATCCTTTTTAATATGCTATCCAAATCAAGCAAAATAAGAGGGAGAGACTTCCCCGACCAACTTTTTGATACCCACCCAGCATGGAAATGCTAAATGAGAGAGAGAGAGATGACTATTATAAATTAGGAAAAATAGTCCAATATAATACAGTTTTTACCTTATTTTCACTTCCTATTACGTTTTTAAAAGTTGTCACGATATAGCACGAATCACTATTTTATTCCTGAATCTAGCACACCGTTATAACGCCGTCAAACTTAATTGACGGTGGATCCTTCTTCTTCTTCTTCTTCCTCCTCCTCCTCCTCCTCCTCCCCCTTCACGACTCTCCTGCCCACAACTCCTCCTCCTTCACGACTCTGCTACCCATAGGAATCACGTTCTCAAACATAAATTTTCTAGATTTCAATTTTCTCATCTGAGAAAGATGAGGAAAATATGTAAAATGAAAAAAAATGCAAATCTGGAAAGAACTCAATTTCATTCTATTAGATAGTGCAATCCCGACATTTTCCACATTATGTGCATCCTGGGGGAAGGGGAATAGAATACTGGACCAGTTCTCGATGAACCTTGCCCTCTGTATTACCTTGCCAGTGCGTCGAGCATCTTTACAGGGAAGATTACGAACAACAATGACTCTCCATAGTCCGCTCCTTTTATTGCTGTCGAACATACTTGAATTCCTCAAATATAATTCAGTCTCCTCATCCACCAACATGAAGAAGCATTCAGTCCTTTTGGAATGTTCCCTAATATTCTTGGGCTATTGCAACTCATCAAAGTTTGCTGATGAAGAAACTGCTCAAAACAGTAAGAAAACCAATGGTAGTTTTAAAGGCTGAGGATTAATAAGGAATAAAGTGGAGAAATACCGAAAATTATTGATGCTACAACAACTCCATCGCATTGCTCCATCTCAAGAAGCTCGGAATCATCAACGTCGAATCTTGTTCCATGGCCAAGTTTAGTTCCTTTGATGAAGCTAGAAGATGAAAAAGGACAGATTGAATGAATTTTGAGGAAGCGACAGAGACTTTGCAATATGTTTAACAAATAGACCAGAAGGATAAATACAGAAACCTACCCATAATGCACGCTTGTGGGTAGCAGAGTCGTGAAGGGGGAGGGGGAGGAGGGGGAGGAGGAGGAGGAGGAAAGAGGAGGAGGACCCACCATCAGTTAAGTTTGACGGCGTTATAACGGCGTGCTAGATCCATGAATAAAATGGTGATTCGTGCTAAATCGTGACAACTTTTAAAAACGTACTAGGAAGTGAAAATAAGATAAAAATTATGTTATATGTGACTATTTTCCCTATAAATTAAGCCATATTTTATTCATATTATTCAGAATATGAATGAATCTTAACAGCGATAAATCCAACCCATTCTCTCTCTCTCTTTAACCTGCACCATCTGTCATTTAAAAGTTTAATTAAAGAAATTTTATTCAATCCAAGCTAACACTAAAAATTAAAATTCTCACAATTATGAATTTTCACCATTCACGAAACACGAATCCAAGAATTTAAAGAGATATATCGAATTATTGAAATCAATTAATGCAAACCCCTATCTTTTCTTCTTTGGTTATAACAATCTTTTTATACTTAATAATTACATTATTTTATATCAAGAGAGGAAATAGTACAGTTATGTACATCTTGTTTGGTGATCAAAATATCTCAGATTCGATATTCAGTGAGACTATTCGTATCTCTTATTAAATATTTAAAATTTTTATTTTAATGCATTAGTTTCATGAGCTTTACTTTGTAATTGAAAAAAATAATTACATTATTTTGTCATATCTTTATGGATTTGCTAAAGTAAACAAAGTACGCTTAGAGGGTCCACACGAGAAAACCATAGCCAACTGTCACCGGCCAATATCCCCTCTGAGGAATGTCACGATGTGAAGCAAAGTGGCAGAACACTGGACATTGCCTTTGCTCTAGCTGAACTGTCAACTCGTCCTTTTCTGTAGCTTTCCTACCTTTTTTTTTTTTTTTTTTCCCCCTTTTCAATTAGTTAATTCTGGCTTCTTGGCGACAAATATTCTTAACTGTCGTTATATAAACTTAACAAAGCCCTTGCAGCTTCACCTAATTCAAATCGCGGGCAACTCAATTAAACATCCTTAAAGAAATCTAAAATTTATCATAGTATACCATTTTCTCGGAATGAGACGTTCTCAAAGAGAGGCTCTCCTGTGGATTAATACGTGAAATCGCTCTTCCGTGAATTGTAGCTCGAGATTGCAGCATAAGAGTCGGCATATATGTCAGTTAGAGGCCTGCATTGAGTGATTGTATATGTCAATGGTTCAGCAAAAAAGAAAAAAGAAAAAAGAAAGATTGTACATGCCATTGTTTGATAGCTTTGTGGACTGTTATATCAGTCAGCTGAAACGGTACAGATATATGATGTTTTGCATTGCTCTTCCTCTACATCAGCAGGCCCATTGGGCCTGTCTGGTCAAACCAAATGGGCCTCAATCATGGGCCCCCGAAAGAGAAATGTGCCCGATTATGGGCCGGTGCTCTGTTTAGAAGAAGCAGTGAACAGTTGCTCTCTCTGTCTTGTCTCTGCATGCATTTGCAGTTGCATGCATGGTCTTATATGAAGGAGCAATCGACAGTTGTCCTCCTCCCTTAGCACTGTAACTGTCACATCCCGCATTCCAACGCGTGTCCCTGTCAATATCTTTTGCCCTTCACCATTGTCTCGCAGCTCACTCTAGGGTTTTGTTCTGGAGCAGCTCCTCAAGATTTAGAACTACAGCTTCAAGATTGTCTTGTCCATGGGATTTACTCAGTCAAACTAGCTCCACGTTTAGAGGGATGCATCACCAGCTAAAAGGGTAATCTGAAAAATCTTACCTTTCTCTGTCTTATTTATGTATGGTGATGGTCTGGAAGTTTTCCATTCCTTTCCTGTCTATTTCAATTCCCTCTGTTTCTGTTTCTGTCTGTTGTCCTGTCTTTCTTTCATTTAGGCAGTCTCTGCTCTTTTTTCTTCACTTGGAGGCGTAGAATGCATGGGAATGAACTGAAAGCAGCCAAAGCTGTAGAAATGCTAGATTAGTTGAATGAGCAGATTCATACATATAAACATGGCTCATAGTCATAGATGAGCCAGCAAGAGTTGGTAGAACTGTAACTTTGGTTGTTCTATGCCTTTTTGTTTGGTTCTATGCATCTTAATGTTACAAAATATTGCATTGAAAGGAGAATTGAAGGTATCTGTGTTGGTCTGTCATAGGATGGGAGAGCCGAGTGTAGATTGGGAAATGCAAGAACACTGCCCTTACGAACAGGATTCCGGGAAGGTAAGCTGGATTTTGAAGAAGGGGCTGGTTCTGGGGAAGAACATCCTGGTCACGGGCGTCGTGGTATCCTCAGCCCCGATAGTTCTTCCACTGCTCCTCGGGATCTCTGCATTTGGCTTTGCCGTCTCTGTCCCTTCAGGGCTTTTCTTGGCTAGCTATGCTTGCTCTGAGAAGCTCATGAGTAAGTTGCTCCCTGGGCCATCACCGTCTACTTTCCCGTTGGATTGTGGTGGAGCAACTTATAATGAGGAGGTCGAAGAATATGGAGTTGGATTTAAAGGGGACTTTGATATGGAGGAGGAAGAAGTGGAGCAGTTTGAAGATACTAGAGGAGTTGCAATGAGGCTTGAATTGCCTGTTGAGGATGTCGGAAGACGTTTTGAGAAAGTCGGAAGTGATTTAGTGACACGTGATTTGAGTGAAATCGTGGAAGAAGATGCACAGCAGAATGCTGGTGGACTTATAGATGACCAGGTCCAGCCACTGATAGAGGGGCATGCTGGAGGAAGGAGAGACAAAATCCAGGATCTGCCCGTAAATGAGATGAAAGGGATTGTGCTTACGGTTGAAGCGGACGATAGAACTACGTTGGAGGACAAAGGGACTTCATTTGAAGTCAGAGAGGTGGTTGTAATGGAGAGTGCTGGGGCAGAAAATATTGAAGAGGGCAAACTGGCCAAAGAGACGACAGGGTTGATAGAAAAGCTCAGGGATGAGGGCAGAGATGACCGGAGGGAGCAGCACGAAGTCATAGACGAGACAGCGCTGGAGGAGCACGAGACAGAAACCGGTAAGAATGCTGAAGATGTTGGAACACAGGTCGAAGCTAAAGATGCTGGGAGGAAGGGAAAGAAAAAGGGTAAAAAGAAAGGGAAAGTTGAAGAAAAGAGTGCCATGGAACTTCCGAAACAAAATGAGAAAAACAATGAATCTAAAAGCTCAGTGGGTGATACTACAGAAGTCGAAAAACCGATGAAAGATGCAGCAAGATCTGATTTGAGAACTTCTGAAGGTAATTAGGCTATGGAACGGTATTCTGGATCAGTTGTCCGCCTCTTGCACATAATAGAAGATCTATCTTTGGAAGAAAATGTAACAGACTCCCGGTTGTGGACAGGAAAAGGGCAACACTCTGGACGTGTGGTCAATGGAAGTGAGAAATCATCAGGAATCCATCCTGTAAAAGGGACAAATCTGCCTTCTCAAGAGGTCAGCCCTTAACGTATGTTCTGCAGGAAGCTCCCCGGTTGATTCGTCGAACAATATTGCTGTTGCAGTTGTTTATGTTCTTAATTTCCTTGTCGAATTGAGCCGGAGTTGGTATGTTATATTCTTCTTGTTGCAGAACTTACCATCACCATGCAAAAGACTAATGCTGCGTTTGGTTTCAATGTAGAATTTCAAAATCAGATTTTGATTTTGAAAAAGAGTGGTATTAATGGAGTCCACTCTTTAACTTTATATGAGTTATTTTGTTTTGTTATGGAAAAAAGTTATATAAATGGAGTCCACTCTTTGACTTTATGAGTTATTTTATTTTGTTGTTGGTAGAATTAGGTTAAAGTTGCGATTTTAAAATTACATTTACAAGTCAAACTTCCTATAGCTCTGTCATCACGCAATGCAAATTCGAGACCGTGTAATACGTACATCTGTTGTTGTCTCGTTTCTTCTTCGGTTAACATCATGAGAGTGGTATAGCAGACTATGTGGCGAGGGCATCAACTCATGGTGCTTGGTTTTCCTTTTTATGGACAGAGAACCGATGGCAATGAGAAAATATGGAAGCAGATAGAGGCATTGTGGGTGATGGTAGGTTACAAGGCCACTCAACAAGCAACATGCCTCGAGGAACTGAAGGCTCTCTACCTCTTCACAGGCGTCGAACCACCCGAGTCGTTCAAGGACATTTCTGATCAGGATGAACTGAACGATAAGCTTAGGTTTCTCATGTCGATAGTTGGAGTCAAGTAGGTTTTGGTCGGGTTTTGGACCCTTTTCAGATTTAGTGTCGGGGATGTTCAAGGACATTTTGCTAATTATCGTCTTTGCTTCTGTTTCTGCTCTGCCATAAAACAACATATGTAGGACTTGCCTATGTTCTCCTGAGTTCAGTTTTGCGCTGAATTAAAACCGGGGCTTAGGTTACGTTTGGTTTCATAGTAGGATTTTAAAATCAGATTTTGATTTTGATTTTGAGTGGAATAAATGAGGCCCACCCTTTGACTTTGTATGAGTTATGTTGTTTTGTTGTGGAAAAAAGTGGTATAAATGGGGCCCACTCTTTGACTTTGTATGAAATATTTTGTTTTGTAGTTGGTATAATTAAGTTAGAATTGTGATTCTAAAATAGAATCTTGAAACCAAACGGGCCTTTAATGTCCGAACATATGTATAATATTTTTCAAGTGAGATCACGAATATATTTTTCTTCCCGTGGAGACTAAGGTGGTATTTGGTTTTGTGAGGAGCAAAAAATATCAATAAGTGATAAATGATTTATTTCACTAAATCAAAATTTTCTACTTATTTCATTAAGCGATTTTGTATTTAATGGTGTGTTTGATTTCAAAAAATTCTCAACTTTACTCAACTCCACTTATCTTCAATTCAACAACATAATCATTACTTTATTTTATTTTTAAATTTTTTTTAACCATTCAATTCAATTTTTAATATTAAATTTTCTCAACTATTCATTACTTTTTTTCCAATTCAATAATATAATCATTACTTAATCATTATTTTTTCATATTTTTTCTCATAATTCAATAATATAATCATTACAAACCAATTAAAATCAAAATTCAACTTAACTAAACTCTAAAACCAAACACATTAGTTAAGAGTTTCATCTCTCATCTTTCCGTTTCTTCCATTCACTATTCTTTATAATTAATTTATAACTAACTTTTAAGTACTCATTTAATTAAGTTGAAACAAACATACCCTAACTTAATTTTAACTTAATTTTAATTGAGAGCCAGTATCTAGAGAAATACTTAGGGTGCGTTTGGATTCAGAGTTAAAGTAATTTTGATTTTGATTGTGGAAAAGGACAAATGAGTTGAGATTATAAATTTGACTTGGGAAACGTGTGTTTTTGTTGTGTAATGTGTTGAATTAAAGTTAAAGTTAAAATTTTTGACTTGGAAAATGTGTATTTTTGGTAAAATCCTAAGGGGCCGTTTGGATTCAGAGTTAAAGTTATTTTGATTTTGATTTTGATTTTGATTTTGATTGTGGAAAAGGACAAATGAGATGTGATTATAAATTTGACTTGGGAAACGTGTGTTTTTGTTGTGTAGTGTGTTGAGTTAAAGTTAAGTTAAAATTTTTGAATTGGGAAATGTGTATTTTTGTTGTGTAGTGGTTGAGTTTAACTTAAAATTAAAATCAGTTAACTCTCAATCCAAACGTGGCAAGTATCTTAGTTTAATGGCTGAGATTAATTTCACTTAATTGTTGAGATTAATTTCGATCATCTGCAAACTTTGGAATTGGTTAAGGCCACGAAATATGATAAATTTATATCAATGAGAGCCACTTTTCGATATTTACATTATAAATCAGAATCTTCTTTGTCTCAGTTGTCCTGCTCATAACAGTTATATAGGCTTATTGTATCTTTGTCTCAGTTGTCTTGCTCATAACAATTATATAGGCATATCTTATCTTAATTTTGATATAAACTAAAATTTGTGTATCTTACTGGGTTCATGGGCCTATCTTATAACAAGAAAAAAAAATGAACTCTTGTATCCTATAGGACTGTTTCTTTTTTAATGAGTTTCAATTTTTTTTCCTTTTACAATTTTCTTAAAATTTTCTCTTTTTTCCAATTCTTTTTAAATCTTAATCTTAAAATAAACGAAAAGTCCTTTCCCATATTGGGACAAGAGGGGGAGTGAGCACTTTTCCCCACCCGTCAATTTTCTTTGTTTCTTTAAGTAAATTTCAAACTTTATTTTTCTTTTTAATTTTTTTACAAAATTGGGACACAAAAGGGCAAGTGAGGCAAAATTACGGTCGTTATGGTCGCACCAGTACTTTTAAAAGTTATCGTTTCCCAATTTTCTTATAGAAATTCATAAGAAATTTTGTATAAAAGGATAGATATACAAATTAGGATATTTGCAATGTTCTTTTTTCCAAAATTTTATGTTGTAGGGAACATTTCCTCGCTCTCGAGTGTTTAATTATATTTTCTAATATGCACGTTTTATAAAACTCTTCGATCCCGAATTTGAAGTATCTTACTTTCAAACAATTCACAGGGTTCAACAAACAATTAATATTTCACAATCAAACGATCGGGTCGTTTATTTTGACAAAAAAAAGAGCTTTTTTTTCTCCTTTTTTGTTTAGAAGATTTGTTCCCATATGTAAAGTTTTTTTTCCACTTTATTTTTTTATAATTACAAAAAATAAAGTTTTCAAGTAAATATAACATCATATTTTTCGTCCCTATCATGTATAAAGTTTTCTCATTTTTTTTCCAAATACTATAGGATTTGAGACCATACATATCCTCTTTATCTATTATCTTTTTTTCTAAAAAATTAATACATATATTCCATACTTCATTAGTCTTTATAAGTATAAAATTACATTTTCCTTTGAATCCATATTGTTTATTTTTATTCATAAACTTTTCTCTTTTATATTGTATATCTTTTTATGGATTATTATGTAATAAGCAATTTTGTTTCTCCGTTACCAATATAAAAAGACTAAATCATGTAAATTGCTTTCATTGTTAATTTATTTTTCACAAATTTATAAATCAATGATATTTTTATTTCTTAAAATAAGTTATGCTCTCCATTACTTTATGTTTTTTTGTAAAAATTTTAAATCATTTGATACAATTTTTAGAGTAGTAGCGAAGCACAGGCAAAATACCTAGTATATTCAGTAAAATATCTTCAGTAAAGTTATGTCTGGAAAAGTGTTATATCTATAGGAAACATTTTTTCAAATTGAGGAAATAAAATTTTACGAAATCCAAATGACCTACCATTTATATTTATTTTTCTGGATAGGATTAACATACTTGTTTATTGTAATCCAAAATTTGAGTATATACACTAGTTGTGATTAACAGAGGCTCATGAGTATAATACAATGAAATAGAAATCATGAATATCTAATAGAAAGATACGTGTAGTCCCATCTAAGTATTGAAATTTGGTTATAATCTATCACAAAAAAGTGAATTTGTGAGATTATTAGATATAAGATGAAGTCCGTATGATTAGCTTCATAAATTGTTTTTTGGGGAATTTTTTTATTATTCTGTTGCAAACTGACGTGGATATCGATGTGGCACATTTGGTCTTTCATCTACATTATGTGATCAATTTATCAGTATAACCGAGGATTAAATTGAATTTTTTTTTGTAATATTAACTACAAAGAATATGGATTAATAAGAACCAAAAAAAAAAGTCTGTACACCCATTTGCGTACCTTTCACATTTTTCTTTGCTCGCAAGATGCCATGTCAACTTTTATCTAAACATGATCGGCATAACTCGAAATACTCAAGTTGAAATATATTACCTTGCCTGAACGTAAAAATATGGGCCATGCCGAAATTTATAATTTGTGATTTTTCTCAATTTGTAATCTTTTTCATACTAAGTAGGAGCTGACGTAGCACCTAGCTGGCACATTAATCAAGATCGAGAAAAACACATGCCAGGTCAACTTTGGTGGCAGCAAAGTGACCTAATAAAAAAGCTATCAAGCTTTTTTTGCCAAAATATAGTTTCCATATTTTATTAAGTCAGTAAAAAATGTTATGTCAATTTTAACTCAGCATATCTATATATGGAAAACCCAATTTGAATTATCTTACCATATTGTCTGAATGTAAATGTATATCCCAAGCCAAAATTTGTAAATTGTGGCATTTATTTGCCAATTTTTATTGATTATGTTGCTTAATATTCTTAATTGTGTGCCATGCTAAGTTGGAGCTGACATCACACCAAATTGGCTCAGAGAAGTTAACCATATTAAGAAATTCGTAAGAGTAACATGCCACGCGTCTATTTTGGTGGTGGCAAAAAGTGACTAAAATGTTGAAGTAGAAGGATTAAGTTAGTCAAAATAATAGACCTCAACATCAAAGTAGAGGACCTACTTTAAGGTAAACGTTTTAAACTGAATACAAAATACATAACGATATGTATATGTATATGTATATATGTATATATGTATATATCAATCGGTTCGTCTAACATGACAACGGGTAGCGGCCGGTGACACAATTGGTAATACCATGACTACTTGTCATATTTGAATTTCCGAACTAAATACACATATATATAGTTTCAATTTAACTATTTAATTAAGGATTGGTCAATTTAAACAAGCATGTGGCGTTTAATATATTGAAACGACTATAATATTCATGAGATAAATTTTACTACGTCCTTATATTTAATTTTGCGTCTCAATCATGTTTATCTTTCTACATTATTACAAACATATAAAGAGGGTTTCTTGGAGAAAGAAAAATTGTGACACTTAATATAATTTCTTAACACATTAACATAGCGTTTGGTAACGAAGTTAAATTTTTGATTTAGTTTAATTTGAGAAAATGAAGACAAAAATAGATGAAAAAAGTATGTGAGAGAATTTGTATGATAAAATAAAAATGTAATGATTGTGTTGTTGAATTAAGAAAAAAAATGTTAAAATTGAGGAAAAAATGTTAAATAGTTGAAAGAATTTAGTATAAAAAAATTAATTTAAATAATAAATAAAAAAAAGTATGAGAGAGAATTTCAAGAAAAAGATAATAAAAAAAAACAATGATTGTGTTATTGAATTGAGAAAAAAATCAAGTTAAGTGAAATCAAACTTCTTACCAAATAATGAGAATTTTTTATATGCCAAAAATCCATATTTATATATAGACCACTAACAGTTCAGTCCTCTAATTATTAAATAGTCACCACTTGACTGCCTGAATTTTCAAAAACAAGAATTTGATCCCCCGATTTCAATTCCGTCTAACAGTTTGGTCCTAATGTCAAGTTTTGAACGGAAATGTGACGTGGAAGTTGAGTTGGCATAAACAACGTCAAATTTATGCCACGTCCTTATCGAAACGACGTCGTTTTGTTTCCTGCACACCCAAAAACAAAAATGATGCCGTGTCGTCCTCACCCCCCACGCAAAAATGTCGTCGTTTGGCAACCTGTAGACCCAAGAACAAAAAATGACGTTGGCTTCGTCCTTCCCTCAGTCTTCTTACGAGCGAAACCGTAAATCCTCAGTCTTCCCTCAACCGTCTCCTCTACAGCTGCAACAGGGCGAGCATTCTCAGTGTTATCCTCTCTCGGGTCCTCTTCCTTTTCTTCATTAGAGCTGCTGCTCGAGCTTGCGTCCTTCCGATCTTTACTTTCCTTTGTCGCTAGCTCGGATTCTCCATCCATCAACTCCTTCACCAGCTCCTTCACCGAATAAACCACATACTCAACATCTTCCTTCGCAACATCCTTAACCTTTTGAAGGGCCTCCCTAACCTTCCCATTCGAAGCCTCCTCCCTCCATTAGTACTAAGTCAAACAAGTTCATCGGCTTTGACCCATCAGCTAACTTGCTCCCGGAAAAACAGACCGATCTCTTAACAATAATCGATTGGACGATTTTAGGATTCGATTGGAGGATTTACGGAATTTGGGGCTTGGGGTTTTCGGTTGGATTGGAGGAAATTACGAATTTGCGGGAATAGGGTTGATTGAATTTGGGCATTTGCCGAAAATTAGGGTTTCGCTCTCGGAAGGAAGAACACCGACAGAGGTAGAGAAGAAAACTGCAGGTTGCCAAGCCGACGTCGTTTCTAAGTCCGCCGAGGCAGCTGCCAAACATCGCCGTTTTTGCATGGCCGGAAGGACCGAAATGGCGTTGTTTTGCGTTCTTGGGTCTGTAGGCCAAAATTGCACGGCATCGTTTTCATTTTTGGGTGTTTGGGAAGCAAAACGTCATCGTTTCGGTGATGACGCAGCATAAATTTGACGCCGTTTCTACCAACTCAACTTACACGTCAGATTTCCATTCAAGGACTTGACGTCAGGGCCAAAGTGTTAGACGGAATTGAAATTGAAGGATCAAATTTCTAATTTTGAAAATTCAGGTAGTCAAGTGGTGGCTATTGAATAGTTCGAGGACAAAGTGTTAGTGGTCTCTATTTATATAACTAAAAAATTAACTTCCACAAGCAATTAATAGAGTTAATATTTAATAGGGTTGGAAATGTTAATTTGCTTTATCTATTTATAATATATAAAAGTCGAGCAGCGATGTTGTTGGAGCTCAATTGGAAAACCCTCATTTCATGGTTGATATGTCTTTAAACTACTTGGAGAATTCCTTTAATTCTAAATTAGATATTCATGTATTTGTCCATTTTTACAGTAGTCTTTCGTGAGTACATTATCTATGATCTACGTATTGGAGAATACATTTTCTACATTCAACTTATGTAGAATATCGAAAAGGTTTCTCGATTACTGAATAGAGCTCCTCGAGATATGTGATTTTTTCAAATTCAATGTCCTAACCTATAAATAGAGGACTTGAAAATTTATTTTTCGTATCATCTTTCGTGGTTCATGTGAATACCCATCCAATTCTCCAGTGAATAACTCCCTATTCTCTTGGTTGAGGCATCTCTCCGGTCCACTTCAACATTTTTTGATTTGATAGGAAGGAAAGGGGCATAATGGCGTTCGCTCTCTTTGAGATGCTAATTTATAATTTATATATTAGAAATCTTTGTTCTTAAGATTGTGTATGTCTTATTCTTCACAAATTGTCTGTATTTCAATTTAATTCTTTCTGCGTATTATTATATCTTAATATATGTGTTATTTGCATTTTCATAAGAGTAAGAGTAAATATAGCTTATCAATATGATGTTCTCTTCTTTGACTCTCGCTTGCAATTATAATGTTTGTAATATCTATTCGGTAGAACATATAATTTTGTTATATTTTTTCTATCTATATTAATCTTATTTTTATATATATTAATTTCCTAATCCTCTTTTATAAAAAGTAATGTATGTCAAGATCCCATGCAACGTACAAGTAAAAAACTAGTAATTAATTAATTTTCGTAAAAATTGCTTATGTCCTTCTAAATTTTTTAAAAAAGAATATATATGTATCTATTGCTTTAGCCACTATCTTTGATTTTTTTCGATAAAGGTTCAAGATATGATATAATTTGAGTTTTTTTATATAATTTTGAAAATATATTATAATTATAGACTTCATATATCCATGTACATAGATATATAGTAAAATACTCTGTTTAATATATATATATATATAAGAGCAAGATACTTTGAACTAACTTTAATGAAATTTTCAAAAGAAAAATCTCAAGCACTAAATTTAATAAAATTAAGGTCATTTGGAGAAATAAAATTGATCAGAAAATGCTAGTTCGTGAACTTATGATCATAACAAGAAAAAGAAACTAACATTTGAAAATTAGAATGTCATCAACTAATGGTTTTAGAGAAAAAGAAAATTTGTAAGTTAGTAAATATATAACTGAATATATGTGATAAATCCTTTGTTATATATTAAATAATAAATAGATATGTAATTCATATTGAAGAAGACAATTGGTTGAAAAATTATTATTGCATTATTTATAAGTATTCTAATGCTAAAATTTCTTATGTTTTTATGTAAAAATTGGTTTCTAAATAAAATGTAATATGTAGATTAATATATATATATATATAATTTAGTTAAAATTTTGTTTATATAAATGAAAATGCATAATTTCATTAATATAACAAATTTAATTTAAAATGTTCAAATTATCAACATAATAGTTAATTAATTAAATGACTTTAAAGTAAGTTTTTTTTTCCAAATTTCTGAATAATTATATAATTTTATGATAATAAACCAGTACCTTGCAATATAGATAGAACAAGCTAATTGATTATTTATATAATTTTCAGAAAAAATTGGAGAGCCACCAATTGAAATTAAAGTCATTTTAAACTTCAAGATTTATCAAAAACCACTAATTCTATCAGCTTATGATTTAATAAAGGGATTTGAAAATTAGAATCTTACAAAACAATTTTTTAGAGCAAAAATAAATTTGCAAACTAGTAAAAGTACAAACAGAATTTTTGTGACAAATCATTTTTGTTGATTATTAAAGCGATATATATTTCATAATAAATAAGATAATTAATTTCAAAATTATTATTGAATTATTTATACTTAGTTTATTATTATTGAAGTATATTGTTTTGAGTTTCAAATTTATCATTTGTTTTAACTAATAAGAAAATTTTATGTTAAGCATGTGAATTAATAATTCTCATAGAAAATGATAACAGGTATATGATAATGACCTCCGTGTAGCAGGGGGATAAAATACTAGTTATATATATATAATTTTCTTCATTATATATAATAATCTATTTTCATCTTTCCATCAAAATTCCAAGAAGCTGATGATCAATTGTCTTGAACACAAACTCTTTCAACTCTTCGTCTAAATATTTTAGAATGTATGAGGGTGTGATTCCAATATTTTTTCAGACGAGATCTTTCTTTTCTTTATTTTTATTTATCTATGATAATATTGAATTTTTATTGGGCGATAGTATTTGAATATATAATTATCAAATCTTTGTGAAAGGAATATCCATATACAACGTCCATATGTACTCAGCAGCTAGTTTTACTAATAATAAAAGTTAGGACATACAGGTATTGGCAAAATCTAACTTGACCTGCTATTATGATTAATTTGCAAATAAAATTGTTGGCATATAAATGATATCCAAATTTAAACTAAAACTTGTCAGTATGCGAATTGCCAACTCGTAAATGCAAGTGTTTATTTTAAATTTTATGAAAACCAGCAAAAATTTAATGGCCTTCCCCAATTTGGATTTCATTTTTTTGTCTATGTAATCCTGTGCATGGTATCCAATTATTAATGCATACACAAAAGTTATATTCGAAATTTAATGCAAAACTTCCTAATATCATCAAATTCTTTTTATTCTCTTCTTTTCTAAACCCTTTCCTTAATTTTTTCTTTTCCTCTTGCATTATTTGGTATTTGGAAATCCAATGGGCCTTAATATTCTATATTCAAACTGGACCGGCCCATCAAAGAGTAAAACTCACTTTGTGAATTTTTTCAATTTATAAGAATCGAATTCAAGATCTTTATAAGAGGAATAGGTCCCGAAACAACTGAACTAACCCATATTGGTACTTCCACATTTTTTTAACTGAAAAGTATTTCATAGATCATCGATTCCATGTCATCGCTGCCACATGGCATACATTGTCAAATAATAAGATATATTGCCTAATCACGTGTAAAATAGTAATAAATGTATAATTTTTTCATCTTTTTTAAATAGATTTGAATTGCGTAATATTTTAATTAATCCAATGTGCAAAATTAATTGTATTACACCAAATACATGTGAAATAATTATCCAGTACTTAATACCTTTGGCGCAACCATAATTAATGGACCAAGAAAACGTGTAAAAACCTTCTTGTTAACCTGTGTCCATTACGTAACTTGTCGTTTATGGGATTTTCGATAATTTTAATATTTTCTGGATACTAATTCGAGATTTGAAATTAATTACCTTCCCCTAAAATTGTGATTATTCCTTGCATTTGAAATTAAAGAAAATTTGTGTTCTTTGAGCATATATGCTCCTTTTAAATAGAACATCCTAACTCAAAGAAGGCTCCTACACCCATTGTACTCATTGCACTCACTTTGCCTATTGGTGTGAGGTTCTGAACTTTTTCCCAAGGTAAGCTCTAAATTTTTCTCATTATTGTTATTGCTATAACCATTGGCATTTGATGTTATCATTTCCGTCTTCCGGCAGCCCGTTTGACCATAAGTGATCGGTTCGAGCGGAAACCGAGATATTATTGATCGCCACTGGCTTGTATTTGCTCAAATTAGGTTTTCCTGGGCAGTCATTGAGCATCTGTTACAATTAAATATTTCTAAGCAATCACTCAATTCCTGTTTATAATTAAATTGTTTTTTTTTAATAGTCACATCTTTGCTTATCTATTTAACAGGCATGTTAATATTCCTGCGTATAAGAAACGCAGATAAATGTGTTGTTGCCTCGCAAGTATTACAGTGTGTTGGTTTCGTGGATGTTTAAAGATGAGTTGCTAAAAAAACCTAATTTTCATTTTTATAGACAGTGTTCTTAGTACTGTTATGCCTCCTCCCAAAAGGGGGAAACGGGAAAATCCCCATTTTGCCTTATATGATTCTCCTAAGTTGGTTTCAGTTGCTATTTATTCAACTGGAGATGAAAAGATCTCCTCCATTTTCCACCCATGATTAATTTTCCACATTTATTTTTCATTTACAAAAAGGCTCATGACACTAATACATTAATTCATAACCTTGTACAATTACCAATATTTACTTATTTATTTATTTTATAAAATCTTATTTAATTTTTGTTGCATTGATAATAATCTCAAATTACGATTTTATATTGTCCTGCATCTTTTTGGACAGGGCGAGAGGAACTAGCAGCAGTTGTAGAGCATAAAAAATTTAAGGTAAAAGTTGTTAAATTTATACTGGATCCTAATTTTTAGGTTGGACATGGCCTAATTGATTGGTATAATGAAATTTGAATAATTTCTCTATTATTATTTATAGTTTGCTGGAATAGATAGTGCAGAATAAAACTAAGCAGTAATAGAATAGGGATGAATAAAATTGAAATTCTGATAAAATTTTGTTTTTTTATTGGACAGATTAGAAAAACTAAGAATTAGATTTCTGCATTAGATTGATTGGAACTAGCAGAGAATGCAATGCAATTAAATAATGAAGTACCAGAATACCCTAGTTATTATAAATATTAAAGAAATATTATAAAGCTTATTTAAAAAACAGTTTGACTAATATTAATTTAAATATACTCTATATATATATATATATATATGATAATTCTTAACTAACATTTGAATCTCTCTGCTTCTAATTAATGTAGAATTTCACCATGTCGGGCCGAGAAGCTGACGATGTGCACGAACAAGTCCCTGAACAAACAATGGAAAAGGTAATATAATATTGTATCCTTCGTCTGAAGCAAATATTGTATTGTCAACTTAAACACGACCAATCTGATCAGAAAATTGTGACAAATATTTATTTGAATATACTCTATGACAATTCCTAAGATTTGAATTTTTGTCCCTTTAATTATTGTAGGATTTCCTGATGACGGGGCCGCAAGAAGTTGATAATGTGCAGGCAGAAGTCTCCGAACCAATACAGGAAAAGGTAATATCGTATTCTTTATCAGTGACGCAAATATTGTATAATCTAATTAAACACGACCAAGTACATTAAAAATCGCGACTAATATTGATTTGAGTATATTTGGCAATTCCTAAGACTTAAACTTCTACACCTCCAATTCATGTAGAATTTCCTGATGGGGCAATTAGAAGTTGACAATGTGCAAGCAGGATCCTCTGAACAAACACTGGAAGGGGTAATATTGTATTCTTCGTCCCTGATGCATATATTATATTGTCTAATTTAACATGATTGAGTCGATTAGAAATTGCGACCGATATTAATTTGAATACATTCAACGACAATTCCTAACTTTTAAATTTATGCACCTTTCATTGATGTAGAATTTCATGATGTCGGGGCAAGAAACTGATGATGTGCACGAACAAGTTCCCGAACAAACACCGGAAAAGGTAATATTGTATTCGTTGTCTATGACGCAGATATTGTATTTTTTTAATTAAACACGACCAATAATCAATTAAAAATTGAAACTACGATTGATTTGAATATATTCTTACGACAGTTCCTAAGTTTTGGATTTCTATACCTTTAATGAATGTAGGAGTTCATGATGTCCGAGCAAGAAGCTAATAATGTGCACGCTGTAGTCCCGGAACAAACGCTGGAAAAGGTAATATTGTATTCTTTGCCGTGATGCAGATATCTATTGTTTCGTCTAATTAAACACGACCAGTAAATCAAAAAAAATAAAAATATGACCACTGTTGATTTGAATATATTCTACGACATTTCCTAATTTTTGAATTTATATACCTTTAATTAATGTAGAATTTCCCAATGCCCGAGCGAGAAGCTGATAATGTGCACGCTGAAGTCTCCGAACAAATGCCGGAAAAGGTAATATTGTATTCTTTGTCTATGATCCATACAGATACTGTATTGTCTAATTAAACGTCGATTTGAATTTTTGTACCTTTAACCAACGTAGAATTTCATGATGTTGGGCCAAGAAGTAAATAATGTGCACGAAGGAGTCCCCGGACAAACTGTGGAAACAGTAATATACCAAAGGCTTCTCTATATATCATTTGGCATCTCATACATATGAAGCATTTCTTTTTTCCTTCTTTTCTTCTGTTTTTTGTTTTTTACGCTACGCCATTTCATTTGCATTAGGTTTTTGCATCAGCAATTTCTTTTCCCTTTTTATTGGAAATTATCAAATATCAATCTGAGAGATCAACGTTGTTCTTCCCGTACTGGGTTGAACTTGAACAAATTTATGATTCTTCATCCGTGAAACAAGTACCGAAAAAAATCAAGAAATTTTTTCTCCAAACAAACGGAGCATAATGCTCTATTTTACAATTACGTAAAAAGTACGTATCTTCTCTAAAATAAGTAGACTACCACTGTTGCCATCCACTTATTTATTAGTAACTGTTTTTGCCCATGACATATTTTTGCCACCAATTAGCCCCAAACGTTGGCATCCCGTCTACCATTTATATCTTTCCGTAACGGAAAAATGACGGAAAAGGTAGTGTCGTCAATAAATTTTCTGTCACGGAGGTTAACGAAAGGGTATAAATGGTAGACGGGATGCCAACGTTTGGGGCTAATTGGTGGGAAAAATATATTAGGGACAAAAACGGTTACTAATAAATAAGTGGATGGCGACAGTGATATTCTACTCTCTCTGAAATCTAATTAATATGTATTCATATGTATCTCTCATATATTTTTTCGTGGGACCAGATACTGTACTGTCTAGTTAAACACGAAAAAGTTTACAAATAGTAAATAACATTACCTTGAATATAATATATGATAATTCCTAACATTTGAATTTCCGTGCATTTTGTTAATGAAGGATTCCATCACGTCTGAGCAAGAAGCCGATGATGTGCAAGCAGGCCACGAACAGACGCTGGAGAAGGTAACACCAAAGGCCTCTCGATCATTATTTATTTGTATGCATTTCTGATATATATGCGTTGGTGGCGACACAACATTGTATTATGAATTAGACATACGACCAAATCGATTAGAGATGGTGACTAACATTAAAACGTATATACTCTATGACAAATTCCTAAGATTTGAGTTTGTCTTTCTGATTATTGTAGAATTTCATCACGATGTTGGAGCAAGAGGCTGCTAATGATGTGCAAGCAAGAGTCCCCGAACCATCACCGGAAAAAGTAATAAAATCTTACCTCCTTTTTCATTTTTTTCCTTTTTCAACTCTATTTATATATAATTAATTGCAATTCCGCAATTTATATTCCTTTTTTCCTTGGGTGTTTTCTCGCAAACATATTCAGTTAGTTTCTGGAAACGATCAAAAATTAATTAATTGCAATTCAGCAAGTTATATTCCTTTTTTCCTCGGGTGTTTTCTCGCAAACATGTTCATTTCTGGTACCGGGTTATATTCGAACAAATTTACAACACTCCTTCCGTGAAACAAACAGCAGAAAGTTAGAAAATTTCCTCCCAAATAAATGGAGCATAAAGCTTATTATCATTTACGTAAAAAGTACATATTTCTTCTATATAATCCAATTGATATACATTTATATGCATTTCCGATGTATTCTTTGATGGTGATAAAGGGATTACGTTTGCTCAACACGACCAAATCGATTAGATACTGCGACTAACATTATTTTCTAATTAACGTAGGATTTTATGATGCTGGCGCAAGAAGCTCATAATGTGCATGCAGAACTCCCCGAACAAACGGTGGAAGAGGTAATACATACCAAAGGGCCCAAGGCCTCCCTGTATATCGTTTGGCGTCTCATACATATGAATTATTTTCCCTCTCTTTTGGTCACTTCATTTGCACAAAGTTTTTCTTCAACAATTTCTTTTCTTTTTCTTTTGGGTATATATTCGTAGAATCTTTTTTTTTTTCAATTAATTCACTGCCCAAACAAATGAAGCATAATGTGCTTTATTGTACTTGTACAAATACTTCTTCCCAAAAAATCTAATGAACACATATTCATATGCATCTTTGATATATCAACACAGATATTGTATTGTCTAATTAAACACAAACAAAAATTGATTAGAAATGGTGACTGATATTAATTTACAAATAATTTAGGATAATTCCTAACATTGAATCTCCGTGCATTTAATTGATGTAGAATTTTATCATGTCTGGCCGGCAAGAAGCTGATGATGGGCAAGTAGGACTCCCCGAACAAAGACTGGAAGAGGTAATATTAATTTGTGAGATTAACACTGTTCTTCTCGTACATGGTTGAATTCGAATAAACTTTTAATTGGGCAAGCTATATACATTGACAATTTGATAATATGGTACATATATAATTAATAATGGTAATTACATTTCGATGTAGGAGGGAGAAGCCGATCAGCTTCTGCAGGAAGAACATGTCCGTGGGGAGGAGGCATACGGAGAGGCGACTGAGCTTCTGCAGGAAGAGAATATTCGTAGGGAGGAGATATACCAGGGATCGACATCATGGTCGCCGTTATCTTCTTCGGATGCTCCCACCAAACATCTGGATCTGGAAGATAGTGTCTCTTCAAGACTGCTTCAAGAGTATGTACTACTTATATTAGTTGTTCATGGATTGGCGTGATTGAATAAGTTACTATTTTCTGTTTCCGACTGCATAGTACTCGTAAGAAGAATCCATGAAAACCGATATCCCTTTATTATGCTACATGTACATTTACTCGAAATAACTTTGTGATCGAATATGCTTTGATATCGATGTGCAGTTCTGAGCTTGGGCATAGAAATGTGCCAGAAAATTTAGTTGCTCCTCCTAGTAGTCCAGCCACCCCTGAGATGGAAACAACACTTTCCATTTCTCCCTTAGCCGGGAGATCCGAAGCCCTCCCCGATGGTGATGACGTCATGGTATGTTATATGTTTCCATCCAATCCAGCACATCGAAAGCAAGTACATTGCATGGCCTTCTTGCTGATTATCACAATGTGCCCGAGTACATCCGTTAATATAACTATGAGAACATGTTATAATGGATTTATAATAATTCTTGTGTTTGTGATGAAACATGCAATGCCAGTTTGATCCGCCAGTCGTAGCCTATCGGGAAGCCCCTCCGTCGATCAATCTGGAGGAAGACATCAATTCAGCCAATCCGCAGCCTCCCCTCAACGCTCCTCCGCAAGCTCCTCCACCTTCCATCCGGAACATCTATGGCTCCGAGGCCCGGCCTTCTCAGTATGTTCAATGCCTTCTACTCTATAGCTCTGTACCTGTTGTACGTATTATATGCTCATATACTCGGAAAGCCCTTATTTAAAATTCTTACAATTTACAGGCCGCCAGGCATAGGGTCGCTGTTCAATCTGTACCCGCCACCGCACTTGGCCTATGAGCACCAATATCTGCCGGCCCAAAGCCTGTTCGCCCCGATGGGCAGCACGGATATGAATGGCTCTACGACTGCTCCAGCTGTGTCTGGCAACTTCATTCTGGGCAGCTTGAACGTACCACCTCCTCCGCTGGGTGTCGACAACAACTCGGCCTCATCAACCTCTTCCTCCTCCTTCTGGAACTACCAACTTCCCCAGCTCAGCCTATCCGCCAACGTCCAAGATTCAGCAGTAAGATCAATAATTTACTCCTACTGGTACAAAGAGTTTTTTCTTTGGGGTAAAAAAAGAGTATATATTAACTTGTTAATTGACTAATTACTAGGACATGAACATCCCAATTTAACAAAATCTTTCTACTACGAGTTTCAAACTTTTAGAAATACTCTAAATACAATATAGATTAAAAATATATATTAACATAAAAAAACTCGTCTATTATACGGGAAGCTTTTGATTAGCAACTTGGATGCGCACATATGTTGTCCTGATATATGATGACATGTCTTTCAGATGCCATTTGGGAACGTGATGTTCATGCCTCCACCCGGTTTCGCAGCAGCACCACCTAGGTTTATTGCTATCTATACTTCTTCACGGTTGAGACTTTTTATTATTATTATTATTATTGTTAAAAGATGAGGAACGCGGACTAAGAATTGAGGATGAAAAATGGTTTTTTTTTCTTTTTCTTTTTTCTAAAAAAAGTTTTTGTTTTTGTTTTTTTTTTGCCTTCATGAAATTAATGGTAAATTTAATTTGATTTGGATTATTCAGGCCCTTGCATGAAGTGCAGTTACATAGATTGATGGGTCATACAGTGGGTTCAAGCTCATTCACCAACCCAAGAGGAGGAGGAGGAGGAAGAGGAAGAGGTCTATTTCAGCAGCTTTCGACCAGCACCAGCTTCCAACAGCAAGTACTACACTTATTCATACTCTTGTCTTTGTATCGTATACTAATCAATGTTCGTTTTGCAATCCGAGTCTGATTATGATTTATAAAGGACTGAAACGGTTTCTTAAAAGGACCGGGAAAAACTATCTATTATAATAATCACACTGCATGGTCATTTTCGTCGATGATATAGTTCAAAGACCGTCATCAGAGCTACCATAAATTATAATCCAAACATTAGTCCAGTTGTCGATCCTTCATTTGGCCAAGTCAGCGAATTTGGACAGTCACGCCATGGCTGGAACCAGTGAAACATGCTATATATTCTTAATTTCACATGTTCAAATTTAGGTTTCCCTCTCACGTGCCATATTTGGACCAAATGGCCTTGTATAAATTTATTTGCTTTCGCTTGGCCTTTGCAATCTGTGAATAGGCAATGGATCGCCCGCCATACAACAGGGCTACTGCTAGGTCCTCCTCCATTTCTATTCCGCTGGATGGGCTCCCGACCAACAACCGCAGGCCGGTAAGCTCAGCACAGAAATTACCGACAGTTCTCTTCTATAATCCGAAAAAATAAACTGATCTTCGGCTGATTTATTTCTCTAATTTGTGTTTCTATATGTTCATTTTTTCAGCTAGAAGCTGGGCAGGGGAGCTTCATGATCGGGAGGCCGCTTGAAGCTGGAGAGCCATCCTCCAGGCCTTCCAAGGTACTACGACCGGAGCTTCTAGCAGACTCGAGCTCCTCCCTTTTATTTTTAAGACTAGTTCGTCAGACGCCAGACCGATCATCTTTCTTCACACATCTATTGATAAGAACTTGTTTATCTGGTCAATTATCTTATCATCATTTAATCCTACCTCGCTATGATGTACTGACATGTGAAGTTCCTCGGACTGTGCAGGCGCAGGTGACATCATGGCCGACTGATATGAATCAACCATCGGCGCCGAATGTTCAGTTGCCCAACTTGCCATGGCCAACTGATATCAATCTACCGTCGGCAAATCTTCAGCTATACAGTTGGAGCAACAATCCGGCTATGTCGGCAAATCTTCACCCATCCAGTTGGAACAACATTCCGGCTCCTGCCCCGACTAGCCAAACTCAAAGGTACGATACTTATAAGACAAACAGTCGCTCAGCAATCCAATCTAGTGTAATGCTGAACATTGCTTTGCCACAGGCCTAGGTTCATACCGAACTCACTCTACGACCCGAGATATGAAGCTATGGGACTGCCCATCGACCCTCACCTGCGTCTTTTCCTTGCGTGGCAGAATCGCGGTAATCAATCTTGACTCTGTTTCCGTTAATATTCCGCGACTGAACATATGGCAAATGGACGAACCGATTGTGAATTGATTCCTTTTATCTTCTCCATTGCAGAAAATACAAGAAACGGTCATGGAGATGGAAATGCATGAGATGAGATCATCAGTGGATCGGGACGGTGGATGGTTTACTGAAGATGTCTCTCTATCTGTCTTGAATGTCCCTTATTTTGGTGTAATAAGGTGTCTTGTCACAACATCGATCATGAGAGAACTCGGGATCAAGCTCTATTGTTGGGTTGTAATAGTTTGTCTAGATTAATTCCAAATTCGAGATGCTTTTATGGATAATCAAGCTTCATACCGTCTCTGATTTACCAAAGTCGGACTTCATTTGATATTAACCAGAAATCAAGAGGTGTTGAATACAATTTTAAAGAGATTTTTTCCCCTTCATTTCTTCTTGCCCTTCTTCCTATTAGTAGGTTCATGAAATTTCTCTTGAAATAAATAGATTTAGATATGCTATGGAATTCACATGGTATTGTCCTCCTTATAATCTCCGCTTCTCGATTGGAATTGAATTGATGGACTTTTGAAAACTCGCCGTGATAAACTTCGATGAAATCGAAAGTCAATCACGAAAGATCATATGATCGGGGACATGCTTATCCTCCATCCAGTCCAAGGATCAACCTCGACTTCGCACATACCGTCAGATTAATTTTTGTGATGAACAATGGTTACACGAGGCCGGATCAGTCAAAGTCAATACCAATCGTTACCCGTCTTAAAAAATTCTAACGGGTATTGACCGAATCGTCTCGGGTTCCGAACCGGCGAGCGGTCTTTTTCATCAAACCCGAAAAACTTTCCGAATCTCTTCACTTTCAGACTTTCTCCCATTTTTCTCTCCAAAAAACAGGAAAAATAAATAAATAAATCTGAGAGCGGATTCCCTCTTTTCGTCTGCCGCCAATGGCCGACGGAGGCGGGATCGAGAGCCGTGGCTCCTCCACCGTTGCCGGAGCGTACGTTATCCCCGACATCCTCTTGAGGCTGCCAATGAAGACCCTCATGCTGTGCAAGTACGTCAGTAAGCCATGGTGCGACCTGATCCGCAGCCCCGCCTTCGTCGCCGCCCACCTCCGCCACTCCTCTCACCTTGGCCGCGGCTACCATCTCCAAATGCCCCAGGTCTCCGAGAGCCCTTTCATCGATGACCCTGTACTCCCGCCGGGCTGGGACCTCACGCACCCCGACTTATGCTCCCTCGCCTCGGAGTCCACCTTCGCCAAGCGCGGCACAGTCCCCGTCACGATCGACCCCAACTCCCATGCTTTCCAGATCGTCGGCTCGGTGAACGGCCAGATCTGCATCAGCCGGCTTCATCCGCGGGAGGCGTTTTGCCCCTTCTTCCGCCACTGGAACCCCAGCATCAGGAAACTGGAGAATCTTGGAAATGAGCGCTTTGAAGTGAAGTTCACTTGCCAGAGCGGCATCACAATCAGCAGGTTCGGTTACGATCCCGAGTCGGATTCGTATAAGGTCGTGAGGATCACTTAGGACCGAGTTGCCAGAGGCAGTTCCTTGCTGAAAGTATCTCAGGCCGAGGTTCACCTTGCTGGGCTCTGATTCCCGGAGTCTGTTTAAGCCGAAGAACGTATCATGTCTTGCAGGTGATAGCATATTACGATTTACTTCGATGTGTATAAATACTCTTATGTCCCGTGGTATTAGGATGGAATAGAATGGAAGTGCCTGCTTACAGCTAGAAGATGTTTTCTTCATTGTCAATGCCATTATCTCATCGAACAATGCGTCTGGCCAATCTGGTCGGCTTTGGTTTGGCCAATATAGCTCCCGAGCAGAGGCAGTGAACGGCATCTTGTGATGGGAAAGATATTGTGTATGTCAGAACCCGATAGGAATTAATTATTGTTAAGAATTGCAGGTGGATACCGGAGCCTGTGCCTCTATGGAGCGATTCACTGGGCAGCATCAGAGTCGCTGGACCATGCATACAGTTCGATATTGACATTTGATGTTGCTGCGGAGGCTTTTCGCGAGATTCCGATGCCACATGACTGCCTTGATGGAATTGATCTTGAGGAGGGGATGCCATGTGTATTTATCAACAACTATAAGAACAAGGTCTGCTTGATAGTTCACTTCCCCAATTTTGGGACCGGTGGAGGACAAAGGATACACGTATGGGTGATGAATGAGTACGGGGTTTTGAGCTCATGGGCCAAGCAGTTCAAGCTAGTGCTGCGGGAGAAGATTCAGAGGTCATTCGGCTTTACAAGGTATAGGGATATCCTTCTTGTCAAGGATGACGGAAAGGTGGTTGTTTGCAAACCGGAGAAGATGGAGTTCAAGAGTACTGCACTTGAAGGAATAGCAGAACGTTTTGATGTTGTCAATCTCACCAAGAGCCTCGTCTGGTTCGACTGAAGGAAATTGCTGAAGTTCTTCATTGGCGGAGGAGCTGTGGATATAAACACCAGCTAGGAGAAGAAACTCTTTATTTTGATGCATGTGCAGGAAGAGCTATGAACCATGATAGGACTTAGAAGGAGACTGATGTTCTTTTTTGTTTTGATTGGTAGTTAGGCTGCTATTTCTCGATGAAAATCTGACCTGATATTACAAACTGAGGAGTTTGATTTTGTTTACGCTGTCTGTGTTTTCGAATGGTTAAATTTTAGAGGTTTTTTTTTTTGTCGTCATTTGTCTTATTGTGAGAGTCGAAAGGTTGATTTAGTTGAGATGATTCCATTAGACAACTTAGGATGGCTCTGAAATTTTTGTATTGAATCTAAAGCTTCCAAATAGGACTCGACTTGCAGAAGGGGCAATCACCACGAATTCATTCCTTAATGATCGAGCCATGAAGGTGTCTCCAATTTGTATGCTTGTGAAGGCGTCTAGACCAAAAAACTCGAACTGGAATCATTTGCTGCCGGCTTTGGCCTAAAGTTTGGCAGATTTTTTCTTATGGCTGCGAGTGGTACAAAATTGTCCATAAAATGCTCAAATGTGATCGCCTCATTGGAATATTCGTCTCTGCAAGTGGTTACTTCCGCTCTCTGTCGTTAGCTTTGCTGCAAAACTAATGACACTTTTCTAGGACAATTAATTTAACTCGAACTTCATAATTCCGACGCAAATCATAGAGGATGTGTGTTCGAGTTCCTATTAACAGGCATAGCTCTTCATGAAGCTATGTATGTTCGGGATGGCGACCATTAACACTTGCGGCACCTGCAACCTGAACCGGAAATTACTGCATGAAACCGTAACGGAATCTAAGGTTACTCTTTAACGACCATTAGGGGAAGATTCCAACTCCCGTCTTTAGCAAGTAGTTGAGACCGCGACATTTGGGCCCATTGTCGTCTTCTCGGGTGCGCTTTTGGGAGGAAGAAAAACCACGTTGGCCGTCTCTCTGCTTCACGTGAGCGCCCCCCCCCCCCCCCCCCCCCCCCCCCCCCCTGCCGCCATTCATATCCCCAGCTCGAGAGCTCTGAAGCAGAGCCCATCGAATCTTGGAAGCTCTCCTCAGTCATCCGCCGATGGCTGCGAGCTTCTCTCTGCTTCATGTCCCGCCTCAGACCTTCCAAGTAATGCGGCTTCCCCCCGCCAGCAGGCTCTCAACCTTATCTTCAAGCACCTTTAAACCAAATGGTACGTGTTATGTTGTTTGCTGTTGTTCTTCGCTTTTGAGTACGGATGAATCCTCTCATTCTTGATCTCCTCTTTTTTGGTGATTTTCATGCTTCTCCTGAATTGGGTTGCAGGGAGTGTGAGAATTTCCACAATCGCCTGCGTTTCTTCAAATGGGAAGGAGCCCGACTCGCTGGAAACTGCCGCGAAGGGCGTCGAGCGGCTCGTCGAAGAGAAGCGGCGTGCAGAGCTGTCTGCGAGGATCGCTTCCGGGGAATTCACAGTCCAACGTTCAAGGTATGCAATTTTCAGGGAACTGTATATAACAAATTTTTCGCTTTGATTCTGCATATATACGTCTAAACTGGAGGGATGTGAACCTTTCTTCTCGAATCTCGGAAAATTCCATCTGGGTGTTGTTGAATTGGGATGATGACAAAGCAGGTAGGTCAAGTAGAAAATTCAGCTGATGTTTAAGTCTAATTATGGCGAAACATCTTCTTTATAGGCCCCGAGTTGAACCATAAATCAGAAAACTATGGTCGACATTTAAATTTCAAGTTCAAAGCTGTGGATATATTGACCCTTTGGCTTTTTCTGTGGAAGAAGATTTTCAGCTTTCCTGAGGAATGGGCTGTCGAAACTGGGGTTTCCCGATGAGGGTCTGGACGCTATCTTCAACTGGGTTGATGGTGGGAAGGATTATCCAAAGATTCCCGAAGCGAAGGGTGCAGTTAGTGCCATTCGAAATGGGCCCTTCTTCATCCCCCTTTACGAGCTTTACCTCACATATGGTGGAATTTTTAGGCTAACATTTGGCCCCAAGGTCTGTTCTTCTGATATACTAGGTGTTTTTTTTTTTGGGGTACTTCTCAACTTCATACGAGACATTTCTCTTCAACAATGATTGGTTTCATGATGCAGTCATTCTTGATAGTTTCCGACCCTTCTATTGCTAAACATATATTGAAGGACAACTCAAAATCTTATTCAAAGGTAAATACTTATTGGCTCATTATTCTGTGTATTATTTCCTTTCTCATCGGTAGCTAGTACAATGTAATGGTGATTGCAATTTCTGACTTCACTTCGTATATCAATGGGCAGGGTATCTTGGCAGAGATTTTAGATTTTGTTATGGGAAAGGGCCTTATTCCGGCTGATGGGGAAATATGGAGAGTTCGAAGACGTGCCATAGTTCCTGCTCTGCATCAGAAGGTAATGTACATCGGGGTGGTTTAACTTGCAAATCTTCATTTGTATCATACTTAACTTTTTTTTCTTTTGTTAATTTTAGTATGTAGCGGCAATGATAAATTTGTTTGGACAAGCATCGGATAGGCTTTGCCAGAAGCTCGACGCTGCTGCCTCTGATGGGGAAGATGTAGAGATGGAGTCTTTGTTCTCCCGTTTGACCCTGGACATCATTGGAAAGGCAGTGTTCAATTATGATTTTGATTCGCTGACCAATGACACTGGAATAGTTGAGGTACTACTGCCCCTAAAAAAATTTTCACTAAAGTTCTTCAACTCTGCCTCTTTTGTGTTTTGCTGTAGTTTATGGCTTTCCTGACTTGTACTTCACGTCAAGAGTAGGCCGTTTACACTGTTCTACGAGAGGCAGAAGACCGAAGTGTTGCACCTATCCCAACTTGGGAAATCCCTATATGGAAGGACATCTCTCCGAGGCAAAAGAAAGTTAATGCAGCTCTAAAGTTGGTCAACGATACCCTTGATGATTTAATCGCCATATGCAAGGTAACTCCTCTCTTACTTTAATCATGCATATAGGTTCTGCTTGTTGAGCAAGGGAATCAATAGTCATTTCCTTGCTGTTGCAGAGGATGGTAGAGCAAGAAGATTTGCAGTTTCACGAGGAATATATGAATGATGAGGATCCTAGTATTCTGCACTTTCTCTTGGCATCTGGAGATGATGTACGTCGTACTCACTTTGGACATGTCAATTGCTTTATGAAACCGAGTAATAATTTTCTAGAACTTGCCCCACTTTTTGAAGGTTTCAAGCAAGCAACTCCGGGATGACTTGATGACAATGCTCATAGCTGGACATGAAACATCTGCTGCTGTCTTAACATGGACATTTTATCTTCTCTCCAAGGTATTATGGCTAGCTCCATTATTTGTCAATGGGGTTCAAACCATTTCATCTAAAAGGTTGAAATTTATACTTACGGTAAACTTGGCGTATGAGGTCACTTCATTGCAAATCGAACTGCAGTCCATCTGTAACATCGACGACTAGGGACAAATGTATACTATTTTTCTGTATTATCAACGACTAGGGACTAATATATACTATTTATCAACAAAGGGACTAATTTATACTTTTCATATTTACAGGAACCTAGAGCTGTGGCAAATCTGCAAAACGAGGTAAATTTAGATATCTTATGTGGCTTTCAAATGATTGTACATTTCATAAGGAGAATATGCCCCTGGGAAGTCAATTTACCAGGGAAGATTGTCTTGGTTTGCTCAGTTAACTGTACCATGCAAAGACTCAGAATCTAGATTATGGCAGCAGATATACTATCTTTTCGTCATAAAAATCTCTTATCTTGCATACAAATCTGGTCTTACCTGTAGCATTCAAGTATTATGATTTCAAAGATATTACTATTTTACCTTTTGGTGATATTTTTGTAGGTTGATTCTGTTCTAGGAGATCGCTATCCAACAATTGAAGACATGAAGAAACTCAAATACACGACTCGGGTTATCAATGAAGTATGAATAATATCACTGTCTCCAGAAACTTTTGAAAGTCATCGTGGAGGCATTGAGTTCTTTTCAGTTGGTTTGATGTTTGTATTCTGTTCTTCAGTCCTTAAGGCTTTATCCTCAACCACCTGTGCTGATTCGCCGATCACTGGAAAATGATGTCCTTGGAAATTACCCTATAAAGAGGTGAAGCCTCATCAATGTCAGCTTTTCATTTCTTAACTACTTTATATGTCTCAGCTAAAACCTTCTCTATCCAATAATCATTGTCTTTTAGATCATAAACCGGTTATGATGATAACAAATTATTGATTTGACAGGGGTGAAGATGTCTTCATCTCTGTTTGGAACTTACATCGGAGTCCACATCTGTGGGATGATGCAGACAAGTTCAATCCCGAAAGATGGCCTTTAGATGGACCCAATCCAAATGAGACCAACCAAAACTTTTGGTATGTGAATTTGGATGTAGAAAGCCATTGAAAGCTTTTCATTTCCTGTTTAAAAAAGGTTGATCTTGATAAGAATGACTCTGTTCATTGCTTGGTTGGATCAGAATTCCTCTGATTCAAGAACTTGCTATCATCGATGTATCTGCTCGTTCTCTCACACTATATGGTTCGCAATTTCAGTTACTTGCCTTTTGGTGGAGGACCTAGGAAATGTGTAGGAGATATGTTCGCTTCATTCGAGGTAATGCTATAATTACATCGTTGTGTCCTCGGAAAAAGAGCCATCTCAATTTCTTGGCAGCTACATCAGCTTTGTTTCATCTTTTTTCTGCAGACAGTAGTAGCCGTTGCCATGCTTGTGCAGAGATTTAATTTTCAGGTGGCACTTGGAGCACCTCCTGTAAGCAATCATTCCATTCCATGAGGGGACCATCTTTCTTCCTCTTTTTCTTCTCATACGTAGATAACATAAGTGCTAAATACGACGATGAAATCCAGGTAAACATGACCACTGGAGCAACAATCCACACTACTGAAGGATTGAAAATGACAGTCACACGAAGAATGAAGCCTCCTGTTCTTCCCACACTAGAGATGCCGGCACTGAACATGAATGGTTCCACTAGCAACAATGAAGATGATTCCGTGCTTTCTCAGAAGGGTGAAGTTTCGTCCACCCATTCCTGATTGTTTCTTGCCATATTCAGAATGGCTACTTATCTTGTATAGTAAGAAAGAGATAGAACCGAAGTCAATTGTAGGAAATTTTTTACTTCTAAAACGTACCTGTCAGCTACATCTGGTTATCAATTGTAGAATCATCATTGCAATGGGAGATTGTTATCAATCTCTTGCAGAAATCTATCGAACTGCGCGTCTCTGATGGTTATGTTAAGTAGAGTCGAGATTTTAAATGACAGTATTCACGGGAATTTCCTATAATGGATCAATACAAAAGAGATCTTCAAAGAATTCTTTGATACAGGGCTTCACAAGCACAGGTGAATTCTTCTGAAAATTCATGAGCAACCAAAACACCGTTTTACTGAAAGTAGCCCAAGTTGCTGTGAGGACTCGCAGTCTGAGTCATAGAGTCTTTGACGGAAATGCTTGTAGAAGGCTTTCACTGCTCCATTCACCCCATCCTCGTTTTCCATGGCTCTCGCGAGTTCAATGGACCTTTCTTTCACCTGCAGTAACCTTTTAAGAAACTGATCATCCTCTTTTTCTGAGAAAATGACAAAATGATATAATACCTTGGGATCAAGCATGAATCGTATTGCGTCAACCAACTTCTCGAGAGAGAAATTGTCAACGGGAATGGGAGCAGGACCCAACCCTCTGGCATACACCCGATCACCCCAGAAGGTCTGATCTCCAAAGAAAGGCACAACTGTCGTCGGACACTGTTTTCCCGATCAGAAAATACAACTCGTAAGCAAGCAAGACTGCACGAGCTGTCTTAAAGAGAGTGGAATGTTTTATTTACCGCAGCTCTTAGACCAGCAGCAGTTGTTCCGGCACCCCCATGATGTACCTAGTGAACAATGTGGTGGGTCACTCCATATAACAAAATATCGGATTGCCGGGTTAAGGGACAATCAAAAGACGCCAATTATAGTATTAGTAAGGGCTAACGGCAGGTTATAGCATATTTACCACAGCATTGCATTGTTTGAAAAGCCAGTCGTGGGGGCAATTTTCCAGTAAGAAGACATAATCCTTGGGTTCTGCTACTGAAAAATAGGAGGAAGAAATAGAGGAAATCAAAGCACGGAGATTGAAGAACGAGATCGAGAATGGTGAGATCCATACTTGTGTAGGAAGCACACGTGAGAGAGGCGGCGGAACTTACAGTTACCAAGACCGCCCCATCCTCTGTTTATGATTCCCCTCTGTCCAGTGATTTCGAGAGCTTCAACTATTATATCCGTCATCTTTCCTGGTTCTGGAATTGGCTGTGGATAGACATGAAAGTAAATGGAGTTTGAGATCACTATTAAAATGCTCGAATTCGAGAAGTAAGCATTCCAATTATATAACTGTGAAACTGAAACTGAAAGCAATACATGTACATCTTCGTGATCAATATATGAGCACAGTAAAACATCTTAGCGGCGATACAGATACTTTTGAGGAACTCACAAGGCTACCGAAATCAAAGTAGATGGGCTTTTCACCTTCTTCTAGCCATTTCACAAGCAATTCTGGAGGTTTGTAACTCGAGGCAAGGTCCAAGAAACAGAACCCAACCACATCTATCTCAGCTCCCCAATCTGCAGGCCAGACACCAGAGGAAGCTTGACAGTGGTAAAATCTATGTACTAAATGCAATTGACAAGCAAACATTCAAGCATCGAAGTATGAACTCTACCTTTTGGTTTAGGGACTAAATGAGGGCTCCATATATAACCATAGGGCACATTTGGAGGAAAGCTATACGATCCACATAAGTACGTCACAGGTCTCAGCTTCAACTTCTCCTTTCTAAACTCGTTAACAATGTCCCTTATCCCGAGCCACATTAGTGCATCAATGATTTGGTAGGAAAGCTGCAAAATGCCGAAACATAGTAATCAACGGTATGTAAACAGAAGAAAGATCAAATATCAGCAGTCCCTTCAGTGGACGTACTCTATATCCAACCGCATGCTTTACACGTGAAAAAGGATGCGGAATTTCGATGGTAGGGCTGGAAAATGGTGGCAACATCAGCATGAATTCATATAAAAAATGAGAATGATTATTTGAAAATCTCATCGAGAAAATGACTTGACATAACTGAGTTAGTATATTAGATGCTAAAAGCAAGAGCTGGGAGTAGTTCAAACCAGATGAGACCTACGTCCATGGCATTGTGAAAAATATATGGAGTGGTACTTGTAGTGCCTCTGCTACGTGCATGTGTCCTGAAGAAGTAAATCTGTCAAATTAGTTTATCTCTTTCAAAAACATAAGTTCACTAACTCCGAGCGCATTCGAGTATAACTGGGTAAAATAGCATCAAAATAGTCCGTAGAGTCTCACCACATGCCGGAGGATTAGCAATTATTGCATCCATCTTGAACGGTAAGTTGGAATCAGGATCTGGATCCATACAAGTAGAAGTAAAGAGAATATTATGTCCTTGAGTTGATTTTGCTGAGCATGAACTTCAGACGGTCCTGAAGGCAGGATGCCTTTGTTCTTGACCATATCTGCACCAAGAAAGATCATCCCCAGTCCTATAATCCCTGGATTCGGTTTGGAAGATAAGCAAGAAGAACCGAAATTTATCTTCCCATCCAAAATAGATATTGGATGCAGGGCTAAGGAGGTATACGAACTTACACCATGCAATAACTTTAGGATCTCCACCTAATGGATAGAATTCCAATCCAGCATTTAAGACAAAATCCTTAAAGTTTAAGTGAGTTGCTAGTCTTACCCTATGGCCATCTCTCTGAAAAAGCAGATTGTATACAATCAGCTTTATAAGAAAAAGGTTCAAATCTAACCATGAGCACATCCCACCAGATACATGTTAATGCTTGCTCAGATTCGGATGGCGGGTAAGATGAGTGTAAAATGATGATGCCTAACCTGCAGTCTTTTTCCGATTGCCACAAAGGGTTGCACATCTCCCCGTGTTCCAACAATAAGCATCACTATCTGAAGAGGAGGTAAGTATGGGAACTCTGCATCAAGGGAGTCATCATATGTAGGTCGGTTGGAGGTGACTCCACGGCCCAAGTCACATGTCTCTTCTTTGATATCCACCAGAACTTCGACTTGCACGGTTCCATCTTCTTTAACAGTAGCAACTTGGTTTATCCACTTGAGCTGAAAAGCTTTAGGAAGGTTAGTAAATTATCCTATCGTTGCCAATACAGCCAACTGCAAGAAGAGTACAGCTTGCAGAAATACCCTCTTATCAAGAGTACTTTTCTTGTCGAAACATTCCCCCACAAACAGACCAAGAGAACTATCACGTTTAACTTTCTCAGCTTTCTGGGGCTGATCGATGTCATCTGATATTCCTGATCCTGAGGTTGATGCCTCTCCAATTGCAAGTCTTATCGGTGAAATCCTGTACGTAAGACCTGCAGAATAGCACATTAACTCATGAGTAAAACGCTTTGAAGGATCCATACAATCATGTTATATTCATTAGTGCGATAAATTGCAGGTTATCTCAATCGGGCACGCTCTTGAGGAATCGAACGGATAAACACACTCTCTAAAACAAGATTGAAACTGCCAAGTCATAGACTTGACAAGAAAAATAAAGCTTGCAAACGAAGTAACAGAGGAAAGAAACAGAAGCATAAAGCGGGTGAACCTGGAGAGTTACTGCCACGGTCATTTACTGTGGTGGCGGCCTCCTCCATGTCAACGGAAACATCAGCAGGACAGGGGAAGTGATTCAGTTCCATTTCTGCGAGCCAGAGGAGGCCAGAAGGGTTATGCTATGCCCTTGTAAACGAAAGTTCAAAGAAAAGACTGCTGTACTCATTGGATTATGAACAGTTGGGGTGTCTTTTTCCGTCATGAAATCTCCATAGATTCCATTACAAGTCCCTTTCTTTTATATAAAGAAAATAAATATTAAGGCGGAAATGACCTGATCTGGACGATTCTTTCCCCATGAGCTGAGGCTAAACGAACAGTCACAAAGGAAGCAAAGGCGACATCCGAGGAATCTCTTGTTGACACGTAATTCCCATTCTTTTCCTTGTGGGTCAACGCACACACTACGGAGAAATAGCTTGGCAGTGACCCACGAAGTCCTGACCGTTTCTTGCAGCTTCACTCGTCAAGGTCTTAACAGAGTCAAGCTGAACCAGCTTCAAGCGACAATCTTTACTGCCCCCGACTACGCCACTACATGGTAAAGCAGATGATGACCTCCAACGGATGACAACTGATGTTTTCGTGAATGTCTTTCTGCAATTAGTGGAAGTCTCAGCTTCTGCACGCACAGATTCTCCAGAAACAAGAAATGGTTCTGGCCATGATCATGCAAGAAAGAAGGGGGAAAAAAATCTGCAAAACAAGGCATTGTTCTGAACAGACAGAAGTGGCATTCATTCATACTCAAGAACATCATCAGATTTTGTGTCCCAATTAGGCTCACTGGCTATAGCCTAACCAGGTTTGGGCTTGGTTAGGCTTGGAAGAGCCCAAACTCGTGGGGTGACATGACAGTAACATCATGGAGGCCCAGCACAGCTACTTCCGGGACTCATCACACGTGCGAAGAGGAGCAATAGATGTACATTCAAGTGGGTCCCGCGTGTTTGGGTGACGTGGCACCCTCCAGTTTCTCCCCGCCATGCACGACGCTTTGGCGCGTGGGCCGCAGTCGCGCGCGTGGGAGAAGGGCAGACACAGATAGAGAGACAGAGAGAGAGAGAGAGGAAAGAGAAAGAGAGATTAGATGACAGCACTGTTCTGTGGGGCCACATAGGAAAGGCTGCTGCTGTGGTCGAGATGACAATTGACGCAGGCAGGAACCGGACAGCAGCTGAAAGAAGGAAAGAAGGAAGGAAGCCTTGCAAACAAGGAGGAGAGGATGAAAGGTCTCGATCATCCCTTCACCACTCCCCACTGATAAAATGCTCGCTCGCTCTCTCTCTCTCTCTCTCTCTCTCTCTCTCACTATCTCTCTCTGTTCTGTAAAACAGAAACCAAAGCCAAAGGCAAGAATGTAAATAAAGCTCGGACCTTTATGCATTGGAGAGAGACAAAAGATTCGCCCAGCTAAAAGAGAGAGACAAAAAGATTCAAACTTGATAGACAACCAACAAGAAGAGAGAGAAGAGAGTGAGTGAGGGAGGGAGGAGTTAGCTTGCTTTGCCTGCCCCTTTTACCTGGTTTGATCGTCCTCCATTTCTCTTCTATGAGCTGCTCTTTGTTTCATTTCATCGAATATAGATGCTGAACTTGCTCCTTCATCGATTATCTAAAGAGCAAGTTCAAATCTTTCCCCTGTTTGAGTGGTAATTTGTTAACTTTTCCACTTCGTAGTTTCTGGGTATTTTATTGGGCGCTCGGAGAAGTGAATTAGTTTTGAATGGGTTTGCTGTGACTGCGTGTGATTACATTTTGGAAGAGAAGTATATATCTGTCTGCCGTGGAGTGCTTGCTGGTCTGAGTTGGAATTCTAACTTAGCTGATGGGATTAGCATTCTTTGATGTAGAACTCTATAGTTGTTAATTGAACCTGATTTTGGTTGGAAGTTAAGTGCAACTGGGGATATGGTCTGCAGCTGTGTCCGAGTTCGGAGCCGAATGAGAATAATCTTGAATCTTTCATGTGTGCCTAAAGCATCTTCCGGTGCTCATCCTCACTGTGGCTTTGATTAACAAGAAGTGTTTGTTCATTCATTGCTGTAGGTGCCAATTTCATAAGCGTGGATGATTCCTTCATGAATGGTTGGTGTTGGGTAGCTGCCTCGAGACATCTCCATTTCTAGTACATTTCTCTCAGAAACCTAAAATGTCTGGCCGGAAGGTTTTGCTAACATATAAGCGAAAGCGGCTTTCATCAACTAGTGGCCTTGCTTGTGAAAACTGGAAATGTGGTTTGCCCTCTGAGGGTCGGGAAACAGATTCTCAGGTGAGATTTAACTGTTGTTGGAAGTGTTCTTGCGCTTTTGTTTTATTCTGTGGCGGCGGCAACAAACTGCTATTATAACTATCACTCTGTGAGGCTGTTTTGCTTTGTGAACTACTTAAACTTCGAAAAAAGAGGAATATATTATATGCTGTGGTGGGAGATCAAGTTGCGATTGCATCTTTGAGTTTATGGTCCAAGTTTTATGAAACTGCATCCTCCGTTTTTCTCTTGTGAAGTGCTTATGGTGTCTCTATGAAGCTGAAGCATGGTCCTTCTTGATTTGAACATGCAATACTCACCGCCTCCATTTGAACAATGATGCTTCTATTAGTCTTCTGCTCTCATTTTGGTCACTTACTTTCCTGAAGGATTTCCATGATGGCAAAAAGCCGTCTAGCAGCTGTGCCATTGCAAGAGATTCTTTAGATTCTTTGCCTGTCGAGAAATCCTGCAGAGTAAAGACAGAGGAAGGTGTTGAAGAATCTACTGCAGAACCATTAACAGTTTCTTCGAATGAATTGCCCCAAATAAGCACTCCTTGGAGAGATACCCCTGTGAAGAAATCGGATAGTCAACCAGTGGTGCATAGCTTCCCGAAGAGTAATTTGCCTCCAAATAACAAAGATCAATCTACAACACATCATGATAGCATTGTAGGGAAATTTTCTCAAATGTTAGTTCTAGGTGATGACACAGATAGGTCGTCATTTCCTAGTGCATCTGCCAAGGAAAATCATGATTTTTCACAGGCAAATGCCTCAAGTTTTGAAACATCAAACCTGGAAGTTGATTGTTCAATTATCGAAGAAAAGCCCACCAATTTATTTTGCGACTCGTGTGGAGAAGTGGAGCAATCTCCTGCTTTACTTACCTTCAGTCGAAGGCATAAGAGGAAAAGAGATGTAAATGGTTTTGGTAGAGAAAGCGAATCACTGTCTGCTAAGGGACAGAGCACCTCCTCTAATATTAATCCTCATGCTTCAGATGTGGCTAATCATGGAGGCAGCATTAGAGATCATGCGGCTTCTACAATACTGTCAGGCCACAATTCAGATGCGATAGTGGCCACTGATCGAGTATGCTTTACTTCTTATGAACTTAAGGATATTCTGAACCTGAATATGCATGCATGTAATGGCATTAGAGATTACCTACTTACTCATTGTATGGTTTAAATGGTGCTTCTAGTTTAAAACTTATGAGCATGCATGATATTCACATACAAAAGGATTGACTGAAAATTATCCCAAGAGTTCTTCAGTCAAGAAGCAAGGGAAGGAGGATCGTGAACAGAGGATTTTAATAAATTCTTGAATAATGAATGGTATTGGTTTAATTACTTACAAAAAAGAATGCTATTGGTTTTAAAAAATAATTCCTGTTGGAGAAGATAATCAAGGGGTACCTGATGTTGGTTTACGTTGTGTTCAAAACAGTGTTGGTTTACATTATTATTAATTTGCTTACTTATAAATCTTTTGTCACTCATTTGACTGGTTGTTACAGATGAAAGGCATTGATGCTATATCAGCTCGTCGAGGATCCTGCATTGGAAGTGAGATGTATGTTCCCATAATTTAAGCTGCTTGTTCAAAAATTTAGTAAACATACGCGTGACTGTTTGTACTAATTAATGAGCACAGTTCTATGGTCAACGAAGAGGAAGTGCCGAACGGAGATAACATTCCTGTGGATGTTTCGGCTAGTGCTGAACGAGAAATCAAGCATGAATCCGATTCTACTACGATCAAAGATCATTATCTTAGGTGTTCTCTAGGTGATACCATCAAAGATCTCCATTTGGATGCTAATAACAGCCAAGAAGCAGAAAATTCTCGAGTCGAAACACCCACTGGCGATCATGTGAGAGTCAATCATGTGAACAAAGGAGAAGTAGACCATTCTTACTTGAACCTTTCTGTTGCACCCTCAGGTATAGAACTCAACCATGTGATCAAAGGCTTGGACTATGGAATATTGCATATGGTTTTCTAAGCCAAAAGTCTTGCAGATGCCTCTGCCTCATTATGTGTGATTTGATTACAGATACATCTGGGCAGAAGGAGGGCATTGATTTGAATATATCACTTGATACTAATTCCATCAATGGCTCAGTTGAAATTCCCCATGGTTCACGATCCTCTATTTTTGAAGTTCGTGACACTTCTTTGCAAGAATTATCTCCTTCTAGTGCCTCGAAAGTTCGACATGGGAGAGACGATGAGTTTTTTCAAATCCCCCAAAAGCCTAGAGATTCATGCCTTGCGGAAGACTTCAACCCCAAACATGACAGGGGCAAATCTTCTGTTGTTTTTCCGGATGAAGATGCATCCAAAAACAAATGCATGCAGGTCTGTAGAATCAAGGCAAAACTTGTTCAATTCACTGCTCAACTTTTCCAGTGTTAATTCTCTGTTATGTTCTATTGCAAAAGATGCATGCCATCACTAATACTCTTCTTCTATCTCATCTTTTCAGCTGTTTCCAGATAAAAATGATGAAATTGCCATAAAATCATCAGTCAGCCTCCTCGAAACGGTTGGTTCTAAAGATTCTAAAGCAGGGGATGTTCTTCAGTTGGGTATTGCTAATACATGTCCAGAGCAGCTCTTTGGACGACATCCTTTTCAAGGCTTACCTCCGCCTATTGACCCCAATTTCAGTGGATGCACCCATAGAAACTGCCCCTCAATACAATTGCTAAGTCCTGAAAGTGAAAGCAAAGAATATTTGCAGCATCAATTCCCTTACTCGTCTACAAATCAGCATTCACTTCTTCTGAGACGCAGTTTGATGCTTGATAGCATTCTAGGTCGTGCTAGAGCTTCAAATGCTTCCATAGCGTGGTCAGAGGAGGAGTTGGATTATCTGTGGATTGGTGTGAGAAGATATGGGAGAAGCAACTGGGAAGCTATGCTAAGAGATCCGAGGTTACATTTTTCTCCATTTAGAGTGGCCAGAGACCTAGCTGAGCGGTGGGAGGAGGAGCAGATTAGACTTTTCAATGGGGCTTGCTCATCACAGAGCAAAATCTCAAGACCGCGAGGGCTTCCTTCTGGACATAATTGTAGTTTGAGACGAAGGGGTGGGGCTGGGGCTCTAAGGAGAAACTTACTGGATGAGACCCAACTCTCGCTCGGGGACTTATACATGCATAAGGAGGGGACTAGTATGGGGGATTTTCCAGTTGGACAGCTACACAGAACTGGTGGTCACACAGGGAGGAACCTTTACAAGGATTATCTCATGGAGCGATACGACAAGAGATCGTTAAATGGTCCTTTCACCAGCGTTGCAGAGGCAAATGATGGTTTGCCTCATTGGCTTCGAGAAGTTCATATCCCTCTTCCAGGACTAACATATCAAACTGCGGCATCATATGTTATGCCTACATCTCATTCTGGATCGGCAAAAATTGCTCGACCTCATTCGGATTCCAGTATGCCATGCCCCAGAATGAATATCACCTCAGATGCTCGAGACCCTGTCAGGCACGGGGCAGCTGAATGGGGCAGTTCCTCTCTGCCTCGTGCTAGTAAGCAAAATGACTTTATCGTCATCAACAGCGATTCATCTTCAGAAGAGACCATATCTGATGATAATTGTATTAGGGCGTGATTCTCAGTAAGGTGGGAACTTTAGCGTTGAGAATTAATAAGGTGCTGTAGAGTATTTTTGCGATGAGGCAACTGTGAATCTGGAAATGTAATATTGGGAAAATAAGAAATCCACTTATTGCTGCAGTTCGTCTTGAGTTGAAATCTTACCATACAATCAAGCAATACATGTTGATATCAAGCATTACAGCAAATGTTGCTTTAAAAAGGTAAGATGAGGAAGAGACCGAGCCCATAAATACTGATGAAGCATTGACACCTCGTAGCGTGGAACTTCCTGGATCATCTTGGGATCGACCCAGATTCAGTATACAGGGAAAAGGAGGTGCTATCGAGTATTTCTTGGTGGATTTCATCACAGTGCTGGAATGGTTCATCTCTCATCGAACGAACCTCTTGGTTGATTTGCAAGAGACTCTGTGAGTTCCTCAGTCCTAGTTCCATCGCCACTTCTTTCATCGTAGGCCTCTTCTTCCTGTTCAATCTCAAACATCTCATGGCAAGCATTGCTACGGCTTTGACATCCTCCTTTCTTGCTTCGTTTGCAACCCGATGATCTAAAGTCTCACCCAAACGGTCTTCTCTCACCATGGTCATGAAGTTCGCGACTCTGTTCCTCTCGTCTTCACCTCTGGCAAAGGAGACTGGCCCTTCTCCAGTGAGGAGCTCAACAAGAACAACTCCAAAGCTGTAGACATCACTTCTATCTGTGAACTGGCTCGACTGGAAATACTCAGGATCCAAGTATCCGAACGTACCCTGGACTGCTGTGGTTATGTGGGTTTTATCATATGGAACTGACCTTGAAGTACCGAAATCAGATACTTTTGAAGCCAGCTTCTCATCCAGGAGTATGTTGGAAGGCTTAATGTCGCGATGGAATATGGGAACCGAAGCAGAAGAGTGCATATAAGCTACTGCTCCGGCAACTTCACACGCAACTCGAAGTCTGTCTTCCCAAGGAAGGGAGAAATTGCGATCTTGATGGATATGCTGCGATAAGGTTCCATTTGGAATATATTCGTAGACAAGTGTTGGAACCTTGGTCTCCAGGCAACATCCTAAAAGTTTTACGATGTTCCGATGATTTATTTGTGATAGAATGACCACTTCGTTCACGAATTGGTCGATTCGCTCTCTGTCAATAGCTTTCGATTTTTTCACGGCGACTATTGTACCATCTTCTAGCATGCCTTTGTAAACCGTGCCATAGCCTCCCTGACCAAGAAACCGGCTTTTACTGTAGTTGTCTGTTGCTCTTTCAAGCTCTTCTCGGGTAAAAATTCTTGCCTTTTCGCCACTTCTGAAGGATGCCAGCTTCTGTTGTAACAAAAACCCGCCATTCTGCTCGAATAATTTCTTCTTGATATTGTTTGACCTCTGCTTCTTGAGATACCTGTACAACAGGTAAGCGGAAACAAAGAGACAGAGACACCCGAAACCAATGCTGGCACCTGATACAACCAATAATATGCATTACGCACATCGAACGTTTAAGTTTCGGGATTAGACTTGATCAAAACAAGGTAAACAATGGTCATATGTAAAAGCTGGAGAGACTGAAGGAGAGACAGTTACCTATGGACACAACCAGCTTGATTGGGAACTTCTTACCAGGAACTCGAATGCACAGGAAATGCCCCAGGCCACTGACACGAAGATAGCCATCCGGGCAGCTGCAGTAAAAACTTCCAGGACTTTCTCTGCAATCCTCGAGTTTTAGTGGAATCAGAATGGGATTTAAAGGGTAAATCATACTGTGGTTGGATAACATATTTGCCTTCATTATTGTCTCTTTACTGACTCCGAATCTTGGCCCTATCTCCTCAATAGTCTCGTCCTGCGCCACAATATATGTAAGCAAGACGCTGAATCCGCTCTGCGTCTGGTTTGTGCTCGGGCAAGCACATCTTAGAGGGACCACCAGTCTCACGCCAATCGGGATATCTTCTGGATCATAGTAGTTTTGACCCAAGATGGCCTTGCAGGTGGTCAGGCCCTGATATGTACTGTTTGCTATCCTGAAGTAGTAATCGCCTCGGGTGACAGTGTAAGTGGCGCTGTGCTGGTATATACTTCCAGAGCAGGAACAGGAGACCGGAACGATGACCAAGTGATTGGAAGGGATTGTTTCGCCTATGGAAGTGAAGTTGTTCGACGAGGCTATGCTGGACGGGTCAGAGTCGAGGAGGTTGGCTATGCTCGAGGGAGTATCATAAGGTGGGATAGAACGGAAAGACATAAAAGACTGGCACTGGGATTGGGGGTTGTCATTGCAGAGGTAACCATTTGAGCTCAATGAAGCGGAGGAGCAGTTGGTCACCGCTGCACCGATGTATTGTTGTTGGCAGTTGGAAGGACGATGAAGCACTGACACGAAGAAGAAGGTTAATGGAATGACTGAGATGGCAGAGAGCTTCATGGGTAGCTCGTGTTCGGACAGCAGGAAATGTGTTTTGGTGCAGAAGGATTAGCCAGAGATCATTGCATATCAAATGCCTGACAATCTCTCTGGGAAATTTTAGACTGCGCCATTTTCAACTTGGAAAGACAGGTGGCTTGGAAGAAAGCACACGACCCTTAAAATTCAAACATGACTAAGGAAAGTGCCAGTTCGAATTTTCCACAACTTCGTTAGAGCTAGTCGCTTTTGTTGAATCAACCAATCATCGTTGGGCTGGCTCCTTTTGACTGCAGAAAGTACAATACAGGAACCAAGAACAAAGCAGCGTTTTACCAATAAACAGGAGGAGATTGAAAGATTGATTGCCGTAAACTGGTACATGAACATGAGAACTGATGAATTGTTCTCCAAGACAAGCTCCTGGTGTACCTACCTTACCCTGAGGTAACATGGTGTCAATTGTTTCTGCATAAATTTGATCAACAACGGCAAAAAACAGATTCGGTTGCCAAATTTAGTACATCCGAGCTCATTGTAACCTGGCGGTGCTCTGAAAGCACAATCTAATGAACTTGCAGACAATCAGGAAACAGGACTAGCATCGACATTCACCTTTTTCGTGTCTTTATTTTTATTCACCTTGCCATATCCATATCTCTCTGTGCATGAAATTCTACTATGTATGTGTGTGTGTGTATACATACAAATTTTCTTATGGCTTAAGATTGTCGTCGAACGTAACGGAGGGGAAGGGCGATCAATTGATAGAGACATCTACGGTAAGTGTCGACGCGGTCGAGGCAATTTCCATGAAATGTAATTAGAATTTTCTTTTTGTTGAATTTTCTCAGTTAGAATTACTCTAATACCCAAAAATCTAAGGCCCTGTTTACTTTGAGAAAATTTTGAAAATTTTTCATAAAATAGTAAACTGTAAAATATGTGTTTACCTATCTCAAATGAAGAAGAGCTTTTTTAAGAAAAGAGATTTTTCTAATTCTCTAAATTCAAAGTAGTTTAGAGAAGTATTTTTGATAGTTTTTCAATTCTCTCCGCTTTAATTGGAAGTTCTTTTTATTAATAATTTTGTTTTTTAATTACGTCAATTCTCGTCTCTTTGTTTGGAAAGTTTCCAATCATTATAAGCTATTGAATTTAAGTTTGAAAATTCTTAATCTTGAGTTTGTAAAAATAATTTCTTAATTTTCTTTAGAGAAATAAATTTAGAAAATGAGAAAAAAATGGGAAAGAAAAATAAAGAAGACTTTTCTAAAAGTCAGTAGGCCCTAATAGATTCTAACTAATCTAGACTGAGCTGGATTGGCCCACTAAAAGGTAAAAGTAAAACTCCCGCAATAAATATTTGGTGAGTATTAATCACCTACCTTATTTAGTAACAAGTTTTTTTATTATTTAGTGAAAATAGCCTAAATCAATTATTTTCATGAGATTCCTCAATCTACCAATTTTTCTAAATTTTGGTTTGAAAAATCACAACTTTTACCTCTATTTCCCTAATCTACCAATCCGTTAATTGAGCCGTCAAAACTGTTGACGTGGCCTTTAACGGTGCTGATGTGGCAGACGATTGCCCACGTGGATGGCATGCCATAAACCTTTTAACTGAAAAAATCACAGTCTTTTTTTCCCTCATCTACCAAAATATCAATAACAATTCCATCATCTACCAAAATCACTTTGAAAAATCATATAGTTTGCTTATGTTCCCTCACCTACCAAAATATGGCTTCTTTTAAAAATCACATCGACCAAAATATGACTTCTTTGAATAATTATAAGTTTGAATTAGGGACTTATATATATATGTGTGTGTGTGTGTGTGTGTGTATGTGTTGATTTGAATGTTAAAATAATTTTAATAGAAAAGAAGTGTTAGAACAGTTATAAGTTTGTCATTTGCAAATAAAAAAATGTCTATATATGTTATCACATTAAGTAATATAGGAACTTAGACATATTATACTGTAAAGATAATAACCATATTAAAATAACCATTCCAACAGAACTTGTGCACACAAACATCTATAAAATTTTAGCATGGTTCAACTTGTTGGACACAAGTTCTATTGGACACAAGTTCTGTTGGAATGGTTTTGTCTTTACAGTATATTATGCCTGAGTTCTTATCTGTATATACACGAAAGCAAGATAAAAGTGGGTTGTGCCAGATGGTCCCAAAACACTTCGTTTCTGAATGTAATTTTCTCGATCTTTTGCGCTTTTTCTAATTATAAAATTTTGAATTTTAGAAATAAATAGTTATAGATTTGTAGAACTGTTCATTATTTTATCGATTCTCTGAGTTTTCTTTATTTTTTAATTTTTATTTTTAATTTTAGAAATAAATAAATATAGATTTGTGGAACTAGTTGTTATTTTCTCAAATTTTTCAGTTTTTACAAAAATGAATTTTAGTTTTATTTTTAAAGCATATAGATATAGATATATGGGATCGATTGTTATTTTCTCGAATGTACGTAATTTAATTTTAGGTACATTCACAATTAGATTTTTGGAGGCGAGTTCTTCAGCTATTTAATTTTTTTTCTCACATCTAAACTTTTTTAGAATTTTAGGATTTTTCAATTTTGTGTGTAGCTTAGGTGTTAAATTTCGATAATGCAGATATAATGAATTTCTATCTTCAACATTTTTATCATATCTGCATTATCAAAATTTAAATAATAATCGGTCTCATAAATCTATATTTACCTTAACCATGCCAAAATAATTATGTCAAAATAAGTTATATCATGCTAAAGAAATCGGTTCCCGTGTCTAACAAGTTCAAACATGCTAAAATTTTATAGATGTTGAGGAGCATAAGTTTTGTTGAAATGGTTATTTTGATAAGATTATTATCTTTGTAGTATAATATGTCTAAATTCTTATATTATTTAATGTGATAACACATATGTATATTCTTTTCATTTGCAAATAACAAACTTGTAACTGTTCTAACACTTCTTTTCTGTTAAAAATTCTTTCAATATTTGAGTCAATATATATATATATATATATATATATATATCCCTAATCCAAACTTATAATCATTCAAAGAAGTCATAGTTTGGTGGGTGCGATTTAAAAAAAAAGTCATATTTTGGTAGATGAGGAAATATAAGCAAACTATGTGATTTTTTAAAGTTATTGATATTTTGGTATATGGGGGAAATGTTATTGATATTTTAGTAAATGGGGGAAAAAAAGCAAACTATGTGATTTTTTCCGTTAAAAAGTTTGTGGTATGCCATCCACGTAGGCAACCTTTTGCCACATCAGCGTCGTTAACGGCCACATCAACAGTTTTGACGGTCTAATTAACGGATTGGTAGATCAAGAAAACGGAGGTAAACATTGTAATTTTTCTAGCTAAAATTTTTAAAATTGGTAGATCAAGAAATTTTGTGAAAGTAATTGATTTTTCATGCTATTTTTCCTATTATCGAATAAGAAATTTATTATTTTTAATAACAAGAAATTTGAGTCTTGTGGAGCTCTCAGTTTCATCCGCACTCTTCGAGTCCGAGTGACATTAGTTCGGGCTTATAAATCTCGTCTCTATATATCTTAAATCTTCATTTTGAACTGTGCTCCTGGCCTCTCTTCCATTTAAAAAAAAAAGAACGAATAATTAGAATAAAAGAAAGAGTTGGCTAATTAATACATGTGATGTGATCCTAATTGGTGCAACGATTATAATATAGAGGGAAAATCACGTAGGCTTTACGATGTTTACTCGTGATAAGAATTTCTTTCCTGGTAGAGTTATCGCTTCACCAATAACATTGATATTCATTAGCAAAGATTAATTTGAACATTTCAACCTACAAAACATAAATTCTTATAATTTCTTTTAGATAGAAATTAATTTACGTTGTAAAGATGGTTATGTATGCAGTGGTTTGTCCTGCCAGTTGTAGATATATATAATTGAAGAAATTACGAAACATTCAGCAAGACACAACCCCGTACCTCGCGCACTGTCAACGATGCTGACATTAATTAAGTTTGATATAAAAGGCAATAGAGCAGTGCTATCTCCTGCGTCGACTTTTATTGAAAGAAAAACACAACTACAATGAGTGCTCGACTAACTAACATATGAAAAACACAACTACAAATAAAATAAATTTGAATTAGCTTATGTTTCGTAAAATATGAGTTTTTTTCTCAAATAATAGATGATGTGATATGCCTTTTTTGGATAATAATATGATATGCCTTATGAGTCACAATATATAATAGCAAAATAGCAAATCGAATGACAAGACATGATATGAGCGAAAACATTAATTAATATAAGTACCTTCAATTAGGATAATCTTTTTTGACAAAGAACAAAATTCAAAATCTGAGACAAAATCAGGAATGGATCTAGAAATATAGTCCAAGGGCCAAACAACTTTATGTCGTATAAACCCGCTGACCCGAGAAACCAACCGTTCCCCCGAACCAAATCGAAAATTACAAAAAAAAAAAGAACAAAAAATACACGGGCGTCGCACGTGATAAACGCAAGTAAGAGAACTGTTTATGATGGTGGGTCTAGGGAGAAATGGTCTTTTATGTTGCTTCAACGTTGTTTTTATGATTTTACAAATTGATCATGATCGAGATGTGTTCAATTTGTGGATTTGTAATTTGGTTTATTCGATGTTCGGTTTGTTAAACGTTGTGGATGATTTGATCGTGATCGATATGTTTTCAATTTGTGGATTTGTAACTTGGTTTATTCAATGTTCAGTTGGTTAAACGTTGTGGGTGAAAATCAGAAAATGTTAATTAATTTTTTTAAAAATAAATTCGGATCAGTCAAGAAATCAACTCAAATAACCTGACCCATTAACGATCGGATTTTTTAGATAAATTTAATCATTTTAGTTACTCGTTTCCTCGATCCGACCAAACTCGAAAATTTGATTATGTGAGCCGAAATTTACAATCCCGACCCAACCCGAACCATGTTCACCCCCCTCCTTATATAATCTGAACCGACTACTCTTCCTGCCTTTACCCTGGCTGGGAGAGGGAGGAAAGCTGAAAAAGAAATGGTAAATTCTGATGACACCTCTATAACTTGTGAAATGGCTCGGGATACCTCTCCTTTAAAAAATTAGCCACACAACACCCCTCCTTTCGCCGACGTGGCACCAAAAGAACATTCACTTTGCCATATGGATTCCATGTCACGGAACTGCACAAATCGACCAATTACCTAATTTCTTTACCGGAATCAAATCTGACCCGACTTAAGAAAAAACAATAGAAATCAACGAAATGAAGGGTGATGTGTGGCTAATTTTGGAAAAATGAGTGTTGCTGGCCATTTTACAAATTATAGGGGTATGTTGAAATTTATCAAAAAAAAAAAAAGAGGTAAAATCGGAAAAGAATAGGAGAGAAGTTGCATCAGTCCAGCAAAGCTTGTTTTTAATGCATTAAATGACTCGGAGGAAAATTCGGCAGATCAAATAGGAGGAAATATCGATTTCGAAGGCAAAAATATTTGAGTCAAAGTAAACGAGACTCCATTTGGTTAAATTGATGGGGACTGGGCCCAACCGAATGAATTTCCACAACAAGAACAAACAACAATGTCAATTCTAGGTGGAAAATTAAACTTCTCGATAAAGACGAACGGACGACGACATTCCAGTATTCATTTTGTCATGCCAACAATCATAGATGTAATCCCTTGAAATGTAATAATTTGTTGAACCTATGAGGCATTGGCCAGACGCGAAGAACTTATGCAGTATTGGAAAGCGAACTTTGTGTAGATTACCCACTTCACGTTGTATAGGAAAACGATAAATCATTGGTGTATATTTTGGTAATGAAACTTATCTCATCCACACGCACGAGAACCTGTTAAGAGCACAGGACAGCTGAAATCGCAGTTCCTTTCTGCCTCATTCTAGTATACAAAATGGACTTTATCGTCATCAGCAGTGATTCATCTAAAGAAGACGACCGTATATCTGATGATAATTGCATTATTAGGCCATAATTCCCGGGAAGTAACGTGGAAAATTCATTGCTAAGATTTGATTTATGGCGGCTGTATGAGTATTTTTGCATGCGGCAACTGAAAATGTAATATTAGGAGAGAGGGGGGGGTGGAGGAGATCCCATTATATGATGAATATCAAGCAGCTTTTAGCCTAGAAATATTACAGCAAATGTTGAAAAAAAAAAAAATAAAGGTAAGAAGAGGAAGAGACCGAGCCAGTGTACATTGATGAAGCATTGATAGTTGATAGCATCGAACTTCCGGTATCACCTCGGGATCGACCCAGATTCCATATCCAGGGAAAACGAGGTGCTATTGAGTGTTTCTTGGTGCATTCCGTCACAATGCTGGAACGGTTCATCTCTCATCAAATGAGCCTCTCGGTTGATTTGCAAGAAACAATGTGAGTTTCTCAGTCCTAGTTCCATCGCCACTTCTTTCATCGTAGGCCTCTTCTTCCCATTCAATCTCAAACATCTCATCACGAGCATTGCAACCTGAGGATCTAGCGTCTCGTCCAGACGGTTTTCTCTTGCCATGGACATGAAGTTCGCGACTCTGTTCCTCTCGTCTTCACCTCTGTCAAAGGAGACTGGCCCTTCGTCTGGTGAGGAGCTCAACAAGAACAAGTCCAAAGCCGTAGACATCCCTTCTATCTGTGAACTGGCTCGACTGGAAATACTCAGGACCCAAGTATCTTAGCGTACCCTGGACTGCTGTGGTTATGTGGGTTTTATCATATGGACCTGACCTTGAAGTACCGAAATTGGGTACTTTCTTCGCCAGCTTCTCGTCCAGGAGTATGTTGGAAGGCTTAATGTCATGATGGAATACGAGAACTGAAGCAGCAGAGTGTCATGTAAGCTACTGGTCCGGCAACTTAACACGCAACTCGAACTCAGTCTTCCCAAGAAGAGAGAAATTGCTATCTTGATGGATATGGTGCGGTAAGGTTATGTTCGGGATAAATTCGAAGACAAGTACTGGAATCTTGGTCTCCAGGCAACATCGTAAAAGTTTTACGATGTCTCAGTGATTTATTTGCGATAAAATGATCAGGTCGTTCACGAATTGCTCGATTCGTTCTCTGTCAATAGCTTTCAATTTTTTCGCTGCAACTATTGTGCCGTCTTCTAGCATTCCTTTGTAAACTGTGCCATAGCCACCCTGACCAGGAAACCGGCTTTTACTATAGTTCACTGCTGCTCTTTCAAGCTCCTCTTCAGTGCAAATTCTCGCCTTTTTGCTACTTCCGAAGGATGCCAGTTTCTGTTGTAACAAAAACCCGCCATTCTGCTCTAATAATTTCTTCTTGAGATTGTTTGATCTCTGCTTCGTAAGATACCTGTACAACAGGTAAGCATAAGCAAAGAGACAGAGACACCCGAAACCAATACAGACACCCGAAACAAACAAAAATCTGCATTAGGCGATTTAAGTTTCATGATTAGAGACACTTGATCAAAACAAGGTAAACAATGGCTAATGTAAAACCATAGAAAAACTGATGGAGAGACAGTTACCTATGGACAAAACCATCTTGATTGGGAGCCTTTTACCAGGAACATAAATGCAAGAAATGCCTCAGGCCACCAACCTGAAGATAGCCGCTCCGGAAGCTGCAGTAAAAACTTCCAGGGCTTTCTGTGCAATCCTCGAGTTTCAATGGAATCAGAATGGGATTTAAAGGGTAAATCATACTGTGGTAGGATGACATATTTGCCTCCATTATTGTCTCTTTACCCACTCCGAATCTTGCCCCCGTCTCCTCAATAATCTCGTCCTGCGCCACAACATATGTAAACAAGATGCTGACTCCACTCTGCGTCTGTTTTGTGCTCGGTCAAGCACATCTTAGAGGGACCACCAGTCTCACGCCACTCGGGATATCCTCCGGATCATAGTAGTTTTGACCAAAGATGGCAATAATGACCAAGTGATTGGAAGTGAGCGTTCCGCTTAATTGAAGAGAAGCTGACTCTATGCTGGATGGGTCGGAGCCGAGGAGGTTAGCTATGCTTGAGAAAGTATCATAAGGTGGGATAGAACGAACGACGTAAAAGACTGGCACTCGGATTGGAGGTCGTCATTGCGGAGGTAAGCATTCAAACTCAATGAAGCAGAGGAGCAGTTGATCACTGCTGCACCGACGTATTGTTGTTCACGATCGGAAGGACGATGAAGCAGTGACACGGAAAGGATGGTTGACGGAGATGGCAGAGGGCTTCATGGGTAGCTCGTGTTCGTACAGCGGGAAATGTGTTTTGGACTCTGCATTGTCAACTTAGAAAGACAGGTGGCTTGGAGAAAAGCACGCGATACTTAAAACTCAGACATGACTAAGTAAAGTGCCAGTTCGAATTTTCCACAACTTCCTTGCAGCTATGGTCGATTTCAGAAATTATCACATAGCAACCAAGCGACAAGCAGTCAGGTTTTACCAGTTAACAGAAGAAGAGATTGAATGATTGACCTCAGTGAACAGTACACTTACATGAGAACAGATAATTGTTCTCGGAGGTAAGACCGTGTCGATTGTTTCTGTGTAAAGAAACAATGGCAATACACAGATTCAGTTGCTCAATTCAATGCATCTGAGTACATTGTAACTTGGCGACATGCTCAGAAAGCACAATCTTAAAGAAAAGAGAACCGACTAAATACAATCAGGAAACAATACAAGCATCGACATCGACTATATTAATTTTTTAATGCCGTCGAGTCATGTCAGATCTAAACCGTAATATACAAGAAACGATATCTCAACCGATAAAATATCATCGATTCAATATTACCCTCCACTTTTAATCAGTCTCTTTAGGGCGAATCTCAATCCCCTCTATGATTAAACCGTTTTTCCAGCAACCATAATCCACCTGCATGAGATTCACCCTCATTTCTCCATCATAACCATCATTGCACGGGAACTCACCCAATTTGATCTCCAACCAACCGTCTTCCCTCTCCTTTGGGTATATATCCGTGCCTTCTTGCAACAACTCCAGGTCATGGTCTAGATAAACAGTCCGGTTCATAATAGTTTCACCATCAACATGATGAACTCCAACCTCAATAGGCAGGTTCTCAAATCCATCCGAATCTGGGTTAAACTTGAACACTAGGTATGCTGCGTATAGCGTTGACAGGGACAGTATGCGAACATCAAACCTGGCCCATATTTCAAACCAGCAAACGTTGATGAGCTCGGCAACCTCAGGGAACCTGTTCATGCATATGCATAGAATCAATACTTGAATGGCTCGAGCTGTTGCCCTCTGTATGGTACAGAATAGAAATAGAAATCAGAGGAGAGGGGAACGTTGAAACAGAGAAGAGAGAGAGGCTTTACTGATATGTTCTTCTTCTCATTTCTACAGAATTCATCATATTATATAGTTATAGATATCAATAGAAAATTCTAGTTACTCCACTAATGATTTCTCCCATTTAATTCATCATTTTCCAATGATACTAGAAATTTCACCAATCAAAGCATTTACTGATACGAACAAGTTTACATGCCGACACAAGCCCCTAACGTTCAAGTTCTAGTTCAAGACTATACCTCGAATCAGGCACAGATGTCCATCTCCAATACCTCGGGGTGTCGCCCCACACGAATCGAGAGTTCCCTCGCGGAGAGCATGTAGCATTTCTTCCCACTGCTTCTGCCCAGCGAAAAGCTCTGGCGATCGCCATAGCAATTAATTGAGTCAGCTTAATCTTCTAAGGTATATGCAATCATTAGCAATATATCAAGAAGAGGAAAGCGGCTATCTCACCCATCTCCCATCGTCGATAAGGACCGGGCGGTGGCAGAGACTCAAGTAGAGCTGCTTCCGGGGTGACAACTGCAGCGTCTGAGAATAAGGAGCAGCGGAGGCACGGGAGAGGACGGAGTCGATGTCCGTCGGCAGGAACCGCTCCCAGACAGAGTCTGAGTCGGCGGCCGACTTGAACACCGAGGAGACCGCGCTGACCCGGCAGGCATCCCGGGGGCTGATGAGAGCGATGACGGTGGATCTGAAGCCTTCAGGCAGCCCGGAGATATCAAATAGGTCGAGCCTCATCATTCCCATGCTTCCCAATGCCATCTCCATCTTCCTCCTTTATGCTTGCAACTCAACTGCAAATAATATCTTTCGGGAGAACATGTCCTCTTTCTCACTCTGGGCGAGCTTCAACCTAGGAGCTCCATTTATAGAAGTTTCTCCAACAAGCTTTTCCTATGTCTTTTCTTTTTTTTTTTTAGTGAACCTGCCACCTATTATACGTGAATCAATGGGAAATTTATGGTGCAATGATTGCAATCAACCAAACATAATAATACAAAAATCAGACTTTCGATTATTACTCCACTCCACTTCACTTTACTCCACCTATGTTTAAGTCAATTGTACTCCACTCCACTTATGTTTAAGTCAACTGTACAAATATTACTGATACTTTTTTTCTTTTTCTTTAATTTTTTAATTATTCAATTCAATTTTTAATATAAAATTCTCTCAACTATTCAGTATTTATTCAACAATATAATCATTACTTTCTTTTAATATTACTTTTTCATAATTTTTCTCATAATTTAATAACACAATCATTACAAATCAACTAAAATCAAAATTCAAATCAAATCAGTTCTAAAACTAAACATAACCATCTTTCAGGAAGAACATGCACTCTTTCTCACTCTCGATCATGGGCGAGCTTCAACCCTTAGAGCTCCATTTCTACATATGCAAAGCTTCTCCAAGAAGCTTTTCCTTTTTCTTTTTTTCTTTTTTTTTTATGAGTGAACATGCTGCATATTATACATGAATCAAGGAGGATTTTATGGTGCAATCAATCAAATATATTGATTCAAAAAATAGACTTCGATATTACATATGCCAAATAAATCTTTCAGTGAGAACATGCACTCTTTCTCACTCTCGATTTTGGGCGAACTTCAACCCCAGGAGCTCCATTTCTAGAAGTGCAAAGCTTCTCCAAGGAGCTTTTTCGTTGTTCTTATTTTCTTTTTCTTTTTTTTATGAGTGAACCTGCTGCCTATTATAAGTGAATCAAGGAGGATTTTATGATGCAATCAATCAAACATATTGATACAAATATCAGACTTCAATATTACATATGCCAAATAAATCTTTCAGGGAGAACATGCACTCTTTCTCACTCTCGATCTTAGACGAGCTTCAACCCCAGGAGCTCTATTTCTAGAAGTGCAAAGCTTTTCCAAGAAGCTTTTCCTTTATATATATATATATATTAGTGAACCCGCTGCCTATTATACGTGAATCAAGGAGGATTTTGTGGTGCAATCAATCAAACATATTGATACAAAAATCAAACTTCAATATTACATATGCCAAATAAATCTTTCAGGGAGAACATGCACTCTTTCTCACTCTCGATCTTGGACCAGGTTCAACCCCAGGACTTCCTTTTTTAGAAGTGCAAAGCTTCTCCAAGAAGCTTTTTCTTCTTCTTCTTCTTTTTCTTTTTTTTAGTGAACCCGCTGCCTATTATATGTGAATCAAGGAGAATTTTATGGTGCAATCAATCAAACATATTGATATAAAAATCAGACTTCAATATTACATATGCCAAATAAATCTTTCTGGGAGAACAACATTCTATCTCGCTCTCGATCTTGGGCAAGCTTCAACCCAGGGGCTCCATTTCTAGAGGTGCAAAGCTTCTCCAAGACGCTTTTTCCTTTTTGCTTTATTTTTTGAGTGAACCCCGCCACCTATTATACGTGAATCAATGGGAAATTTATGGTGCAATCAATCAAATTAGTTGCACCATACGATCATAAAAATTACTAAAAATTTAAGTAAAAAGTATATATTTTATTAAAAAATTAAGTAAAACTCTTTGAAATATGTGTAAAATGACTTCAAAATTTATATATATAACTTACCTTGGAATTTTAGTAATTTATTTTAGAATGTGTGTAATTTACTTTATTTATCAGTAATTTACTAGAAAGTTAACTAAATTACTATCAATTAAAGTAATTTACTTTGATTTTAAAGTAATTTATTTTGATTGTATCATGCAACCACTTTAAAGTGATTGCATTATAAACCTTCAATTTTCAATTACTCATCCATCGGTCATTACACTTAATTTGCGATATATAATAATGCACTTAATTTGGTATATAATAATTAATTATACTATGTTTGGTTGTGGAGTTTAATAATGCTTCACTTAACTCCACTATACACCACTTTATTTTTTCAATTCAACAACACAATCATTACTTTTTTATCTTATTATTTAATATAAAAATAAATTCTTTCACATACTTTTCTTAACTACTATTTAATTCAAATTTTTAAAACTAAATTATCTCAATTATTCACTACTTTTTCAATAATTCAACAACACAATAATTATTATTTTTATCTTATTCCTCAATTTAATAATAAATTTTCACACATATTTTTTCTAATTATTAATACAATTTCACTTAAATATTTATATAAATATTTGGACTCCATTTCATTACCAAATGCTAATTAATTACCTGAGAATTTACCTACGTAAATTGAAGCCGTGACGTCGCTAGCTATGTGTACGTGTTCATGTCCGTCCCCGGGGCCATTTCCAAAGTCGACTTCGTAATTTTGGTAGAAAGACGGCCTCTGGGGGACAATACCGTCTCCGACCACAATTTTGAGGAGAATCATAGCAGCAAGGAAGCATAACGTCGTCATATTTTGTTTTTTGTGAATGCGGACATCATGATGATGAACTTATTCCCAAGTGAGAGATAAAGACAGAAATTGAAATAATAATTATGTTGGTTGTAGTTTTAGAGTTAAGTAGTATTGAGTTTTGATTTTAATTGGGTTGTACTGATTATATTATTAAATTATGAAAAAAAGTGTGGAAAAAATTAAATAATAGTTGAGAGAAAATAATGATTATGTTGTTAAATTTAAAAAAAAAGTAATAAATAGTTGAAAAAAAGTAATAATTATATTGTTGAATTGAAGATAAATGAAGGTAAGTGTAATAAAGTTAAAATTTGTTTGTAAAACAAAACAAACCGTTAAGTTTTTTTGATGGAAGGAATAACGAGTTGAGATAGATGAGGAGTGGTGAGGAAGGATTAGCTCGAGGGGGGAAGCATTACCAAGATGTGTGTGCGCGGGCACTTGCGAACTCCTCCATTTGATTTTTAATAGTTGCTCATGAATGATGGTCAGTACATCTGTCGATCTATCTATATATATATATATATATATATAAACTTGACATCTATCTATCTATTATCTATGTAAAGGGATAGAGCCATAATTTTCATCCAATGGAGCAAAAACATAACTTCACATCAACAGTACATAAATATATTTTCTAGAGAGAGCAAAATTCATAGACTTTGTTTGATTTCAAAATTTTTTTTAACTCTACCCCACTTAACTCCGTTTATCTTCAATTCAACAACATAATTATTACTTTTTTAAAAAAATTAATCATATAATTCAATTTTTAATACAAAATTCTTTCAATTATGCATTACTTTTCATACAATTCAATAATACAATCATCACTTTCTCTTAACTATTTATTATTTTTCACACATTTTCTCATAATTTAACGATACAATCATTACAAATCAATTAAAATTAAAATTCAACTCTACTCAATTCTAAAATCAAACACAACCAAGTGTCGTGTGCTTTATTCCAAGCCACCTCTGTCTAAGTTGAAAATATGTTGTCTAGGTATGTTTGGTTTTTAAATTGAGATTTAAATTTAATTCAACTCAATTTTAAAACCAAACACAACCAAGTGTCGCGTGCTTTATTCCAAGCCACCTCTGTCTAAATTGAAAATATGCTGTCTAGGTATGTTTGGTTTTTGAATTGAGATTTTAATTCAATTCAATCAATTTTGGGAATAAGAAAAGATAAAAATAATTATTATTATAAATGCTGAAAAATATATGAATGTGTGGGAATATATATGTGTATGTATATATAGATGTAAAGTAAATATAAAATTTATTATTAAAAATTAATTATAAAATGATTAGAAAAAATATGAGTGAGATATTTTTATTAAATAATAATAATAATAATAATAATAAAATTTAAGAAAGAGTAACGTTGTATTCGGTAAAGTAAAATTTTAAACCTAAAATCAAATAAAAACCCAAAAAAATCGTCAGGCATTTGATATGCAATGATCTGGCTAATCCTTCTGCACCAAAACCCATATCCTGCTGTCCGGAAACGAGCCACCGATAAAGCTCTCTGCAATCTCAGTCATTCCATTAACCTTCCTCTTCGTGTCACTGCTTCATCGTCCTTAGGACTGTCAAACGATGTTGGTGGTCCCTCCTCATTGGAAGAAGCATTCACTTGGCCGATATTTTCTCCCCTAATATTGCGGCCATTAACATGAAGAAAAACAAATCAATAGAGAATGTAATGTGACGGCGCATATTCTCATTTGTTGATATAATTTAAAGATTATATGTTTAATACTTAATGAGATTATTTGTGTTCTTTTATTATTTATTTAATATTTATTTTTTATTTCACTAGACCTTGTATTTCCTTTATAATAAAAAAATGAAGAAAATGAGTTTGAAGTACGTATGTATGGGTCAATTTTTGAATCGGAAATATCCCAGCTAGCAATTAATTATGCACCCTTAGATAAACTACGTATATCGGTTTTGCAAGTGATCGCAACTGCCCGTGAACATGTGGAAGAATTTACTGTTGATCGAGAAGTTTAATATATGAAGAGGTCACCTATATAAATCATCTCTGATATCTTTCCCTTTTCTTTCTTTTTTTTCCCCTGAAAATTGGAATCGATATTATATGTCCGGTATGTTTGTGATTCAAGTGATCGCATACATCCGAATTGATCTGTCAATTGTGAATTCATTGAATTCTTTTTTTGATTGTTGCGTGTGAATTCATTGATTCTTGTAGTAAGGACTTGTCGCGTATATAGACCAAACAGTCCACAAGTTCCCGTACAACGACATTTATGAAAAGTGGAAAGGTTAGGTCCATCAATAAATTGATCGAAACAGCCTTTCAACATTATTTGAGGACAATAATATTCGTTTTCTTGATCGAATAGTGTCTCCATATATATAATGTATATTAGTTTATTCGTACATACAATGTACTCATGTACAGGATAGGTGCTTGATGATCGAGGGTCAAGCAAAAAATGAGATTGATGAGGTGAATCCACATCTGACTGATAATGGGCATATGTAACTTGCAGGTGCAGGTACCATGCAATAAATATCTAGGATGGAGAAAATATATATGTCAAGACCCATTAAGGATTAATGCTGGATAAGAATCTACCTTGATTTAATACCAAGATCGAATAGACACTTTGATGACCACAAGATTATTTTTCGGATGCAGTTAACAAGGTTTTGCTTCCGTAATGTACGTTGGCTTGGCGCAACATCCATGGTCGTGGAACTTTTGCGCTCGTGCTTGGAGCTTGCATGGTCTTTGGAGTCACCATACTCTGTCTTTATACTAATTAATAATTAATTACTATTTTTCGGTGAAAAACGGAATCAAAAGTCGTCCAATAATAATATTGTATCCTATTAAATTTTCATTAGACTTATACATGCTCGGGCTCATTTCCACTTAAAAGTTCAAGCTGATAAGTGGTGGTACCCAAGTCATATATTAACCCATGGATTTTCCTTTTCTTTTTTGATGCGGAATTTATCCCATTTTACTCCTCAACACCCGCCCTCACGTGCAACATGTGGTCTATTTTTGCCTACACGTTGTCACGTGCCCTTAAACACCCACCATCAACAATTGACCTCGAGCCGGGCTCATCTTCTGTGCTCGGGCGAGGGAGACACTAACACAAGGCGCACTGCATAGGCATGCATACGCGTAACCTAGGCTTTGATACTATATTAAATTTCCATTGGGCTTATACATGCTCGGACCCATTTCCACTTGAAAGCTTAAGCTGATAAGTGGTAGTACCAAGCTATATATTAACTCATGCATTTTCCTTTTCTTTTATAATGTGGGATTTATCCCATTTTACTCCTCAACGCATCCATAATATATTGGGCACGTAAATAATTAAAGACAATATAAATCTATGTATGCAATATATAGGGCATGCAGAAACACATATAATAATAGTTATTATTAAATTAAGCACGTGGAACACGATGGAATTAGACAAATGGGCACGTTCTCTGTAAAAAAAATACCCACTTGGGCCTACACGGACTCGAGCCCATCTGCAACCCAAAAGCTTAAGCTAATAGGTTACTGGACCCAAGTCTCGTATAAGCTTGTGGTTTCTTTCTCAATTTTTCGATGTGGGACAACATATCTCAACATTCTCTTCCGTCCCCATTATTTTGTATGCAATTAATATATCTGATACCTATGCAGTATATCTCTTCATTTATCGTAGCTAGCTTTGGGGTTATATCCACACTTATTTTGTCGAACAATGCGAACCACGCAAATGAATCATAATATCATCATATAAATGCAATTCACTGTTTGATCCCAAAAAGAAAGCATAAAATTCATTGAATAACACACATTTTTTTTCTTTTTTAAAAGTTCCTGAATAGACATATCAGTCATGCCATAAAACTGATAATATTTTACAAGAAATAGACATGTCAATCATGCCATAAATTAAACATGTTTTGCCATAAAATTGATAAATTATTAGGTCTTGTGTTTTTTTTATAATCCAAAAAAATGAAGAAAAAGAAAAAGAAAAAGAAAAAGAAAAGGAAAAAGAAAAGGAAAATCAAGCGAAATCTCCCAAGTTGGCCAATTTGTTCTGACGAAAGGCAGCAAGGATCGGAGGGGGGAGATTTTGGACGTAGCTTTCTCAAGAAGTTAGGGCTTGTTTTGGTTTGTGAATGCAATTTTAAAATCACAATTTTAACATAATTCTACTCACAACAAAACAAAATAACTCATACAAAGTCAAAAAGTGAGTCCCATTTATACCACTTTTTTTTACAACAATATAAAATAATTCATACAAAGTCAAACTGTGAGCCCCATTTATATTACTCTTTTTCAAAATTAAAATCTGATTTTAAAATAATACTATAAAACTAAACGCAACATAAAATTTTCACTTTCATAAGGACATAAATTTAAAAGAATTTAACTTCAGTCAGGCTACTCTAAGGAGGATTTTTTTTCAGTTACAATAGGAGGCTCGTAGTCTAATACAAGAAAATAGAAAGGAAATCTAAATAAAGGGGCACAGATAGTTTCACTGATGAGAATCGAACCTGAAATCTCTAAGTTACCAGGTAAGGGTATTAACCACTGCACTACACCCTCTTTCTCACTCTAAGGAGGATTTTACATGATCCAATTAGAGACTAACACGTCATAATTTATCAGATGATTATCGATAATAAAATATCAAAAATTGATTATATAGCAAGAATCTGAAATACAATAATAGATGAGATATAAATATAAAAAATTGGATAAATTTTGACAATACCTTTTATAACTTAGTAATTAGTCAATACACCTCTTTCTTTCAAAATTAACCACATAATACTCTCCCTTCAGCAAATGTGGCACTAAGAGTCTCTCCGTGAATCCATTGGCAACACGACTTCTATGGTGGTATTGGAGCACCTAAAACAGCCTGAGCCCATAGAAGACTTTTTCGTCTATATTATACAGAATTACCTTCGACATCTTGATGTTGCTACCGGCATGATTCGGAAGAAAATGGACGAACAACGTCAACTCTGTCCATGGCCAGGCCCTCGGAACGGTGTGGGGATCAACTTTGCAATCATTGAAGCGAAGACTGCCCTTTCAATGATTCTCCAGCGTAGGAAAATTGGACAAACATAAGACCCTAGCTCAATTATTAGTCCCAATTCATCTATATCAAAAGATAGTGTAGCGTAATTGCATATGCTCTTACCTGATAACCAAGAGAAAAATGTCAAAAAGTACAGTCGAATATCACATTGCTGGCATTTTAATCGACTCAACTCCTCATATTTCTTAATTAGTGTTTCAGCTTTAGGAACCGGTGTCCAATAGAGTCTAATTGGGTGTCCCTAGGTTTGATTAGTATAGATAACCATCCTTGTGTGTATGGCCGAACTTGTATGTGATTAATTGAGTCAAAATCGGTCAAACCATATGATTATTGTATTAATTTGTAATTATCATGTACATTTGGCTTAATCACATAGGTCTAAGGGTATATTCCATAAAGTCGGGTATATTGGGTTAGTTTATGGAGCATAATGACACAACATTCACATAACGACAATTAAACGTTCTTGGTGCCACATTGCGGAAGGAAAAGTATTGTATGGCTAATTTTGAAAGAAGGGGATGTCGTTCGCTAATTATTAAATTAGAGGGAATGTCACTGAAATTTATCCTAAAAATTATGTTGTGGTTATAAGTCAAATCACAAATTTATCGAATTTGAAATCTTTATATTATTAAGCGAAAGCGCCACTTTCGTGATTAGTTAATCCGCAAAAAGATGGAGGGCAAAGTATCGCTTCATGATCAACAGTACTCTTTTCCTCTCCACTATGCATGGAAGTCTGCTAACTTCTCTAGAAAGTATTACCTAAGAAAACTTCTCTAGGAAGGGGTAGAAACAGGCAAAGACCAAGATTTAATTATGAATTAGTTGGAATTATATTAAACTTCCATAAATTAATTCTGAAAATCAGTATTAGCTTTATCAAAGTTTATTTGACCCATTTTTATCGACCAGTGATATGATAAGTGCGTTGCACTTGCAATTGTCATCTGTTCTAGAAAGATTAGTACTGAATTTGGAACCCTTTCTAGGATGTAGCCAAGATCAATTGCACTTAATCTAATTTCTTTATAATAAATTAAAATATACCTCTTAAAATTTGCAGTTAACTTTTCCACAAAAAAAAGTCCAATTAATTGAATCAATGTATGCGAAATACTTATTGTGACATGATTAATTGAGAATTAATAATAATTGTGTGGTATGAGGAGCTTGCACAAATAATATACATAGACTAAGATATTATATATATATATACATATATATTAAAAAATGAGAATGGTATGTGGGTAGAAGTTCACCAGGCTTGGTCCAATTCAGTTTCTGATCGGATCGGTCCATTATAAGATAAAAATTCTATCATTTGTGTAGCTTTTCTTTCTTTTCTTTTTTTTGGCATGCTATTTGAAACCCTAATTGGACCCGAACTAATCTAGCCGAGTCGGATCGGCAATGGATGAAACTCTATCAGCGTGAATTTTTTGCATTTACAAAGACTCGAATTGAAGACCTTACTTAAGCGAAACAAACGTCGAACCGCTTGAACTAACTGAGGCTATTTATTTGTGTTGCTTTTCCATTCACAAAATATTCGAGGTCAGAACTTTGCTCAAGGAAAAAGAGGTATCAAATCACTTTAATCATCCCAATTTGATATTTTCGTGTATGTTTTACTTGACATGATAATTATGTAATAAAATAAATTCTCTCCTCTTATCTTTGTTTTGCTTGTAATTCGACGATTCTGCAAATGACATTATGACCCTTAAACAGATCACTAAAATAGTCCCAGATATGATGTCCTTAAAATCATGAATATGAATTGTATGAATAATACGAGAGATTATACTCCATTTGATTTCGCAATCGAATTTTAAAATTTTAACTCTAACTTTAACTCTACTCACTACACAACAAAAATCAACTCTTCAAAGTAAAAAAGGTGGGCCCTATACATAAATCCACATACAACTTTATTATACTCAATTCAATTTTTAATAATAAATTCTCTCAACTATTTATTACTTTTTTACACATTGTCTCGTAATTCAACAATATAATCATTGCAATCCAATTAAAATCAAAACTCAATTTTACTCAACTCTAAAACCAAACACACCATTAAGTTCGTTCTTCATCTGATTTGAAATTTTAAATACACAAAGTCTCTCCTCTGGGCTGATTGTAAGGAAGCACCAAAACCCCCTTTAGCAAAAATCAGTAAGTAATCCAGTAGAAAGTCAACTATCATTTGACAAGTGGATGGCCTCTCCTATCCCTAACTTGATAACTTACTAAGTCCCTGACTTGCATAATTTTCTTAACAGCTGTAGGAGCTAATATTTGTGGATTGAGACTCCAAACATTCTTATTTCTCTAGGATATGTACCTTCTTCTCATCATCCGCAAGTAACATATCATTCAACTAAAGTAATTCATCGTAAATTCTGGCACATGAGTAGTTCCTTTTAATCCTTAATGCTAGTCCCATAAACAAATAGATCAATTGCGACAGATGTACTGACCATCATTCATGAGTGACTATTTAATAATCAAATGGGGGAGTTCGCGAGTGCGCTCGCGCACACATCTACGTAATGCTTTCCTCCTCAGCCTACTCCTTCCTCACCTCACCTCACCTCACCTCATCTATCTCAACTTATTAATCCTTCCATCAAAAAACTTAAGGCTTTGTTTGGTTTGAGAAATTTTTTTTAACTCTACTTCACTTAACTCCACTTATCTTTAATTAAACAATACAATTATTATTATTTTTTCTTCAATTTTTTAACCATATAATTCAATTTTTAATACTAATTTTTCTCAACTATTCATCATTTTTCTCATAATTTAACAATACAATCATCACTTTCTCTTAACTATTAATTACTATTTCACACATTTTCTCATAATTCAACGACACAATCATTACAAACCAATTAAAATCAAAATTCAACTCTACTCAACTCTAAAGTCAAATACAACTTAAGTTTCGTGTGCTTTATGCCAAGCCACCTCTGTCTAAGTTGAAAATTTGCTGTCTAGGTATTAGTTTTTGAGTTGAGATTTTAATTCAATCCAACTCAATTTTGGGAATACGAAAAGATAAAAAATAATTATTATAAATGCTGAAAAATATATGAGTGTGTGGGAATATATATATATATATATATAGATGTAAAGTAGATAAAAAAATTTATTATTAAAAATTTAATTATAAAAATGGTTAGAAAAAATATGAATAAGATATTATTATTAAAAGAAAAAAATAAAACAGTAATGATTGTAATATTAAATTTATGAAAAAATAGAGTTGATCAACGTGACTACGGAAAGTGCCAGTTCGAATTTTCCACAACTTCGTTAGAGCTCGTTTCTTGCGTTGAATCATCCAATCATTGCCGGACTCCTTTCAACTGCAGAAAAGCATAATAAACCAAGAAACCAGCAGCCGAGTTTTACCAATTCACAGAAGGAGAGACGGAATGATCGATTGCCGTAAACGGTACACTTCCATGAGAACAAATAATAGTTCTTGGAGACTAGCTCCTGATTTACCTGCCTTACCCTGAGGTAGCACGGTGTCAGTTGTTCCTGCGAAAATTTGATCAACAACGGCAAATACAGATTCAGTTGCTTAATTTAATACATCCGAGCTCCTCACTGTAACTCGGCAATGCTCAGAAAGCACAATCTAATGAAAACCCGAGTGGATACAATCAGGAAATGAGACTGGCATCGAAATCGACTTTTTCGTGTCTTTCTTTTTTATTTATGATCTGGAAAAAGGTTCAAACAGAAGGGAAGCTAGCTTTCCACAATCTTGTGCATATGCATGGTGAAACTCTTCGAAAAGGCACTGCCGAGCTGTAATACTACAAGTATTGCCGACGCCGTCCTCTTTTAATCACTCTCTTTAGGGCGAATGTCGATCCCCTCTATGATTAAACCGCTTTTCCAGTGAGGATGTTTCACCTGCATGGCACTCAACTCCATTTCTCCATCACGGCCATCATTGCACAACTCGCCCAATTCGATCTCCAACCAACCGTCTTCCCTCTCCTTTTGGCTGCCTTCTCGAGGCACATCTTCTTGCAACTCCAGGTTGTGGTCGTGGCCGCGCAACCCAAGAGGCATCTGCATCCCGAGGATCCGGTGGCGTCTGCCGCCGTTCTGTTGATTCAGATAAACAGTTCGCTCCAATATGGCCTCACCATCAACAGGCCGAACTCTGACCTCAATAGGCAGGTTCTTGAATCCATACGAATCTGGGTTGAACTTGAACACCATGTTCGCTGCGTATAGCGTCGACGGGGACAGCATGCGAACATCAATCCTGGCCCGTATTTCAAGCCAGCAGACATCGAGGAGCTGGGCTACCTCGAGGAACCTGTTCATGCACGGATGGAATTAATACTCAAGCTGCTAATGTTCGAGTTCTAGTGCGATGCTACCTCGAATCAGGCAGAGACTTCCATGTCCAGTACATCGGAGTGTCGCCCCATGTGATCGAGAGCGCCCTCGCGGAGAGCATGTAGCATTTCTTCCCACTGCTCCTGTTCAACGAAAAGCTCTGGCGATCGCCATAGCAAGGAACTGAATCAGCTTAATCTAACGCACATCATTCAATCATCAGCAATAATATATCAAGAGGAGGAAACTGAGCCGGCGGCGATCTGACCAGTTTCCCGCCATCGATGAGGATCGGGCGGTGACAGAGGCTGAAGTAGAGCTGCTTCAGGGAAGAGAACTGCAGTGGAGCACCGGAGGCTCGAGGAAACATGGAGTGTACGTCCGCCTGCAGCAGCCGCGCCCAGACGGAGTCCGAGTCGGCGGCTGACTTGAACGCCGTGCAGACCACACTGAGCTGGCAGGCGTCCCGAGGACCAGTGAGGGCGATGAAGTCGGATATGCAGCCTTCCGGCAGCTCCGAGAAATCAACTAGTTCCCTCGTTGTTTTCCTCTTTTTTCCCACTGCCATGTCCATCTCTCTCTATGCATTTTGCTCTGCTGTTGTTTAGTATGCATCTATATATAGCTCCATGCGTGCGGCCTCCAACCGCTAATTAAATTTTCTCACTATTTTATTGTAATTAACAAAGGCAATTAACTTTAAACTTTTGACTATTATTTATTCCTTTAAGTATGGGGAAAAAAATAATATGTGTTTGTTTAAATTTAATTTAAATTGCTGAAAATTTCATTCTGCAAATTTAAGATTTTAATAGAATAGAAGTGTTTAATTGATTAAGTAGAATTTATACGTAAATATTATATGAGATGAAATTATATTTACACGATTGTCTAGGCCTTGTTTGACAAATGAAATTTTTTTTAGCCCTACTCCACTTTAATTCAACTTATCTTTAATTCAATAACACAATTATTATTTTTTTCTTTTTTCCTCAATTATTTTTATCTTGACTACTATTCAATTCAAATTTTAATACTAAATTCTATCAACTATTTATTATTTTTTAATACTAAATTTTATCAACTATTCATTATTTTTTAATACTAAATTCTCTCAATAATACTAAATTCCTATCATTCAACAACACAATCATTATAATCCGAAATAAATATAATTATTTATAGTTGGAATGGAGTAGAGTTAAAAAAAAATTTCATTTGCCAAACAAGCCAATACTTCATCTTCTTTTCACTTTTGCTCATATTTTATTATAATTTTTTTTGCAAATAAAAAAATGAAAATTGCAAAGGAAAAAAAAGGGGATCGAAGGTCTTGGTCGGAGTGGGAGGGGCAGTGGTGGCTTTCATTTCAACCATCGCCGTATGTACAACGTCGTTTGAACTCGGAATGAATTAAGAAAATATTTAAGTATATTCATGTTTTTACAGGAATTAATAAGACTATAAAAACTGTACAAAACAAAATTAGTGTATCTATCTAAAATTAAATGACATATATATAACGTATAAGTGCATTACATTGGCGATAAATAAATATGTAATACATATTGAATAAAATTATAAGCAAAATCTTTACTATATGATATAATTTTGGTGAAGACATTCAAATGAGCTTATATAAGATTTTCGAAAGAAATTATTGTTGATGTTAATTTTATAAAATTATGCTCACAAATAAAATAAAAGTCCAATTTTGATAGTAAAGATATCACAAAAATATTATTTTACATAATTGTCACAAAATTGTTTAATATAAATTTAACTCTATTTCACTTAACTCCACTTATTTTTAATTTAATAATACAATTATTACTTTTTCATTTTTTTTCAATTTTGTTAACCATTCAATTCAAATTTTAATATTAAATTCTCTCAACTATTCATTAATTTTTTTTATAATTTAACAACATAATTATTACTTTCTCTTAAATATTCATTACTTTTTTATATATATTTTTTCATAATTCAACAATATAATCATTGCAATTCAATTAATTTATATGTATTCAAAGTTAAAATAGAGTTGAGTTAAAACTCAACTCAAATGTCAAACAAAGATTTTTCACAAGAAGTAAGTTTATCTTTACAAATGTTATTTTATTGGATACGAACCTCGTGTAATACATGGGAGGGAAGACCAATTATTTTGTACAAATTGCCATTTCGGAAACCGATATGAACCCCGGTTTAAAATTTTCTTCAGATAAATTTAAGTTACATTTTAGAGACTATTATCCATGCAGTGATTTGTCCTGACAGTCCTGACATTCTGCAGGACAGCCTCTTCAGTACATCAAGCTCACACACCTAGTGCGAATGACGATTACAATGTCAATCAAATTCAAATTCAAATTCAAATTCATTCCAATCTCTCTCATAAATTTCTGTCTCATAAATTAAAGCTGGAAAGCCGGTCCGAATAATGGCCGGACACAACGACTTAGGTGGTTCGTTTTGGGGGGGGGGGGGGGGGGGGGGGGGGGGGGTGGGTTTGTGTGTTTCCCACCCGGGGGACCCACCCTACTATGTTTTTTTAAAAAAATAATTATTTTAAATTTTTTTCTATAAATTAAGTATATTATTTCTTCAAAGATTTATTATCCAAAACGTCAAATGGTCCCAATTAATTTAGTTTTTAGTGATATCGACTTATAATTGTGGATTTTTTTCGACAACAGGACTCGTATCTGAGATAGAATTTTTTTTTGGTGAAAGAGGAGATGCATTGAAATTAATTATCCATGTGCAAAGCGTTTACAGATCTCAGGAATGAAAGTCCCATAATATCTTCAAATAAAAGCTTCCTAATGCTAGGTGGAGAGTGGTGTAAAATAAGAAGGCTATTTGGTAGCTCCGTACGAAGGTTAGCAAGGTGGTCTGCACTTCGGTTTGCTTCTTTGTAGGTATGTTTCGGAATGATGACATCAAATTGTTGGCATAGTGTCCTGCAATCATCAATCAGATTAGTTAATGCCTTATTGGTAGAGTCACCCCAGACCCATTTCAAGACCAACTGTGCATCCAGTTCCACTATCAAACGACCAATTCCTTGGGCCCGAGCAATAATCAACCCTTGCCTAAGAGCTTTTAGTTCAGCAATAGGCCTGGTTGCCTGCCCAAGATTCATCTGATAGCCAACAATCCATCTCCCTAAGGGATCCCGGATGAGGCCTCCTGCACCGGCTAATCCCGGGTTGCCTCTCGAGCATCTATCTGAGTTTAGTTTATAAAACCCATCAAGCGGTGGTTCCCAACAGACTTGAAAGGTCGAGCTTTGTTTTGAGGGGATTTTTGATTCAATCGCATAAAATTTTGCAGCAACCTGAATGGTGTGCTCAATCAGGTTACTATGAAGGGGTTTCGAGGAAAAGAAAAGTGAGTTTCTATTCTTCCATAGGTGCCAGATAGCTAAGGCAAAGAGGACACACCAAGGAATTTGTAAGTGTGATGTCTGCACAGTGTCAAGATTGAATCTAATCCACTTTTTGACAGGAATGGTGAAGGATGCCAATTGAGACACAGGAATTTGAAAGTGTTGCCAAGAGGAACGAGCAATAGAGCAATCTCGGAGGATGTGTTCAGTAGATTCAAGTTCAGATTTAACTTTACTTATTACACAACAAAAATCAACAACACAATTATTACTTTTTTCTTTTTTTTTTTTCAATTTTTTAACCAGGCAAGGCAAGGGGGAGTATAAATTATCTCAACTATCTATTACATTTACCACAATTTAACAATACAATCATTATCTTTTCTCAACTATTCATTACTTTTTTCACATTTTTTTTCATAATTTAACAATATAATCATTACAACCCAATTAAAATTAAAACTCAATTCTACTTAACTCTAAAACCAAACACACATTTAATTTGATGTATTAAGTGTGTCACTTTAACTCGAGGTCATATTAGGATTTTCCGTTAGTTGAATAGGGGGACTTTACGGCTGATAGAACATATAAATTGGTCCCAGAAGGATATAAATTTTGAAAAGTCATCCCTAAAAGATTTTAATTGTACATTAGTCACGGTGTTTGAAACATTTGGACACGTTAGTAACTCCGTGCAACTTTCCATCTCGTCCCCGATGGAAAATGCTAATACGGCGTTAAGTGGTGAGTTGGCTTGTTAAATGCCATCTTAGCCATGAAAACTTCTAAAACAACGTTTTTTTACTCAAGTTAAAAGAAAATTTCTTTTTTAATAATAAAGGGAGAGGCAGATCTGTGGCCCCCTTTAGGTGACCTCTTGCCCTCCGGTGAGGTCGCCAGAGGAGTCTGACACCTCCGACGACCAAGCCTGAGGGGGACCTTATCCGGGTTTTGCAAGATTTTGGACCTTCTACGGATTAACGAAGTGGTCATGGAAAAATTCCATCTTGGAAATCTTTGGTTTATTTTGTAAGGTTTTCATTTCTATCAAATGGAAAAGCTGCTGCTCATATATGTCAAAGCTTCACTTGCACTCTTATGTCATTGTGCTGCAAGTGCTGAGTATCTGATATTCCTAAAAGATACACGTGGTTATCATTTGGAAGACGGGCTTGTTCTGTTACTCGAGAAGATAGCTTGTTTTGTCATGCAACATACTCTAATAGTTGTGCATAAAAGTGATGATTCGGAACTTGTCTTTCACTGCAACAGAGCTTTTCACTGCATCGATGGACTGGGAAGAAGTGCTTTATGCTTGGAGCGAGGGGTCTCTCGATAGTGGCGGGAGATGCTCCCAAATACTGGAGATGGAGTTCATTTTATCGATTGAGGTGTTCTCTCATCTCCCTAACTGTATTGTTCTTTGTTCTCTCCCTTCATCCCTTGTATCTTATTCAGTTACTGATACGCTTCTCTAACTGAAAGATTCTCTGAGGTTGCGGAACTACGAGGAGTGGCTTGGCTTGAGATTCATTGCAAGATGGAGAAACAGATGTTGTCCACCAACACGGCTTATGGAGCGTACTTCGTCTTTATGTTCTTTCAAGAAAACAGCGGATTTGAAATTCTGCCAGTAGAGGTGTCTATCTCGACCCGTCACAGTAGTCAGAAGGGCGTAGTTTACTTGGACCCTTCCGGAAAACTTAAGACAGCAATATCAGTTCTCTCTAGAGAGACTCTGGCCCATGTTTGCTGGCAGAGTTTCTCAGGCCGATGTGTGGACCGGAAGGGAGAAGCAACTGCCTCGGGAGAGGGAGGATGGTTGGGCTGAAGTTGAATTGGGTGGGTTCTTTACCTCCGAGGGAGAAGGTGGGGTAGTGCAGATGAGCTTGATGGAGGTGACGAGCACAGTCTGGAAATCGGGTCTTGTTATCCAAGGAATTAAAATTCGGCCAAAATAGAGGATGTGGAGCAATAAATATTCCTAAACATTCCGTCACACATTCTTATGATGTATGTATTTCTCGATAACAGTATGCCCTCGTTTGTAGGCTGCACGGGGAGTAGAGATTTGCAACTTTCGTTATGTTTGATTTGGCTTGTAGACCAATATGAATTGTTGGGATGATAGTATCTGTGTACTTCTTCATGTGGAACCTCATCGGCTTTCAAAATGTTTGACCATTCGAAGGCTCTGAATCAGAATTTTAACACACAATCTCTGAACAGTCGAGAGATCTTAGGATACTGGGCAAGCATAAACATGCCATTGCTGCTACTGCAACAATCAGGAAAACGAGATTAGGGGCGACATATGGTATGGTATGACTCTCCGAAAAAGGCAATGCTGCGCTGCAAGAGTATGCCAATGCCCTAAATTAGAATTACAACACACAATCTCTGAAACAGTCGAGAGATCTTGGGATACCCGGCAAGCATAAACATGCTATTGCTGCTACTGCAACAATCTGGAAAATGAGACTAGTGTCAACATAGGCTGCTTTCATGTCTTTCTACAAACGTCAGGTGACTTCCACACTACTACGTATGTTATGGTATAACACCTGATTGTGTGATCAAGAATTGAGAAGGCTAGGTAGTTATTGGACCACAAGTTCACTAATGACCAAAACAGAAAAAAAAAAAGGAACAAAAAGGATGATTTCTCTCATCAAAAGGATAATTCTCAACCAGATTTGCGAGAGGGGAAGGGGAGATGATAATGTAAAATAATATCAAACATCCATTATTTTAGATTGTGAATAATGCAATTTCAGAGTTGCACCTACATGTATGAGTACAAATTAAACAACAGGAGTACAAGGGATCATTTTAAGATCGTAAAGGCATGTCGTAGGACTGATGGAATTTTTATTGCCTTCAATTAGCTTACCCGACAGCAATGGCTTTCGCAAAGATTGGACGTCCGAGAAAGTTGAGCATTCATGTAATTACATTTCCGAGCATTCCTTTCTTCTCTTGTTTCTATGACGATTAAGTGCCCTAATTTTTGCGAAATTTCAGTTTTTGATAAATCATTCCCTTGTAACAATTTCTCCCTGTCTAAATTGGCGTATGAGCGTCATGTGACATGTTTTGGCCGGAAATGTAGTCAGAATGCGGTCCAAGAGGCACCTTGCTTATTATTTGGTTAGGTTGGGAGGTTATTTGCCAAATTTTGAAGGTCAAGGGGTAAACCCTTTTTCATTCCATAGTTCGGGAGGTAAAGTGAATTTAACTCTATATTTTTTAGATTTTGTATGATATGTTATAAATAAGAGTGTTATCCACATAAATAAACAATGTTTATTCAGTTCTTAAAGAACATCATTGCCACACATGTGCTCTCAAAAAGTGCGTTTACCACTAAAGATGAGTTGTTCATATGTTATTGTTTCATTTGAAGTTCTTTCTTACTGCAATTAAATTTATACAATCGGATGTTGTGCTTTGAATTTCTTTTTTCTTTCATTCCTATGGGTTCATGAAACTCTTTGCAATCAAGGAACGAGCAAGCGGCCGATGATCTGAGAATTCGCTGCGTCATTCTTTACAGGTGGGTTCAATAACCAGACGGAATTTTTCGGTTACTCATTAGGGAATTGATTAGTGGAATTTATTTTCATCTTTACGATGTTGAAGAACTTTATCAAGATAAATTGATTTTTGAGAATAATCATTGTTCTTAAATTTTCGATTTTTCTTAACTCACATTTTTTTCCCAGATTGATTATGGTGATTTAAATATCTTAAGATAACCTAATCTATGTTTTTATTATATAGTTTATATTATTGGATCATCTTGGCTTCAAGGTTACCACTGTATTATCGAAGGATTGTTATTTCTTTAAAGGTTTGGCTAGATATGCCTTTTGATGAGTTTTTATTTCTTTTTTTGGTAATCTTCAGTTTGATATCATACATTTATGGAACTATATATTAGTACCGTATATTGTTGTCGGTATTAAACTCTTAAGTTTTTCTACTCGTGTAACGCTAAAAGGAATTTTTTCGATCTCTTGAATATTAAAAAAAACAAATATTTTTAATTTTTTAATTTAGATATAGATATAGATTTGTGAGACAATTCGTTATTTTTTCGATTTTTTTAGCTTTCTTTAGAAAAATAGTTCTTAAAATCTTTAAAAGATATATATATATATATATATATATATTTAATGGACAGATCATTTATTTCTCGGGTTTTCAGGTTCTCTAAAAAAAATATTTTTATTTTTTAAAACATAAGGAATTTAACGAACTGGTCAATTTTTTATTTCGAAATTATTTTTTAAAAATATCTCATCATAAAATTCAATTTCTTGATTTCTTTAATTTTTATAATCTATATAACATGATGTATTTTAAACAAATGAGAAGATTTTATTATATGTATAGATATTATTTAATAATCTCAATTTTTTTAAACGAAAAATAATATTTTATAAATAAATATTAGCATAAAAATAAGTATATATATTAATATATATTCATACATAATATAAAATATATTAAAATGTGGTTATGTGGACAACCTTTAGTATATATAGTAAGAAAAAGTAAATATGGATTATATGTTATTGCAGATATCCATTTTAAAAATAGATTAGATGATATTTATAAATATATATATAAATATATTTTCTTTTCAAAGAAAAATTAGATTACCCAAAAAAAGAAGAAAATAAATCAGATTATATTTTATTTATATTATGTATGATGGTTATAAATATGAATTATCACACATATAAATATTAACATATTCAGCTCGAAAAGAATACGTTTATAATTAGATGCGAGTTCTCGAAACTTTGCTTTTCTCTGGATGCAAGTGAGTTTATTAAATTTACATTCTAATTTTTCTCTCATTTTTATCAAATTTTTCATTTTTTATTTTTATCATTTTTTTTTCATATTTCTTTTTCAAGATTGGTGATATGAGTTTCATTTCTCAAAAGGTATTGTTACCGCTATAGAAAAGCTCTCAAAATAATTTCTTCTACCACTAAACACAAAGATTGTTTATTTATTATTTTTGTTTCACTTTTGATTCCCCAAGCAATTTTTCTTTTTAATTTTTAATTATAATTTTTTTTTCAAATTGGTGGAATTATCATGTGCAACGCACGGATTTCACGACTAATATGTGTATATATATATATATATAGATGGGAGAGGGTTAAAAACTAGAGTCGCCTCCTCTAATAATCAGACTACGTCCATTTTTTAAAATTTTTCCAAAATTAAAAAGAAACGCGAAAAATTTTCCAAAAAATTTATCAGGTAAAAATTCCAAAAAAAAAAGAGAAATCAAAAAATACTTAACGGCGCGGGGATGTTCGTGGGTAGAAGAGCTCATTCAGCTTAGGCTTGTTTTGGGAGTATTGTTACTGACAGAAAAATACTGAAATAAAATTACTAAAAAATAAGTTAAAGGTAAAAAATATAATTATTAATATTTAAAATAGAATAAGCAGAACCTATTTTTGCAACTGTAATTTCGATTGTGAAATCTCCCGGCACTCCCAAAGCAACTCTAAGCTCCCAAAGCAGCTCTAAGCTGACAATTGGCAGACCTTTCAGCCATGTTGTTGACTTTCTGAGCGTGTCCACAGAGGAATTGTGACTAATCTTAGAAGGGAAGGGAAGGAAAGGAAGAAAGAACTCTTACTTTGCTTTGATGCTTGACTGCGGTGGCTATGGCGGTTCTTGATGCTCTCCCGGTGGAGTGCATCGCCCATATTCTGTCCCTCACGACCCCCCGCGATATCTGTCGATCCTCCGCTGTTTGCCGCTCCTTTCGTGCCGCTGCCTGTTCCGAAGTCGCCTGGGGTAAGTTCCTGCCGCCGGACCTCGATGGCATCACGTCCAGAGCATCATCGCCGTTTGTCCCGCCTTCATCGTCCGGAAAGAGAGATGCCTACTTCCGCCTCTGCGACACCCCTGTCCTCATCGACGGAGGTCTCAAGGTACGATTTTTTTGCTCGTTCTTCAGATGACTGCGGTGGCTGTGCCTGTGGGTATTAGCAGACTTTGCCGCAGCGTACTACGTAGTGATTTCGCTTATGGGGATATCGTTTAATCATATAATGATGTTGGATTGTGCTGTGTTGCTCATGTTGAGCTAACTGGTAGCTTTATTGACCAATGTTTCTCCTGCAATGCCACCTACCACCATGTGCTGTCAATATTTGCCCCACGAAGATGGAAAAGACTCGGGCTTTTCCGGGATTATCCGGAAATCTTATCTGGGTGTTCGCAAGTTTTCGGACTTTAGGCAGATTAGCAGAAAGTGTTTATGGCAAGATTCCATTTGACAATGCTTTGTTTTGAAACGTTTTGATTTCTACCAGATGGTCAGGCTGCTGATATATGTCGAAGCTTCATTGGCAGTCTATGTCTTTATTCTTTATTTGAAGAAAATACTGGCGGGCAGTTGTCATTGTTCAGAAGACTGGCTAGTTTTTTCATGCAGCGCATTCTGATAGTTGTGTAGCAAGTGATGATTCGAAACATGTCTCTCACTGCAACAGAGCTTTTCACTGCATAGACGGACCGGGAAGAAGTGTTTTATGCTCGGAGCGAGGAGTCTCTCGATAGTGTGGGGAGACACTCCTGAGTACTGGAGATGGAGTTCATTTTATCGCTCGAGGTTTTTTCTCATCCCCGGACTGTATTGATCATTGTTCTCTCTTCATTGGTTCCTTGTATCTTATTCAGTTTCTGACACACTACTCTAATTGAAAGATTCTCGGAAGTAGTGGAGCTACGAAGAGTGGCTTGGCTTGAGATTCATGCTAAGGTGGAGACGCGTATGTTGTCCACCAACACTGATTACGGAGCTTACTTTGTCTTCAAGTTCATGGAAGGCAATGATGGATTTGAAAATCTGCCGGTAGAGGTGTCTGTCTTGAACCGCTGCAGTGGTCAGAAGGGTGTCGTTTACTTGGACCCTGATGGAGAACTGAGACAGCAATACCAGATTTCTCTAGAGAAATTCTGGCCCATGTTTGCTGGCAGAGTTTCTCTTGCTGATGTGTGGACGGGGAGGGGGAAGCAACTGCCGCAGGAGAGGGAGGATGGTTGGGCGGAAGTTGAATTGGGTGGGTTCTTTACCTCTGACGAGGAAGATGAGGAAGTACAGATGAGTTTGATGGAGGTAACGAGCACAAAATGGAAATCGGGTCTTATCATCCAGGGAGTTGATATTCGACCAAGAGACAGGATGTAAAGGAATAAATGTTTCTTATAAAATATCGTGTTGTATTGGTATCTCAATAACAGTTAGCCCTCAAAGTGTTTAGGCTAGGAGAGGAGCAGAATCTGCAATCTATATTATCAAATGATAGTATTTGTATACTTCTTTGTTTTTATCGGCTTTCAAAATGCTCGAATGTTTATGAAGGACTAGAACATTAATTTGCTGGCAGGGGACTCATCATAAGGTTTTCTGAGGAATTTTTGTTTTATTTTTGTTGGTGTACTGGGCCAAAAAACAAAAAGCAGTGGAAAATGGAGCTTTACCCGGTGTATATACAATTAAGGCACATTTGCTCGGCAATTTCCTATCATGGAATTTGGCAATTTTGTCCTTTGCACAAAATCGAGGTGATTGATGAAGACACCACAAGCTACAAAGAGGGATCGAGTTAAATATCATTCGAACAACAGATACCATAGACTTCATCAAATCAATGTAGACAGACATTTTAATAATTTGGAAGAATTAAAGAAGCCTGTACATAAAAAATATGCATCATATTGGAGTCGAGAAGAAGTCTCAATGTTGCCCCAGTGTGATAGAGAATACACATTTCCCTCCAAAGGCAAACTGACAGGGAACCTTTCAAAAGGTTTCACCTTGCCCTGCCTAACTGTTCTTGTGGGTCCATTCATTCCCCGTCCTTCATTATTCAATGATAATACTTGCAACTAACAGACATTCCAAGACTGAGACTGCATCTCTGAGAGGCACTAGAATTTACATCGGATCTCTAATGTTGAACCATTGAGAGGTTAGAGATTACTCATTCGGAAAAGCGTTTTCTTTGAAGAGATGGAGAGCGGGGTGGTAGTTGTGGCAGTTGACACGAGCAAGGAGATCACAGGCCGTGTTCTCGAATGGGCAGCGAGGAACGCGATCAAACCTTCTGATGCGCTGTTCCTTCTCGCGGTTCTTCCTTCACGAAAGCACCTAGAGGGCACTAATAGGAACCATCATCAGCCTCGAACTTCCCAGTTTTTCTCCTGTAAGCTTCTCATCATGTTTTTCGATCTTACATGATTCTCTTCTTGGTTCGTGATGATATTTGACTATGCAAGTGTCTGTCAGCCTTGCTCAAGAAGTGGGGCCTCCGGCACATCGAGAAGAACCCCTCGTCTGGTATAAAGGGCCTAATTGACGGGGCCGAGCAAGATAGAGTTAATAAGGTAAAATCTGCCTGTGAGCTTATGATGCAGCAGCTCTTCTTGTCTCACAATCTGCAGAAGGTCAGATTTCCATCCATGCAAAGTTTTATAGTCAATATTTTATTAGAAAGTGGTCATTCCGTAACTAAGTTAGCCACCGGCAATAGGTTCATGGAGAAGTTCGAGTTCTAGCTGACGCACAGATTGGTTCAGTTGCATCGATGGCTGGAGAGCTAGGAGCTACTTGGGTTATCCTAGATAGGTAAGGAAAACATTTTTTTCCTCATATGTGAAGCCTGTGAGATTATGATCCTAATATCAGTAATTCCAGCAAGATCTCATGTCAATTATGCCATCTAAAGCCAGCAATGACAGACTGATAAAATCGACTTTCAAATTTGTTATTCAACCATGCATGATAGTTGATTCAGCTTACGGTAATAAGTGAATGTTGAGGCCGTTTCTCTTATGGGCTGAAGAATGGTAACCCACGCGGTGTGTCAAAAGATATCCCCAGGTTATTGCTGCTTGTTCCCGCCACTTGCCTAAATTTTTTTCTTCTGCCTACTTATATACCTTTCATTGTTCTCGTTTAATTAAACGCAGACATTTAAAGAAAGAAGGCGACTGCTGCTTGAAACAATTGATCTGTAACATCGTAGTCATAGACCACTCCATCCCAAGAATCATGAGATCAGTCAATCCTGCAACGAGCACGAAACTTGATACTTTTGTGAAGTGCTCGGACCATGCTGCTTCTGATATCCTCGGTTTGGTTCCAGTTTCCTCACATAGATCCAGTGAAACTGGCAGTACAGCAACTCAGAGTAGTCTTGGAATAGAAAGCCCAGATTTTAAGAGCAGCCCTTCCAGAACGAATGCAACGCGAAATAGTTCATATATTCATCTAAATTCTCGGTATTTCTCCCATGGAAATAGCAGGAAAGGTAACCATAGTTTCTCTCCTTTGAAGAGTGAACCTCAACCCTTGAATAAAGGATCGAGTTTTAACATCAATCAGCAACCTCAACGAACACCAGCGGGGCCTATGGATGGAAAAAGGAAAAGCTATAGTGGACCTCTGAAGACTGGAAGTGGTTAGTAACAGATACAAATACACATTATATGAATTATATGGAAGACTTAATAGTTTGTAGCTTTGATTGTGAAGCAGACATGAAGAAGGGATCCAATCTCGCAGCATTATATGCACTTCCAGCTCCAGCAAGAAGATCAATTGACTCGTCGAATTTATTACGTTCAATGACGCTAATATCAAATCCATCAAATGGCATAATTCCTAGAGAAGACTACCCAGGCAGCCTTAACAGTGGAGCACCCAAAGTTCCTGCCCTTATGGATATTGGAAGAACCTCGAGCATTAGAAGGGCCATGGATCTTTCAATAAAACATCCACCAACTCCACCTCTCTGTTCCATTTGTAAGCATAAAGCCCCTCACTTTGGCAAAGCTCCTAGGAAGTTCAGCCACGAAGAGATCGAAACAGCCACAAATGGGTTTGCATTTGAAAACTTCTTGGCCGAGGGAGGATGCAGTTCTGTGTACAGAGGAGTCTTACATGACGGGCAAGTTATTGCGGTGAAGCAACCGAAGTTTCTGAGTGCTCAGACCGCATCAGAGTTCTGCTCCGAGGTTGAAGTTCTGAGCTGTGCTCAACACAAGAACTTGGTGATGTTGGTAGGCTACTGTATCGAGATAGAGTGGCTCCTTGTGTATGAGTTTGTCTGCAATGGTTCATTGGACAAACACTTGTATGGTATAGTTTGATCTTCACACCTATGCTCTTTTGATTCATCTCTATATACATATCATCGAACAAATAAAATTTACAGGGAAAGATATAGAAGAGGTCATGGCTTGGCATAATAGGATGAAGGTCGCGAGAGGAGCTGCTAGAGGTTTAAGATATCTTCACGAAGATTGCAGAGTAGGTTGCATCATACACAGAGACTTCAGACCCAATAACATCCTCCTCACCCATGATTTTGAACCCATGGCAAGTCTCTATCTCATCTTTATCTGCTACTACTTTTACATGCTTTGCTCCGCTGCATTATTAGCCTAAAGCAAATGCAGATGATGATCGTATTCAAAATAGGTGGGAGATTTTGGTCTAGCAAGGTGGCAAGCAGATGGACAGCTAGCTGAGGAGACACGAGTGCTCGGTTCATTTGGGTATTATATTGCAAATCTGGTCACTGACAATTATTGATATGTGGTTATGTGAGGTCGAAGTTCGTTCTTTGCTGAATGAAAATATGTTTTATGTAGGTACCTGGCTCCTGAGTATACGCAAAGTGGGCTTATAACAGAGAAAGCCGATGTATATGCATATGGAGTCGTTTTGCTGGAGCTCCTAAGTGGCTATAAAGCCACTGAGTTCTCGAGGAACACGGGAAAACAATTCGTGCCTGAGTGGGTAGGTCTTCAAAATGCCACATTTAATATAAGACGTGGCCTGCACCAATCACTGACTAACTATATCATGCAGGGTCTTCCATTGCTCCGGGAAGGGGTGATTGAAGAACTAATTGACCGTCGATTGGTAAACGAGTACGTTAACAAGGAAGTGAAGTCCATGATTCATGTTGCTGAGCTATGCCTCTTGCCGGTGCCTGAGCAGAGGCCGAGGATGTCTCAGGTTCCATTTCTATTTCAGAGCCTCCAATGTGAATAGTGAAAGCATTCTGATCGATATATATCACGCAACTCTCCCGTGTTCAGATTGAAAATTTATTGCCGAGGATTTTCTATGTTTCTGCAGGTTCTGAAAATACTGGACGGAGATATGCCCAGCAACATGGTACATGGGTATGAACAGCAGCAATCTTTTCCTTACGCAAATGAGAAGATGGGCAGAAACACCAGTTCACATTTGACACAGCTGATGAGTTCTACAATTCGAAGTCCTGCACTGACGAGTGAACGGAGAAAGAGTAGTGAAGAAATTATAGCCAACTCTACCTTTGTCTCCAATGGTTATCGCGAGGAAGCAGATAGTTGTCATGCTTTGAAGCAATCTGAAAATGTTGTTAGTGAAGAATATCAGGCATATTTGCAGGGTTCACTGGCCAAATTCATTCAGAATATGAACGTAGACTGAAGATCACGGATTTGTGAAGAGTTGGATATGAGATGTGAATAGTATCATAAGATAATGAACGGACTTCAAACATGCACTGAACTGTGCTCTTTGTCTTATATCTTGTCGAATTTAAGAAATTTCTCACTCACTCATCTAATGATTGTCGTGAAAGTTTGGAGCTTATGTGGTCTATATCATAGTCTGAAAGATTCTTCGGTTGCGGTTAAGAATAACCACAGAATCTCAAAATAGACATTGTGACAATTGATAAACTATGAAGAAACAAAATAACCTCATAGACCCAGCACAAAATATTAGATATACAGACACTGGAATAAAAGCGAAGCTTTTAAGTAGTTGTACTTTTTGGCTGTTGCAACAACACGAAACATAAATTTAAAGGATCTCATTACATCTCCGTGTTTGAGAGGCCGTTCAGTGCTGTGAAGCATCTGGATTAATCAAAGAATTTGAAGGAGTTGCAGGTGCCTTCTTGTGGCTAAGGACTGTCTGAGAGTTGAAACTCAAAAACTTCGACCCTCAACTTCTTGTCCTCTCCTGGAAGGTTAAACTTCACCCTGGGATCATGCAACCTTAACCCACTTTTCTTGATGCAAGACTTCAGCTTGCCCGAGGTTTTATGTGAATCACAAAGATCTGTGCTGCAAGTATTTACTGGAACTAGATCATAACCATTGGTGTCACGTATCCTGAACTCCTTGCAATGGTACTCCTGTCTCTTAAGCCGGTCTCTATTTCCTGAAGTTCTCAGCTGATCAGAAGAGTACGAGCAGCCGTTGGTGAACTGATTATGGTCTTGCTGCTTTGGAGCCAATTCCTTGGAATGATCACTGACATTAAGAGGATGATTTAGAGCAGAATCTCCTCTTCTGCAGTCTCTGAGGTTGTAGTTCTTTGTATTCTCGCATGCATCAACTGAGAATTTTCTTTTTGGAAGACAGCGGAAGGGAGTCAAGTCGGGGGAGGACTCCTCAATATCTTTGGAACCTTTGTTTTGCAGCTGAAAAGTGAATTCCACTGCTGATCTCTGGTCAATGAACTCACCAGGACTCTGCTTCTTTGAGTTCATTTCTTCGTGATTTGGCAATCGTGCATCTTCTCTTGTGGCTTCGCACAGCTTGCAACTCTCCCCATTCAATGATAGTCCTCTTAGGAGCCGATGAATGCGAGCTACCTCAGCAGGAGTTTTATAATGGTATTCAGGTTGCTCTGTTGAACGAGGATGCCTTTCCCGACCCTGACACCGTCTGTCAGCAAACTCATGACTATTTCGATGTTTGTTGAATCCCATCATAGAATGAGCATCTCCTGATGGTTTCTTGCCAATGAACTGTTGCGGAAACTGCTTTTTTGAGCTCATTACGCCTGACCCATGCCCATAAACTGATCTGGCATCTCCTCGCCCACGTTCCTCAAGTTTCCGATTCTCAGAACTTTTGTCACGATCCGGAGACCGTCTTCTCACAAACTGATGCAAATGTGATGTCTCGATTGAGGACTCCTCAGACAAGTACGATTCAAGTCGATTCTGAACAGACTTTTCGCCTGGGAAATCAATTTTCAGACGCTCCCGGTGCTTGGCTCTAGCCTTGCCAGAAGACCTGACTGTACTTCTCTCACACAGTCCAGAGCTGTGAGCCTCTTCTGGGCATCTGGACTGCTCCGGGCACTCTTTTGATTGCAACAAGCGGCGGATTGTATTGTATGGGACGACATAGAAAACATCCCCAGGTTGCAGAAGCGACTCCGGTCGGACAACGATCCAAGGATACTTGAACACATCGGGACGAGTCACACAGTGTCTCGGGTACTTGTCCATGATCTCAGCCGCAGTAATTGGTCTATCATGGGTCTCCACAATCCCACCAGGATGGACCAGCTTCAGCAGAGTCCTTTTCCTCGTCATGGAAACGATCGACATGTCTTGTGGTGGATGTTTCGAATCAGGAGGAGCAGAGGAGGAAGAAGAGCAAAACTTTACACTAAGCCGAAGCTACTATCTACAGCAGACAGGTTCGGGTTGCGGATGCTTCTATAATTGAGGATCTCTTTGTTATTGATGAAAACAATGTTACATTCTTGTCTGAATCAAAGATTCATAGTTGAATGAGGAGATTATCTTAGGTTATGGGGGCCTGTTTTGTCTCTTGTCAATGGATCATCTTATCTGATGTGGACTCCTAGCCTATGATTGTGTCTTGGGCTCTTACCCCAATTAGGATGCTTCCCCTGCCACTCTCTGAGATTGAAATATCATTAGTCATATTAGGCACTGAAGATTTTATCACATATGGTTTTCTAGGACAGTTGGCATAGTCTTTGGGGTACCTAGGAAGACAAGATTATCTATACATGTGATGCGACTATCCGCAATCAATGATTTAAACAAAGAGACCATGGTTCGGTCACCTTCCAATTACATAATTTCCAGAAAACAGAGTATTTTGGATATGATCCTTGAAAAGCTTGGGCTAGTCATGAATCTTGCATTCCAAAAAGTAATAAGCCCTACCGAGCAATGTATATATGATGAACGAGTACTACATTATACTTGACAGTAATTGAATCATGCCACGCGAGGAAAAAGATCAAAAGTTTTCATCAGGTTTGACGTTTCATATTTCAATAGGATAGCCATTCCAATACAAGGAGGGCAAAAACAGGCTTGAGCATCGGCGGGTTTGCAGCAGACTCCTGCTTCTCTCTCCCACAACAGCAGCCACTCAACTCCTGGATCCAATTGAGCAACCATAACACAAACATAAGCATACATTGGGAAGGAAAGCTCACTCCAGTCCCCAGAAGTTGTAGTTGGACAGCTCAGGAATGGCAAAACTATTCCGCACGCTTGTTGCTATGACTGGTTAGTAACTTAGTAGCCTTGCTTGCTGGGACATTCCGATGCCCTGTGACCACTCCGTCCACAAATGAAACAGGCACCGCCAAAGCTTCTGTTAAACAGGAGTAATATTACATGTCACAGCATGGCTACATTAGTAATCAGAAGACTTGTGCAAGAATCCCATTTGTCAGGCAGAAAACATTGTAAATAGCCTCAATGTTGAATAACATGCAGCTCAACATACTCCGCTTACTATGCGGAGCAACATGAAGATGCCATAAAATAATCAACTGAGCAAAGAGTGTTAGTTTGATTCTGCGGTTTTTGTTTCAATTAAAGGGTTCCATGAGGAAGGAGAGAAATATACCTGTCTCGAGATGAAGGTGACCTGCTGCTTGATGATCTTCTACCCCCAATAAGCCAGTCATCATCGCTTTTTCTTGATATGCGGGACCAGCTATTTTCAGTTCTACTACCTCGTCCTCCACGCCTAAACGAAAAATCATCCTCATCAGCATCGGAATCCCGACCACCTCCCCAGCCCCGAGAGGAGGATCTGAATCCCCCTCTCCTGTCCCTAGGGCTCCCTCGGCGACTGCGATCTCGGCTAGAAAATCTGCCATAGAAATCGTTCGGTGGCCCATCATCTTGCAAAGCAGGCAACTGCAACCCCAAGAATAAAAAATAACTATATGAATTCTAATACCATCACAAAACTTGTGCTTAAAGCTAGTGAAATGAAATAAAAAATAAGCAACCTTAGCGATCTTTGAAATTGTATTTCCAGGTGGGACTTGCTTGTCCAGCAGTTCTTTAGCGATCTCCTCTGGAATATCAAAAACTGCTGCTTGTACCTGAGATTAGCAACATTGGTGATGTTGAATTGTGTTAGTATCCACAAAAGAAATATGGGAAATTAAAGAAGCGGCCTTTCAATAAGACAGACCTTTTCGTCTGCAATGAGATAGATCTTCCCGACTTCATCTGCAGCTGCCGGATAAACATCAGATAGGAAGCCAGTAACAGATCGAGCAGATAGGAACCCTCTGGAATAGGCAGGATCACGAGTCAACTGCAATGTAACCCATCCCTGCAACAAAACAACCCACTCTTTTATCTGGATAGTACACAATTAAACTCATAATCTCAGTATTAGCATTCAATAAACTAGTCTTCACAAACAAGAGATGCAGTGACCGTCTGGAATTGTTTTCAATTCTTTTTTTCCCAAACACCATGATTTTGGCAATCAACTTTTGAAGCAGTTTTGAGGTATAGATAAATTTTCCTAAAAGGGTATATCGTAACAAATTCTTGGAAACCATTTTAGAAAAGATTTCATACACCTCAAGGGAATTTCTAAAATCATCCCTAATAAGGCCATTAGCTTGTAGTAATCACTGAGCATTTACCTGCTCATGATTGATAAGAGACCGGGATGATGGAGGTTTGGAGAATCCACTTAGATGAGCCAAAGCAGCAGCAAGAGCATCCACACCCTTCTCATCAATCAGTCTTTGAGCTGTTGGAGCGAAGAAGCCTATAGACTCGGGATGAACACCATTAAGTGTGGCAACAACGTGCTCCGCAGATGATTCCAGTACCTCCTGAATAGCTGGTGGGCCAATAAATTCGAACTTGCAGCCAACATCCCGTTCAAGTGATCTAACTGTCCTTCTCTGGCTACTCGTATACATTAAAATGGCAGTACCTTCTTTCCCTGCACGTCCTGTTCTTCCCGAGCGATGAACAAATGTCTCGGGATCATTGGGCAGTTCATAGTGAATAATCTGGAATGGTAATGAAGAGGTAATCAATTCCCATCACTAGAACAAACCTCAGCGGCACTTTACATTCCAGTGGCAATAATCATCCAAGCAATTGAATGATAACAAACTAGGGAACATACCAAATCAACATTAGGGATGTCAAGTCCTCGAGCTGCGACATCGGTGGCAACAAGAACTGTGAATTTTCCTTGCCGGAAACCATTCAGAGTCCTCTCTCTTTGATGCTGAGATATATCTCCATGCAAGGCTTCAGAAGCGATGCTATTGGTCAATGCCAGCGAGACCTCGTCAGCATCTCGTTTTGTTTGAGTAAAAACAATGGTCTTCCCTCCTTTTGCATAGACCTAAAGACAAATACACAGCCAGAAAGCAAATCAGGTCCTCCAATTTCTTAGAAAGGTGACAGCACTTATACGAGAAAGAGCCAATGGCTATGAATCCTACCGTAATAAGATCGCTTAGCATGGTCCGTTTTGAAGTTGGAGTGGCCGATATAGCATAGAGTTGGATTCCCTCGGCAAGCTTTTCATCTTGATCTCCAACCTAGAATGACAAAACAAGATTGTTATGTCTTGACCTGACTGATGGACAACCAAGGTATGGACGTAGCTAAAAGAGCCATTAGATTGGACCAATAGTTTCTTATCACCAAAGTCAGAAGACCGCCCTTTTGCATTTTCAACTTCCAAATTATAACTTAGTAGAAACTCCAGATAACTTACTTTAAAATGCAATATTGAAAAGAAAATTGCATAGACAGGGTGAGAGCTATGAAGAAGAAATTTACCAAGTCAATTGTCAAAGGATTGTTCAAGTATTTCCTAGCTAATTTCTTCACCCAACCAGGCATAGTGGCAGAGAAAAGCATGCTCTGCCTTTCTGCAGGTAATTTTTGCAAGATGACTTCCACGTCCTCCTCAAAACCAACTGCAAGCATCTGATCAGCTTCATCGAGAACCAAATATTCAACCTCCCCTAGTTTGAGGCTGTTCCCATTTATCAAATCAATAATTCGACCAGGTGTCCCGACCACCACATCAACCCCACGGGAAAGAGCATTCTGCTGGGTAATGTAAGAAACTCCTCCATAGACGCACACAGTATTCAAATAGGGCGCTGATTCCTTGATCTCTTTCTCTACTTGCTTCGCCAACTCTCTAGTAGGCGCTAGGACCAAAGCTCGAGGAAGCCGCCCTCTCCTGAATGACAACGAAAACCATACTGCTCATGAAAAGACAAGCTAATACATGGCAGGTTTGCAAAAACCAATGCGTCAGAAATAGTGTACTACCTGGTGCTTTTTTGGGTGTCGTCTTGGGTGAGCCGCTTGATTATGGGGATTCCGAAGGCCAATGTCTTCCCTGTTCCGGTCTTTGCACGAGCAATTAAGTCTCGGGCTTCAAGCGCAGGCATCAACACGGCCCTCTGATTGTCAAGAGCATTAGAGGAGTATTATTAGTCTCTAGCAACAACTGAATGTTATGCATAACAAAGAGATAAAGGAACTCAGAAACAGCAAAACATCAGAACAAGCATGTAACACAAAGAGCTATAAACCTCAAGGAAACATACAAGAAGCTGAGAAAGGTCCGGCCTTCGCCACAATTTTCGGAAAACAGACAAGAAATGGTGAAAGCAGCAAAGACCTGAATGGGGAAGAGATGGGTAATCCCACGCTTCTCCAGTGACTCGACGAGCCGCTGAGGCAAACCCAGCTTGGAAATAGCAAGCTCGTCCTCGCTGACACCACCAGAGCCCTCACTCTCCGACACGAAATCATCGCCCTCGCCGACCTCAAGGTCCTCCTCCTCCTCGGAGAACCCACTTCCCAAGTTCTTGAACGCCTCCTCGCTGAGGACGGAGTTGGGAGTGGCGATAGCGCAGGGGACGAAGCCGCTCCGGCTGCCCTTGAACCCACCAAAGGGGGGTCTGCGGGCATTGCCCTCGCTGCTGCCGGGGCCGGTCACCAAGGAATTGAAGTGGGGTTTGTCAGAGAAGGGCAGGGAGGCCGGGGAAGCTGCTGCGGGTAGTGGGGTGGGCTTTCTTGAGAGCTCAAGGGAGGGGGTCTGGTAGAAGAAGGACAGCCCAGTAATGCTAGACGCCATGAATGGAGTTGAACTGAGCTGAGAAGGATTCAGCAGAGATAGAAAGGAGATATTTTGCTGGGAAGGGGGAAGGAGGAGGAAGGGATGGATGGATGGATGGATGGATGGATAGGGTGGTGGAAAAGGGCGGAGGAGTTGCCGCCCAGAGATAAGCCTACAAAGAGAGAGAGGCTCGGCAGCAGTAAATGTATGGCCTCCCAATCCCCACCTCTCTTGCTCTTCTTATAATCCGTATAAGGGCAGGGCAGGGCAGCCGCTTTGTTTAATATCTTTCTTTTCTTTCTTTTTTTTTTAAATGTGTATACAATGGTTATTATGTGAAAGAATGATTAGCCAAAATCAAGAATGATAATATCATGGTCGAAAAATAAATAATAAGCCCTTTTTTTCATGGGCCATATGTGTAATGTAAATTCGAATCTAATCGGTGTTGTGTTGCACATTCTTGATTGTGTAATTGGCTTTCGATTTCGTGGATATTGTCGAAGAAGATAATCGCATCGATACAAAAAAATGTCGGAAATAATGTTAATTTATTATCTTCTTTGATAGAAAGTAACAGGTTTTAGGAATGCAATGAATTATTTTAGGAGGAAAATATAATTTCATATGTCTCATGTTATTGTCTAGAGTTGTCATCATGCATAATGTGTCAAGACTTTTATTAGAAAACGTAGAGTTTTAAATGCAAAAAATTGATATATTTTACGAAATGATATCATGCCATTAAAGTAAAAACAGTGCAAAAAATTGTCTCCGAATCATATTGCAATTTTCTAACACCACGAGGACTTTACAAACTGGTATTTGTATAACACTACGATCATCTTCTCTCAAATCATTCATATGATTCGGCTACGAATCATTGGCCCTCGCTCATTCAACTTGGTAGAGACTTCGATTTCGAACATGGACTTTTTTTCCCCTTGAAAAATGTTTGATCTATTTACTTGGTGGCTAACTTATACCCGTCAACTTTCTTTTCTTCTAGCTCTCTGGAGAGAAAAAAAAAAAACAATGGGAAAAGAAGGGAAAGAAAAGGAATTATTAATTTTTGCAAGTGTTTGTTTAATTAATTTTTAATGGAAATTATTATTGCGATCAGAGCTCTTAGGAGTGCCGTCATTATTGTGTGCCAGTGGAGCAACAATCCAACCTAGCAATCCCCACAGTTTCTTCCCTCTTCCTCTTCCTCTTCCAAGTCTCCTCCTCACGGATCGATAACTCCTCCCCCGGCCCGCGACGGCGACGAGGTTGGTTCCGTTGATTCCCTTCTCAAAATCCCTTCTTTATCCGTTCTATATGTGTTCTTCAATTCGGCCCAGATTAATAGATTAATCTTGCTTATCAAGCTAATTCGTTTGTCGTAGTTCCGAAATCACTCTTCCTCCAGTTAGTTTGCTTCCGTGCTTCATTCGCGATGTTCAAATTACGCCAAAGCCCCATTTTTGCGGATCCCTGAAGCAGAAAGATAGGAAATTTGAGCGATTAGGGGTAAGCTTCAACGCTAATGCTGGAAGTCTTGTACGTGGGCAGGTGATTCCGGAGTTGGGATTGGGTTAAGTTGGCAAATGCCTCGGGATCAGTGGGCTAGCTTCACAATTGAGAAGCGAATTTCAGTGTAGAGTTGGCTCGGTGCCTTCATTTCGGTTAGTATGATCGACCCTTATTTTATTGAGGATTTGTTTGCGTTTTGGGTTTTCAATGAGATGATGGGTGCTGTTGAATTTTAGGGGCAGAGGATTGGTGGACAAGAAGCCCGGAATGGCCGAGTTCGTCTCGATTTTTTTCGACATTATCGCTTTTCTGTGCACTGCTGGGGCCATCGGCTTGGCGCTTTGGCACATATACATGCATCTTGTGAATTACACTGAGCCTACTTACCAGAGATACATCGTCCGCATCATTTTCATGGTTCCTGTAAGTGTATTTTGTTGCTCAAAACTTGAATTCTGCAGAAAGCTTGCCACTTTAAGGTCCTAGTTTGGTTGGACTCCAATTGAAACTAGCATCACGTATTTGTAGTAGAGCTAAATACAAGGGAAATAAAGTAGTTTCAATGCCAGAATAATTCTGAGCACTGTACTTGAAGAATTTCTTATCGTTAATGTCAGTTATTGGTTGCCATCTTTGACAGGTATATGCATTGATGTCTTTCTTGTCCCTCGTATTGCCTAGCAGTTCAATTTACTTCAATTCAATCAGAGAAGTGTGAGTCTACAGAACCTTCCTTATATTCTTTTCCGGAAAAGTCCTTTTCTTCTCTAATATCTATTTTGTGCCTTTCCCAACCCTTTTACCAAAATTCCATTTTTTCCAAGTGTAAATCTACCTTTTATTCATCAATTACTGTATTTAAGTTCTCCTGATTTCTATTTATCAACCCTTCAGATATGAAGCCTGGGTGATCTATAATTTTCTGTCTTTGTGCCTTGCCTGGGTCGGTGGGCCTGGAGCTGTGGTGCTGAGTTTAAGTGGTCGGATCATGAAGCCATCATGGTTACTGATGACGTGCTGCTTGCCTCCTATATCATTGGACGGGTAAGCATAATCCATTTATAGTTTCATCAAGTCATTCTCGAATGCTTCTTCTACTGGGCTGTTATTGATGGTTTATCACATTTCTGCAACTTTTGATGCAGGCGTTTTATAAGAAGGTGCAAGCAAGGATGTCTGCAGTTTGTGATACTGAAGCCCATTTTGGTGGTTGTGACGCTCATACTCTATGCTAAAGGGAAATATCATGATGGAAATTTCAGTCCGAGCCAATCGTATCTCTACCTTACTATCATCTATACTATATCATACTCACTGGCACTGTATGCATTGGCGCTCTTTTATGTAGCGTGCAAAGATCTGCTTCAGCCATTTAATCCAGTTCCAAAGTTCGTCATCATTAAATCTGTTGTTTTCTTAACTTATTGGCAGGTATTTTATTTATTTATTTACCTAATCTTTTGTGAGCTCAGACTTTGGACTAAAATTTTGCATTTTATCCTGTACATTCAGCTCCATTTACGTTTGCTTCCATGAGTTGAATGCTATGTGATGTGTATTGGCATTGTTGTCTCATATTTATTGCATGGAAAAGTTTCTATAGGCAGCCACATCATTGCTTGTTTTGCTAAGTCTGTATTCGTGTGAGGACATGCTTGAGCAAAGTATCAATAGTTTAGATGATTTGGTGGTTGTTTTCGGCAATCAAATTATTGTTCTATCATTGAATCATTGTAGGGCGTCTTGGTGTTTCTTGCTGCAAAGTCCAGACTCATCAAGGATGCAGATGAAGCTGCTCGGTTTCAGGACTTCATAATATGTGTCGAGATGCTCATTGCCGCTCTTGGTCATTTATATGCTTTTCCCTACAAAGAGTATGCCAGTGCAAACATTGGAGGATCTCCTGGCTTTACAAAAAGCCTTGCTCATGCCCTGATGTTGAATGACTTTTACCACGACACTGTCCACCAGGTAAATCCTTGAAGCTTCTTATTGAGTCTTCCATCTAATTTTTACCTACTCACTGATTCTGCTTATGCTGCATCTGGAAATGTTCTCGCAGTTTGCACCGACTTATCACGAATATGTTCTCTACAACCATGGTGACGGTGATGAGGGAACTAGGAAGTATCGATCGCGAACCTTTGTGCCCACTGGGCAGGAGATGGATGCAGTTAGAAGAAATAAACACATGCTTGGAAGCAAGGGGGATGAAATACAACTTTCGAGCCTTTCCTCTTCCGCTACAAGCACTCCAAAGGCTTCCACGACTGCTCCCAATTCAGAGACCATGAAATCTTCTCTTCTCGTCGACATCTCAAGCTCTTCCTCCGTGCCTTATGACATGTCACTCATTGATTTAGACTATTCTCCAAAGGCTTCTCCTGCCAATGAAACTGGAAAAAGGTGAGAAAGAAACAAGCATGTCATTCCCTGTTTTATGAGGAATGGTAAATGCAAGACAGAGGGAGAAGAGAGGGAAGCGTCTCGTTTTGGACCTGTAAGCCACATTCATCCCAGGGTATGTTACGATGCCTTCGCTGATTTAGGTTTCTCTTTTTAGTGGTTGGTTTGTCCGATGTGCATTGTAGATACGAAGAACTGTGATTACACAATTGGTGTACTGCCAAGATGTATGTTGATACAACTGATTTACAGAATCGATTTTTTTTCCTCCCCCATCATATTCAAGATCTTAGTCCTCTGCCAATAATAAACGGTCTGCATGATTAGACTAATATTATTAAGACTTTCATTCACAAAAGTCATCTACCTCCAGCTTTCTTAATGGTCTTCCTTTCCTGTTTTGTTAGAATATTATGCTGCGTTTGGTTTCAAAGTATGATTTTAAAATCAGATTTTGATTTTGTAAAAAAGTGGTATAAAAGGGAGTCATTTTTTGACTTTGTATGAGTTATTTCGTTTTGTTGTGAAAAATAAATAAATAAATGGGATCCACTCTTTGACTTTGTATGAGTTATTTTGTTTTGTTTTGTATGAGTTATTTTGTTTTGTTGTGAGTAGAATTAGGTTAAAGTTATGATTTTAAAAGCATATTTGCAAACCAAAAAATTCATAAGGGTATTAATCCTGCTTAGATCATTATTGCAAACGGAACAATCTATAACTCTGAAGCCCTCCAAGTACACGGCTGCCCGCATGACACCGGGCTGAATTTCCAGCAGCATCAATCAAGTTATTCGTTGATCAGATGATATCATTTCAAGCAGTAACCATTGAACCCACGTTGAACATTCATCGAACAACTGTTGTAAAAGATATTTAGGCGGCGTTTGGTAAATTTATTATTGAACTCCATGGGATGAAGATTTAAGTAGTTGGAAAATTTTATTATTAAAAAATTGATTGTAATAATTATTAAGAAAAAAATATGTGAAAAAAATTATTATTAAATTGAAGGAGAGTATAAAAATGTAATGATTGTGTTGTTGAATTGATGAAAAAATAAGGGAAAATGACATGGGAGGTAAAAAAACTTTTTAAGAGTGTTACAATGTGGTAGAAAAGATTTTTTAGGCAACAATTTCATACAAACACTTTTAGATTGGTTTCAATCATGTACATTTCGTCATTTGTTGATAGACGCCGTCATCAATTTCTGACGTGACAAACAGCGTGGATATCGCCACCATCTAACGTGGTCCAAACATTAAACATAGGTGTCGGGAAAAATAAGGTGCCAGCGTGGAAAACCAAATTTTAAAAAAAGAAGAAAGAAACCTAATTTCAAGATGCAAACCTCGAAATCCCTAATTGAAGCAGAAAACCCCAGAATCGAAAGGATTTAGGGATTCCATGGAATTGACAAATAGCTCCCAATCCGCCAATGCGCAGTTCTCGATGTGCTAAATACGTCATGGACGGAAAGAAAGCTTGGCCGCCGCTTCCTTAGTTGTCCACATTTCGGAGTAAGTCGCGTGATGGATGAAAGGATTGAACTTTGTCGAGAAATAGAAGATGGAGATTGAAACAGGCCGAGCAAAAAGGCTGAAAGGAAGCGTTTTTATGCTGCTTATTGGCTTAGGTTTAGTTATATGCTGTGTTTGCTGTAATGCTGATTCCAATGGTGGGCAGTAAATTTAGCAAGTAAAGTTGAGTTGTGTCATTGAGTTAACTCAGTGACCATCAACTGCAACTCACTGAGTCAGTGACTCAACTCAGACCAAGTTACTGACTCACTGAGTCGACTTAGACATAATTAAACGACACATAGAGCAGCAGCAGTAGCTTTGAGGCAACATCCAACACCAGGAAAGGAGCATTCTCTCTTAAATAAACAGAACCATTCACAAGTATGTCATCAAACAAAATAACATTAACCGTCATATTTACAAAATGTAGGAATCGTCACAAATGGCCTAACAGCCATTACATTGGGCAATGATGGGGATGCAACAATGTGAATTGGTCTAATATTAACCATTAGATTTCTAATTCCTAGTGCTGCTGCAGCCTCACACTGCAACTGTGGTGAATTGGTCTTCCCAAGAAACTCCTTAAACCGAGGGAGTCGACCGGCTTTAACCACCACATGGACAAGTGAGAATGCATCTGAAGAGGTGATTAGAACTTTGTTAATAGAAAAAGAGAACTTTCATGTTCGCAGGCAAACGTCAATGAAGAAACTAAACGGGGCAAAATTTGGCTTCCATACCATTTGATTGCAACATCCTATCCAAGCAAGAACATAGCAGCATCCCAAAGCTGGTTGTCCCTTTGAGCTAAGAAGCCAATGTATCAGACCATACATCTTGTACCATCTTCGAGAAGTAATCTAAGAAACAACAAAGAATGAAGATTTCTTGATTACTCTGAATCTTGAGTTGGTGTGCACTGTATATTAACACAAATAAACATGGTGACCGAATCACATTACTAGCAAGGGCAATTAGGCTCGTTTACCTTTGAGAGTGTAGGAAATTCTTCTCCGACTCTTATTGGGAAGAAGGCTCATCTTCGTTCGGTGGATTTGGGAAGAACTGAGAAAAGACTTAGATGAGAAGGCGTATGAAGAAGAAGAGACTTTTGTATGATGAAAGAAGGAGTTTGTTACATTTATACTGAAGACGGTTATTAAGTAAAACAATTATTATAACTGTGAACCTATATATAAGTATATTATATGCTATCAAAAATTCAATTATAGGATGTTATAAATTTACATTTTTATTTTCCATGACGAGTCAACTTGTCTTAGAAACTTAAACATGATGAACGTACATAACAATGTGAATTTATTAAGTTAAAAGAAGAGGGATTCCAAGCAAGGAAGATCGACAGAGTCTTAGTTAATGAAAAATGGTTTCAAGGGGAGATAGCTTCAACTGTAGAATTCCTCCCTCCTTGTATCTCTTACCACTGCCCAACTTTGTTGAAGTTTGGAGAAAAGGAGAATGTAGGTCCCAAGCCATTCAAATTCTTTCATTTCTGGATTGAACACTCGGGGTATATGGTGCTAGTTGAGAGAGTCTGGTCCAAGGCTCAAGAGGGTACCCTAATGGATGTGCTATATAAGAAGTTGAGAAACCTCAAGATGCAACTTAGGGATTTCAACAGATCTGAATTTGGGAATGTGGACACGCAGGTCACTGACTTACAGCATGAGCTTGCTCAGGTTCAAGTTGCATTGATGGAAAGCGTCTGCGAGTCTCCAGAATCTATCAAGAAGTAGATGGACTTGAGGGTAAAGTTGCTAGTAGCACTTGACAGGGAGGAGAAGCTCCTGAAATAGAAATCTAGGGTGGCATGGCTAAAAGCAAGAGACCAAAACACCTCCTTCTTTCACAAAGCAAGAAGGGCAGAAATGCAAAAACCACTATAAGAGTCCTATACTCCACTTCGGGTGCCAAATTAAAAGGAGTGCAGGCAATTAAAGCTGAAGCAATGAATTTCTACGAGGGTCTAATAGAGAGAAAGGATGATTGTATCGGGGGGTTTCGGCCTCTAAGCTTTCCTCCATCCTCAAAAGGAAAGTTCCCCTCTCCAAACATCAGCTGCTCCTGTCACCCATAGCAGATGAGGAGATCAAAGAAGCCTTGTTCTCGATGGGAAATGACAAGTCACCGGGCCCGAATTGTTTCACAACATATTTCTATAAGCACGCCTGACACATCGTTCAGAAGGACTTCACTAGAGCTGTGGAGCACTTCTTCTCCTCAGGGAAGCTTCGAAGAGAGGTAAATTCGACTATCATAGCCCTTGATCCAAAGAAGGAATAAGCTGACCGCATGAGGGATTTCCGGTCTATATCGTGTTGCAATGTAGTTTATAAATGCATTACAAAGGTGCTTGCAAATAGATTGAAGAAAGTGCTCTTGGATATTATTAGCTTGAACCAAACAGCATTTGTGCAAGGAAGGGAAATTTTAGATAATGTTTTACTTGCCCATGAGCTTGTGAAGAACTACCACAGGCAAGGAGTTTCCCCTCGTTGTGCTATAAAATAGACCTTATGAAGGCTTTTGACTCCTTAAGCTGAGATTTCATTCTCAACAGTTTGGAAGCCATGGGATTCCCTCCCGTTTTTCTTTGGTGGATTAAAGGCTACATCACTTCGCCTTATTTCTCTGTGGTTCTTAATGGATCCTTCGCTGGATACTTCCCAGGCTAGCGCGGAGTAAGATAGGGAGACCCGCTATCCCCATATCTATTTGTCATTGCCATGGAGGTGTTCTCACACCTTATGGATTCGACCGCAGCTGAAGGTAAAGTTGGCTATCATCCAAGATGTAAGTCACTTAAATTAACCCATCTATGCTTTGCGGATGATTTGCTGCTATTCACAAATGGTTCTAAGGGGTCCATCACTGCCATTCTTGATTTGTTGAACACCTTTTATCATTGTTCTGATCTGAAGTTGAACACTGAAAAGTCTGAGATATTTACGGGAGGCATTTATGGGGAATTTGTCACAAACCTGGTGACTTGGTCTGATTTTAAGAGAGGTATGCTACCTGTGCGTTATTTAGGTCTTCCTCTTGTCTCTGGGAAACTCTCTTCAAAGAACTGTGAAGCTCTAATAGAGAGAATTGTGAAAAGAATTAGGAGTTGGTCTATGAAGCACTTCTTATGCAGGTAAGGTGTAATTGATCAATTATGTGCTCTTCAGTATGGCCAGTTACTGGTGCTACCACTTCATTCTCCCGAAAAAAGTCATCAAGCTAGTGCATCAAAAATGTTGATCCTTCATCTGGAAAGGTCTCGAGCAGTACGCAAGTGGGGGCAAGGTCAGTTGGGAGACCGTTTGTCTTCCCAAAGTTGAGGGAGGTCTTGGTCGCAGTCTTTGGTCTTTACGTATACCTGGAGACTGCTCATGGAATTGGAGAAAACTAATGCAACTCAAACCTCTAATGTTTCCTTATGTTAGTTGCAGAGTTGGCTCTGGCACAACTTTCTCATTTTGGCATGATTCTTGGCTTCCAGTTGCCCCTTTGATCAAATTTTGTTGCAAAGGTCTCCAATGTTTCCCATCTCTTGGTGAGCATGTAAAAGTTAGCGTTGTTCTAATAGAAGGCCAATGGCACTGGTCGAGGAGCTCAGACCCACAAGCTTGTTTGATCTAGGACTTGGCCGCAACTCTCAAACCTTCCAACCATGATAGAGTTTTATGGACTCCCCACAAGTCGGGGAAGTATTCTATTGCTAATGCTTGGAAGTGTTTAAGACCTAGTAGTCCTAGAATTGAATGGAGTAATGCAATTTGGTTTGATGGGAAAGTTCCTCATTTTTCATTTATCGGCTGGCTTTGTGTACATAATAGATTAGCGACAAAGGACCGGCTTTTAAAATGGGGGATTCAGCTCGAAGCAGCTGAATGTGAATTTTGTAGTATGCAGTGGGAGACTCGTGACCACCTCTTTTTTGAATGTCTAGTCACCCAAGGAATTTGGAGAAGTCTATTGGCTCGAATCGGCTTGCACCGAACTATGGTAAGTTGGAATACGGAATTCCGCTGGATTTCCTCTCTTCGAGGCGAGAAGCTCGATGTTATTTGCCCGAAGTTTCTTTCAATGTTATTTGTCTGAAGCTTCTTTGGACACACTAAATTAACAGCATATGGTGAGAGAGGAATGCTAGAATCTACCAAGGACAGATCTCACCTCCAGCGGCTATGGTTCGGAAGATTTTTGTAAACGTGAAAGCGAAGTTATATGTACTCCCCCAGTTCTCTTACAAAATTGTAAATTATATCCTCGTCGATTACATGTTTAACCCTTCTGATATTGCTCATAACTAACTAGCATTCTTTTGGGGCGTAGTTTGGGAGCTACTTTGTTTGTTGACGTTGTACTAGGTAAATGGTCCTTTGATGTAAATCTTTTTTTGATTAATGAAAGTCTCTACCATTTATCCAAATAAAAAAGAAGAAGACTCAACTATATTGGATTACCATTTTTTCCAGCATTTTTAAGATTAACTTATAATGCGTACTATAATAGTATTGGGGATGACCATTTAAGATTACCATTTTTTCCAGCTGAATCGAGGATGACCCAAACTGCTCCCAACGGAAAAAATTGCCGACCTTCAGGATTTTCTGGCAAGCACCTGTGGTGTCTTTCTTCGAACGCTCCAAGTGCAATTTGACAAAGTATGGATTAGAAACCAACCCATACCACCTTTTATTCTTCGGCTTTAATCGTGCCAAGGAGCTTGCTGGTACTCTGGAGAGAGTATCAATAAGAACATCCTCATCAAGTTCCTCCACGGTTCTTACCTCGATGGAATTATGTTGCAATGCTTAACACGATCCCATTAAGCAGCCTTCAGCCCTTGGGAATCGCCGGTGGAGAACACCGCGCAGCCTGGATAGTGAATTGTTCTTGTCAACAACACCGAGAATCTTAACATACAGAACTTGTATAGTAAAACGGTCTTAACTTATAATCCACCAGATAAAACAAAGGCAACAAGTAACTTTAGCCATGTCAACTATAAACAAAATCCAGCAAGGAGAAGGAAATTTGAAAGGCAATGAGAAGGAAAGTATCCGAATTATTCCCCAAAAAAAAAAAAGTACATGAATTGTTGGCCGGCGATGTGAAAAAATCAAGAGAACAGAAAGATTGAGTAATGAAGGCACAGTACTCAGTAGTGAGTTGGATCTATATAAACATTGATGGAGAGATTATCAATGAAGGAAGCAGAAAGGATTTAAACATATTTTGGAGAGATTATTATTTAGGAAAAAAATTGGAGAAGAAATCGTTTCCGTCTGTATATTTACATAGCAGAAGATCCTTCCACGATTCTGTAGATATATTCCAAATCTCTCTCTTTTATTTATTTAATTTTCCTTTTCCTTTCCCGAAAATAGTTTGCAAAATTTTGAAGTTAAAATTAAGTTTAATCCATTCACCCAAAAAAAAAAAAAGTTTATTCCTTCCAAGTGAATCAAACGTCTCTGGGCAAGTCTAGCAGATTTTAGCTCGATTTCAGTATGACAACGGTTGCAAATTTTGTGTCGTCTGTTGGGTTTGAAGACACATCACTACCGAGATGTATGTTGATACAAATGATTTACAGAATCGATTTTTTTCTCCCCCGCCACATCCAAGATCTTAGTCCTCTGCCAATAAACGGTCTGTGTGATTAGACTAATTTCAAGACTTCCATTCGCATAAGTTATCTGCTTCCAGCTTTCTTGGTCTTCCGTTCCAGTTTTATTGAATTTAAGGGCAGTGATCCTCATCCTGTTTTAAGGGTTTTTTTTTTATTGTATCAAAGCCAAGATTTTCTGGATTAGCTTTGAACTTTGCTGATGAATTGGATGGTCAGAGAAGAAAATATCGCGTTTTGTAACATCATCAAGTTGGAAATTATCTGGTGGGAAGCTTAATTTCGATACTGAGACACTCTTGACCTTTTCAAACATGAGCAGAGTTAGCATTTGGTTGGAATTGTGCTGAGGCAGATCATTACTATGGAAGGCGTTGGCTACAACTCCCCTTTGTACCCACTCTTTCCGCATTTGGTTTCTCACCTTAATGATTTTCTAAAAAAATATCCACTGATTGTCACTTAATATGCCGATTTGGGTAGTCGGGACGATATGTAACCGGGCATCACCATATGATGGCAGATGCAAGTTTCCTCAAGCATTTACCCGTCTTGATTGCTGGTCGAGAACCGATCGGGAATTTCCAGAGAGGAAGCCCAACTTGTGAGACCCAAATTGCGTGTCAAGGCCCAATCCAATTACTTTATTGGGACTTCTAATTCTGCCTAAATAGTTTACTGCGTGAACAATTTAATGGAATTGTTAATTTATGTAAATGACCAAATTTATCCTTAAAATAGGTATCTTATTTGGATATAATTCACTTGCTAGAAGTCTCAACGTGCCATTGATTTTGTCTATATTCGCTTTGACAAATCAAGCATCTTCCCCTGCCAGTCATATTCCCTCAACAGAACACAAACAGCGGAACTCCCGACTTCCACTTCTATAAAACTTCTCTCTGTCTGTCTGTGTGTGTGTCTATCCAAACATAGAGCCAGCTAACTGTGTCCATGGCGGCCATGATAGACCAGAGCCTAGCCGGTCCCGTCTTCCGGATTGACTCCATGGAGCAGCAGGGCTTCCTCAACAGCTACACCAACTGCCTGATGATGGAGAAGAGACAGCTCTTCCTCAGGAGCTACCAGTTCAGCAGGAAGAGGACACTGTCCGAGAGGATCCGGAGATGTCTGATCAGGAGCAAGAGGGTCATATGGTCCAGGCTCAGGTGTGTCAGGAAGCTGAGGAAGCTCGTGTGGTCGAAGCTCTTTAAGCTTCGGCACGGCTTTGGGAGCCGGAGACAGTATTCGAGGCTCTTCCGTCTTCTGAGCAGCAACAGTTACTACTACTCATCCCAGCCTTCAGAGTAATGCAGCAGATCTTACTTTTTGTTTAGAACTTCTTCGTATTTCTTCCATCCGATTAGATTATCGCTATTACGGAGGACTTATGGCTATTTAGATTTAAAGACGTGATGTTAGTTAGTCCAAGTACATATGTTCTTTGCTGCTATGCAATTCTCTGGTGGGATTGGTTAACTTCTGGTCCATAAAAACACCTGCTTTCTTGGATAGGAAATTTCCTCCTTTTTCTGGGTCTTTCGACTTGAGAGAAGATGAAGGTCTCACTTTCAAGTCTCCAATGAATCTTTAGAACCGTATTCAGGTTGTGTACCTATGTTCTCTCCATCCAGATGAGAGAGTTAGATAATTGACTCGAGTGAAAGAAATTAACTAAGATATCGAAGATGAGAGTTCTGGACGACGTTGATTGGTTCTTGCTTGTCGAATACATTGGTTCTTTCGGATTATTTCTCATGCTATCCTGCTTAGCTTGAAGGAGCAGAAATCTGGGCAGTGTCCCCCGCAGGCTTGCTTCACTTGCACACACTTCTGTCGCCTAGGTGTGCATAAATTAATTCAAGAAAAAGCTATGTATAGGGACAGGACCACATCATAGGAAAACTATTAAAAAAAAAATCATGAATGCTGTGCTTAAGTTAGAAGTGGGTACCAGAAACAAGCAAACTTGCTGTATTCCCAGTAAATTAAAAAAAAAATAAAAAGAAGAAAAAGGAAAAGTCAAGGTTTTGCGCATACCCAAGTTTGACTAGAGGACAAGAAAGGAAGGGAATGGAAATAGAAGAAGAAGCAAAGATAAGAAAGTCCATGAGGATGCCTCGTGACTCTTCACTTTGCATTCCCCCATGCGGGGTTGTTGTTGAATTTGTGCACACAGACCCCTCTTGCCCTGCTGTGTCCAGCTCGTTCTTGACCTTCGTCGGAAACCTCGACCGCAAGATATCACAAGTCAGCTGTAGACCTCAAAGTCCGGCGACTGGTGATAGGTCAGCTTGTTAGCTTATCGCAACGGTAAGAGGACGGGAGAGGAGGTGGGACTTAATAATAGCAGCTAAGAAAACTGTGTACACTTGAGTGCAGAAATTCTTTAATGGTCAAATGGCAATTCATATTTAGTTTAAGCTTAGGCCCATTTCTCTCTGCATCCGATGAATAACATAAGAGAGTGACATCCATAAAGCACTGTGCTCAATTTTTTTGTTCTATTAATATTAATTTATTATAAGTAATGAAATGTTGTCAGACAATAAAACTATGAAGAGGATGGTGGGATGGGGCTGACTCAAGCTGATTGTTTAATCCAATTCTGTGTCAGCGTGCCAAATGTAGGGACAACGGTAGGTTTCTGCATTCTACAATTTCAAAACTGACAGCTCCCCCTTCTGATGTGAAATCAGAGGGAATTTTGATTAAACATTACTTATCGCTGTGGTAAATCTAAATCATCATCTTATGTGGAACTTGCTCGAGGGATAACTGCACCTAATCAGCAAGCTATAGCTATCACTCTTACTTCACTGATAGTCTTTTGATCAACTCCAGTGGTTTCGTATGGTACGACACAATTGACTATCGCAGTCCTTGATCAGAAGATATACTAAATAAAAAAAATGGGCTTTCTCTTGCCCGACTTCAGCACATGCCGCCAAGGAAAACAGTCTGGTAGCCTGGGAAATCGAATCGAACAAGAAGCACTGAAATGGAGGTTAGGATCAGTACCGTTTCAAGAAACTTTACGGAAAACTAATTAGAAGAAAGCTGGAAATGTTGATAGAATTCGATGAAGTTACCATCAAGCAAATGAATGGCATTGTCACTGTACACTTCACAGGTAATCTCTCCTCATTCAATTATGACAGTTCCACTGGTGCTGGTTAATGACAACTTCCAACTTCGGGGTTGCCCGAGAATTCCTAAGAGAGGTGCAGTCGATGAAAGGATTACAGACCGGACTCGAACCGAAATCTTACTAATGCTGTCACAGTAAATAGGTAGCATTCTGTTGCCAGTGCTTTCCATTAATGCCTAAACAACTAGTCTCCTCATAGGGCGCGCAGAAAAAGTATTTATTCCATGAGCCAACTTTCAGGACTTACACACTTAAATATGTCCGATGGCCTGCGTTGAGAATGAATGCCCGTTTGTCCCCTTTGAATGCTCCAAAAGCACAAATGGCAAATTAATTGCTTTTCGCTTGGTGGCCCAGCTGCTCATTAATCCCTTACCAAATCAATCCTGATTCCTGAGAGGCAAAAGACTATGTATGGAGTGTTCCATTACAGCTTTAATCCCATACCTCAAGTTTTGCCTGTAGGAGGAAACTTGCATGACGGCCCGTGATCGACAGGATCTGGTGTTTTGTATCATTCACCGAGCCAGTATAAATTCCGGATGTGCAACGAGCCATTACGCGAGCTTGTGGGCAGCGGGCTTCCTCAGATTCGCCCGCCATTCTTTGGACTGGGCTACCGGACCTTATATATTGGGCCACTAACCTCTTCGTCCTCCTCCATTTTTCGGAATAATTTTATCTCCTTGTGTCAATGTCGGCGAGCTGGTTGTTAGGCATGAGAGTTGGAGACTAGGAATAAAGAATTTTAGCGTGCTTTGTTTTCTTCAATGGGGAACAAATTAGACCAACAGCTATCAGAGGCTTGACCAGAGTCTGAAATAATGTGTTGTATACAGGGATCATTATCATTATTATTATTATTATCACACATAAAGCTGCAAAAATCATAGCCCAAATTCATTCCTTAAATCCCTTCTCACAGCAAATGATTGGGCTTGATGTGTATCCCTAACGTGCTGATCAATCATTGCACATGTCTCCACCATTCCTTCTCACCACTTATCTCCTTGTCCTATTGAAGTGAACTGGTCTCGAGCAGTAAACGGGTCGCTCAATGCATCGGTTTGCCACGCAGTCATGATATGTACACAGGCATATGCATGTTCTAGCTTGAACATGCGACGGGCATTCAGGGATCGTCCCCAGGCTAGCTTGGGTTCTTCCAGAACGAGAGATCCCGTCACTCCTTGTTATATATTTTTGTGCATGGATCAATGGCTATGATAGGGTTGTTAAACAGTGATAAGCATGTGTAAAAAGTAGGAAAGAGGGCATCTTGATGTCTTGTTTATTGTCCCTAATGCAAAGTATTTCAAAGTCTGCTACCCATGTGTTGTAAGGAATCCTAACTGTAGCCTCTATCCCCTCTATTCTTTCAGTTATCAGCATTCATTTCGTTTCCCAGTTGCCCTGAAAAGCCAATCCTCCGAACACTCCTAAGCAACTATTTATACAAACTCAGACTCTACTACCTACTCAGCCAAGCACTCTCATCCACACTAAACAAAGCCATTCCTAAGCCCCCACACCTCTGCAGAGATGGGTCTTCAGGAGATTGTTGCTGGCCGACTCCGGCATTGTCAATACCAGAAGCTCATGTGTTCGGATGACAAGGGCTCCGAGGTGAGGCAGAGGGGGAGGTGGGTGAAGAGAGCTAACGGAAGGCTCAAGGGCATTCGTATTTCTCGATCTAGGAAGCTTACCTTAAGAGCATTCTCCATGTACTTGTTCCCGAGCAGGATCGCTAGGATCTACAGCGGTATCGTGAGTAGGATGAATGTCGACGGTATTTGCCCAGCTATTGTGTTTTCTACTCACTGGGGTCTTCCTGTTCTGTCACACTCCTCGGTAAAATCCTAGGAAGGGTGTTAATTATCTCTGTTGATATAAGCTTGATTTGCTTTTAGTGAGAGCAAGTTGTTTGCATATTATTGTTTTGAAAAAATAAATAAATAAATAAATATATATATATTTCTCTTTTGCCACTCTCTAGATCTGATGCGTTGCCTTTTTAACAGTCCTATTCTGTCCTCTGATCTTACACAGTTGAGCAATCTACATACTGCTATTCACACTTCTGCTCAGTTAATTGAACTTAGAAGTTATTTTTGGCTAATATTTCACATTCTAAGATGAATGATGATCCATACATGACTACCATATTCTGAAACTCTGAGATGAAAACCACAACACCGCTCAGAGACAAGAACTATATGATTCTCTTGGTGATCTGAGTCTGAGGTCACGATGATGAATTTCAATGATGGAACACAATCCAGAATGATTGACAAGAGAATCGTTGAGGTAATTGTGTAACTCATGCAAAGATGAAACAGAAAGTCCTTTTTATATATTCGAATGTCAAAAAGTGCTCACTTAACTAGATTTTTCTGATTTCCGATGTTCCGTCCACTGTCTTTTTTAGATATTTCCGGAGCCATTGGCTTGATATGATGTCTGCTTCTAGGAAATTTATTTTATGGTTATAGAATTTTCCGGTCAAGCAAGCCTTCAGGAGATTAAACCTTTTGTCAAGACACTCAATCAGCTCCCACCATAAAACCTCGGAATTAAAGTCATTCCATAGCTTATACTGCTATCAGCGCAATCCGATGAAGCAGACCACAAGCTGAGCTTTGGTGTGTAATCCTATTAAAATTTTGATACCGGACAAAGTATGAGTATTATGAACTTCCTTCTTCCATTATTTCTGGATTTCCTCTCTAATTACTTCGATGTCATTGACAGCCATCAAAGGCACGCCACAACAAAGAAAACTGCAGAAAGAATACACGTCCTTTTGCAGCAAATGCAACTCAATTGCACGTACAAGTTTAGCCAAAGATTTAAGTGATATTATTATCTCCCGCTATTGCAAATTCAAGACAACAGTTAACAAGAGAACAAGGTCAGTTACATGGATTTAGCCCCCACCTCAAAAAATATGATTAGGCAGAAACAGGACCGGAACTTGAACACCGGCTACATAAGATTGTTACATGAAAAGTACCAAAATGACACATCAAGAAGATCTGTATTTCCTAGCCGTTGAAACTATTTTCATCTTCACGTATTTGTTTTCAGTACTGCAGAAGCCCGCCGAAGCTACCTTTCAAGGCAAACCCGGTGATGAATAACGCGTAAGAGTCTCTGAGGCTGAAGTGAGGCAAGAAGATCTGCCCCATCTTGTTTATCTTCGGCCGGAGCTTCCTGCCTTTCTTGATCGCCAGCACCTGCCTCGGCGTCAGAGTCAGGCCACACTCCTCTGACAGCTCAGGCTCCTCCACAATAGTCGCGAGCTTCCCCTTCAGTATTTCGTCGATGTCCTTCTGCGACTCCGTCCTGAGGGTCCTCTTGCTCGTGCAAGGCACCACCTGCCACATCCTTCTACAAGCCCTCTTCATCTTCGCCATGGGAATCTCGCCCTATTCGACTCCAACTAGCCAGAGATGGTATTGTCAAATTGTCTTCTTTCTTAGGAATATATGTTATCAGGGAAGGAGTGTGGATGTGTTTGCTGGAAAGCTTGAAGCTTCCCTTCTTTACAGCGGTGGATCCAATCATTATGAACATTTGTTTACATTAGCTTCAGCCCTCACCAACCAAACCTGCACCCATTTAAAGATTTGATAAAGGGTGTCAAGTGATATTCTCTATTATGGAACAATGTCTGTACAGACGGATCTCTTTCGATTCCCTGCCCTGTTCTGAATATTAAATGGAAGACGAGGCCTTTAATCTCTGACATCCCTTTGCTGCATCGAGGCACGTCCGTTTAATCTTGAGAGACGACACTAATGTTTCAGCTCCGATTTAGGTGTGAAACATCAAATTTCGATGGAATGGCAGCAACAAGAAACCATTGGTTACACAAATGTGTATCAAGCTCTGGATTTGCTTGGGGAGCTATTCGTATCGCGAACTTGGCCTCTAATATCATGTTAAGCTTTGGTTCATACTTTAATGTTGAAAATTGGTCCAAAAGATAAGATGAATGATTCCCTTTAAGAATGCAAAGATTGGTTCATAAAAAATTTGGTCCTAATCATTAGGGCTGATAAAGTCTGGCTTAGCTGCTGAACAAGCCCAACTTTCTTTTATTTCTTTTCTTACCTAACAAAGTTCACAAATATTTTAGAACTACACTTATATGATTATAAAAATACAGCTGATATAGCCATGCGTCTAATCTGGATGATAATTATTCATCACGGGCGACAAGTAAATGTTGTTCGTATTACATTATGACTGTACATATCTAGAAGTCGTCTCTGTTGTTTGCGTCCGGAAATTCTGCACCAAGAAAGTTAGGGACTATATGTGCAAAATGCAAAGAGACAATCTAAACTTTCTTAGTTCGATCTTTTGACTTTTAAATAGCGTTGAGGAACTAGTGTAGGATGGGATCAAATATATTTACTTTTGGGTGCCAATAGGCCTCATGTAGACTTTTGAGGTGCAACGTATTCAGAACAACAAGCTTCGATATGCATACACTATGGCTCACCATGTTCTTTGCACGTTGACTCGCTAGTTTTGATAATATTCTGATGGCTAACTCAATGGTCACGAATTTAAAGCGATACGAAATTTTTTGTCTTAAAAGAAGTTAGACAATCATATTTAAAACTAAAAAAAAAAATCAAAACCGCGTTAACCCATTCATTTTACTCTCTTTTTGACATGCCTCCTTTCTTGATTAATTAAAAAGTTATTGGGTGATTCTATCTCGCCACGTGACGTGAGGAAACACTAATTAAAATGAATGAAACTAGAGACTTATGCTAGTCACTTGGATAATTACCATAATTATTCTTTATTAAACAATTATTATTGATTTTTCATCACCACGTCATTTGAGATAGGATCGTCTAAAATTTTTCATCATTCATACCCCTATAAAAAATTAATTGTGCAATAAATCAGAACCGTACCATCAAGGAGACCCACAACAAAAGGATATAGACCATTCCTCATCAGTCAGCATCTCATGAAATATTCTTATGCCAGACGGGCCTCCAAGTTCTAAAGGGATTACATTATTATATCCAAGATAATTTTGACAATGTGTGGGATTACTTGCAAGTTCCCACAAGCCAGGACATATATGAGACCTCGGCCGTCATTAATTGCCAGATAGTATACCTGTCACTTTCTTCGCTCGTGGTGAGAAAGCCTTGCGTCTCAAAAAGTTCCAAGAAAAATCAATCTTGTAATAAAAGATTTATGATAAGTTGATTTTGGAGCGATAATATTTTCTATTTCATTTTTTTTTCAATTCAACAATACAATTTTTTTTTTATTTTTTTAAAATTTTTTTTATCTTAACTACCATTCAATTCAATTTTTAAATACTAAATTTTCTCAACTATTCATTTTTTTTACAATTCAACAACACGATTATTACTTTTTTTATATTCTTCCTAAACCTCATCATTACAACTCCACTTAAATATATAAATACTTTTTTGACTAATATACTTATTTGTCTTTTACCTATTTCAATGGGAATGGATTTAAATTTCGAAATTTAACTCTATTGTCAAACCGACCCGTGCGTTTAGAAAGGAGGAACATAATTTGATATAATTTGATTTAGTTTGATTTTACGGGATGAAAACGAAAGTAAGTGGAAAATTTTATTATTAAAATTAAAGAAAAAGATAAAAAAGTAATGATTGTTGAATTAAGGAAAAAGTAATTAATAGTTGGAAAATTTAGTATTAGAAAATTAATCGTAATAATAGATAAGAAAAAGTTTAAGAGAGAATTTATTATTAATTAAAGAAAAATAAAAATGTAATTATTGTATTGTTGAATTAAGGAAAAAATAAAGTGAAATTAAGTTAAGTTAAATTTGGTTATGTTTCCAAATGGAGGAGTGATCTCTTTCATTAATGCTTTATCCCCCCACGAATGATCTCCACGGATAACTTTCAGAATACAAAGAAGCAACGACCAACTGCGTCTTGGTCGACGAAATTAATCCTTGAGCACCTACTTGCGTTTACGGGATTACAAAATCTCATTCTAAGTTTTTACGGCAGACAAAGAACGAGAGTGGTTTGAGAGAGATGTGGAGAAAGAGGAGAGACAAGATGAAAATGTTTCGTATGTACCTTCTGATATGGGCAAGATCAAATTATAAGACAGTTGTGTGTCTCTTCAATGAAAAAGTTCATTCAAGTGAAGGGAGATGACTTTACACTCGAAATGAGATAAAGCAGTTAATTAATTGTGTCATTTCAAATACATTTTCTTATAATAATTTTCTCTCTCAACTTAGTACGAAATATTTAAATATTTACAAATTGACCCCACTTTTCAATATTTCAATAACTGTTTGTCAAATTCAATTTAATGAAGTTTGAAAATTTCCTAACACTCCTCAAGCCATATTTCGAGATCTCGAGAGGAACTTTGGATTATTAGTTTAGCAAATTATGTATTAGTCAAATGAGGGAATCTTCTACCATGGCTCCTTAGGTACTTTACTTGACACTCGATTTGTCATCGTTGAATCTAAATTTCCTTATTTTTTTATGTGAATCCTGGTATCTGAAAATCTAATTGAGTCCCGATTAATTCAGTAAAATAGGGTCGACCCATTAAGGGGTAAAGTTTTCATAGCTTGAATTTTCTGCATTCACAAAAACTTGAACCCGAGACCTTATTTAAGCGGAACAAGAACCGAACTGGTTGAACCAATCTACGTTCGTAATCTAAATTTCCTCATTTAGTGTAGGGCAAGCCACCCTAATCAAATGGTAGAAGACACTTAAGTCGCCTTACTGTTGAAGATACCGTAGAATTTTCCATCAAATGAGTCTCGAGCGGATGGTTTTCCTTGGTATCTTGCTCGCCATCTAACTCAGTTTGCAAAGTCGTTGGAATAGTGGGACCAAAATGGTTAAGAACCAAACTTCGGGGTGCACACTGTAGCTTTCCCAAAAATCATTTAAGCGCAAAGATCGCTCGATCTTGTTCATCGGAAGCAACGACAACATGAACCTGCCACAGTGCCCCCTTCAGTGTATGCCACGTGGCGCGTAAGTTAACTTATATGGGTTCCTCGTGTGGGGAAATACTTCCGCTTCGTATTGTTGTATCAGAAACGAACAAAGAATCAATCATTGAGGCTTGAGCTCGAGCTCCTATCCAGCGATCCCTCTGTTCTTTCTTAGTTCATATGATCAAATGATCGAAACCAGCCTCACCTTTCTGCAACTTTGGTCGGATTCCTCAACTGGGTCGTCTTCTGTTTCATTTCTTGGGTCTGCGATGAAGGGTATGGCCCCTTTCTGTTTGTCCATTTAGGAGGGATCATCAAGCTGTTATCTTTATGAGTGGTCGGTTTTCTGCTAAGCTCCGGCGCAGAACTTCGGTAAGAAACCTTCTGCTTTTTATTGTTCATGTCTGTCTCCGTTAAGGAGATATCCGTCGCCGGTGATAGCGGCAGTAGTGATGATGAGGACGACAGATTCGGTAATCATAGGAGGAAGAAGAAGAGGATCTACCGCGGTTTTGCCGGGAAATTCAGGAGGGCGAAGCAGGTCTTGTTGTGTTCATTCCCCAGGAGCACGAACAGGAGGGGGGTGGTTTCGTGTGGGGACAAGGGTGTTTCAGGTAACCGAAGATGCCTCTTTTGTATTAGCAGACCCATAACTTTAGAGTCACCGGCTGAGTCCCATACAAGTGACCCCAATGATCCAGCTTTCACTCATGAGATGTTGAGGGCTATGTTGGAAAAGAATGATTTTTACTCCGAAGAATGCAACCCTCACTTAGATGTTCATGATCTCCCGTCCTGTAACCGCACTCGGTAGTTACTGGCAGCATAAGTGAGAGGTTGTCTAGCGAGGAGGAGTATATGTTCCGTGATTCTTGATTCTTTTGATCAGTATTGGTAGTTTGGTACCAAAGTGATCGCCTTTGACGATGAAAAGAGTTCTACGTGTGAATTCTGAAAGCTTGTTTTCATGGAGACCCTTGTACCGGTTGAAGTTTTGGGAAGAATTAGTCAGGCAAGAGTGCTTTATGCGGCAACTGATTAGTTCTGGTGTTTGAAGATCCACAGCAATTTGGATGCTTTGGAATTTTATTTGGAATTCTTCTTTTGTCCACTCTGAAGTGTGAAAGAGGTTGTTGAATTCTTTGTATTCTATTAAATGGTAAAGTTTTATCATTTTTACCAGTTGAATCGTCTATATCATATTTAAAATGAGGCCTCGTTGCGTGCAAATTTCAATTCCAAGTCCTTTCAATCCACTTCAACGTCAAGGGAAGAATGCTAGGCCCAGTCATTCTATTCGGGATTTCTACCTGCTTTCAGTTATTAGCATACAATCAATGGATACAGCCGTCTTTCATTGCTTATTGGTATTGCCCACTATCTGTAGTACCTGTTTATGGTCATTTACAGCACTTTGCGGTTTGGACTTGTTACATTGAGTATCTCTTCGCATCTTTTACTCCGATTCTGGTCCTCAATGCACCAGTTCTTGAATGTACAAATCAATTATTAACAGATTGGTTCAAAAAGCTCAGGAGAATGCAGACCGGGCACAACTGTAAGAGGTAAAGCAGGTAGTGAAGTTTAGAGCAGCTTAACCTATAGGGAAATAATTAATGATACATTGGGTTGGATTAATGTGATGACGGATTCTGCTCATGATTAATTTACCCGGGGAAGAAAGACATTTCAATCAGGTTTCATCAGAAACTTGAGTCTTTGTCCTCCCTTCTTGTGTGTTTTTTCCCTTTTGTGCCATCTGCTTGAATAAACAAATTTCCAGATGTTAAATTACGCCCTTTGATGCAAAGAAAGGATATGTGAACGGCTGCTATAAAATGAACGTGATAATAAAAGTTTTGCTTTAGATTGTCCTTTTTCCTCTGCCATCTTAAGTTTGGGCTGCTGACTACGTGAGAAAAATCTGTACTTCATGAGTACACCACTAGATGCCCTTGTCTGTATCTTGTTAGAATTTAGCAATGCAGCTACTGAGTCATGATATTCTGCCTATGGCTATGGAGGAAATCTTTTCTAGTCTTAGTGAGTCTTACTAATCATCGTGGATTGCTTTTTTTGTACTTGTTAGTTCGGAGGCACCGTTCTTAATCCCTGGAAATATCACGTATTAAGTTTTTATTGGTAGCTGTAATCCTCATCGTTTGCTAATACTATCTGCATATTGCTCTAATTTCTGCACTATCTGTGTAGTGTACTGGTGTATACTGGTCCTTCTGTAGCATTTCGGGCTATCTTTCTTGAGACCTTACGAGGCTTCCGCTTGAATTACCTGCCCATTTCTTGATCTGACCGTGTACCATTTTCCTCTGAACTGCACAGATTATGAATGTAAGATCATCGAGGATCTGTATCGTGTGAAGCGTATACGTGAAATCTTATTGAAGAAATGCTTAGCATTTGTCTGAGCTCGAGAATCAATCTTTCGATTTATTTAAATGCATTTTCTGAGACTATGTTGAGATTCGTCCACTCCTCCCCAATGGATGGATAAGATTGACGAGAAACCGGGCAAATGAACAGTAAGGGACTTTGTTGCAATTGACTCATCCTTTCAGGATAAGGAAACTGCCTTGACGTTCACTTTGTCATACAGAAATGATGCTCGGTCGAAGCTGATCCAATAATTTGGAAATAGTGCGAATCATATGAAATGTTATGAGCCTCGTTAGATCTTTGTAAAATGGCAGATACAATAACGACCAATTATGAACTCAGCAGGAAGCTAATGAAGTTTCCTGTAAACAATGCCGCAGGTTTATTGTAAATTCCCAGGTCAAGAGGAAATTGTGGACATCACATAACATTAAGAGTATGTGCTTGTGGCGCGGGCCCGAGAAAAGCGGGATTGTAGTACAAGTCTGAATGTTAATGCGAACACTTGAAATAGTTAAGAGAAGTTGCCAGATTCATGTAGGTAGGTGATCACTTGAAAGGAACAACTAGTAATAATTGGGAAACATCCCAAAACCGGCTGTGCTCCATCATTGTGAACTCAAGCTATCCAAACCTTTTCATTGGCTCAATCGGGAAGCAATTCATCGCAATCCGAGAATGTGCACGAACCCTTTAATCGGATGATGTATTGGAGACAGGGAAAAAAGACATGGACAAATGGCCAGTCAGCTAAGCAGATGGGTCCGGTGAGGTTTCAGAATGAAAACAGAGCAGAACGCATAGCATGGGCCAAAAGGTGTTCGGTCTGTGCACCTGATATAGTAGCCTGTGGGGTGAGTGACCCACAGGGGGAATGACAATAAGAGCTTGGGGGCATTGCATCGCATCTCATCCCTTTCCTCATCTGACACGAAATTGGAGGCACACGTGATCTCCATAACTCATTCCCTTGTCGGCATTTCATCAGTCACCAGTCATGGGAATGGGAGATCCCATACCCAACTCCCTTCTCCATCTTTTTATCAAACACAGTAGAACGACTCACACCCAACCAACACCTCAGCCCGAGAAACTCGCATCGATTCGATCCATCGGCAATTCCGCAACCCGGGTAGCCTTTCTTTATCGGGCACTCCTCGAAAGTTTGGATTTTTATCTTTGAAAAAGACAACTTGCAGCTGTAGGTGCTTCCCAAATGCACTATTCCTTCCTCGTCGCCCAATCAATCAAGGATCCTGCAGTTCCATTTCTACTTTATAATGGATGGATGGGTCTCATCGGGAGAAAGATGCCACTTTAGTTTAATATATAATAATATATATATATATATATTTAATGTCAGTGGCATCATCTCGACTGCGTCGTGTTCTGCTTCAGTGCTAATATTTTAATGGGAACCGACTGTTAATAATAGAAAGTGGGCAGCAGCACTGAGCTTCGCCCCTGGGATTGAGGATTTCTCCAGACTTGCCATTTATTGCCGTGATTGAAGAGTGAGAGTGAGTGAGATCAAATTCAACTAACTGCCTCTGTCAATATCCTCTCTTTGGAAACTGAACCCAGGAAATGGGGCGCCTTCTCTTATCTTGCTTCGTGTCCGCCTCTTGAAGGCTGCCCTGATTTTGATATATATAATATAAGATATTGTCAGTATACCTAAATAGGAGATGGATGGGATGGGATTGAGGAGGTTGTATTGTTTTGAGGTGAAATCTTTATAATATTCAGGAGGGGGGCTGGTCCGAATTTTGGGGCTTTGCGAGGCTGAAAGGGGAAGGGGGGGGGGGGGGGGGGGGGGGGGGGGGGGGGCAAGAAAGGCGGTGATCGAGGTTTTTTTTTGGGTGTTGGGGTGTTCCATAAAAGGGAATGGTTTTTGCTGGTGGAGCTGTACTGTTCGTTCATGGGGTTTTCGTTTCTGGGTTCTGTTGATGCTTTGGCTATGGGGACTGGTGGAGCTTAGGCTGGGTCTGTGCTAACTCGGTTCTTGCCTTCTGCAGTTTTGGTCAAGGTTAGGGAGCTTCCTTTTCAGCTATTTTCAGTACTTTGCTGGTTTTCGTGTTGGTGGCAAGTCCTGTTCTTTGATGGAGAGCTGTATATTTGCTTGCTATCAGCTGAGCCTCTGTTCTTGGAGGAACCTGCTGTTCCCCTTTTTCTTCTTGCTTATCTCGGATTCTCGTGCACTTTGGTCGTAGTCGGCACTCATGATCAAAAGATTTCACTTTGCTGAACTGTACTTGAAAGTCGACTTATATAATGTTGAAAAGCCGAGAAGTTCGGGTAAGAGCACTATAGTGGTCGTGTAATTCATGAGGTTAGGTTGAAGGTCTCAAACTACTGTTTGCTGTTATCCATTTGTTTCCAAAATTAGTTGTTGGTGAATGAATGTCTTCCTGGGGCATGGCGATCTTTTTCTCTATCATTCATGCACCCTGTTTAGGTAATCTAATCGAGATTGCTTCCGTGGTTGTTCATTGAATTATTCATTCTGTGAAAGTGGCAGTACCTTAACTAGAATATTCGCATTAGCATGATAACAACAACTTTCTCATCATCCGCTAGCTTTGCTATCCATTGCCCTTGCTTTTTTTATTTTTTATTTTTTTCACTTCCCTCTTCAACTTCTTAGCCCCTTTGTCTCAGTAGGTGTGGGCGAACCTGCATCTGTTTTGGGAACTCAGTATTGTATATTCTTTGATCCTCCTCGTAAACTGCTGGTGGTTATCCTGTTGATGAATTTGATTGGGAGTCCATTGAACCTGTTTCTGCGTGTGGACTGAGAGTTCTGTTGTTTTGTTCTCTTTAGGTGCTAAGTTCAAAATGTCTTCCTCGAGGCCAAGCCAGTCATCAAACAACTCGAACAGGTCAAGACACAGCGCGAGGATCATCGCACAGACTACAGTAGACGCAAAACTCCATCAGGACTTTGAGGAGTCAGGAAGCTCCTTTGACTACTCAAGCTCGGTTCGGGTCTCCAGTGCCTCGAATGTGGACGCACAGCCGAGATCCGACAGAGTGACCACTGCCTACCTCCACCATATACAAAAGGGCAAGCTGATTCAGCCTTTCGGTTGCTTGTTAGCTCTAGATGAGAAGACCTTTAAGGTTATTGCCTACACTGAGAATGCTCCCGAGATGCTTACAATGGTGAGTCACGCAGTCCCCAGTGTCGGTGACTGCCCAGCCCTTGGGATTGGAACCGATGTTAGGGCTATATTTACCGTGCCCAGTGCCTCTGCCCTTCATAAGGCTCTTGGGTTCGCAGATGTTTCTCTACTGAATCCCATCTTAGTTCATTGCAAGACCTCGGGAAAGCCCTTTTATGCAATTGTCCATCGGGTAACTGGGAGCTTGATTGTGGACTTTGAGCCTGTGAAGCCTTATGAAATCCCAATGACTGCTGCTGGGGCTTTGCAGTCCTATAAACTTGCAGCAAAGGCTATTGCTCGACTTCAGTCTTTGCCTAGTGGAAGCATGGAGAGGCTTTGCGACACGATGGTTCAAGAGGTCTTTGAACTCACAGGTTATGACCGGGTTATGACCTACAAATTTCATGATGATGATCACGGCGAGGTCATTGCTGAGGTTACTAAACCAGGTCTTGAGCCTTACTTGGGCCTGCATTACCCTGCCACAGACATCCCACAAGCAGCACGTTTCTTGTTCATGAAGAACAGGGTCCGAATGATCGTGGACTGTCGTGCAAAACATGTGAAGGTCCTTCAGGATGAGAAGCTTTCTTTCGATCTGACTCTGTGCGGGTCCACCCTCAGGGCCCCGCACAGCTGCCATCTACAGTACATGGAGAACATGAACTCCATAGCTTCTCTTGTGATGGCGGTGGTGATTAATGAAGGGAATGAGGAACCCGAGAGCAGCAACTCTTCTGAGGCGGGCTTGCAGAAGAGGAAGAGGCTCTGGGGCTTAGTGGTCTGCCACAACACGACTCCAAGATTCGTCCCCTTCCCTCTTCGATATGCTTGCGAGTTTCTTGCTCAAGTATTCGCCATCCACGTGAACAAAGAGCTTGAGTTAGAGAATCAGATAGTGGAGAAAAATATCTTGAGGACGCAAACTCTATTATGTGATATGTTGATGAGAGATGCTCCGCTGGGGATCATGTCCCAGAACCCGAATATAATGGACCTTGTTAAGTGTGATGGAGCTGCTTTACTCTACAACAACAAGATACATAAGCTGGGATTGACTCCCACTGACTTTCAGCTACGAGACATAGCCTCATGGCTCGGTGAGTACCACATGGATTCCACGGGTCTAAGCACCGATAGCTTATATGATGCTGGGTTTCCGGGTGCTTTAGCTCTAGGGGATGCAGTCTGTGGAATGGCTGCTGTGAGGATTTCAGAAAAGGATATGATCTTCTGGTTCCGGTCTCACACAGCCTCGGAGATCCGATGGGGTGGAGCAAAGCACGATCCTGGTGAGAAGGACGATAACCGGAGAATGCACCCGAGGTCATCTTTTAAGGCATTTCTTGATGTCGTTAAGACAAGAAGTCTTTCTTGGAAAGACTATGAGATGGACGCAATCCATTCCTTGCAGCTTATCTTGAGGAACACAATCAAGGACATGGATGCGATTGAGGTCAATACCACAGCCATCCACACGAGGCTCAATGATCTTAAGATTGATGGGTTGCAGGAACTGGAAGCTGTCACGACTGAGATGGTGCGATTAATTGAGACTGCTACTGTGCCTGTCTTGGCGGTTGATGTGAATGGGCATATAAACGGATGGAATTCAAAGGTTGCTGAGCTAACAGGACTTCCAGTTGAGAGAGCCATTGGGAAGCACCTTCTCACGCTTGTTGAGGATTCTTCGGCTGATGTGATGGAAAAGATGTTGTCCTTAGCATTACAAGGTATGTTTATGCAGTTTGCGCAACTTTTTTTTCAGTTCATAAATTTCAGTCGCTAACACTTCAAAAGTATGTCCGTTATTGCTGTCTCTTGATGTTAGGTGCATGAGTTCCTAAAAGCATAAGCTATTGGTGAAGTGCACCACTGATGCGTGTAAAACATACTTACAACTTGTGCAGTAGCACTACATTTCGTGTTGCTGATCTTACGTGAAGTTTGAGCAAGTAGAATGGTTCATCAGGAATCAATTCAACCCTATGTTTGTTTGTTTCTGACCAGGCAAAGAGGAGCGGAACATCCAATTCGAGATTAAAACGCATGGAACCAGTGCAGATGAGGGTCCTATACGCTTAATTGCGAATGCCTGTGCGAGTCGGGACCTTCAAGAAAACGTTGTGGGAGTGTGCTTCGTGGCCCAAGATATCACTGCCCAGAAAACTGTCATGGACAAGTTCACTCAAATTGAAGGAGATTACAAGGCGATTGTCCATAACCCGAACCCCCTGATCCCTCCTATCTTTGGCACAGATGAATTTGGGTGGTGTTCTGAGTGGAACACTGCAATGGCAAACCTCACTGGATGGAACCGTGAGGACGTGATAGACAAGATGCTCCTAGGGGAGGTCTTTGGGATCCAGTCGGCATGCTGTCGTCTCAAGAACCAGGAAGCATTCGTGAGTCTTGGGGTAGTTCTCAACAATGCAATAGCCGGTCAGGAATCTGAGAAGGTTTCATTTGGTTTCCTTTCTAGGACCGGAAAGTACGTCGAATGCCTCTTGTGCGTGAGTAAGAAGCTCGATCGGGAGGGCGCGGTCACCGGGGTCTTTTGCTTCTTGCAGCTCGCAAGTCCTGAGCTGCAACAAGCAATTCACGTTCAGCGATTATCAGAGCAAACTGCATTGAAGAGATTGAAAGCATTGGCTTACATAAAGAGGCAGGTAAGCAATCCACTCTCCGGGATTATGTTTTCCGTGAAAATGCTTGAAGGAACCAATCTTGGAGCTGAACAGAAGCAGCTCCTCCAAACTAGCGGACAGTGCCAGCGCCAGCTCAACAGGGTCCTTGATGATTCTGACCTCGATAGCATCATTGATGGGTAAAATGGCCATCCCCGTACCAAATTATCTTTCTTCTCGCGTAAATCAAGCAGCTTTTGCCTTCTTGTTCCCTCGATATCTTTTATTACTCCCCATCAGTTTTTTTTTTTTTTTGGAGATCATTTCCCTTTAGCATCTACTGTAGGTGGTCCTACAAAATTTTTACTAATTTCGCTTAAAATATGCTGCTGCATTGTGGGTACAGATTTGATGTTGATCTTTTTCTTCACGAGGATCTATTACTGATGGAATTCGCTTGACCATGTTGAAACTTTGAGCAGATACTTGGAGCTGGAAATGGTCAAGTTCACTCTGCACCAAGTAGTAGTTGCTTCTGTAAGTCAGGTCATGATGAAGAGCAGTGCGAAGGGCGTAAGGATTGTCCATGATGCAGCAGAAGATGTCATGAAGGAAACATTATATGGAGACAGCCTTAGGCTTCAACAAGTCTTAGCCGATTTCCTTTCAGTATCAATAAATTACACATCAAATGGAAGCGTCCTTCTTGTTACTGCTCAGTTGACTCGGGATCGTCTGGGTGAAACAGTCCATCTAGGAAGGCTGGAGCTGAGGTACTCCTTCAACAGTATATTGGTGGATTAAATGCTTCTGATTATGTGTTTTTTGTTTTTATGGTATAAAAATTTGTGAACGTTCTGGTGGAGCAGAATAACTCATGCTGGAGTGGGAGTACCCGAAGCTTTGCTGAACCAAATGTTCGGGAGCGATGGGGAGATATCCGAGGATGGAATAAGTCTGCTTATAAGCAGGAAACTCATAAAACTCATGAATGGAGATGTGCAGTATCTGAGGGAAGCTGGGAAGTCGAGCTTCATCATAACCGTCGAGCTTGCTGTAGCCCATAAATAGGTGGTTTGAGTTGCCTATCGATGAGCAGAAAACCGAAGGCTGTCTTGTGTAAAGTTTTGAGTTAGGATCTGGGACTTCGTGTTGTATCATATATCGTCTTGCGAACTTTGATGTCTAGTCTTGAACTTGTAAAATTCTCCTGATTGAAGAGCTAACCCGAGAGTTGAGAGAGGATGTTGTTCAGAGTCGAGTGGTCCCGTTTTGTCTTTGAAATCGACAAAGCTGTCCTTAAACGTTTCTATTGCTTTGATTTCAAACATTCTGTTGTTCAAGCTGTTAATGAAGAAGTTTCTTTTCTGCAGTGACTTTGTTATATCACGAAACCTTATTTGGTTGCTAATCTGTTGTTCAATGTTCCACAGAGCCTTCCTTTGGCAGTAGATGGTTGCGGTAAATGTCCCGGCAGCTCTCTGCACCTTGACCTTAGACCCGGTCATTGGCCCATTCGTGTGCCCTGGTGACTAAGTCGGGATCGAGTTGACACAGTCTAAATCTACTTATTCTGCTATTGTACAGTATAATCTTTCGAATCATTGATAAATCACCCAATCCCGATCAATTGCCCTTTATATGGAAGCATCAAAACAAGATCTTAAAGAACAGTGATACATGTATTATTTATTTCCATGCTGTAGCGTTCAATTTCAGCATAAGATTCCCATCTCCTCCTCAAGGCGAGTCTTTTGGGTGTTTCCAATATTTTTGATTAATTGCTGATAGACCCTTATTTTCTTCCTAATGCTAAAACTGCCCAACATATTCATCTTTCCCAAGTTAGAATTGTTCCCGGTTCCCCTGTATCTCTACTTTGTTCAAGAAAGGTCCCAATTGGAACATATTTTCACCGATGATGCTCCAGAAGCTCTTTCTAGAAATCGAGAAGCACCAAATCAGATCGCGATCGCGAGCTCGACAGGGCTCTCCTAGTACTTCTGCTAGTTGCGTCCTGATTATTCTTAAGTAAAAATTTAATTAATGATTAGGTGAACTAAAATTAACTTGATATAATACGTAATTATGTAATAATTTATGTTCGCAAGAACTATTCAAAAAAATAACAAAATTATGTAGTAATTTATGTACTTAACAAATTTATTTATAATCAACATCTAATTAATTTCCACGCACTATCGATTAAGTTTTATCAAACACTGCTTAAACCCGACGAAGCGGAGCTCTGCCAGCCCTGGCGGCAGTGGCCGTGGTAGGGGCTCTTGCCCGGAAAAGAGCTGATAGGTGAAGAAAGCCTGGGGATTTATCTATAATTATAATAAGTTTGAGGGACTGTTTTGTAATATTCTTATTCAGAGGAAGACCAGCAAAACCCTGGGGCTGTCTCAACTGTCGCTCGCTGCTAGTCCCGCCGTCAACCTTGACGCGTTCGATCTCCGTTGGCCCTCGAACCTACGAAACGGGGGGCGCCGCATCTTCACGGTCGGAGTCCTGTCGGTTTATATATTCCTCCGGGGTTTCTATGATTTCTTTCTTCAGCTTTCATTAGCAAATCTCACTCCGAAGTGCTTAACTTGGGCAGGTGGTGAAATGGAGATTAAGCAGCTGTCGTTCGCAGCCGATAGCCCTCCGCTGTCGGTGATTGTGGCCGCTGAGCTTGCCGGCATTCCTCTGGCGACCGATTCATCTCTAGCCTCGGGCTCTACTCCCTTCTTTGTCTTATCAAATGGGTAATCTTCTTCTCCTTCTAGTTTCCTACTCTGGACTTGATTCTTGTGTCACCGCCTTGACAAACTCTGAAATTATGTCATGCCGTTATTATGAATCTTGAAATGTACATGCTTTGCTGAGGAACTTGTTCTTTCTCTGTTCTTGCTTTCATGCATTGTAAAGTTGATATTTTTCTGTTGGGTTATGTCTGAGATAGTGTCTTGGTGCTGTTAATTACGTTAATTCAATCACCGAAACTGAAGGTTGTTCCCATAATTGAACTTGGAAGCACAGATATTCTATTTGCACCTCTTTATAGCTTTGTCATTACTGTGTTTTGTGGATATGCTTGTTAAGCTAGTCAGGTTAATGCATTGTAGGCTGAAGTTGCACGGAACTTATGTACTTCTTCGGTTTATTGGTCGCATAGCAAAGTTACCGAACTTTTATGGAGCCACAGCTTATGAATCTAGTCAGGTGATCTTTTTTTTTTTTTTTTTTTTAAATCTCTTTATTAGATGGGTCCATTTATCTCTGGTAAGTGTACTGATTCAAGCTCTCTTATTTTCGGTTTGGAATTCCAGATTGATGAGTGGTTGGAATATGCTCCGGTTCTTTCCTCTGGTTCTGAGTTTGAGAATGTATGCAAGTACATCGATGAGTATTTGGAAAAGCGCACTTTCATTCTTGGCCATTCCTTGTCTATTGCAGATGTAGCCATCTGGTCTGGTCTTGCAGGTAAATATCCAGCTTGAACTTTTGCATAAGTAGCATGGTATATGCTGCTCTTCTGATGTTACGTCTTTTACAGGAGTTGGAGTGCGATGGGAGAGTTTGAGGAAGTCAAAGAAGTACCAGAATCTCGTACGATGGTTCAATTCATTATCATCAGAGTATGATAGTGTCTTGAGTGAGGTGCTGGCGAAATATGTGAGCAAGAGAGGAGGCACTGGGAAGCAAACTGCTTCTAAACAGGGTGCTGTTAGCCAGAGTAAGAATGTTAGTGCTGATGCATCTGATAAAGGAAAAATAGCTAACAAGCCAACTGCTGAAGTCGATCTTCCTGGAGCTGAGATTGGTGAGGTGCGCCTCCGGTTTGCACCAGAACCCAGTGGATACCTCCATATTGGTCACTCAAAAGCTGCACTATTGAATCAATATTTTGCTCAACGGTACCACGGATCGGTGATCCTTCGTTTTGACGATACTAATCCTGCAAAAGAGAGCAACGAGTTTGTGGATAATATTATAAAGGATGTCGAGACTCTGGGGATTAATTATGAAAGGATAACCTACACATCAGATTACTTCCCTCAGATGGTGGAAATGGCTGAAAAATTGATCAAGCAGGGAAAAGCATATGTTGATGACACACCACGAGAGCAAATGCAGAAAGAAAGGATGGATGGCATTGAATCAAAGTGTAGGAGTAACAGTATTGATGAGAATCTGAAGCTGTGGAACGAAATGATTGAGGGATCTGAGAGGGGTCTGCAGTGCTGCCTTCGTGGAAAACTTGATATGCAGGATCCCAACAAATCTGTGAGAGACCCTGTTTATTATCGTTGCCATCCCCTCGCACACCATCGAATTGGGTCGAAATATAAGATATATCCGACCTATGATTTTGCATGTCCCTTCGTTGACTCTATAGAAGGTATAACCCATGCACTCAGGTCTAGTGAATACCATGATCGGAATGCACAGTATTATCGCATCCAGGAGGATATGGGACTAAGGAAAGTTGAAATCTATGAATTTAGCCGATTAAATATGGTGTATACACTTCTTAGCAAGCGTAAGCTCCTCTGGTTCGTTCAAAATGGGAAAGTCGATGGATGGGATGATCCCCGTTTTCCTACAGTCCAGGGTATCGTCCGCAGAGGTCTCAAAATTGAGGCGTTGATTCAATTTATTGTTGAACAGGTAATAATATATAGTTGTGAGCTGTGCTTGTGTGTCGTTTCTCTTGGAACATCTTTTTGTAATATGTTGATTTTAGTACTTCCATACGGATACTTGAAAGACAAACTTACTTGTCTATAGGAATCTGATTGGGTTAAAATATTGTTTGATTTTCTTATGCTTTCTGGTGTTTCTATTGTGCGATGTGCTTTGTCTTCTTGAATTGAAATGCTTATTTTGTTTTATCTTTACAGGGGGCATCCAAAAATCTCAATCTTATGGAGTGGGACAAACTTTGGTCTATTAATAAGAAGATAATTGATCCCGTGTGCCCCAGACATACAGCTGTCATTGAAGAGAGGCGAGTGTTGCTGACTCTTACTGACGGTCCTGAAAAACCATTTGTCCGCATCATACCGCGTCACAAGAAATATGAAGGTGCAGGAGAGAAGTGTACAACCTACACGAAGAGTATCTGGATAGACTACGCTGATGCTGTGTGCATCTCAGCTGGTGAGGAGATAACCTTAATGGATTGGGGGAATGCCATCATCAAGGACATTGAGAAGGATCAGGACGGAACCATAAAGCAGTTGACGGGGGTCTTGCATCTCAAAGGATCTGTCAAGACGACGAAGCTGAAGCTCACGTGGCTGCCAGACACAAATGAACTAGTCAGTCTCTCATTGCACGAGTATGACTACCTCATCACAAAGAAGAAGGTGCCTAGTCATGATGCTTGCTACTACTTAAAGCTTCTCTTCGACGGTTTATCGTGAAGTATGAACTTTTATTCTGTCTTTGGTGTCTTACATTCTGTTCTTTTCCCTCTTCTTGTGATGACAGCTCGAAGAAGGGGAGGATTTTCTTGACGTTCTAAATCCATGCACCAAGAAGGTGACTGCTGCACTTGGGGATTCCAACATGCGAAATCTGAAGCGTGGGGAAGTCTTGCAGCTGGAGAGGAAGGGCTACTTCAGGTGTGATGTTCCTTTCGTTAGGCCTTCGAAGCCAATTGTTCTGTTCGCCATTCCTGATGGCAGGCAACAAAGTGTCTTGAAGTAAGATGTTTACTTCCCACATAGAGTCAGTCTCATCTCAGCCTTCTGAATTACCTGGAGTTGTCTGATGATTCGATCCCAATCGGCTCGAGATAAGGAGACAAAAACACAACGCTTGCTTTCTACTTATTTCTCCTATAATTGGTGATGTAACATGCTATGATGGTATGATATGGATCAACATATTCAGTCCGAAAAGATTTTGCTAGTTGAGTCTCAATTGATGATTCTGTTCTTCAAATATTTCCATATACTTTGTAATAATTTGCACATAAATCTGGCTCTATAGCTCAACATCTGAGGAACAGACTTAGCAATTACAGTTATTGTCCCTATCTACTTGAGGTGAGATTCTATGAAGGGAAAGTGAGTCTTGCCTTGGCAATGCATGATTGCCTACGTAACTGCAATCCCGGTAATGTGACACTGCAATCCCGGTAACGTGACGTGGAGTTGCTTAGTTGCTGGCTTTATGTACGCATTTCCGGGTTGGTGTACACTCCGAAAATTGGTAGATGGATTAGGTGGGGGTCACGTGAACATTCCCTGGATTGAGCAGTCGTAATGGGAGGATTAACGGCTCTATTCCACATTCCTTTTGTTTGAAGGGACATCCCATATCTTATCTCCCGCCTTCTCCCCTGCTGATGAATTGAATAAAGAATGTACTTTTGATTTCCAAGAAAGGGAATTGGAAAGGGATTTCTCAACCGCCACCATGGCCCAAAGTTGTCCCTCAAGTATGGGGCAACCCTTAAATTATCACTGCTATTATTATTTTATCTAAGACCAGAATTTTTCAAAGGAGTAGTACACTCTCGTTAATTTTACTTCTAATCGAACATATATATGTTGGAAAAAAAAATCTAATAATTTCTCTTTACCGAGGAAGTGATCAATCTGGGCAAAAGTTAAATAAAGGCTTAATTCGATTAATATCTCTAATTAGGACAAACCTCTAATCAATTACAGTATATGTTGGAAAAAAATCCAGGGAAAAAGATAAAAACCCCCCTTGTGCTTTGGGGTTGGGACAAATCGCACAATGTTCTTTGCTCTGTCAGACATAGGGGGTTACAGCGTCAAATAATTTTTCATTTGCAGTCCTCAATCTTTAGCCTTTTAATCATTTTAGTTCTAAATCTTTTTATTTTATCATTTCTATCCTCAACTTTATATTTTGTTTCATTTGGGTCCTAAAAGAAAATCGAAAGGGGAGGAGGGGTCGGGGCCGCCAATCGGCGACCCCGACCCCTCCACCGAGGTCGTCGACGTCCTCTGTGGGTGCCGGCGACCTCGGTGGAGGGGTCGGCCCTCATCCCCTTTCGATTTTCTTTTATGACTAAAATGAAATAAAATAAACAGTTGAGGATAAAAATGATAAAAGAAAAAGATTTAGAATCAAAATGATAAAAGGTTAAAGATTGAGGACTGAAAATGAAAAATAATTTGACGTCGTAATCCCCTATGTCTGACGGAGCAAAGAACATGGTACGATTTATCCCAAACGAAAGAACATGGTGCGATTTGTCCCAACCCCAAAGCACGAGGGAGATTTTTGACTTTTTCCAAAAAATCTAATACTCTGTTTGATTTCGGAGTCGCGGTTTAAAATTTTAACTTTAACTTTAACTCAATACATTACACAACAAAACTGGTAAGATCCTCAAGCCATACATTTTTTTTTTGTCTTCTTTCAAAATTAAAATCAAAATTACAAATTCAAAACTTTAACTCTGAAATCAAACGCACTGTCAAATTGCTGTAAAACTGCAGTGATCGGACTGATCTTCTCTTAGAAAACTCTGAGATTTTCATCTCTTCAAACATGACATAATAATTTCCCCTTCCTTTTATTACAACTTTTTTTACGTGACGAAAAAGCAACGTTTGATGTGGTGTGATCACTTGCACGCGAGTAGACCATACTCCCTCCGCTCCAGGGGCGGAGCGAATGTACTGTCAGGGGGTAATTGTTCCTCCTGAACTTTGAATTTTTTAAATTTTACCCTCAAAAGTATGAGTTTTTATTATTATGTAAAATTAGTATTTTAGCCCCTTGAACTTTGAATTTTTTAAATTTTACCCAAAAAGTATGAGTTTGCCCCCATCTGAATGAAAATCTTGGCTCCGTCCCTGCTCCATTCCATCCAATTATGCGGCGTGATCGCTTGCATGCGAGTAGACTGCGCTCCCTCTGCTCCCTCCAATCACGACCTTTGATTTGGCGTTACCGCTTGCATGTGAGCAAACCGCGCTCCTTCCGTTCCCTTCAATTACGAAGTTCAATTGGGTGTTTCTGCCTGCATGCGAGTAGACCTTGCACCGCCCGCTCCCTCTGATCACAACGTTTGCTTTGATGCGACGTGACCGCCTACATTCGAGTAAACCTCACACTGTGCGCTCCCTCCAATTACGACTGACGTTACCCATGCTCACATTACCGCATGCGTTGCAGTAGACCGCGCTCCCTCCAATTACGATATTCTGGTTGTTCGCACCTATATATAGGAAGTTAGTCGAGTAAGACAAAAGAACAGAAAAGAGAAGAGAGAAGACGATTGAAGAAGAAGACAACTGATATAGATACACCTACAACGACGACGACGACGGTGAGGCGCCACGGATGCATTACCAGCTGAGCAGGCCCGGGGCTGCTTCGTCGGAGGTGGGGCAGGGGGTTGCTGGCTGGGATTTCCGGGGCACATTATCGACGCGCGGTTGCTGATCAACTTGATGTTGCTGTGGGGGAGGGCTAGCTAATTTTGGTCATCCTCACGAGAGTGTTGAACTTTGTAAATTTAGATTAGCTAGCATACTTATTTATAGTAGGGCGCGAAATATTTCTACTGGGGAAATCGGGGAATATTTTTAGAATATTTAATTTAATCACAAATAGAAAGTACTTTTACTTGCCAAATATATAACTAGCTAGAAATATTCATAGAAATATTTAATAGATGACGGCAGAATATATTTAATAGCATAATAATTGTTAGAGATGCATTCAAGGAAATTGAATATTTAAAAAGATAACTTGATGAGGAAATTTCTAAAATTAGATCCTCCAATATCGATTTTTATAACCGATTCGGTAGATCTCGGGCACAGCACGGTAAATCGATTAATCTCTCAATCTCATCAGGACAAAAACAAAAAAGGAGGAAAGGTCATGAATAAAACGAAATCACGAATTATTAATTTATGATGGATTTAATGATGGTTTCATTTTATTTCTTTTGTAATCTCTTATGGTAATTCTTATGGAACTACTCCTGCCATTTATAACCTCGGTTAGGAGTGTTCATCCGCTTACGTTTTTCATCGCGAAAGGAAATAGAAAGTAACGGGAGAACAGACAAGTATATGTGAGATGGGGTTTCATGAGAAAGAATTAAGATATCAGTCGAACGTAACAAATAGTTAAACCCATCCCGTGCCGGGTTCTCATAACAACGTGCTAACCCTCTCTTCTCTCTGCTTTCAATCGATGGTGTACCCATGAAATTATATATTAGGCTTCTCTTAATAATATATTGTATAGGTAATCATGTGGCTAATCAAAGTACTTATTTTACAATATCCTGGTCGAGGCTGAAGGGATGGGGAGGATGTAAACAAAAGTTGTTGGTTTTGGCTCTACTGAATCCCCTTAAGTTTGTTCTCTTTCGTTTGTCCAATGAGCCCTTTACAGAGACTACAATAACTAATCGTGTAATGATTCTAAAGGTGATTGCTCCATATAATTATTGCACGATGAAATTTCCCCGAGATCACTTTGATCTTCATCATCTCTCTTTTTCTCTCTGCGATGAGTTGGTTCTTGCCCTAAACAAGTCTGTCTGCTTCCGGTACCAGACAGAGCTATCAACCTCCTCCATTGCCCAAAACCGTGTGAGCATTAATAAACTCATTACGGCCATTTCCCGCATTTTATCCATTGAAGGGATGATGGGACGGAAACAGAGCGCACGTACTATTTTACGTGTAAATTTTAGGTTTTACGGTGCAATCATCGTATTGTGCAATCGCTTTCTGCTTTTCCCCAATTGATTTAGTGGGGACAAAATGGCTAATGATCTTCTCATCATAGCTGCTCTTTTTTTTCATCAGCATTTTATGGCTTCTTAGACTGAAATGAAAATTGAAGGAAAAAGGATGAGTAAAATCCCAAATGAGATGTTTCCATTGATAAAGTATAGTCAGTCAAATTCCATCACTCACTCACTTATTAAACACAAAGCTACAATTTCCCAATTTCCAAATGTAAAAACAAACAACAGACATTAACAACAAAATAGTGGTTTTTGTTTCCATATGAAATAAACAATCTATAGGATCACTTCTTTGGGGCAAGCCTGGTCTTGATCTTATTAACCTCCTTGGTTCCCACCTGGAATGCCTTGGTCAGCACATTATCCGGGACCGGCGGGCTGGCTGCGAAGAGCGTGGCTGCGATCGACTGAGTCCCCGGCAACTGGCTGTTGAAGGCTGCAACGACAGCCGCGGGCTCCTTACCGTTGTTCTTCTGGAAGTGGACCAGACCTCTGGGGAACACGAAAATCTCTCCTTTCTGGATGGACTTGGAGATGAGCACGTCGGCCGTAGTAATGAACCCGACGTCAAGCTCGCCCTCGAGCACGAACACGACCTCGGTGGCCCTTGGGTGTGTGTGGGGCGGGTTTAGCCCGCCGGGGGCGTAGTCGATCCGGGAGAGGGAGATGCTGAGCGTGTTGAGGCCCGGGATCTTCATGACATTGGCCCCGGTAACGCGAGACCCCATGGAGTTGTTCGTGGCCCCGGGCTTGGCCAGGATGTTCGAGGAGAAGTCGGTCGCGTTGAACGTGGCCTTGCAAGGGAACCCATTGACCCTTACTCCTGTAAAAACCGCAGAACGGGTGTCTTCACAAACATGCCTCAAGAACTAATCCTTTGACCACGAAACAAGAAAGGCACAAATCTGCAGCCGGGGACAATGTCTTTTGTTCGTTTTCTTATCCATGGAAGCTGGAATTGCTCCAGACAACCAAACGCAGCTGTTCTCTGAGCTAATCATCAATATGAAAAGTGAAGCCAAAGGCGTGATGATTGACCTCAAGAAAGATGGGGGAGAAAAGTAAGCCAATCATGGCTGCTTCTATTAGTAGTATCATATTGGGCTACGTGCATAATTGACATTGGAAATATAAAAAGAGAAAATGAGGAAAAGGGCAGATCTCAATCATGCATATCCTGATTGCTCAACAACCGGTAATTTAATAAGGAACAGAAAAACTTGAAATTTCTTGAAAATGTGAAGACGAAGAAAGCAAGAACAGGTCAACCCCAGGATTGAAAAAAAATAAATAAAATTTCTTATGTTGCCCTGGTGCTGCTGCTTCTGATCGATTGCGCTGCAAAGAGTCCAAAGTCCTCACTCCCCATCATCCCAAAATGGGAAATTTTGCAATCTAAAGAGGTGTGAGGGATAGGATACCTGAAGCAAGATCAGCAACACAGACATCTTGGAGGAGGTCGGGATCTGCAGAGACAGAGCAGAGGAAGACGGCTAGAGCCATGACAGAGAGGGTGGATACGCGGAAGAAAGCCGCCATTTTCGCAGATATTCTCATCATCAGCACGTTACAGAAATGCAGAAGAAGAAAAAGATGCTGGGCAAGAACAACAACTTAGAGAGAGAGAGAGAGAGAGAGAATGAACAAAAAAAAGTAGGTGCGGGACTTCGAATGAAATGAATATGGACGTGAGGGGTTTATTGGGATATTTAATAGAAGAAGATGGTGGAGGGTTAAAGTCTAAACAACTGATTGATCTATATGAAGAAAACGCTACGAAACGTGTCGGGAGGCTTCGTAGACCCAACGTTAAAGCGAACTGCCATCTGAGCCCAAGACTTGTCTGCCAGCCTCCCGTTCTGGTTTGGGCCTTCAAGTTGACTCCAAATTTCGAGTCTATTATGAATACATCCAGTGGGACCCACCGATAAAAATTTGTTCAAAATGGTTCGATAATTGCTAACCGGAAATCTCTTGGATTAGATGTTGTGAATAAAGAAAATTAATGATCGAGAGAGTTTAATCCTTTAACGGATTGATCCGAGTCGAATTTGAATTAGACGAGGATCATTAAAATCATAAAATGATAAGGAAGTTCTACGATGCGGCCGTGAAGGCCTTCCTTGGTGGTGCTAGACAAGGGCACGCAATCCAACGGTTCCTGGAATGGAATGCGTTTACCCGTAAACTTGAGGTTTCCTATAATTCGACGCGTAAGAATAGGAAAATGAAAAGATAAAAGGTAAAAAAAGGGTGGTTATGATATGTGTCATGAGCTTAGAAGAAGGCTTCCGTTGGTGTTTTGTACTTCGTGCCGTTTAAGGGACCTTATGGAGCATTGCTGTTTTCTGGTTTGGTACAACGTCTTCCAAGACATGACCCTTTTCCTCCCCTTACCCGGAAGATGGCTTCCTCGGATTTTGTTAGCAGCTTATCGTATATGGCGTGGGAGCTGGAATGGAGTACATAAACCACGAAACTCATATGGGTCTTGTTGCGGGTTAATACCCGTGCACGCCTGGATCAACGCAAACATGGTAAGAGCGTAGTCTTTCAAGTAAGTGTTACTTAAAACCTAAGGGATGGATTTAAAGGGAGTGTTGGGGGCAGTCGCCCTGGGGATAGATGGGGATGAAGGGGGGACTGCCACCCTCAGTTTCCCTTCGGTCTATCCCTGCTCGCTCCCTTGACCTTAGAAAAAACTACAAACTTTATAGAACATTTTGTGGAATTTTCAATTTTTTCATGAAAAATTATTGAATATAGAATTTGTCAAGATCTATAATCTATATTCTTATGGGCTGTTCCGGTCCAATTTATCTCAAGCCCATCGATAAATGGGCAGTATCTATAATTCAACATCCATGGGCCGAACTCTTTATCCCACTTAGTTGGACTTCTCCATTTCGCGGTCATGTCAAGCCTGCTCGAAGTGCAGAAATTGTGTCAACAAGTTCAAACCAAAGCCAGAAATGAATGCTTCTTAACATGATCGTCTTTCTCATCATAATATTTTTCTAGTAGTTTCTAGAATTGTGCTTCGTTTTGCTAGTTTAATGGTCATGAGTTTGATCATCAGGATAGGACACGGTAGGATATGTGGTCAGGTTTAGGGTCAAAATTGTCGATCTAACCATTCCTACAATTATTCCATGATTTAACTGAGAATATAAAAGGAAGAGCATTTTCACCCTTCACAAGAAAGGAGAGTTGGTGTCAAGCTCAAGGTCTCCGGCGATGACAGTCGCTAGTGTCGTGGAGGTCATCAAGACCAGTATTAGGAGTCGTGACGTTGATAACAGAAGCCTCACACGTCGGAAAAGTTATTAATATAACAAGACTCGCCTATGAAAAAAATATATATTTCAAAAAGGTCAAGGGTACAACCTGAATGGCTGGAACAAATGGAATGCTAATGTCATGGAATTGCATTCGTATTCGATTCCGGCTTATATCAGGCTATGTATGAAAATTTGACAAGCTCAATTAATGGGGCCTTGTTTAATATGTATAGATGGTCCAATATTATTCTTTCTGTCTCAAAGGCCGTCCTAACCTATCTTATTACAAACGGATTTCAGACGGCTAACAGATGGCCACGCAGGCACTTTCGACTCCGTCTGTAATCCTTATAGACGGGTTAGGGACGGCCTTTGAGACGGAAATGATCCGTCTCTAATCCCTCTATATTTGTTACGGACAGAGTAGGGACGGACTCTGTGGTCGTCATACTATATTATAGATGGTTGGCTTTTCATTCTTCCGTCTCTAAATTTTGAGACAAAAATTTCCCGCGATTAATATTTGGAACGTCTGTTTTTGGCACGGTTATGGATCTGTTCTAAAATTCGTCTGCAACGGGGGAATTAGAGACGGATTTTGGACGGATGTGTCCATTCCTAAGTAACAGTTTTCTAGTAGTGCATTTGGTATTAGAAAGTCTAACATGAATCTTTAACTAATTCAGATTCGAACAAAAGTCGAACACTAAAGGCTAATTAACTTTGTGATCACAGTCGTAATTTTTTTTCTGTTTTGTCTTTCCATTCAAAAGACTTGAACTCGGAATCTTGTCTAAAGGAAATGCATGTCGAACAATCAGCACTAATTTATGAGAACTACGTGGCCCAATAATTCTTTGCCAAGATATATAATTTCACCTCACATATGGCAGAAGACTCTTCTTCGGGCTACACTTTTCCAGAGCTTGAGGAGGGAATAGATAGAGACAGCGAGGGAGAGCACACAAACTAGCAGAACTCTGACCGGTGCATTGTGACTTCTGACGCTTTCATGCATGGACGATGTAGTCTTTGTTAGTGAGTTGTAGAAGACCACGATTATAATATATAGTTGATTCTCCTCGATTTTCAATTGAATTGTTAACTGGTGGAGCAAATTGATGATTAACACAATGATCAGTTTTTCGTCAAGTGACTTCAATTACAATTGTTAGCCCATGGTTTTCGTCGAGTAAGCAGCTATCGACGAGAAATGTCTTGAGCCTGGCAAGCGCATACTTATATTTTTACGATATATGCGTGGCCCGTAGGAGGAGAGGAAGCGAGCAGTCTTGATTTATATAAGGAGTGTCAGCAAATCTAATTAATCCGTTAACCAAAATATAATTTGTATTTCATCTTATTTCGGAGCGGATAAAATACTTAGCTACAAAAAAAAAAGGAACTATTTTTGTCTTCCCTCATCACATCTAATGGAAAATAAAAGGAGGAAAAAAAAAGAAAATACGAAATATTTTACTAAAAAGAAATACGTATGACATTATACAATTAATAATAGCGTATTTCATCCTCGACTTGATGCTACACGTCTGAAACTTCCCTGCAAGTGTGGTCGGTTGGTGTCTCTTTTCTTCCAGTTGGCAAGTTGGTATATATAAAAGTATCGAATTATTTTTTTTCTGAGTAATATGAATATTAAAGTATCGAATTATGCGCACAGCTCTTGTTTATAAGGCTGACCTTTCCCTCAAATTTGAAATTCCTTAAAATATTTACACAAGTTTGTTTTTAGGTGTCTTGCACAAGTTTATATGTGTACTTAATGTTGGGGAATATATTATATTTAAATGTGCTTAAATAAAAAGAAGGATTTATAACATTGAAATGTATACGTATAAAATGATTTAAATTTGAAAAAATTGAGAACGGTCGCTGATGCAATATAATATGGTCAAGGCTTTTAGACTGTTGGGTATCCCTCCAATTTGGAGGAAGTTGGGTTCAAATTGTATTGGGCTTTTATCGGGCTTTAATAGGCCCAAGAACCCATTTTTGTTAGGGTTAATATTTCAGCAAACTAGCTGAGGAATAAATAGCAGCAGAACAGCTGCAGATCAGTGGAGGTGCGGCAGCAGCAAACAGAAGCAGCAGATCAGCAGAAGCAGCAACAAAAGAACAGAGCAAAATCGGATAAACAGGGGCAGCGCGCAGCTGGAGATCAAACCTCGATCGGGACATCAAACGAATTCCGATTGGGACAAAATTTTGACAGCAGCTTCACAACACGTGGGGCTAACTTCTGAACGGTCAGAATTTCTATTCGAGCTCTGTAGGTGCTGTTTCAGCTGATTTTGTGAACCACCCGGTGTGGGTGACGAATTTAGTATTTGGGTGATCCAAGAGAGTGTTTCTCTTGAGTTTGGTGATCCAAGGGTTTACCCTTGATGAAAGACATTGTATAACCTTCATTCATAGTGGATCGTTGATTCGGAGTTGGTCCCGTGGTTTTTCCCCACATCGGGGTTTTCCACGTAAAATTATTGGTGTTCTTTTACTTTACTGCTAGTTGGTTGATTTGATTAGTTCCTATCTCGATTACAGTAGAAGGGGAGGAAGATTAATCGCTGCGTTATTGTTTGGTTGAGTACATCCCTTCCCAACAAGTGGTATCAGAGCCTCGGGTTAGAGAAGTTTGAGTTTTTCGGTGTTTTCGAGATGGAGGAATCTACAGGATCTATGTTCAAGTTGAATGCAACCAACTACTCTATATGGAAGTCTCGGATGGAGGATCTTCTATTTTGCAGGGATTTGTACGATCCCATTGAAGGGGTGTCAGCACCCAATTTTGGTCCACCGGCTTCAGAGGGGCAGAATCGTCGTTTTTGCCACCTGTGAGGGAAGTATTTCCAATTAATTACTTGAGTATTCACGACTTTTTGAAAATGATATTTTCTTGATTTAACACCAATTTTATAATTTTTCAAAAATAATACTATTTGGGGACGTTTTCGAATTTCACGTACATCGACGTCAATTTTCAAAATTCGGGACAAAATTCGAGATTGAAAATAATTTTATCGCATAATATCGATCGTCAAATTTTTCGGAGCGTGATGGCGGTCTCGAATTATTTTTCCGACGTCTGATCAAGAAGACGAGATTTTAAATTTATACGCGCGTCGATTTTGAAATTCAAAAAAAAAAAAAAAAAAGTCAGCAACGGTCAGAAGTCACTGACTTCTGACCGCTACTCCTCCTTCATCATTTGTTTTCCTGTTCTTCTTCTTCCTATTTTCTTCTCTTCCTTTTTCTTTTCTTTTCTTTTCTTCTTCCTCCTGACAGAGTCGGAACCGAGCCTGCTGCGATCCGACCCGAGCCTGCCGCACGCCAACTCCTCTGCGCACGCGACTTCCCTGCACACGCCAACGATCTCCGACACGCAAACGCCGACTCTCTCTCTCTCTCTCTCTCTCTCTCCCTCTCGGTTTTAAAGAAAAACCCGCAGCTAGAAAAAGGGAGCTGATGGACACAAAAGACGGTCGGAGCTCACAGACGAAAAAATCCCGGGAGCTCATCGATTCTCCCGGAAAAATTTCCCCAGCCCACGCTCTCTCTCAGCTCGATAGCATCCGAACGGAACTCCCTCAGCTCACCCGAATCCCCCCCACGGCTGAAACTTCCGAAAACTCCAGCTATCACACTGATTCTTCCAGAGCTCGATTTCCGGAATCTCCCTCAGCTCACACGCCCTCGGAAACCCGGAGTTCCTCGAGCTCGTGACCCCGTTAACTCCCTCGACCCCTTTGCTCTCGGTTTCCCGTACACTAACCTGGTCGATTTTATTTTTCGGGTTTCTCCAGAGACGCCGGCTCGGTCCAGCCATCCAGCTCGGCCCAGCATCAGGCCCGTTCGGCCCGGTCCAGTCCGCCGACGCCCAGCCCAGCACCGACAGCCCAACTCGGCCCAACAACCCAATCGGCCCAGCCCAGATCTCAAGGGCCCAGTCCGGCCCAATCCTCCCTCAGCAGCCCAATTACCCGGCGAATTTTTAATTTTTTCTTAATTTTTTTTTCTTATTTTACAGATTCACCCCCAATCTCCCGAACTAGGTAAATCCCCAACTTAGTGGCATGTTTAGGACTCCGCTTCTGAATATTAATGCTTACTTGGATGAATATGATGTGAAATGAATATTATTGGGCTGTACGGGTGATCGGATTTGTCTCAAACTCGATTTTACGAACTTTTCGTTTTGTCTCATTTCAGTACAGAGGACGCAATTTTTATTTTTCAGATCTGCCCTGAATTTTAAAATTGTTTCCAGTCAAGTCCCGGTTATTTTAATATCTTCATATCAGTCCTGAACTTTTCGAAAATTTTAAATCAGTCCCTGAACCTTTCGGAATCTCCAGATCAGTCCTGAACTTTTCGGAATTTTTAAAATCAGTCCCTAAACTTCTTGCAATTTTCAAATCAGTTCCTGAATTTTTCGGAATTTTCACATTAGTCCTGAACCTTTCGAATTTTCACATCAGTCCCTGAGCTTTTCGGAGTTTGCAAATCAGTCCCTTAACTTTCGGAATTTTCAAATCAGTCCTGAACATTTTCCAAAGACATCCAGCTCTTTCCTACTTGGATCACCGACCGACAGCGTGTGTGCCATGTTTAAATATTTTATTCTTGTAATTATATGTATACGGCATGACAACGTGTGTGCTTTGCATGATTTTTCGCTTTCCATGAATCGGTGCCGTTTTATCGATTTCGTTGATATCGTGTTTGCGTGTATGTTTGTATGTGTTTCATGATCATGGCGGCACCGGTTATGTAAATTTGTATGTTCGCCGTGCTTGATGTGGTGATATGCTCTTGATCTGTGCTTAAAATGCTTTATCGTTTAAATCGAAACCTCACATGAACCGGGTTAATCTTGCAAACTCGACCTAAAATTAATTTTTAAATCCTAAGGCGATCGGGAATTAGGATTCGCATCGGACGGTCCATCAATGATCGGCTCGATGGTCCGAAACCCGAATATTTAGAGCATTTGGCAAAATATTAATTAATTTAATGAATAATTTCACTAACGGGGTAATTTGACGTTCACACGATTAATTAATTCACTTGGCCCTAATAATTTTGTACGAATTGGTAGTAAACCGGTAACACGCGTCGATAGGTTGCAAACATGCGTTTGTGCCCTCCTCAAAACTTGCAAAATTTTATAAAACTCGAGACACGTAGTTCGATGTGACATGGATGTCTAGGAAGGACTTGCGCGTCTTGACTCGAGGCCTCACCTGATTTCAGGAAACTCAGGTCGGGACGTGGAAGTTCTTCTTAGATCACTTCCGGATAGATTAACCGATCTTTTGGCTCTTTTAGGGTTCTTGACAACCCTGGAAGGTCCAGGGGATCGGTTAGCGCCGGTCACAGGCCGAGGTGGCCCGCACCGCGTAATTTCTCTTTCCCGAAAAACAATTTTTATCTCAAGGGCAAAATCGTCTATTTGCAACCTAGCGACACCCCCCTAGGGTTAGAATAAGAGAAACATGCGGTATCAGGGTAGGGATGGGCTACCTATCTAGGCGCAGGTTCATCTGCATAGCCCGCCCTATCCGACCGATGAATTTTTGTTATTCTAGCATAGTCTCGGGTAGTTAGTTCGGGTGGATTAGCTCAAAATACAAATACCGAATTAATTGTATACTCGGCTAAGACAAAATGGGCAATAGTGGGATAAGCACTAGGTTCTAGGATGTACGGGCGGAATCAATGTTCGGTAATAACCTGTAACAACCATAGTGTCACAACATAGAACAATTCTAAAAACAACCCACGAACACAAGATTTGACAACAGACGTCACGTACGTCAAGTCCTTGAAAATAATGCCAAATGCGAAATACCCTCCCGAGGCGATCCTTGATCGATTCGCACCTTGTACCCACTTTGTTTGCTTTAGGGTAGGACTTGTATGCCAAGATACCCCGGTTAATAATTGGTTAATTCACGTAAATTCGGCAATAACAAGATCCCATTGTTTGTTTATTTATGTCCGCTTGTTAACATTCTTGCACTCGTTTGCTATGCGGATCGAGCCCGATCCTTTAGGGCACGATTCATAGGGGGTCCAACGCCCCAATCGTAGATCACGGGGTTCAATCCCCCTAACACTGAGCGCGCATCTTAATTTCAATTTCGGTCTTTTCAAACCACACGGTGAGCACGAGTGGAATAATAACCGAATGCAATTCGATCGGGATTCAGTTGTTGTAACTTGTATTTTATTTATTTGAGAGGACAATGTAAGGATTTATATTGTACATTCATTCATGTAAGAATCCCGGTCGGAGAGTGGACGGTCGGAGTGTTCCTTCGAATTTACGGTGTCAAAACGCGTAAGATGAGCGGAACTTAATTAAGCGGTAATTAAATTAAAATGGCAAGCCTAGACAAGCTAGAGTACCGATAGGGCATGCGAGATATAGGCTCGCATGTAACAGAACTCCCGAATTCGGAACCTTGGGTTTTGTAGACCATATGCCTTAGCAATTAGGTGTACCCTGTACCCCTAGACCCGGGTAACTTGCCGGCCCTCGACTTTCGAGTCGTAAAATGGCAAGTGGCGACTCCTTCTCACGTGCGTCCGTCGCGCGTCCCCGGGAAGGTGGACACTCCCAAGCCGCGTTGCATAGGCGCGCGCACGCGTGCCCCGACGAGATGAAATTCGGGTGCGCACAAGGGGATTCCGCGAAACCCAAAGATAAGGATGACAAGACTTGGGAACGCACAAATCGGAAGACTATTGGTTTGATTCGGCAGTGGATAGACAATAGTATTTATCATCATGTTGCTCAGGAGACAAATGCAAAAGCTTTGTGGGATAAATTGACAAATCTCTATGCGAGGAAGACACCGCAAAATAAGGCATTCCTCGTGAAGAAGCTGGTTCATCTTCGTTTTCAGGATGGAGGTGATATGGCTGCGCACATGAGTAATTTCCAGGATATTATTAACCAGTTGACGAACCTGGAGATAATATTACCCGATGAGTTGCAGGCTTGTCTACTTTTAGGGACTCTACCGGATAATTGGGACACACTCGTGGTTGCATTAAGCAATTCTGCGCCAAACGGGAAGCTATCGTTGGCCACGGTGACAGACAGTTTATTTAATGAGGAGACTAGAAGGAAAGGCTCGGGGATTTCCATTCAGTCTGAAGCTTTGGTTACTGAACAACGGGGGAGAAGTCAAAGCAGAAATTTCTCTTCCAAGCATAGTAACTCACGTGGCAAATCGAGGGGTAGATCAAAGTCGAAGACGAGGAAAGTGGTCACTTGCTATCACTGTGGAAAGGAGGGACACTACAAAAGGGAGTGTAGAGCTCTGAAGAAAAATCAGAATGGCAACGGTGAGAACAAGAAAGAAGAAGGCACTACAGCAGTGGCATCTGATGGAGAGACCTACATCATTTGTGATGAAGCCTATGTGAATTTCACATGTCAGGACTCTACCTGGGTTGCAGATACAGGTGCCTCGTTTCATGTCACTCCTCATTGGGATTTCTTCTCATCTTACACTACCGGGGACTATGGTTATGTGAGAATGGGAAATGGACAGTCATGCAAGATTGTCGGTACTGGTGATGTCTGTCTAGAGACCGAGCTTGGCTGCAAGTTGCTTCTGAAGAAGGTGAGGCATGTTCCAGAAATTCGCCTTAACCTAATCTCGACGGGTCAGCTTGATGATGAAGGCTACAGTAACGAATTTAGTAATGGGAGATGGAAGCTCTCCAAGGGTTCGTTGATTGTGGCACGGGGTCAGAAGACCGACACTCTCTACAGGCTGCGTGCCAGACACAATTCCGGTCAAATTAATGTTGCTGAGGATTATCTTATCGAGCTATGGCACAGGAGACTCGGACATATCAGCGAGAAAGGTATTCAAATTCTTGCTAGAAAGCAGTCTTTGCCCGTTAAAGGTATGCACTTGAGCACTTGTGATCACTGTTTAGCTGGTAAGCAGAGGAGAGTTTCTTTTGTTAGAAGTCGTCCATCTAGATGCGATCATATACTTGACCTTGTGCATACTGATGTTTGTTTCATGTTGGATAGATCTCTTGGTGGTGCTCTCTATTTTGTGACCTTTATAGATGATCACACCAGGAAGGTTTGGGCTTACCCTATGAAAACTAAAGATCAGGTGACTGAGATTTTCAAGAACTTCCATGTAGCAGTGGAAAGAGAAACGGGCATGAAACTGAAATGTGTCAGAGCTGATAATGGTGGTGAGTATAGGGGTCCTTTCGAGAACTATTGCATGACTCACGGTATCAAACTTGAGAAGACGGTACCGAAGACACCACAGCAGAACGGGCTTGCAGAGAGAATGAACCGCACAATTGTTGAGAGAGTTCGTTGTATGCTTTCTCAGGCGAAACTGTCTAAGCCTTTCTGGGGCGAGGCAATGAGGTCAGCGGTTGATCTTATTAATCTTACACCGTCAGTTGCACTTGATGGAGATGTACCCCAGCAGGTGTGGACCGGCAAGAAAGTATCATACAAGCATCTCAGAGTCTTCGGGTGCAGGGCATCTGTTCACATTCCTCGAGATGAAAGATCAAAACTTGATGCCAAGGCAAAACAGTGCATCTTCTTGGGTTATGCACATGAAGAGTTCGGGTACAGGCTTTGGGACCCTGATAGCAAGAAGATCATCAGGAGCAGGGATGTTGTCTTCTTTGAGGACCAGACAATCGAGGATTTGCAAAAGTTAGAGAAGGCCAAAGTAGGCAATCCTCACGAGATCTCTATTCCTGTACCGGTTGATGTAGAGCATCCAGTGGAAGAGGTACCTGGTGAGTATGAAGAAACCACGATTGGGGGTGAGATTCCTCAGGTAGATGATGATGTGACTACGGATGATACAGGCTCGCGGTTACAGTTAGAGCCTGCAGATCTACCTAGACAATCTGATAGAATAAGACGACCATCTACAAGATATCCGCCTCATGAGTATGTGCTACTGACTGATGGGGGAGAACCTGAGTGCTATGATGAAGTTGTGGCACATGAGCACAAGGAGCACTGGTTGAAGGCGATGAATGAGGAGATGAACTCCTTGTCTGAAAATCACACGTATGACCTAGTGAAGCTACCGCAAGGTAAGAGAGCATTGAAGAACAAATGGGTCTACAGGTTGAAGACAGAGAACTCGCGACCTCGATACAAAGCTCGGCTGGTAGTGAAAGGTTTCAACCAGAAGAAAGGAGTTGACTTCGAGGAGATCTTCTCGCCCGTTGTCAAGATGTCATCGATCCGAGTTGTTCTCGCACTGGCAGCTAGTCTGAACTTGGAGATCGAGCAGCTCGATGTAAAAACAGCTTTCCTGCATGGTGACTTGGAGGAAGAAATATATATGGAGCAGCCTGAAGGATTCCGAGTTAAAGGTAAGGAGCATTTGGTGTGCAGACTGAGAAAGAGCTTGTATGGGCTTAAGCAAGCACCTCGGCAGTGGTACAAAAAGTTTGACTCTTTCATGTTGAGCCATGGCTACACACGGACAACTTCAGATCATTGTGTGTTCGTGAAACAATTCTCGGATGGTGATTTTATCATTTTACTGTTATATGTGGATGATATGTTGCTTGTCGGTCATGATATGAGCAAGATTGCAGAGTTGAAGAAAGAGCTCAGCAAGTCCTTTGCCATGAAGGATTTGGGACCGGCAAAGCAGATCCTTGGGATGCATATTTCTCGTGACAGATCAAGTGGAAAACTTTGGCTTTCTCAAGAGAAGTACATCGAGAAGATTTTGGATCGGTTCAACATGGGTAATGCTAAACCAGTTTCATCACCACTTGCTTCTCATTTCAAACTTAGCTCGAAGCAATGTCCTACAAGTGAGAAGGAGAAAGAAGAGATGAAGAAAGTTCCTTACTCATCAGCTGTAGGAAGTTTGATGTATGCCATGGTCTGTACAAGACCAGATATCGCTCATTCTGTTGGTGTGGTTAGTCGTTTTCTCTCCAATCCGGGGAAAGAGCATTGGAATGCAGTTAAGTGGATTCTAAGGTATCTCAGAGGAACATCCAAGGTGTGTTTACACTTTGGCACTGGTAAGCCGGAGTTAGTGGGCTATACGGATGCGGATATGGCAGGAGATATTGATTCCCGGAAATCCACTTCGGGATACTTGATGACTTTTGCAGGGGGAGCTATCTCATGGCAGTCAAGGCTTCAAAAGTGCATCGCTTTGTCTACAACGGAAGCCGAATACATTGCGGTGACCGAAGGTTGCAAGGAGATGTTGTGGTTGCAAAAGTTTTTGCAGGAGTTGAGCTTGAAGCAAGAAAGGTATGTTCTACACTGTGATAGTCAAAGCGCAATTCATCTTTGCAAGAATCCCACTTTCCATTCGAGGTCGAAGCATATCGATATCAAGCTTCATTGGATTAGAGATGTGTTGGAGTCCAAGCTGGTGAAGCTAGACAAAGTGCACACCGATGAGAATGGAGCTGATATGATGACAAAACCTCTCGCTAGGGAGAAACTTCATGTTTGCCGAAGTATAGCCGGTATGCTTGAAGCCTCCAAATAGTCGGGATGGGGAGTTTGTTGGGTATCCCTCCAATTTGGAGGAAGTTGGGCTCAAATTGTATTGGGCTTTTATCGGGCTTTAATAGGCCCAAGAACCCATTTTTGTTAGGGTTAATATTTCAGCAAACTAGCTGAGGAATAAATAGCAGCAGAACAGCTGCAGATCAGTGGAGGTGCGGCAGCAGCAGACAGAAGCAGCAGATCAGCAGAAGCAGCAACAAAAGAACAGAGCAAAATCGGATAAACAGGGGCAGCGCGCAGCTGGAGATCAAACCTCGATCGGGACATCAAACGAATTCCGATTGGGACGAAATTTTGACAGCAGCTTCACAACACGTGGGGCTAACTTCTGAACGGTCAGAATTTCTATTCGAGCTCTGTAGGTGCTGTTTCAGCTGATTTTGTGAACCACCCGGTGTGGGTAACGAATTTAGTATTTGGGTGATCCAAGAGAGTGTTTCTCTTGAGTTTGGTGATCCAAGGGTTTACCCTTGATGAAAGACATTGTATAACCTTCATTCATAGTGGATCGTTGATTCGGAGTTGGTCCCGTGATTTTTCCCCACATCGGGGTTTTCCACGTAAAATTATTGGTGTTCTTTTACTTTACTGCTAGTTGGTTGATTTGATTAGTTCCTATCTCGATTACACTAGAAGGGGAGGAAGATTAATCGCTGCTTTATTGTTTGGTTGAGTACATCCCTTCCCAACATAGACTTGCTTAAAATAAACTACTCCACGTAATATATAATTGTCATAAGTGCTATCAATATTTTAAAAATAAATGTTATATTTAATCCACATAAAAATTGATATTAGAAAGATATCTTTCACAAGATAATATATACACTTACTTTAAGCCACTACTAAATGAGTTTATGGTCATCTATAAGAAAGAATTGAAGCTTTAAATATAAGGTTATAAGTTGTGTTGAGATATGTTATTCCACACAGAAAAATTGAGAAAGAAACCATAAACTTATATGAGACTTGGGTCTAACAACCTGTTAGCTTAAGTTTTTTGGTTGCAAATGGGCTCAAGTCTGTGTAGGTCCAAGCGAAAATTTAATATAATATCAGAATGGGTTACGCTTTCGCGTGCATGTGTGGGGTCACACCACAGTAGATTTAATTTTGAGGCAGCCAAAAGTGTTCCTCATGTTAATCAGGCCGGAGAGTGACCTGATTTAGTTCCGAGGTAGTTAAAGGTGCACCTCTAGTTGGGTCAGAGTGTGAAACTCGATGCTAGTTTGGTGTTTATCCCTCCTCACCCGAGCACGGAAGAGGATGCCTAGCTTGTGGTCAATTATTGAGAACGGTGTTTAAGAGCACGTGGCACATGTGGGACCTCACGCTGCCACGTGAGGGCGGGTGTTGAGATATATTGTCTCACATGAAAAAATTGAGAAAGAAACTATAAACTTATATGAGGCTTGAGAACTTGTGAGGTTAGACTTTTGGATTACAAATGAGCTCAAGTCTGTGTAGGTCCAAGTGAGAATTTTACAAGTTGAACTGAATAATTGAAATATATGTGCTGTAAATTACTGGTGCATATTAAATAAAATAATTAATTGCAGCAAAACAATTTTTATTATGAAATAATTAATTAATAAAGGACATGCGGATGATTTTTCTAACAAAACTGTCACAAGATACTATACTAGTAAAACATACAAACGACAAACTTACATTTTAAATTAAGGAGAAAACATATTTTAGAACAGAGCAAAACAAAGTTTGGTACATACGAATTTAATTGGAATGCATTCGCATAATGTATTAACAATAAATATACACACACACACATACTATGCATATCAAATAGAAAGATTAGTTGTAAAACAATTACTACAATATTTAAAATTAGCCGAGAAAAGAGGTGTAGTGCAGTGACTAATACCCTCACTTAGTAACCTAGAGGTTTCAGGTTCGATTCTCATTAGTGGGACTACATGTGCACATTTATTTAAATTTCCTTTACATTTCATTGTACTAGACTATGAGCCTCCTATTATAACCGAAAAAAAAATTAGCCAAACAAATTAGGGACCATTGTTCTATTGGAGGTCCCTACATTCTAATTAAGAAGTAAATCTATTTATTTTTGGAAAATGTGAATAATCACATTATGGAAACCCATGCCATGTAATTATGTTCAATAAGTGCAATCACTCTGGTTATGATTATTATTATTAATTTATAAGTAAAAAATCAATATTTAATTACATGTAATAATGAATTTCTTGCATGTATAAGATTTCAAATATAAATTATTAGTACAATCCACAAATTCAATGAACTTATGATAATAAAAATTATAAAATGTAAATATTTGAAACTGAAGATGTCACAAGAAAAATAATTTTGAGAAAAATGTGTAAATTAAGTAATATAATAAGAATATAAACTAAATACTTTTCATAAATTTGTTTGAATTATTGATGATTAATTAAATATGCAACTAATGCTAGTTTAAACTTTTAGTTGTAAAACATATACTGGCTATTAAAATATTTATCTAATTTTATTAAAGAATATTGTTTGAAATTTAAAAATATTAAAAAAATTTATTACTCTTGAAAAGAAAATAATAAAGATTTGAATAATTACGATAAAAAAAGTGAATTCGGGCAATGCACGGGATAAAAGACTAGTATTAAGGTAAAAGAAAGATATCCCACCTGCAATATGTGGGACTTGTTACTTGGAACCATGATTTCACATGTATACATCCAAAAATATCTCCAAAACAGTAAATCAAATGTCGCCCAGAAATTGACGTGCTAATTTTTATTAGAATCAAAATTAGCGAATTGCTCTCCTATTAATTACAATTTGTACGCTAGCAGTAATGGGCAAAATAATATGTTCATGAAAACAATATATGGTGGATGAATATTAGATGGTTACCATTCGCCGTCTGAGTAAATTTGAGTCACATGTCAAATAATATATGCCAAATGTTTTGGATTTGGATGATTGTTTGTAAACTTTAGTTAATGAATAAAGCACCAATACTTATCCTAAAAATAATATATGCGAAATAAGTTCACTTTATGCTCGCCCTTTTTAACTATATATTTGTGGAATTGGCTAGGAATCATGTATTTAGCTGGTCATAGCCATAGAAAGCTCTCTTCATTATATACATATAGGAATTAAGTTAATTGCTAATTCAGGTAGTTCAATACATGTTTCCTTTAATCAAAATCTTAGATTGGAGTTAAGTGAATGGTGAAAATTCACCGGTTAGAAGTGTTCATCCGCTTAGGTTTTTCGTTGCAAAAGGAAACGGAAAATAACGAGAGAACAGACGAGCATATGTGACACGGGGTTTAATGAGAAAGAATTAAGATATCAGTCGAACGTAACAAATAGTTAAACCCATGCCATGCCGAGTTTTCGTAACATAGACTAACCCTCTCTTCTCTCTGCTTTCAATCAATAGTGTAGCCATGGAATTATATATTAGGCTCCTCTTAATAATATATTGTATAAGTAATCACGCGGCTAATCAAAGTGCTTATTTTACAATATCCTGGTCGAGGCTGATGGGATGGGGAGGATGTAAAAAAAAGTTGTTGGTTTTGGCTCTACTGAATCCCTAAGTTTGTTCTCTTTCGTTTGTCGAATGAGCCATTTACAGAGACTATAATAACTAATCGTGTAATGATACTGAAGGTGATTGCACTATGTAATAATTGCAAAATAAAATTTCCCGAGATCACTTTGATCTTCATCATCTCTCTTTTCTCTCTGCGATGAGTTGGTTCTTGCCCTAAACAGGTCTGTCTGCTTCCGGTACCAGACAGAGCTATCAGCCTCCTCCATTGCCCAAAACCGTGTGAGCATTATGAACTCGTTACAGCCATTTCCCGCATTTTATCCATTGAAGGGATGATGGGACGGAAACAGAGCGCACGCACTATTTTACGCGTTAGCTAAGATAGTTTGCTGGAAAATTTTACGTTTTACGGTGCAGTCATCTTATTGTGCAATCGCTTTCTGCTTTTCCCCCATTGATTTAGTGGGGACAAAATGGCTAATGATCTTCTCATCATAGCTGCTCTTTTTTTTTTTTTTTCCATATAACGTTAAAATGTATACGTATAAAATGATTTAAATTTGAAAAATTGAGAACGGTCGCTGATGCAATATAATATGGTTAGGGGTTTTAGACTTGCTTAAAATAAGCTACTCCACGTAATAAATAATTGTAATAAGAGCTACCAATATTTTAAAAATAAATGTTATATTTAATCCACATAAAAATTGATATTATAAATGATATCCTTTGAAAGATAATATATACAATTACTTTAAGCCACTAATAAATGAGTTTATGGTCATATATAAGAAATAATTTAAGCTTTAAATATAACTTTTATAAGTTGAACTGAATAATTGAAATATATGTGCTGTGTGGTTAAATAAATTAGTGGTGCATATAAAATAAAATAATTACTTGCAGCAACATAATTTTTATTATAAAATTAATTAATTAATAAAGGATATGCGAATGATTTTTCTAATAAAATTGTCACAAGATACTATACTAGTAAAACATACAAATAACATACATTTTAAAGTAAGGATAAAACATATTTTGGAAAAGAGCAAAACAAAGTTTGGTATATATGAATTTAATTGGAATGCATTCGCATGATGTATTAACAATATATATATATATATATATACACACACACACATATACTATGCATATCGAATAGAAAAATTAGTTGCAAAACAATTACTACAATATTTAAAATTAGCCTAACAAATTGAAGACCATTGTTCTATTTGAGATCCCTATATTCTAATTAAGAAGTAAATTTATTTATCTTTAGAAAATGTGAATAAGCACAATATGAAAACCCATGCCATGTAATTATGCTCAAGAAGTGCAATCACTCTGGTTATGATTATTATTATTAATTTATAAGTAAAAAATCAATATTTAATTACATGTAATAATGAATTTATTGCACATATAAGATTTCAAATATAAATTATTAGTACAATCCACAAATTCAATGAACTTATGATAATAAAAATTATAAAATGCAATTATTTGAAAGTGAAGATGTCACAAGAAAAATAAGTTTAAGAAAAATGTGTAAATTAAGTAATATAATAAGGATATAAACTAAATATTTTTCATAAATCTGTTTGAATTATTGACGATTAATTAAATATGCAACTAATGCTAGTTTAAACTTTCAGTTGTAAAACATATACTGGTTATTAAATAATTTATCTAATTTTATTAAAGACTATTGTTTGAAATTTAAAAATATTGAAAATTGTTATTACTCATGAAAATCAAATAATAAAGATTTGAATAATTATAATAAAAAAGTGAATCCGTATAATGCATGAGATGAAATACTAGTATTAAGATAAAAGAAAGATATCCCAACTGCAATATCCGGGACTTGTTATTTGGAACCATGATTTCACATGTATACATCCAAAAATCTCTCCAAAACAGTGAATCACATGTGGCCCAGAAATTGAAGTGCTAATTTTTATTAGAATCAAAATTAGCGAATTGCTCTCCTATTAATTACAAATTTATACGCTAGCAGTAATGGGCAAAATAACATGTTCATGAAAACGATATATGTTGGATGAATATTAGATGGTTACCATTCGCAGTCTGAGTAAATTTCAGTCACGTGTCAAATAATATATGCCAAATGTTTTGGATTTGGATGATTGTTTGTAAACTTTAGTTGATGAATAAAGCACCAATACTTATCCAAAAAATAATATATGCTAAATAAGTATCACTTTATGTTCGCCCTTTTTAACTATATACATGTGGAATTGGCTAGGAATCATGTATTTAGCTGGTCATAGCCATAGAAAGCTCTCTTCATTATACACATATAGGAATTAAGTTAAATGGACTAATTCAGGTAGTTCGATAACCTTAATCAAGATTTTATATTTGAGTTATGTGAATGGCGAAAACTCGCAATTAAAAGAGTATTATTTATTATCTTAATGGATCGATCCATGAGCCCGGTCTAATTAGATAGAAAACTAACTTTCATCCCGAACTTGGATTAATTAAGACTACTACGACTTTTGATGCCAGTCGGTGGGGATGACATTAAAGAAAAGATTTCTGCCTTCACCACTTGTGAACAGAACAGAACCGGAGCATGGTATTTTATTCCCTCAATGATTGGGCATTTTCAAAAGTCAAAACTGTCAATTGGCGTTGAACTTGTCAACCCTCATCCGAGGTTTTGCTCTTATAAATAGGTTTTGCCTTTGGCCTTACTTCTTCAAGAAGCCCCAGCCTGCCCTTTAATTTGACAAGAAGGATCGTTAAATTCGTTCCACGGCCCCTCCCCTCTGAATATATACATAGCTGCTGCCACAAATAATGAAGGTGAACACTTCTATATATAGATATATATATATATATATTAATATCTTAGCAGTATATATATGAATCACAATATCATGAAAAAATTTCATTTATTCTTATTCATAGTCTGTTAACAGATCTCGCAATTGTTTACAGAAAATCGTCGTAAAGGTCTGCATCAATTGCAAGACCTGCAAGATGGAAATACTAAAGACGGTGAGCAAACTCGAAGGTACATGATTCCATAATGAGCCTCGTACCAATAGCCGCATATATGCATGAGTAAGATTTTGGTGCATGACTAACACTGTTGATTCTTGAACTCATAGGAATCGATGAGATATCAGTGGATGCCGAGAAAGGGACACTAACAGTTGTTGGTGAGGTCGATCCCGTGTTGATCGTCAAGCAGCTCAGGAAGATCAAGAAGGGCGCCAGTATCGACAGTGTGGGGCCAAAGAAGCCTCCCGAGAAAAAACCGGAGCCTCTTAAAGTTTGCGATCTGCCTCCTTGCTGCAAGTCATGTCAGCTTGTTGCCGTTCCTGTATATGATGACTATGGATATGGAAGGTGTTCCATTCTCTGATCCGGTTTGTGAAAAGAGGTTTCCGGAATTAATAACTGTGTCTACATGTAACTAGTGCAACATCTTTCTTATTAGAGAGATTTCTCTTCGAACAATGGTTCTATGATTCAGAATTACTCCGCATCCTTGCGAGTGTTTGATAATTATATATGTACTTCAAGAGTGCCGTATTATGTTTGATTCAAGCATGCAGGGATATATTGAAGGGAGAATTTGCTATCTTCCCAGTTCTTATTGGCATCTACTATTTTTTAATTAGATTTATTTCAGCATTACATTCGCCTAATTCTTAATTTGCTAATTAACTAGCTAAGAGATGGGTGATAAATCAATTTAATTATTATTTTTATTATTGAACACATTTACTTTATGGAATGATAAAGTTTGTTATTATTGTTGTTATTACTGTTATTATTATTATTATTATTATTATTGTTGTTGTTATCGTTCTTATAATATTTATTTATGTATTTGTTGACGAGGGTAGTTTTTCAATTACAGTGACTTTTTTTTTAGTTTTTAGTAACTGTAATAATGTTTTTATTAAAAAAGAAAATAATATTATCAATTGATTTAAATAGCTGGTTAAGTAATTTCATATTTATTAATTTAATGCACTATAATTACTATCCAGTAAGATAATTCATAATATTAGATAAATTTATAATTTTCTTATGAAGTTTAAATTATATATATTCTTAGCATTTTAGTATTATGCATTATACTCTTCACATGCAACGCACGTGTATATCTACTAGTTCTTTTAAAGTAGTGTTATCAGAAAATTATGTTTTTAGACATATGTAAATTATTATGTTTTACGTATGGCCATAAAGTCATACAATTACCGGCTCCTAAGAATTTGTTTATATATGCTGAGTTAATTATTTCAGAATGAAAATTATTTTTATATCATTTTTCATATATATATATATATGTTTAATATCTCAATGTATTGATCTTAAATAATAATTTTAGAGTAATTGTTGCATCTATTAACCGTTCACTTTTATTTATTTATCTCCATGTACAATACTTAAAATAATTTTAACATTTATTAGAAGCATCTATTAAATTCATGTTTATTTAATTATCTCCATTTACTTTTTATATGGTAATGATAATTTATAGAATAATATTTTACATTTGCTAACAGCATTTATGTAGTCAATTCTATTATATATAATAGATGATTATGAGAAGATGGAATTATGATATCCATATAGAATAATTAATTGAGAAATCCAAACCTACAAGGAATCATATAAAAATTGTCGCTTGACTATCACATTGGTTGGAGAAGACTTGATACCTTTGTAAGTCTATTGGCTTGGCATATTAAAGTACTCTCTTAGAGCTAAAGAGCAACAACTAACTAATGATTAAAAAAAGAAGGGCGAACGGGGGGACCTTTCCCTTGCTTTTTTAACCTCCCGGTAGCCAAAGGGAAGACTAACTAAATTTGTACATAAAATAACCCCAACTTGCCATTAATACCATCATCATATGATCACCTTTCCGAATCCGATTTACGCATGTATATATTGTATGTACAATAAGTAATTAGTTGTTTGAGCGAGTCCATTAAAAGTTCTTGCATCGGCAGTGATTGATCATCAGCGTAAAGACTCTGCTAAGTAGGGACGGACCGGAGGGATAGTCATCCCCCTAAACTTTCGATTTATAAGAAAATTTATATAATATGATTCGATTTTTGATGAAAATATTTGTGTTCGTCACTTAACTACTAATAAGTAATTATCATTCTATGCGTCTCCTCAAACAACTCGCGCCCTCAAAAGAGCTCCCCCTCGATCAAATTGTGGGTGCGCCCCTGCCCCCAAGTGGGAATTTGGAAATATTCCTATAAGGTGGGATCACATAACGTTACACAAATTAAATGTGTGGTTATGATATGAATAGGTGAAGTGGTACTAGCTAGTAATGACACAGTTGACTATCTTTTTCACATGGATTTTTATTTCATTGAGTGTTTAAAATTTAAATATTTAATTTTAGATTCAATAAACACATGCAATTTAATATTGCGACATTATTAGTATTGAGAAAAGATAAAATGATCTGAAGTAGAAAATTATCAAAAATGAGTTTTAGACAAATATTGTTACAGGCGGCCCCGTCAATCCTCTGACGTTTGTGGGCTTGCTTGCCATTAGAGATACCATCCGTGAAAATCAGCCCTCCTGGAAAATGTTATCCTAAATTGATCATCACATCCAGGAGCGAAGCCAGGATTTCTGTCGAGGGGGCAAAAATATTATAATAAATATAATTTTGGGGTAAAATTTTAAAAATTCAAAGTTCAGGGGGGCAAGGGGTGTAAAAATGTTACAATAAACATATTTTTGAGATAAAATTTTAAAAATTTTAAAGTTCAGGGGGGGCAATTGCCCCCTGCTAATATGCTGGCTCCGCCCCTGATCACATCTGACGGGGAATAAAATGAGAAAAAAAAATAGATTACGAAAAATTTCACTGGAAAGAAATACCTATGGCATTAGACTAGCGTATTTCATCCTCGACTTTATGCTACGTCTGTTTGAAGCTTAATTCCAAACGAGTTTCGTCAGTTGGTGTCTCTCTTTCTCCCAATTGTCACGATGGTATAAAAGTATTGACTTTATTTCATTATTTTTTGGGATTTTTACTCCATATATCTCATGATTTTACTGTTTTCTCAAATCTATCACATACTTTAAAAATTACCCAAAAATGCCTATGGTTTACATTTTGTTCCAAATCTATCACGCCGTCAATTAGTCCGTCATGTAAGTAGGCCACAAATCTATCCCATGATTTTAATTTTCTCTCAAATCTATCATATGATTTTAATTTTTTTCTCAAATCTATCCCGAGCAAAGAGCCATAGTGGCAAGAATGGGTCCACTTACATTCCACGTCAGCAACATCGATAAATGTTAACGGAGAAATTAACATCAAAATAGATTTGGAACAATATGTAAACCATGAGCCTTTCTGGGTAAAGTTTAAATCGCGTGATAGATTTGAAAAATTGATGATACCATGGGATATTTGACGTAATAATTACATTTTTCCCAGTAATATGAATACAGAAGCATCGAATTACTCGCACAGCTTTTGTTTATTAGGTTGACCTTTCTTTCAATTTGGAATCCCTTAAAATATTGAGTGAACAGTCAATTTGGTCCCTGAGATTGGAGTGCCACATCAATTGGATCTCTAACTTTTTTATATCAATTTAAATTTGAAAGTTATATCAATTGGATTCTTGACACATCAATTATGTCCCTCTGTTTGCCTAGACAAATCAATTTAGACCTTGATTTTATAAATTTGTATCAATTTGGTTTTTAGTCACATCAGATAAGTCCTTTTTTTTACTGAAAATGCATCAATTTGGTCCCTTTTTACTGAAAATACATAAATAGATTATTTTTGATACATCAATCAGGTCTTTTCGTTATGATATGTTAAGTGAGGACCATGTTACATCATTTAGGTCCTTCATTTTCTTTTTGTAGTTTTTAATAGAAATAAAAAAAAATAGGGTAGCTCTAATTGGGGGCTCCCCCATCGAGCTCCCCCAGACAAGGTCGCCGGAGGGTCTGAGACCTACCGGTTGACCTCGCCTAGGGCGCAGGTCGCCGGGGGGTGAGCACCTAATCGGAGATACCCCCCCTGCTGATTCTTATCCTTTTTTTATGTCTGTCAATCGACAAACAATGTCATTTTGACTGTCTAAATAAAAAAGACATCGTTTCATCGTTTGAAAACTTAAAATAAGAAGCAAGAAACGACATCGTTTTGATATGGATAGTCAAAACGACGTCATTTCTTGTGTGATAAAAAAAAAATTGAGGGCCTCTGCTCCCTTTGTTTTCGAAAAAATAGAGAGAGCGGAGGGGAGCCCCGGTGGGGACTCCCTTCATGGCAACACCCCCTTCCCCAAGGGCAAGATCGCTAGAAGGTCTTAGACATGGGCTGCCCCGGCGACCTTTGCTCTAGGCGAGGTCGACCGGTGGGTCTAGTACCTTCTAGCGACCTCGTCTTGGGGAGCTCATAGTAAGGGGGTGGGATCGAAGCTCCCCTACATTTTTTTTTGAATTTCTATTAAAAAAGGAAAATGGAAAAAAGAAAATGAAGGACCTAAATGATGTAACATGGTCCTCACTTAATAATGTCATAATGGAAGGACTTAATTGATTTATCAAAAAGAATCTCTTCATATATTTTTTGTAAAAAAGGGCTAAATTGATGCATTTTCAGTAAAAAAAAAGATCTATCTGATGTGACATATGATCGAATTGATACAAATTCATAAACTCAAACACTAAATTAATGTATTTATGCAAACTGAGGGACCTAATTGATGTGCTAAGGATATGTAACTTTCAAATTAAAGGGACTAAATTGATGTAAAAAAAGGTCAGGGACCCAATTGATATAACCCTCCAATCTCAGGACCAAATTGCCTATTCACTCTAAAATATTTAGGCAAGTTTATTTCTTTTTTCTGGTGTACTTACACAAGATTAATATTATGTGTACTTGTAATATATTAATTTGATGTTGTTATTTTTGGGGAATATATTATATTTAAATGTGTTTAAATAAAAAAAAAGATGCATAACGTTGAAATGTATGCGCATAAAATGTTTTAAATTTGAAAATTTGAAAACGGTTGCTCATGCAATATTATATGCTTAGAATGATATCCTTTTGAAGATAATAATATAAAATTTCATTTGGAACATTTTCTAAACTTTAAATTTAAAGCTTAGATTCTTTCTTATAAATGACCATAAACTCATTTATTAGTGGCTTAAAAAATAATTTTATATGTTGGACTGAAAATTGAAATAGATTTGTTGCGGTTAAATAGATTTTCCATGCATTTAAGGTAAAATAATTACTAGCAACATAATTCTTATTATAAAATAATTAAGTAAGCATATGCAAAATATTTTTTCTAATAAAATTGTCACAAGATACTAATAGTAAAACATATAGATAAAAATTTTACATTTCAAAGTAAGGATAAAATTAAAACATATTTTTAAAAAGAGCAAAACCAAGTTTGGTGCATATGAATTTAATAATTGGAATGCGTTCGCACAATATATCAATAGTTAAATAAAACACTGCGCATATTGAATAAAAAAATTAGTTGCAAAACCATCATTACAATATATTAGAGACTATTGTTCTAAATTTTAAACTAATAATTGAAAGTCTCTATTCTAACTCAGAAGTAAATTTATTTATCTTTTGAAAATATGAATAATCACAATATGAAAACCCGTGCCATGTATTATGTTCAAGAAGTGCAATAATCAATCCGGTTATGATTATTATGATTAATTTATAAGTAAAGAATAAATATTTAATTACATGTAATAATTAATTTATTGCATATAAAATATTTCGAACATAAATTACTAGCAATTCACTAATGCTATGAAATTATGATAATAATTAAAAAAAAAGAGAGGAAACTGAGGATGTCGAAAGAAATAATTTTGATAAAAAATATCTAAATTAATTTAATATAATAAAATATGAATACTTTTCATAAACCTGTTTTTAATGATGATTTATTAAATATGCAACGAATGCTAATGTAAACTTTTAGTTGTAAAATATTTACTGGCTATTAAAAAACTAGTCTAATTTAATTAAAGATTATTGTTTACAATTTTAAAAAAAATTGAAAATTTTTATTACTCTTAAAAAGCAAATATTAAAGATATGAATAATTATCATAAGAAAGTGAACCCATGTAACATAGTCGTGCACGCCTTCCCTCTTGACTAAGAGGTCGTATCTTAGATATTTAATGAGACTACTTGTACCCCTTTTTAGTTATTTTGAACTTCTCTTTCATTGTATTAGGTTTTAGGTCTCCTTTGTGACTGAAAAAAAAAGGCAAAAGAAAGGAAGTCCCGACTGCAACAATTTATAATCAAGTTTTACCTTTTAGGGGGACTTTAAAACATAGAGTAGAAAATTTGGGAATTTTCATTTGAATCGTGATTCACATATAAATACCCTCCAAAAATCTCTAGAACCGTGAACTTGTCGCCCAAATATGGAGAAGTGCTAATTTCTAATTGAGTCCAGATTAACGAATTGTTACTCCTATTAATCACAAATTTATAAGCTAGCATCTGTAATTGGCAAAATGACATGTTCATAAAAATGATATATGTTGGATGTATATTAGATGGTTAGCATTAGCCGTCTAAGTAAATTTCAGTCATATGTCAAAATAATATATGTCAAATGTTTTGGATTTGGACGACTGTTTGTAAATTTTAGTTAATGAATAAAACATTAATACTTATCCAGAAAATAATATATGCGATATAAATTCCACTTTATATTCCCCTTTCTTAACTATATATGTGTAGAATTGGCTAGGAATCATGTATAATTAGTTCTCATACTTGCGCGTTGCACAAAGAATTTTACATTTTTTTTTTCCAAATTCTTCTTAGTTAATAAATTTTCAAGTTTTGAATATGAATTTCAAAATGACTTTTCAAAAGTATATATTTTGTACATAAGTTGGATAGCATTTTCATTTATTCACTAAAGCTTAATAATACTTATAGTAGTGTGTAATTCATTGGTGCACTGAACAAAATTATAAGAGTGCCATTTAAAAGCAATAAATTTTTATTAAGAAAAGTTAGTTGTAAATGACAATTAATTGAAGTTCCTAAAGAGATTTTCATATTTTAGAAAGGTATGTATATTCTAATAGACAATATAATTGTCATTTACATATCAACAATATAATCTTTCTAGATATACATTTTAAAGAATAAATTATTTGTACTTGAATTTAGAGGGCATCAATTATAAGCTAAACTACGCTAGAATTGAATAAGAAATGTAAAATCAGAATGCTATAGCTTGAATCATAATTATGTTTTTACGATTAATTTCAAAACGCTTGATTTTCTCAATCTTTATCCCCTTTTTTTTTCTTATTGAAAGAAGAAAGATAAAAGCAAATACTTATAGAAAATTTATTTTAATAGAGAATCAAGTGACATCTAAGTGCAAGTTATATTTTCTGCACAACTAATGTATATAAGTACATGTAAATGGGGCGAAAAACACGTTATACAAAATGTATAGGAACGAATTTTCATATTTTATGTTTTGAGTATAAAATACCCACATAGCATAATTGTGTTTTAGGTATCTTGCTCAAAGAATATTTAACAGAAAAGTTTTTTAAGCAATGACTGATTAATAGAATGATAATAGTTTTCTAAAATAATCTTAGTAAGCTAATTGCATTTCTAATTTTTAAAAAATTATGAAAAATCTTAAGGAGATTTTGCTGAAGAGAAATATTTGTTGCAACATAAAAAGGAAAGCAATGAACAATAAGATAAGGCATATAGAAAAATAAGAAACATACTTCTTCTTCTTTTTCCCCCTTTTCTTTTCTCCCGCAATGCTCAAAGTTGATGTACAATTGGACGATGTAAGTGCACATACCGATCCATCATCCTGAGCAAGGTAAATGTAGATCATCTGCACTTAAATATTGGAAATTCACCGATATTAAATTCTTATAATCTACCCCAAAGGAAATCATTTTTGTTTTGGTGAAATGCTAACATAATTTGACCTGAGATATTAGTTATAAGAAGTGCGACTGGGGAACAGAGAATTTGCTTTCGACAATGAATGGACAAAAGATTTGAACAGTTTGGTGCTTTTATATATGGTCATGCAATATTAAGTCTTTTTGGTACATTAAAACACGTCAATTGGTAAATAAAGAAAAACGTTTCACAACCATTCATTTGAATAACTTAATAGGCATTGAATATGTGTCATTTTACCAATTTTCATGTGTTTCTATTGCAATGTAATAAAATTCTATTTTATGTTATAAATATATTAATTTTATGGAAGAGTTCTAGATTATTTGCCCTTTTATGTTATGTAGTTTATTACCTTACACATTAAAATGTCAATGTGCCAAGTTTAATTTGTAATTCATTTGTAAATTTCAAAAACTATATCTTATTTTTTAAATATTACTAATTTATCATTTTTTATACTTACACATTATTATGTCAATGGGTCAAAAGTTTAATTTGTAATCCATTTGTAAATTTTAAAAACTATGTATTATTTTTTAAATATTAGTATTTTTTTTTCATAATATAATTTTTTAATATATTAATATATCGACGTGTCAAATAAATAATTTTCCATAATTGTATATAATCTTTTTTCTAATATTAGGAATTTATTATATTTTATAAATAATATTTTAGTAATTTATTTGTAATTTTAATATGGCGATGTATCAAGAATTTATTGGTATTTTGTTAATATGTCAATGTATCGAGAATATGAGAAGTCTCAGATGCCATATAGTTGACAAGTGGCGAGGGTTGATAAATGACAGAACCTGGTGGCGCAATATGTTACGGATATGAGAGCCTTGATGCCACGTGTCAGGCATAGGAGAAGGCTTGAGTGTCACATAGCAGAACTTTATGAAGTATTCGATCCGTTATAAATAAAGAAAAACGTTTCGCAACCATTAAATTGAATAATTTAGTAGGCATTGAATATGTGTCATTTACCAATTTTCATGTGTTTTATTACAATGCAATAAATTCTATTTAATATTACACAAATATTAATTATATGGAAGAATTTTCAATTATTTGGCCGTTAACTTTATATAGTTTATTACCTTACACATTAAAATGTCAATATGTCAAGTTTAATTAGTAATTCATTTGTAAATTTCAAAATTTATATATTTACACATTATTATGTCAATGTATCAAGTGTTTAATTTGTAATTCATTTGTAAATTTTAAAAATTATTTATTATTTATTAAATATTAAATATTAGTAATTTATTATTTTTCATAATATAATTTTTAGTATATTAATATATCGATGTGTCAAATTTTTTTTTCGCAATTGTATATAATCTTTCTTATAATATTAGTAATTTATTATTTTTTTATAAAATAATATTTTAGTAATTTATTTATAATTTTAATATATCAATGTATCAAGAGTTTAATTGTAATTTACCAATATGCCAATCTTTCTTTGAATGATGTGACACTCTCAGAAGTCAAAACTGTCAATTGGTGTTGTTGAACTTGTCAGCCCTTATCGAGGTTTTGGTCCTATAAATAGGTTTTGCCTTTGGCCTTCATCTTCAAGAATCCTCAGCCATATTCATTGAGATCACCATAAATAAAAAAAAATGTGGCTAAAGCACATCAAATAAATCTAAATACAATTGCATAAATCATTTCAGTTGTTGTAATTGGTTCTTAACCTCTTTAAACTACACTCTATGTGGACCCCAATGAAAATCAGGGAAGTAGAGCATCCATATTGAGACAACTACTATATGAAAACAGAAAAGCAAAGTTAAGAGGAGTCTTGAACAAATATCTAGTGCAGAAAACCTAAACAGGTCACACATCTAAACCAATTCAATCAATCAATTTCTAAACAACCCAATCATAGACATTCAAGCCAATTCAACAAGGTTTCTTTGATCGGTTCAAACCAACGACAACTTAACAAAGCAAAACTAGCTAGACTATCAAATCAAAATACCAAACTTTCTTGATTGGTTCAAACTAGCGAGTATTATCAAGGAACAAACCTGTAAAAACCAACAGATATGTCGCAGCCACAAAAAGTTGGTTATGCAGGCGATTAGTACGATCGATTGGGCCAAGAGTACGATTCTTTGTAATGGAAAGCGGGAATTCGTAACAGGGGCGAAGGTGGGTGTCCACAGAACAAAAGCCTTCATCGAGGAGGGAGTCAAACAGACAAGGAGATGGAGGATGTCGCCATTGCGCCACTAGTGTTGCAGGTCAGGGGGCGGTCGGCCGTTTATGAGGTCAGCAGTTGACAATCGGAGTTAACGACAACAAAGGAATAAAAGGTCATCTTCACTTTCTGCGACAGGTCTGCTCAGAGAGGGAGAAAGCGTGACCCCGGCGAAAAAAAGAGACTGCTCCATCGAACACCTCTACACATTACCAAAAATAAAGAGGAGGAGGAGGGCAGCTGCTACCTCCGGGACGCCATCAGATACCATTTTTGTCTCAAATATGTGGGCAGAGATGTCGGAGACAATCGTTAACTCCACTAGCTACAAACAGTGAGCAGGTAGAGAGGCTGAGCCGCCTCCTGGATCGAGGCAGAGGTGAGCCACTATTGCCATTTGGATCGTGATTGAGGCAATGCTCAGCCACTCCTAGATTGAGGCGACTGAGCCTAGCCGATTCGTGGATATTAGAAAGCAAGGTAGGATCCGGAGGACACTAGCGAGACCCACGACCGGCGAAATTCGTGACCAGCAACACCTGTGGTCAACGAGACCCGCGACTGCGATAATGGCTTCACTATACTGAGCAAAGATCGACCACGTGAAGGAGTGCTGCGACTGGATCGGAGGTCAACGACCACGAGGGATCCACCTAATGTGACCTAGAGCAGCAGCTCTGAGTGGCGACCCTAAAAGGCCACCCGCATCTATCTGAGAAAAGAAAAGGGGGGATAAAAGAGAGAGTTGGAAAAGAAAGGTAAGGACCACTGGGAACGGAGACAACCGGGAGAAAGAGGAGGACCCTAGCTTTGTAATCTGGATGTCGGTGATGCCCGACGCGCCCAACGGAGCCGGACGGGCAACAAGGCTGCAATTTTACGGTTTCTAGTATGGGTGATCAGTTCTGAATACCCTGTATTTTTCACGATACCCTGGACCCTATCCTGTTGAATCTTAGAACGAGAACCTGTATTATACCACAGGTTTCAGGTATCCTGTTGGAACCTGTAAATTTTTTTGTCTCGCTAACTAAAACAAAAAATATCATATACATAATCAATAATCACGCCAAATAGAATATTAACATAGATTTAGATTAATCAACAACAACAACAACAAATAATATGCCTCATCAATCGATCCACAAAACTAAACATCCATAATACGATTCTACACAACAAAGAGTAATATGTCCTTACAATACGTCAATGAATTAAACATTGAAAAAAATTAGCGACACACAAATATGGATGAGTAATATTTGTCTGAACAGTCTTCCACGAATCACCAAAATTCTTCTGATATTCATCCAGCACATGCGCGACACATACATTATAGTATAAAGTCCATCAAAGCTGCACTACTTGAGGAAAAATAGCATCTTTCGCAATTCACACAACATCATATATGTTAAATATATAACAATCCCGAGGTTAAGGAACCTAATGGAATGAAAAGCAATAAAAAAATTATGGTAAATATTTGAAAATTGATGAATATTTTATTGTGCTTCAAGTAGTACTGCCAAAGTAAAAGAACAATAATTTGTTCTATTTGGGCTTAGAAGTCGCAGACAAAGATGTCGAAAGAGTGAAACAAAGTCCCCAAGCGGTATCGTCATTGAAGCATGAAAGACCAACATCGGCAAGATTCCCGAAGAATGAAACCAATGCTGCTTGCAAAAATGTTATGCTGCAAAATGATCACAGCAAACAGGATATATTAACAAATATATGGAACACACCCAAGCTAATATTCTGACTAATTTACCACATGGTTTAGTCTTTCCTCTTTTTTCTTTTTTCTTTTTTAAATATCCGGTTCTAGATATGAGTTTTGGTTTCGGTTCTAGGTACCATGTAAGCAGGAACTGGAATCAGAATCGACTTTCACCGATTCTTGATTTTAATACCCAGACCCTATCTTATTTTCAATACGAGTTATCCAGATCCTACCCTAACAGATAGGTTTTGACCGGTTCCAAGTATACCCGGTACCCGTACACACCCTTAGTTTCTAAGCTAAGAGGCAGGGAGGAGAGAGGCTGGGAGCAATCCAACAGTAACTTCACTTTCATTTTTTAGTAGAATAACATTGTCGCCATCCACTTATTCATTAGCTACCGTTTTTGCCCCCGACATATTTTTATCACAAATTAGCCCCAAACGTTGGTATTCCGTCTATCATTTATACCATTTCGTTAACCTCCGTGACGGAAAATTAATGGACGGCGTTACTTTTTCTGTCACTTTTTCGTTATGGAAGGGTATAAATGGTAAACGGAATGCCAACATTTGAGGCTAATTGATGGTAAAAATATGTCAGAAACAAAAACGATTGTTAATGAATAAGTGGATGGCGATAGTAGTAATCTATTTTTTTTTTATTTTTTGCACGTCGACTTTTTTTTTTGATAGGCTTTGTACATCGACTTTACTTCGATCTTAAGGAATTATAGAAAACTTCATCGTACATGCTTGAAAAAAATGAAAATTTGAAAAGAAAATGACTGATTGTACCCAGCTACATCATGACTCCCCTCGGGCAATCCTCAGTCGACAGCTCTGTCCTTGCTTACTGCCTGAGACCGAAGCTAGCTCTCTTGATTGATTATGCTTGCTTTTTCCCCGAAAAGACGGATGAAGGCCCTTTCCAGCTCGCTCTGTCAGGCCTTTAGCAAGACACCAGTACGATGATTGTGAAGAAGACGACACAGCATCCTCTGAAGAAGATGGTCCTGCCACCAGTACAATGATTGAGGGCTCTAAGCGCCTGCATTAATGCAAAAATATTAGTTTGAAAAAGTCTGTTGTAAAGGAATTCGATGCTTTTGCTATTTCTCATATCTATTGAAAGATAAAAACAAGTCTGATTTAGTTGTTATGATGATGATGAACAACAACCGAAACACTCTGAAGTGGGAATGAGATATCACCCTTCGTTTACCGGAAATTTGTTAACATCTTTCATACTCCATACTCCCATCTCAGTCCTCTTCCTCATCTAAGCAGCTACTTGGCGCTCTCTCTCTCTCTGTCTCTCCCTGTACATACATATATATATATATATACACATAATACATACCATTCTTCCTTGATCTTCCGATATAGCATCAGAATCCAGTCAATAATGGACGACGGCAGCCTGGCCGAGGAGCAGTACTCGACGGCGAAGACGTCGGTGTGGTGGGACATCGAGAACTGTCAGGTCCCCAGAGGGTGCGATGCTCACGCGATTGCCCAGAACATAAGCTCCGCCCTCTTCAACCGCAATTACAAAGGCCGGGTATCCATCTCTGCCTATGGAGACACCAACGGTATTCCTTCCTCTGTCCAGCAAGCTCTCTCTAGTACCGGAATCGCCCTTCATCACGTCCCTGCAGGTAATGGCTTTTGGTCCGATTGACGATCGGTTCGTTTAGATGGTTTCACATGAGGGTTTTTGGAGGAAAAAGAATGGATTTTGTAAGCATTTTCTCTTTGTTTGGCTTTTAAATTGATGGTTTGATGGGTTATCGATTTCTACGGGGTTGTCGTATTTGTGTCTTCCCTTGTGGATGAAGTGAAACCTGCAAAAACTACGGCATGATGTTGATTTCTTCGGTGTGAAGTTTTGACTTTGTCCTCCATTTAATGAAAATTGAATGTCCTCGGCGGATCTGCATGAGCTGATTTTTCCGAGGTTTGTTATTTCTGCAAGATGCTGCTGTGCTTCTCCATTATCAGATCTGCTCCAACTTGTCGGCTGATGTCTGAAATTAGTGCTGTACGACCAGTTTGATGACACGCATGGTGTATTTGCAGGTGTTAAAGATGCAAGCGACAAGAAGATTCTGGTGGACATGTTATTATGGTCCGTGGACAATCCGGCACCTGCTAACTATCTACTGATTTCCGGAGACCGGGACTTCTCCAATGCGCTTCATCAGTTAAGCATGAGACGATATAACATCCTTCTAGCACAACCCCAGCAAGCATCAGCACCGTTAATCGCAGCTGCAAAGAGCGTATGGCTCTGGATCAGTCTCTCTGCTGGGGGATCACCGTCACCTGGTGCTCATGCTAGAGGAGTTCAAAGCCCCCCAAACTTTCAGCAGCAAAGTTCTCGCCCAAAGCAGACATCTGCTAGTGAATCCACGAAGGGCAAGAACGAAGGTAAAGGTGTAGAAGATGGAAGTAAGAACCATGTTGCTCATGCTAGCAGAGTTCAATTTCAGCAGCAAAGTTCAAACCCAAAGCGGACATCTGCTAGTGGATCCACGAAGGCCAAGAACAAAGTTACGGGTGTAAAAGTTGGAAGTAAGAGCCACAACATACCGCAGAGCAACCATGATGGATCAAGCAAAAACAACCATAATGGTACAGATCCACCTCCTACTTCCTCTGGCATTGATACTTCCGATGTTCCTCCAAATGGCATTTGGGATACCCCAGGACACCCGAAACCTTCTTAGCAGTGTATATATGAATCGCAATATCACGAGAATTTTTCATCTAGTCTTATTCATTTTCTGTTAACCGATCTCGCAATTGTTTACAGAAAACCATCGTAAAGGTCTGCATCATGGTGGAAATACTAGAGGCGATGAGCAAAGTTCAAACCCAAAGCGGACATCTGCTAGTGGATCTACGAAGGACAAGAACAAAGGTAAAGGTGTAAAAGATGGAAGTAAGAACCACAACAGACCGCAGAGGAACCATGATGGATCAAGCAAAAAAAAACCATAATGGTACAGATCCACCTCCTACTTCCTTTGGCATTGATACTTCCGATGTTCCTCCTAATGGCATTTGGGGTACCCATGGACACCCGAAACCTTCTTAGCAGTACATATATGAATCGCAATATCACGAGAATTTTTCATCTATTCTTATTCATTTTCTGTTAACCGATCTCGCAATTGTTTCCAGAAAGCCGTCGTAAAGGTCTGCGTCAAGATGGAAATACTAAAGGCAGTAAGCCAGCTCGAAGGTACATGATTCAATAATGAGCCATGTACCAATAGCCGCATATATGCATGAGTATGATTTTGATGCATGACTAACACTGTCGATTCTTGAACTCATAGGAATCAATGAGATATCAGCGGGTGCCGAGAAAGGGACACTAACAGTCGATGGTGAGGTCGACCCTGTGTTGATCATCAAGCAGCTCAGTAAGATCAAGAAGGCCTCCAATATCGACAGTGTGGGGCCAGAGAAGCCTCCTGAGAAAAAACCGGAGCCTATTAAAGTTTGCGATCTGCCTCCTTGCGGCAATTCATGTCAGCTTGTTGCCGTGCCTGTATATAATGACTCTGGATATGGAAGGTGTTCCGTACTTTGATCCGGTTTGTGGAACTAGGGCAACATCTTTCTTATTAGAGAGATTTCTCTTCAAAAAATGGTTCTATGATTCAGAATTACTTCGGATTCTTGCGTGTGTTTGATAATTATATATGTACTTCAAGAGTGTCGTATTTTGTTTGATTCAAGCATGTAGGGATATATTGAAGGGAGAATTTGCTATCTTCCCAGTTCTTATTGATATCTACTAATTTTTAATTAGTTTTATTTCAGCATTACATTCCCCTAATTCTTAATTTGCTAATTAATTAGCCAAGAGATGGGTGATGGGGAGATTAACTATTGATTATTGTTTCATCATGAGTTTGTATCTAGCATTAACATTGAGAAAAACTTAAACAATAGAAATCTTGGACGATTAACTTCAAATTTTGAATAATAATATCTAATGTATTACACTTATTTTACATTATTCAATTACGGTATTTTAAAATAAATTTTTTCTCGCACCTTTTCGGCTCGAGACTTTTAGTCGTACACTTTCACAATATATATATATATATAGCTCTTTCTCTTCATCTCTCATTTTTGACATTTCGTTGCCTTTCAACTGTCTCAACTGAGTTAGCCTTTAGCACTGGTACGCTTGTCTTGTTTTTTCGCACCAACTTATAGTTTCAAAATTTTGCTACATCATATGTTCGTTTTCAACATTCTTTGTCTCATTGTTGTGCCTAGTTCACTATGATGTAATAGATAAAAAAAATTCCACACATGCCGATATAACTTATGAATAAACATAAATCAACTTTGGCAAGAATTTCGTTAGGTAGTTGCCAGGAACAAAGAATTTTTTTTTTTTTTCAGTAAGTTGATGCTAAGAATTTTAAATACTATATATAAAAGTATGATCTCTCCTCTACGTTGTTTCTCCAACTTTTTTTCCTAAAATACCCCCAATCCTTATTATTTTTTGTCTTTCTATCCTGTAAATTAGTGACTCGTGACATTTCAATAAATATCAATTTCAAATTCTGGCCAAAGTTTATTTACTGTTTCATTTCCAAATTAACCCACATTCCATGCACCATATATAATGTGATTGTTTGTCTATAAAATCATGTCTATGAATTAATTGGTGAACAATTTTTTTCTTAAATTATTGTTGCTTCTGTCAATGAAAGAGTACTTCAATATGTGAATGTCTAGACTCGCATGTAAGCACGAGGGTTTTAGTATTTCTTAATCTAAGAATTAATTAATATGTTAAGAGTAGCTTACATATTCAATTCGTTACGTGTAATCCTATGGTTGAAATCATAATTCTCAAGGTATTTGATATATCTTTATGTAAGTGCGTTTTTTTTATCGTCTTCCATTAATATGATAAAAACAATTTACTCATAAGATGGGGATATTTTTTATTTTATTATTCATTCTGATGATTTAAAATTTAATGTGTTCATGAATAACGTATTCATGTCCCTTGATCATCTAAAGATATGTCTCCTTGAGAGTTTTGTGAATATCTTTTATGAAATTGAGAATATGTATCTGCTTATTGAATAAATGTGTCTGTACATTGAAGAGACACGAAGTTTTACAAATTATAAACGTCGATTCTCTTATTTCGAGAACATTTTTCTTTATATTTTTTGGTGTTCTAATTTCATAAATTCGCCTTCTTCCCTCCCTTCGAAAATTTCTGTTCAAGTATTATGAGATTCCACAACTCAATTCTTACTTCTAAATTCCTTCAATAGCATCAAAAGATATAAAAGTTCACTAAATTTTCCATTTGAGTGTACATTAGGAAATCCCCCAATAGTTCATTAAATCATGGGAGTTGCATGTCGTCGAGCTATTTGCACCAAGGTTGGTAATGAGGTATACTTTGGAGTGATTGTCTTCCATAACGTTCTCGAACCAGTTTCACTTTTAAAACTCTTTTTTTTTTAAGTATTGTTGAGTATGTTTTTTATTTTGTGTGTTATTCATTCAATTCCATGTGTAGAGAGCATAAACTTTCCATACATCAGGATCACTAGTATATTATTATAACTGGTGATACAACATCACTTAAATATCCACTGGCCTTGAAACTTTTGGGAAAAGAGGAAGACGGATATGGGAAAGGCCTGAGTGGGGGATACTTTCACAGTTATATATAGTCTCAAACAAATTCAATTTATTTAATTTGTTTCTTAGAACATGCGACATATAGAGGAGAGCCCGCATGTTCGGTTAAAGAGAATTTTTTAACTCTACTCAACTCTACTCCACTTTAACTCTATTTATCTTCAATTCAACAACACAATTATTATTTTTCCCATTTTCTTCAATTTTTTTAACCATTCAATTCAATTTTTAATACTAAATTCTCTCAACTATTCATTATTTTTTCCACAATTCTACAACACAATCATTACTTTCTTTCAACTATTAATTATTTTTCACACTTATTCTCACAATTCAATAACACAATCATTGCAAACCAATTAAAACCAAAACTCAACTCTACTCAACTCTAAAATCAAATACTACCCAAAGGAAGACTAGAAGAGAGAAAAATGGGGCGTGTGGATAGGTAGTCATTTTTTTATAAATTTATTTTAATTTTGTGGATTTGAAGTTATGTTAGAAAGAATAATCTTGTTAAGTAAAAGTAAGACGAAAGGGAGATATCTCCCTTTACAATAGCACTAGATGCGAGCCTGTGCTACACATGGTGATTAAAATTTAAATAATTGAGTTACAAATTAAAATAATAACAATATATAGCTAAGAAATTACAAGTCTGAAATCAACTCGCTAATCTCGAGAAGCTTGATACTAATTCTTAATTAAGATAATTAGTGACATAGTTAAAAAATAAAACAAATTGGATGAGTGAAAGGTTGAAGAGAGAGAAAGTGGGGTCAATTGGGTGATTATTAAAGTAAAATTAACAATTTAACCTTAATCTAGGTGATGTTGTTAATTAGAATTATTTCGTTAAGGGTGTTTTAGGAAAGTGAAAGTTAGACCAAATCTTCTCACTTTTGTAATAGTTTAAACAACTATTAATATAAACAATATGGTAGATATAGATATAGATAAAAAAAAATTTCTTTTTTTTTTATTGACGATGTGTTCGAAAGTTCAACAAAGATAAAATGATTTTCATGGTTTTTTAAAGTAGATATCTATGTAAAAGAATAAAAATTTTGAAAATTATATGTATTCATATTTGCCTTTTGATAATATCTAATTGAAGTATGGCATGAATATCTTCTTTAGGGATTTTGATTTAATTATTATTTTATTATTAAACACATTTGCTTAATGGAATGATAAAGTTTGTTATTGTTATTATTATTATTATTGTTGTTCTTGTTGTTATTATAATATTTATTTATGTATTTGTTGACAAGGGTAGTTTTTCAATTACATTGACTTTTTTTTTTAGTTTTTAAGTAACTGTAATAATATTTTTTTTGGAAAAAGAAAATAATACTATCAATTGATTTAAATAGTTGGTTAACTAATTTCATATTTATTAATTTGATGAACTATAATTACTATCCAGTAAGATAATTCATAATATTAGATATATTTATAATTTTCTTATAAAGTTTAAATTATATATATTCTTAGCATTTTAATAGTATACATTATAACACGATAAAAGAACTCTTTTTATGCAACGCACGTGTATATCTACCAGTATATTTCTACTAGTTCGGTTAAAGTACTGTTATCCGAAAATTATATTTTCACACATATGTAAATTTTTATCTTTTACATATGACCATAAAGTTATACAATTACCGGCTTCTAATAATTTGTTTATATATGCTGAGTTAATTATTTCAGAATGAATATTATTTTAAAATCATTTTTCATATATATATATATATATATATATTTAATATCTCAATGTATTAATCTCAAATAATAATTTTAGAGTAATTGTTGCATCTATTAACAATTCACTTTTTTTTTATCCCCATGTACTTTGATAAGTTAAAATAATTTTAACAATTATTGACAGCATCTATTAAATTTGTGTTTATTTAATTATCTCCATTTACTTTTTATATGGTAATGATAATTTATAGAATAATATTTTACATTTGCTAACAGCATTTATGTAGTCAATTCTATTATATGTAATAGATGATTATGAGAAGATGGAATTATGATATTTATATAGAATAATTAATTGCGAAATCCAAAACTACAAGGAATCATACAAAAAATTTCACTTGACTATCAAATTGGTTGGAGAAGACTTGATACCTTTGTAAGTCTATTGGCTTGGCATATTAGAGTACTCTCTTAGAGCTAAACAGCAACAACTAATTACTGATTAAAGAAAGAAGGGCGAAGAGAGGACCTTTTCCTTTCCTTTTTTACCTCCCGGTAGCCAGAGGGAAGACTAACTAAATTTGTACATAAAATAACCCCAACTTGCCATTAACACCATCATCATATGATCACCTCTCCGAATCCGATTTACGTATGTACATATTGTATGTACAATAAGTAATTTAGTTGTTTGAGTGAGTCCATTAAAAGTTCTTGCATCAGCAGTAATTGATCATCAGCGTAAAGACTCCGCTAAGTAGGGACGGGCCGAAGGGATAGTCATCCACCTAAACTTTTGATGCATAAGGAAATTTATATAATATGGTTCAATTTTTTATTAAGATATTTGTGTTCATCACTTAACTACTAATAAGTAATTATCATTCTATGCATCCCCTCAAAGAACTCACGCCCTCAAAGAGCTCCCCCTCGATCAAATTGTGGATGCATCCTTGCCACGAAGTGGGAATTTGGAGATATTCCTGTAAGGTCGGATCTCATGATGTTACACAAATCAAGTGGGTGGTTATTATATGAATAGGTGAAGTGGTACTCGCCAGTAATGAGGCAGTTTACTATCTTTTTCACATGGATTTTTATTTCATTGAGTGTTTAAAATTTAAATATTTAGTTTTAGATTCAATAAACACATGCAAAGTAATATTGCGAGATTGTTAATTAGTATTGAGAAAAGATAAAATGATCTGAAGTAAAAAATTAACAAAAATGAGTTTTAGAGGTATATTGTTACAGACGACCGGTCAACCCTCTTAAGTTTGTGGGCTTGCTTGCAATTAGAGACACCATCCATAAAAATCAGCCCTCCTGGAAAATGTTATCCTTGATCATGAAAATTTTGGATCCGAAATGATAACGGATTTCATTTATTTATTATGAACATAGGTGGTACTGCGCATATTGATTTACTTATTTTCTTATTATAGTAAGATATTAGATAAAAAAATCATGATGAATTTCATTAAACAAAATTCTAATTTTCTTAAATTATTTTTCTGAGGCACTTAACATATTCATATAATTATTTTTGTTATATGATGATGATTAATCATTAAAAATAATTTCAAGATATAATTTAATTACAAGTATTTGTTTGCAGTTTATTTTTAGGTTAATTATATATTTTAGAAATAATGTATTTTAGCACATATTTTCTAGAAAAATCTGGTTCTGAATGAATCATATTTTAAAAATTAAGATGGAAATAGTTTAACTATTCTAAGAATAATATTTAACAAACTCTAGAAATATTACTTTAATTTGTAATGTTACCGAGATAAATTTACTCATATTTGTATATGATCTCCAGTCCTTCTTTCCAATCAGAAATAGCGAGCCATAAACTACTTAACAGTGAAAAAAATAGACTAATCTTTTCAATTCATGATAAATATTTTTAGGCGTTACTCTCATTTACTTTAGTGAATTATTATAATTTGTACTACATTAATTATGAGGCATTTTACTTTTATATTATATTATAATTATTATTAAGTCGATTCTAACTATAGAAAATCCATTCTTCCGATTATGTTCTCATCTCCACTACCTCAATGACATTTCTTTTTCACTTATAAGAAAGCTCATGAGTGTAGTTCAATTATTTCCTTAATGGTATATATTAAGTGCATCTGCTGCTATTAGGAAAGTTTACTATATTTAATAAATATTGCCGTATCCGAGATACTGATGTATGGATTCTCTGGGAATTGACCCTAATTTATATACTCTTTTCAATTTATAAAAGCCTGAAAGAGAATGTGGGTTCAATTTACATTTTACACCATAATTTTTGAAGTTTTTTAAGTACTAATTGGACCAAATTGAAGAAATATTTACGAATACATGTATCACAATAAACTTTTTCGAAATTTTGTGGGGTCACTTGACCCCACTAATTTTGTGGGGAGGGGAGGGGGCTCCTCCCACGACGACCTCCCCCAGGGCAAGGTCACCAAAGGGCCTTGGACAGGGAGCAGAGGGGGGAGTTCCAATGGGGGCTCCCCTCCGGTGACCTCCGCCCTAGGCGAGGTCGACCGGTGGGTCCATGACCCTCCGGCGACCTTATCTGAGGGAGCCCCCGATCAGAGCTCCCCTATGTTTTTTTTTAATTCCTTTTAAAAACGAAAAAAAGAAAAAAAGAAAATGAATGACTTAAATGATGTAACATTGTTCTCACTTAACAAAGTCATAATGGGATGATCTAATTCATATATCAAAAAGAGTCTCTATGTATTTTCAATAAAAAAGACCAAATTGATGCATTTTCAGTAAAAAAAAATGACGTATCTGATGTGACAGAGAACCAAATTGATGCAAATTTATAAACTCAAGCACTAAATTGATGTGTCTATGCAAATTAAGGGATCTAATTTATGTGTCAAGGATCCAATTGATGTCACTTTCAAATTTAAGAGACTAAATTGATGTAGAAAAGGTTAGAGATCTAATTGATATAATACCCCAATCTCAGGGACCAAATTGCCCATTCACTTTAAAATATTTAGACTAGTTTTTTTTTTCGGTCTACTTACACAAGATTAATATTATGTGTACTTGTAATATATTAATGCAATGTTGTTATTTTTGGGGAATATATTATATTTAAATGTGTTTAAATAAAAAAATATTATGCAATATGATATGGTTAGAATGATATCCTTTTGAAGATAATAATATATACAAATTATTTTCTAAGCCACTAATAAATGAGTTTATAGTCATATATAAGAAATAATCTAAGCTTTAAATATAACGTTTAGAAAATTTTCAAAATGAAATTTATATGTTGAACTGGAAATGGAAATAGGGGTGCTGCGGCTAAATAGATTTGTCATGCATTTTAAGTAAATAATTACTAGCAACATAATTTTTATTATAAAATAATTAAGTAAGCATATGCAAATGATTTTTTCTAATAAAATTGTCACGAGATACTAATAGTAAAACATATAGATAAAAATCTTCCATTTCAAAGGATAAAACTAAAATATATTTTAAAAAAGAGCAAAACCAAGTTTGGTGCATATGAATTTAATAATTGGAATGCGTTCGCACAATATATCAATAATTAAATAAATATACTGCGCATATTGAACAAAAAATTAGTTGCAAAACCATTATTACAATATTTAAAACTAGTGTAATATATTAGAGACCACTGTTCTAAATTTTAAACTAATAATTGAAATTCCCTATTCTAATTCAGAAGTAAATTTGTTTATCTTTAGAAAATGTGAATAATCACCATATGAAAACCCCTGCCATGTAATCATGCTCAAGAAGTGCAATAATCAATCCGGTTATGATTATTATGATTAATTTATAAGTAAATAATAAATATTTAATTACATGTAATAATTAATTTATCGCATAATAGTCAATACACTAATGCTTTGAACTTATGATAATAATTAAAAAAAAAAAGAGGAAACTGAGGATGTCGAAAGAAATAAGTTTGATAAAAGATGTATAAATTAAGTTAATATAATAAAATATGAACTAAATACTTTTCATACACCTGTTTTTATTAATGATTAATTAAACATGCAACGAATGCTAATACAAACTTTTAGCTGTAAAATATTTACTGGCTATTAAAAAATTAGTCTAATTTTATTAAAGATTATTGTTTAAAATCTAAAAAAAAAATTGAAAATTGTTATTTCTCATAAAAAGCAAATATTAAAGATATGAATAATTATCTTAAGAAAGTGAACCCAAGTAGCGTATTGATGTACGCCTTATTGACTTAGAGGTCGCAGGTTCGATACCTAATGTGACTATCCGTGCCCATTTTTAGTTATTTAAAATTTATCCTTCATTGCATTAGGTCTTGAACCTCTTTCATAACCGGAAAAAAAAAGGCAGTTCCGACTGCAATAATTTGTAATCAAGTTTTTACCTTTTACGGGGACTTTAAAAGGGTTAATCATACAAAAAATCATGAACTTACACTGTTTTCCCAAATATAGCATTAACTCTCAAATTTTTCAAATATAGCAGGATGTTACCCACATCAGACCAAAAATGTCACTCATCAACAATTCCGTAACGATGTCCGACGTGGAAAGTAACAACTGCGGATGTGGCCCGATTCGGCTGAGTAATCAGATAAATTAGGGTTTTGAAATTGGGAATTTGGGAAACGCAGAGCAATGAGAGAAATTAGGGTTTAGAATTTGGGAATTAGAGAGTGATCGACTTCACACCCGATTCGGACGAGCAATTAGAGCGACTAGGGTTCTAAAATTTGGAAATTGGAGAGCGATCGAAAGGTGACAAACAGGAAGTATTGAGCGATCGAAGTTGACTTGTTGGTGGGTCTGGTTAGCATGATCCTTTTCGCGGTAGGCCCTTATTGTCCAATTTGTTTGATGTGGTCCTACTTGTGGTGCTCGTAGTGGTCCCTTGCTGTCTACCGAAGCAATTATTTACACTTTATGAATCACATTCTACAATGTAAGTGTTGAGCAAGATGACTTTTCTGTTTTTTCCTTTTTTTTTCCCTTGTTGTCTATTGCAGACTTGCATTTGTAATTTGTTTTGTTGTTTTGGAATATTTAACACTTTTGGCATATCCTTGGTTCTTTATTGTCATTTTCAGTTCATTAATTTGTTAACTAGCTTAGTATTCACATAATGGATTATTAATATGGGGATTTACTGTATTGATGTGCTATCAAGTGTACCCCAGAGTTGGGTTATTGTAGTTTGAGCAAGATGACTTTTCTTTTTTTGGTAAAATTATGAGTCATTGTGGTCCCTTCATGTCGGTTACAGACTTACATTATAGGTTGTTTTACTGTTTTGGAATATTTAACAATTTTGGCAGAATGTCAAGTTCTTTATTGTCATTTTCAGTTCAATGACAGTACGCCGATTGAGATTAGCAAAGACTATGATGTTACTAAGATGACGGATTTTGGGTTTACTCATGGGTTTATTATTGTTTATACTGAAGAAGATGGGGAGTCTGATGTTGTTAGTGGTTTAAAGCATAGTGAGACTAATGATGAAGATAGTGATTGTGATCCCGAAAAGTATGATGGTTATGTGGGGTTAGAGGATGATGATTATCAAAGTGCTACTTCTGGTGATAAGTTTGTTGAAGCTAAGAGGAATCTGAGGTTGTACAGGCAGGGTCAGGCTGTTCCAGGTGATGAGCAGAGTATTGATCAATAGAGTGGGGAAGGTGAGGATGAGTAACAGCCCCAAGGATCTACTACACCAACTCAACAACAACCCCAAAGATCTGCTACATCAAGTCAACAGCAGCACCAGCAAATCAGTTGCACACCAAATCAGTTGCAGCACCAATAAACAACAAAACAGTATTTCATGCCCAAGGAGAATCCCCAAGCTTAAACGCAGGCAACATATAGGTGCAGATGGTGGAAGTCAACCATGTAGCAGCTCAAAAAAAGGTTGAAGAGTTGTGTTATAACTGATGAGGATCTATTGGGTCTAGCTTGTTTTTTTGGTTCAATCCTGAAACTAACAAAACTTCGTGGATCTATGTGGATCTATGGATCTTTTTTTGGATCTGGAACATTTGTTGTTGTTATACCAACAAAACTTTGTGGATCTGTGTGGTTTTTTTGGTTGGTTAATGAGGATGAGATGGGTTTTGGGAGGAAGTTGAGAAGGGAGATTTACTGGGTTATTGGGGAGGAAGGGTGACAATCTCAAATATTTACAGAGTTTGAGCAACAAATGTGCCGATTTATGGAAAATAACTTCTTTGTCTTTAGACAAGTGAATCATTTTCCAGTTGTCTGAATGTAAAATTATCAATTGCAGCACCACAAACTAGTGAGTTAAAGCACAAAATGGCTTCTTTGGAAAAAAGAATGGCAAATTACATAATCCATTATAGCATAATATTACTCATAATCTATAGTAGCATAACCTCAACCGTAGCAGCAAATTACATAACCCAATTCAAGGAAGTGCCTTTGGCATTTCATTTTTCCCACCACTAAATAACATAATTGCTAAGACTGTGGTGATGAATAACAAGAACAACCACCTAAACTCCATCTTTGGCACATCTTCGACAACTTCTAGTTTTCTCACATGCTCTAGCTGCAACCTCAGCATATATATGTTACGTTCCAAAGCATTGCTCTTCCACTCCAATGCTTGATGCTTCTGTTCGAGCAACTTTACTTGTTCAGGTAGGGTTCTTTTCTTAGCAATCAAACATCTCAATACCTCATTTGTATGGGACTGATTATTGGGATCATGTCATTGGAAGAACTTACAGTCATCATCCTGAATAATAATAATAATAAATCCAAATACATATTTTATCAATGTTGCCACCATGGCCAGCAATCTTAGCATTTGAAGGGGAAAAAAAACAAGAAGGATACCTACCAATGTCTACACCCCTAAAATCTTCTACCCAGATTCTGGTAGCTCCATGATGTTAAGAGCTTGGCTTCGGATCCATGGTAACAAATTTTGTCAGCTCCACTAGCTCTATAAGTAGCTGAATCCACCGACTCTGTTGATCCGCTTGGCACCATTGCGTCAATCCCCGTTCTTCCTCTTTCACCTTTTGCTCTCGGGAACCTTATCTCTGATTACTAGAGGAGGGAAACCTTAATTTCTCCGAATCGGTTGTGAAGGAGGAGCAGAAATTGGGTTTCGATCGCTCAACACTTCCTCTGTCTGTCACCTTTCGATCACTCTCCAATTTCCAAATTCTAGAACCCTAATTACTCTGATTGCTCGCCTAAATCGGGTGTGAAGTCGATTGCTCTCCAATTCCCAAATTCTACACCCTAATTTCTCTCATTGCTCTGCGTTTCCCAAATTCTCGATTTCTCTTTCTCTGCAGTTCCCAAATTCCCAATTTCAAAACCCTAATTTATCTGATTACTCGTCCGAATTGGGCTAGGTTCCCAGCCGTTACTTTCCACGACGGACACCGTCATGGAATTGTTGACGGGTGATATTTTTGGTCTGACGTGAGTAACGTCCTGCTATATTTGGAAATTTGAGAGTTAATGCTATATTTGGGAAAAGAGTGTAAGTTCATGATTTCTTATGTGATTAACCCGACTTTAAAACATAGAGGAAAAAATTTAGGACTTTTCATTTGAATCGTGATTAACATATATATACCCTCCAAAAATCTTCAGGACAGTGAACTTGTCGCCTAAATATGGAGAGGTGCTAATTCTAATTGAGTCCAGATTAACGAATTGTTACTCCTATTAATCACAAATTTATAAGCTAGCATCAGTAATTGGCAAAGTAACATGTTCATAAAAATGATTTGTGTTGGATGAATATTAGATGCTTAGCATTCCCCGTCTGAGTAAATTTCAGTCCTATGTGAAAATAATATATGCCAAATGTTTTGGACTTGGATGACTTTTTGTAAATTTTAGTTAATGAATATAACACTAATACTTATCCAAAAAATAATATATGCGATATAAGTTCCACTTTATATTCCCCCTTTTTAACTATATATATATATGTGTGTGTGTGTGTGTGTGGAATTGGCTAGGAGTCATGTATAACTAGTTGTCATACCCATGCGTTGCACAAGAAATTTTACATTGGTTTTTTTTCAAAATCTTCTTAGTTAATAAATGTGTGAATCCGAACTTCGCCTCGTCGGAGCTCGCATGCGTGCGACCAATCGCACTGCTTGGGAGTGTCCACCTTCCCGTGGGACACATGATGAACACACGTGATTAAAAGTCGCAACTACTTGTTTACGACCAGAGGGTTGAGGGCTAATAAGTTGCTCGGGTCTAAAGGTAAGGGATACACCTAGTTTGCTAAGGCATATGGTCTTATAGAACCCGAAGTTCCGAATTCGGGGGTTATGTCACGTGCAGGCTTAAATCCCTCACGTTCTATCGGTACTCTAATCTGTCTAGGGTTTGCCATTTTTATTCATTTACCGTTTGATTTAAGTTTCGATCATCTTGCTCGTTTTGACACTATAAATTCGTAGAAGCGATCAGTTCGGTTTAAGAGGCTAAAAGAAAAGCGGATCCTCAGGTCAGGGGATCGGTCCACCATCCTCGCATCTCGACTGACCAGATCGTGATGGCCGAATCACCGTGTGGACCAGATCCGTGACTCGTGTGATCCCACTTGTCTCGGGAGCTCGTTAACCGACTCAAATGATTCTGACTCTTAGACTCTACACTTGTCGACGAAGATCATTACATAAATAAATGTATAAATATGTACCTCACGTAGTACTCTAAAATAACAAATACATATTACAACAAATGGGTCCCTGTCAACTCACGTTCGGTCAATATTTCGCTCATGCTCACCGTATGATTTGAACGATCGAAACCGAAATTAGAGCGTCGCACGCTCGTGAAAGCCGGAGATCGGGTCCGATCGACCCAATGGATTTCAAGAGGACAAAATGGTCCTCGAGATAGTCGTGGGACCGTTCGAGCTCCCGAGTGATTGTCTAACATCGTTTCATATGTCTTAACCCGAGTCATCCTCGGCATGAAAACTAAATGGGTCGAGACAACGACTCAAGGCGAGATCCCTTATCGTACGCAAGTTACACGTGCTCGGTGTGTGGGGGCGTTGGACCCCGTGATCGACAGTAAAGGGTGTTGGACCCCATGTGCATCGTATCCTATAGGCACGAGCACAAACCGCATGCAAACAAATAAAATAGATTAAAAGAACAAATCAAGACAGAAGAAAAATACAAATTGTGTGTTATCGCCGAATTTACGTGATTAACAAATTATGAATCATGGTTGCTTGGCAGACAAGTTCTTACCTTAAACAGACAAACATGATGATGTGTTCAATGTGGATCAGTCATGGACCGCCCTAGGAGAGTATGTTGCATTTAGCAATATTTAAAGAGATCTGACAAACATGGTATCTATAGTCAAATTTTGAATGTGTGGATTGTTTCTAAGTTGTTCTGTTTCGCAACATTGCGACTTTAACAGATTATGACATAAGTATTTTATTTCATTTTTGCCCGAGATCCAAAACCTAAAGTTCTGCCTAACCGTGTTCTAATGTTTAATTATATCGAGTGCTTAATTAGTCAGGTGTTGTGTTTTACAACAGACATACCTAATCAAAATACCCAAAATTACGCTAGAATGACAGAAACACCCGAATCGAGTAAAGATGGTTGTATAGATGAGATATGCGCCCGCATGGGCTACCTTATCTTTACCCGTAACTCAAAGTGTTTCGACCAATCTAACCCTAGGGTTGTCGGTAAGTCATGAATAGATAACCTTACTCTTGAAATGTAGAAATTTGTTTTATGAAAAGCCAAATTGCACGATACGGGCCACCTCCACCTGCAGCCGGCGTCGATCAATTCCCTAGATCCCCCAAAGTTCTGTGAAAACCCTAAGGGAAGCAAAAGATCGGTCAATCTGTCTGGAAGTGATATAAGAAGAACTCCCGTGTTCCGTCACGAGTCGTCTGAAATCAGGCAAAGCCTCAAGTCAAAACACGCGAGTCATTCCTAGAGTCCATGCTACATTGGACCGCGGGTCTCGGTGATTTGTAAAAATTTAAGTTTCTGAAAATGACACGATTACTCGTTCATGACCTATTGACTCGATTACCGATTATTAATTAATTTATGCAAGTTATTAAAAAGCCCAGTGAATTAATTAGCCAAATGGAACTTCCTGATTGCCCCGTGCGTGGAATTATTAAATTAATTAGAATTTGCCAAATGCTTTGATTTGCGAGTTTCAAGCCATCGAATTGGCCATTGATGGATCGTTTGATAAAAACTTTAATTCCCGACCGTCTTGGAAATAAATCTATTTTTAATTAATTTTTTAAAACCGACTCTACATGATTAAACCGATTCGTGTGAAGTTTTAACCAAAAGCACATGGACACGGCATACACAATCACAACAAAATCCAATTTGTCAGTTTTTATGCCCCGGTGATCAATTGAGCTGATTTTGATGTATTTTGTCGATTTTTATTTCTTAAAGCCGAGTGAGCCTGAAATTCAATTCGCATAAATCATTTCCACTTTATGTAATCGACTTAAAGTCCGATCTTCTAAAATCAAATTCGAGTCCAAGTCAGTTCATGTTACACATCTCGATTTTAAGAAATGTCAAGTTCGGTTAACACCAGTTCGTGCTTTTCTTTTTCATCCTTTTCAACCAAGATTCACCTCATGATATCATCACATGTGCAAGCATCTAATCAACCGAATAATGAAGCTCTAAGCATGCCACTAAGTCCAAGTATTATACCTCTCCCAAATTAACGTCGGGTGGAACTCGAGGAAATTCCGAGATCACCTGGACCGTGGCTGGAACGGACTGTTTGGGCTCACCAACACACCGTAGCTGAAGCTTGGAATGGGAAGCAGCAACGGATGGACTCCATGTCCCTGGAGGCTTCAGACCTACAAGAGAAAGGGCACGCACAAACGGGGAACAGCACAGTTACGGGGAAACTCGAGTGCAGTTGTCTCCAGGTCTCCAAGGCACACAGGACCGAGGACACCACAGTTGGGCAACGGAGGTTCTCCACTGAACTTCCAGCCCGGGCTTGCAGAAGGTGAAGAAAGGACCAGGCTGTGATGTTTTCTTCGTGAAGATCGAGGGAAAGAGAGGTGTAGAGGTGACCAGGAGTTGATGGAGTAGAGTGAGCTGAGAGAGCTGGTCGGTTTGTGATGGTGCTTGTCACGTCCTAGAGAGAACAGAAGGGCTGAAGAAAACAAAGAAAAACAGCCGGGGGTGCGGGTAAAAGAAAACTAGAACTGATGGTGAGGCTGGGGTCGAGAGGTCATGATGACGGGTGATGTTAATCGAAGGTTAAGGACAGGGAGGTGACTGAAGATAATGAGAATGGTGATGATGTGGGTTCGGTGATGAGGAATTCTGTTGTGGAGCCGAGGGGGAGGGAGCAACTGAGCATGAAGAGAGTGAGCTGGATGGAGTAACGGGGCGTGATAGGGGCCGGAAGGAGGAAGAGGTGCTGCTGTGTTGGTTCCGGATGAGAGAGTGATGCCCCCCAAGGATCATGAGGAATGGCCCCCTTTTGTCGGTCATCCCCGAGCCACAGAGAGAGAGAGAGAGAGAGAGGTCAGATCAAAAACCAGAGGTCTGCTCCCCTTTCCTGCCGAGCTTGACCGAGAGCCCAGAGGGGAAGGTTGATGGTCAGTTGATGATGGTCTGTGCTGGCCTCCTAGAAGGAGAAGCAGAAGAAAAGAAAAATGATTGATGGTTGATGGAAAAGGTGACGTGAAGATGAAGATTGCAGGGGGCATGGGCATGGCAGTCGAGCTGGTTGCGGGGTGGCCGAGAGGAGAGGGATGAGCTCGGGGAGTTGGTAATAGCAGAAAGTCAGATTGCAGGGCATGGGAAGAACTGCCGAGGGTGATCTGTTTTCAGAGAAGAGGAAGAGAGAAGAAAGAAAAGAAAATGGAAGGAGCAAAGGCTATCTGTTGGGAGCAGAAGGAAAGGAAATAAAAAAGGAAAAGAAAAGAAATGGGGAAACGTGGTCAATGCCTTCTGCCATCTGTTCCGTTTTCCTCCCTCTTTTCTTTTTTTTTACTACACCTACAAACGTCTTCAGGTGAAATTCAATTCTTCAAGATCGGTCGATATTTTCGAAATGAAAACTTTGAAATTGAGAAATTCAAAAAATAATCGATTTCATGGGAATTCCAATTTGCATCGACGGAGATTGAATCTCGATGAAAATCGATATCGAATTCATGTCACGCGTCGATCATAATTGCTCGATTATTTCCGAAATTTCACCTTTAAAATCAGATGTCCGAAAAATGATCTGAAAACAACGTTGTGTTCAGAAAAATTCAATGATCAATATTATGTGAAAAAATAATTTTCAATCCCGAGCATCGACTCGAATTTTGAAAAAAATCAAAATTGATGCACGTATGACCTAAAATTCTCATCTTTTCAATCGGATATTTGAAAAATAATCTAGGATAACCATCATGTTCAAAAAAATTAAGAGATCGATATTACACGGAAAAATATTTTTCAATTCCAAGTTTTGTTCCGGATTTTGAAAATTGAATTTAACGCGTGTAAAGTCGTGAATGCTTGGGAAATTAATCAAAATTACTTCCCGTCAATAATGATGATTTTGCCGCTCATCCACGCGATCGTGCTAAGTTGTCGACTTTGAATTCTTATCGCACTGCGATACTCCGTGCCTTGCTCCCGGAGCTGTCTAGTTGACCTAGCCAACCTGGTTGTGAGTAGTAACCCGGGGTCTTTCTAATACTTTTCTGTTACAGTTTCAGGGTTTGTGGTCATGATTGCTATCGATATTCTCTCCTAGAGCTCGTGGACCAAAACGGGGTGTTGACAGTAAATTTTTATATTTTGGATATGCATTTCAAAATGACTTCTCAAAAGTATATATTTTGTACATAAATTAAATAGTATTTTCATTTATTCTTTAAAATTTCATAATACTTATAGTAGTGTGTAATTCATTGGCGTACTGAACAAAATTATAAGAGTGCCATGAAAAAGTAATAAATTATTTATTAAGAAAAGTTAGTTGTAAATGACAATTAATTAAAGCTCCAAATGAAATTTTTATATTTTAAAAAGGTATATATTCTAATATTAATATCAACAATATAATCTTTCTAAATATACATTTTACAGAACAAATTGCTTGTACTTGAATTTAGATGGCATTAATTATAAACTAAACTACGCTAAAATCGAATAAGAAATGTAAAATCAGAATGTTTCTCGCTTGAATCATAATTATATTTTTATGATTAATTTTTGAAACAATATGGTTTTTCCCTTCATACATAAAAATGATTTACCGAATTATAGTAATAGTGAATTACAAAACTAATTTGTTACAAATTTTAAAATGCATGATTTTCTCAATCTTTATCCCTTTTTTTCTTATTGAAAGAAGAAAGATAAAAGCAAATGCTTATAAAAAAATATTTTCCTAATGCTAATAGAGAATCAAGTGACATCTAAGTACGAGTTATATTTTCTGCACAACAAATTTAGATAAGTACGTGTAAATGGGGGCAAAAAACACGTTATACAAAATGTATAGGAATGAATTTACATATTTTATTCTTTGATTATAATATACCCCCATAGCATAATTGTGTTTTAGGTATCTTGCTCAAGGAATATTTAACATAAAAGTTTTTTAGCAATGCCCGATTAATAGAATGATAATAGTTTTTAAAATAATCTTAGTAAACTAATTGCATTTCTAATTTTTAAAAAATTATGAAAAATCTTAAGGAGATTTTGCTGAACAGAAATATTTATTGCAACATAAAAAGGAAAGGAATGAACAATAAGAGAATGCATATAGAAAAATAAGAAACATACTTCCTTTTTTTTCTCCTTTTCTTTTCTCACGCAATGCTCAAAGTTGATGTACAATTGGCCGACGTAAGTGCACGTACCGATCCATCATCCTGAGCAAGGTAAATGTAGATCATCTGGACTTGAATATTGGAAATTTACCAAGATTAAATTCTTATAATCTACACCAAAGGAAATCATTTTTGTTTTGGTGAAATGCCAACAAAATTTGACTTGAGATATTAGTTATAAGAAGTGCAATTGGGGAAGAGAGAATTTGCTTTCGACAATCAATGGACGGAAGGTTTTGACAGTTTGGTGCTTTATATATAGACATGCAATATTAAGTCGTTTTGGTACATTAAATCACGTCAATTGGTAAATAAAGAACAACGTTTTATAGCCATTTATTTGAATAATTTAATAGGCATTGAATATGCGTCACTTACCAATTTTCATGTGTTTCTATTGCAATGTAATAAAATTCCGTTTTATATTATAAATATATTAATTTTATATAAGAGTTTTAGATTATTTGCCATTTTACTTTATGTATTTTATTACCTTACACATTAAAATGTCAATGTGCCAAGTTTAATTTGTAATTCATTTGTAAATTTCAAAAACTATATATTTTTTTTGAATATTAATAATTTTTTATTTTTATACTTACACATTATTATGTCAATAGGTCAAGAGTTTATTCGTAATTCATTTATAAAATTTAAAAATTATATATTATTTTTTAAATATTAGTAATTTACTATTTTCATAATATATCAAAAAAATAATTTTCCATAATTGTATATAATCTTTTTTATAATATTAGTACTTTTATTTTTTATTAATTTATTTGTAATTTTAATATGGTGATTATCAATAATTTAATTGTAATTTGTTAATTTGCCAATGTGCGAGAATATGAGAAGTCTTGGATGCCGCGTAGTTGACAAATGGCGGAGGCAGATAAATGGTAGAATCTGGTGGAGCAATATGTTGAGGATATGAGAGTGTCGAATACCACGTGTCAAGCATAAGAGAAGGCTTGAGTGCCACATAGCAGAACCTAGAGAAGTATTCCAGCCATTATAAATAAAGAAAAATGTTTCACAACCATTAAATTGAATAATTTAGTAGGCATTGAATATGTGTCATTTACCAATTTTCATGTGTTTTATTACAAAGCAATAAAATTCTATTTAATATTACACATATGGAAGAATTTTAGATTATTTGGCCGTTAACTTTATGTAGTTTATTACCTTACACATTAAAATGTCAATGTGTCAAGTTTAATTAGTAATTCATTTGTAAATTTCAAAATTTATATATTATTTTTAAATATTAATAATTGTTTATATTTTATACTTACACATTATTATGTCAATCTATCAAGAGTTTAATTTATAATTCATTTGTACATTTTAAAAATTACGTATTGTTTTTTAAATATTAATAAACTATTATTGTTCATAATATAATTTTTTTAGTATATTAATATATCGATGCGTCAAAAAAATAAATTTTCACAATTGTATATATATATATATTTTTTTTTTATTTTTTATAAAATAATTTTTTAATAATTTATTTATAATTTTAATATATAGATGTATTAAGAGTTTAATTGTAATTTATTAATATGCCAATGTATAGAGAATATGAGAAGTCTTGACTGCCACATAGTTGACACATGGCAGAGGCTGACGCATGGTAAAACCTGGTGAAGCAATGTGTCAAAGATATGAGAGCCTCGAATGCTATGTGTCAAGCATAAGAGAAGACTTACATACCACATGGCGAAACCTGACGAAATGTTTCTACCATTATATATTATATATTGATTAGCTGGTCATAACCATAGAAAGCTCTCTTCATTATACATAGGAATTAAGTTGAGATGATATTAATATGGGTCGATTTAGATGGTTTGATGCATGTTTCCCTAATCAATATTTCAGATTGGAATTATGTGAATGGAGAAAATACACGATTAGAACTATTTGTCCCTTAATGGGTTGACCCATGAGCCCATTCTAATTAGACATTTCGAACTTGGATTAATCAGGACGACTAGGGCGGGATGGCATTAAAGAAAAGATTTATGCCTTTATCGCTTGTGAGAATAACAAAACCCCGGTATGGTATTATTCATCAAGAAAACCAAGGTATGGTATTTCATTCCCTGAATAATGTGACACTTTTAAAAGTCAAAACCGTCAATTGGTGTTGTTGAACTTGTCAGCCCTTATGGAGGTTTTGGTCCTATAAATAGGTTTTGCCTTTGGCCTTCTTCTTCAAGAAGTCTCAGTCAGATTCATTGAGATCACTGTAAAGAAAAAAATATGTGACTAAAGCATATTAAATAAACCTAAATACAATTGTAGAAATCATTTCAGGTGTTGTAATCGGTTTTCAACCTCTTTAGACTACAGTTTATGTGGACCCTAGTGAAAATCGGGGAAGCAGAGCATCCATATAGAGACAACTACTATGTGAAAGTAGAGAAGCAAGAAGTCTTGAACAGATATCCAGTGCAGGAACCTTACATAGGTCGCACCTCTAAACTAATTCAATCAATCAATTTCTAAATAGTCCAATCCTCGACAATCAAACCAATTCAACGAGGTTCCTTTGATAGGTTCACACCAGAGACAACTTAACTAAGAAAAAACAACTAGACTATCAAATCAAAGTACTAAACTTCATTGATCGGTTCAAATCAACGAGTATGATTAGGGAGACAAAACCTATCAAAACCAACAAAAATGGCGTAGCCACATAAGGTCGGTTCTACAGGCGGTTGGTATGATCACTTGGGCCAGGAGTACAATCCTTTGTAAGGGAGGGTGGGGACTCATTACAGGGGTGCTGATGAGACCCACGACCAGCGAAATCCGCGGCTGGCAAGACCTGTGGCCAGCGAGACCCGCGGCTATGACAATTGCTTCACTATACCGAGCAAAGGTCAACCATGTGAAGGAGTGCCTAGATCTGCGACTAGATCAGAGGTCAACCGGCACGAGGGATTCACCTAACGTGACCTGGAGCAGCAGGTCCAAGTGGCGACAGACCACTCACATCTATCTGAGAAAAGGAAATGGGTAATAAAAGAGGAGAGATGGAGAAGAAAGAGAAGGGCCACCGGGAACGAAGACAATCGGGAGAAAGAGGAGGACCCTAGCTTTTTTATCCAAATGCCGGTGATGTCCGATGTGCCCAATGGAGCCGGATGCGGCGGCAACAAGACTGCGATTTTAGGGTTTCGGGGCTAAGAGAAAGGGAGGAGAGAGGCAGGGAGCAATCCAACGGTAGCTTCACTTTTCTTTTTTGTACATGGACTTTTTTTTTTTTTTTGATGGGCTTTGTACATCGACTTTACTTCAGTTTTAAGGACTCATAGAAAACTTCATCGTACATGCTTGAAAAAATGAAAATTTGAAAAGAGAATTGACTGATGAGGAGAGGCAATAATTTGAAGAATACAACTGTCATGAACTTTAGCCCCATCGTCTCCCTCATCAAACCCTACTCCTAATTCCCATTTAGTCAACTCCATACTCCCATCTCGGTCTCTTCCTCGTCTAAGCAGCTACTTGGCGCTCTCTCTCTCTCTCTCTCTCCTCTCTCTCTCTCTTCCCCCCCTCTCTCCCCTGTACGTACACACACACACACACACACATATATATATACACACATAATACGTACCCTTCTTCCTTGATCTTCCGATTTAGCATCATAATCCAGTCAGTAATGGACGGCGGCGGCCTGGCCGAGGCGCAGTACGTGAAGGCGAAGACGTCGGTGTGGTGGGACATCGAGAACTGTCTGGTCCCCATAGGGTGCGATGCTCACGCCATTGCCCAGAACATAAGCTCCGCCCTCGTCAAGCTCAATTACAAAGGCCCGGTATCTATCTCTGCCTACGGAGACACCACCAGGATTCCTTCCTCTGTCCAGCAAGCTCTCTCTAGTACCGGGATCGCCCTTAATCACGTCCCTGCAGGTAATGGCTTTTGGTCCGATTGACGATCGGTTCGCTTAGATGGTTTCCCATGTGGGTTTTGGGGGAATGGATTTTGTAAGCATTTTCTCTGTTTGATGGGTTATCGATTTCTACGGGGTTGTCGTACATGTGTCTTCCATTGTGGATGAAGTGGTACCTGCAAAAAGTACGGAATGATGTTGATTTCTTCGGTGTAAAGTTTTTACTTTGCCCTCCATCTAATGAGTTGAATGTCCTCAGCGGATCTGCAAGATGCTGCCGTGCTTCTTCGCGATCATATCTGCTCCTACTTCTCGGCTGATGTCTGAAAATCAGAGCACGACCAATTTGTTGACATGCATGGTGTATTTGCAGGTGTTAGAGATGCAAGCGACAAGAAGATTCTGGTGGACATGTTATTCTGGGCGGTGGACAATCCGGCACCTGCTAACTATCTGTTGATTTCCGGAGACCGGGACTTCTCCAATGCGCTGCATCAGTTGCGCATGAGACGATATAACATCCTTCTAGCACAACCGCAGAAAGCATCAGCACCGTTAATCGCAGCTGCAAAGAGCTTATGGCTCTGGACCAGTCTCTTGGCTGGGGGATCACCGTTACCTGGTGCTCATGCTAGCAGAGTTCAAAGCCCCCCAAACTTTCAGCAGCAAAGTTCAAACCCGAAGCAGACATCTGCTAGTGAATCCACGAAGGGCAAGAACAAAGGTAAAGGTGTAAAAGATGGAAGTAAGAACCACAACATACCGCAGACGAACCATGATGGATCAGGCCAAAAAAACCATAATGGTACAGATCCACGAAGTTCAAACCCAAAGCAGACATCTGCTAGTGAATCCACGAAGGGCAAGAACAAAGGTAAAGGTGTAAAAGATGGAAGTATCAACCACAACATGCCGCAGACGAACCATGTTGGATCATGCCAAAAAAACCATAATGGTACAGATCCACTAAGTTCAAACCCAAAGCAGACATCTGCTAGTGAATCCACGAAGGGCAAGAACAAAGGTAAAGGTGTAAAAGATGGAAGTAAGAACCACGACATACCGCAGAGGAAACATGATGGATCAAGCAAAAAATGCCATAATGGTACAGATCCACCTCCTATTTCCTCTGGCATTGATACTTCGGATGTTCCTCCTAATGGCATTTGGGGTACCCCAGGACACCCAGAACCTTCTGATGTCCAAGTTCTTATTGGAGTTATCTTACTTGCCTTGAACACCCTAAGGAATGAGAAAGTTATGCCAACTGAAGAAAATATAGTTGGTTGTGTTCGGTGTGGAGATTCTAAACATCGGAATACTGACGTAAAAAAGGTCCTACATAGTGCCATCCAGCAGCAAATGATAGTGAAGCATGACTTGGGTAGTTCTGTGCAGTTGTACGTCAGTAAAAATGAGAAGTTGTGGAAGTATCTGAGCCCTCTTGGAGGTGAGCCAAAAAATTATTCCAACAAAACATGGGCGGAGATACAAAGGTTCTTAGGATCCTCTGAAGGACAATCTGCAATACTGTCTTCTCGGTCCAGGTCAGCTTCGTCGGGATTAGTCTACAGAAAAACTGTTTGAGATTTTTTGCTGAAGTAATATTTTCCTTAACTTGCCTTCTTTCTAATTGTCTAGGTATGAAGCAGGTCTGGTTATGAAGCAAATGTGCTTGAAAGATCATCTTCTGGGTGACATACTCCGGATTCTAAACCTTTTAATAACCGCGAAGAAATGGATAGCACCTGATCCATCAGGATGGCAACCAATTAAAATTACTCTTCCGGATACAAATCACACCAGTTCAGCAGTGAAAAATGATGATGATGGCTCTCCATGCGAATTGGGCAAGCTCTGAGGACATTGGCAGTATGAAGTGGTTAATTGGTGATAGGCCCCTTACCAATTCGACAAAATTTCCTTAGGAGTTGCCCCTTTAAATTTATGCCGTATTTTCTACTAACCAAGTGCAACCTCTGCCATCGTCTCAGAAGGTTCTCCTTGCAATGAGGTATTGCATGCAGGGAGAGTCGGAAGTCAAATCAATATAATAGAATAGGTTTGCAGGTAACTTGACAGGTTGTTTTTTTATCACCGGCGGGTGATTTTATGGGAGATAACTGATGGAGTAGTTTGTGCACTCAAGCAGCCTCGAGAGCTTATACCCTCAGCTAGTGGCTTTGTCATGTTTATCTCCAAAGGCCATGGATGATAGCACATGCTGGATTCTCTTGGGAGTCGCTTGCTGGAGTGAAAGCATTTGTTGGTTGATTGTCAGAGTTGAGAATGAATCTTCCGTAGCTGTCCAATTTACCCAGCATCAGGGGAACTATATTTCACCGTTGTCATGTTATCTCCAAAGGCCATGGATGATAGCACATGCTGGATTCTCTTGGGAGTTGCTTGCTGGAGTGAAAGCATTGGTTGGTTCATTGTCAGAGTTGAGAATGAATCTTCCATAGTTGTCCAATTCACCCAGCATCAGGGGAACTATATTTCACCCTTGTCATGTTATCTCCAAAGGCCATGGATGATAGCACATGCTGGATTCCCTTGAGAATCGCTTGCTGGAGTGAAAGCATTGATTGATTCATTGTCAGAGTTGAGAATGAATCTTCCGAAGCTGTCCAATTCACCCAGCATCGGGGGAACTATATTTCACCATTGTCATGTTATCTCCAAAAGGCCATGGATGATAGCACATGCTGGATTCTCTTGGGAGTCGCTTGCTGGAGTGAAAGCATTGGTTGATTGATTGTCAGAGTTGAGAATGAATCTTCCGAAGCTGTCCAATTTACCCAGCATCAGATCTGCTCTCTTAGCTTGTGAGGCTCACCGATTGTAGCAAGGTGGTCAAGACCGTCTCAAAAGGGCCATCCAATGCAGAAATGAAGAGAGAGAACACGGATACTGTTATCATCTCATGGTTCTCCGGTGATTATCGAGATCAAAGATGGCTGCAGATCCAAATCACTGTTGGTCTATTTCCATTATGTAGTTCTACAAACAAACTGCACTGGAAAAGTGACCGATGAGAGGGAGCATCAGGCATTTGGTACCAAGCGAAAGTTCTGCGGTTTTGGTTGCTTGTTATTTGAATGCTATGAGGAGGCTTCTCTGGGCTCCTTACACGCTGTTCCTGTTAAGGCTGTTCTATTATGATATTTGTAAATTTTAGCGTGACTTTGGTAAATTAGTCATGTTCTAACTCGGTCCATGGTACCAGGCTTATCAAAGGTTGAAGTCATCAAAGAACCATCGAACTCAAGGCACTAATCCTCATGAGCTGAAGATAACTAATTTATTTTATTTTTATTTCTTAGCTGAACGTGGTCTGAAAATAACTATTTGATAATTAAGTTTTTTATTTTAATTAGGTGGACCATTCGCATTAAAGTACCCCGTAGTCTTAAACCCACCTATTCGTTGACTATGAAGTCCAGCTGCCCATAAGAGGGGGCTTGTATGCATTTGGTAACAGTGTAGAGGCTTGTATGCATTTATTAACGGTTTAGAGACTGTTTGGAAAATGAAGTGTTGTTCAACTCTGCTCAATCCTGGTTTACTACCCGACAACAATGGCCAGCATTTTCCTTCCTGTGGGACCCAGCCTGCAGCATAACCCCACGTTCAACAATGGGCGGTTGATTTTTTTTCAGCAAATGCCCTATTCTTCGTTAATTTTAGGAATAGGAATATAACAATATGAAAAATGGACAAATTTGTGCTCCGGTTTGTGTTATTTTTTCAGATAATTCGATACTAATCTCACTTCGGGTTAATTTTTTTTTTCCTTTTTCAGCTTTCCTTGGACTTTTGTCACATGAAGATGTCGCAACTTTTCAGAGGAGTAGGATAAACTTTCGCACATTTGACAAAGTAAAGCAACCACGTTAAAGACACGTACAAAAGTAATTATATACATTCATTTTTGTCATTTAATATAATGCGTGCAAATTCATTTGTCACATCATAATAATAAATAAGACAACTCCTAATACAACACGTAAGTGCATGTCATCGCACTCATCTCTCTGTACGCCATAACCGATTAGCGATACGATCGTGTAAAGCGTTCATTTCGGCGCTACTCATATCTATATCCACTCTATTTCCTTCTTGTAGTGGAGGATTGCGAAATTCAACGTAATCCATCCACGTATCGCCGTACTCCAAAAATAATCTGTTATGATAATTATTACGGCGTATAAAATTATGCAAAACAAAACAGACAATGACAAGTTGTCCTTGTGTATAAGGTATGAAGTTCGTCATTAAAGTTAGTATGGCGAATCTCTTTTTCAAAATACTGAAGCAACGTTCGATTACATTACGCACTGACGCATGGCGCTGATTGAATAGCTCTTTTTCCGTTGTTGGCGGATTTTGCCCAGGAAAATCACTCCGGTGGTACCGTTCCCCCTTGTATGGAGCCAAGTATCTTGGTATATTTGGAAATCCTGCATCAACAACATAATATTGTTCTGCAAAGAACATAAGGAAAATTAAAGTTAATTAAATTAGAGTTGCAATTTCATAGAAAACCGTCGCATGTATAAACAAATACTCACGACCACGCGGTGCTGGAAAACCTTCCGCTGACGCAGCTTCGGAAAATATTCTTGAATCGTGTGCGGAACCCTCCCAACCCATCATCACGTATGTAAACATCATGTCGTGTGAACAAGCAGCCAATACATTTTGAGATATCTCGGCTTTCCGATCGCGATAAAGTACTCTGTTCGCTTGTGGCACGCATGCAACGACATGGGTTCCATTGATAGCTCCAATACAATGCTGCATGACAAACGCATAATTACATGTACAGAACATAGTATACCGAAAACAGTTTTATACAGCATGAAATTAGTAGAAAACATACCCTAAAGAAACGCCACCTTTCGTCATTCAGCAACATTCCGCGGTGTTATAAAATCTTGTGATAATTGTTGTATTCCGCGTGCAATTTTTTTGATAAATCGTGACACCGTCTCCTTCGAATGCTGAAACCTTTCCACCACCATTGAAAATCGCATACTATGTGAAATAACTAACAAGAACATATCGACTTGCTCTTCGACTGTGATACGTCTACTGGTATCTGTGATGCCACACCCCAATCGAAGTGTGTCGCATAGATTTCTAAACACGTAGGGTTCCATTCTGAAACTTTCGAAGCACCGAACGTCACTCCCTAGTAGTTCAACAATGTACTGTCTTCCTTGAAGTGCTGAATTTCTACAAGGCCTGTTACGTGGAACGGGATCATTGAGCTGATCATATTGCATCATCATGTAGAAAAACGCCCGCCTACTATCAGGCTCGTCGTTAATAGAGTTATTGTCATAACCCAAAGACGACGCATTACGAGACACACTGTTTGACAAATGATTGCCTGTCGGTGTGGACATAAGATCACGAACACTTCGTTAACAGTGAAACACATTAATCATAACCATTTAACATGCAAACAGAAAATCATCAACAAAAGAAAACACACAAAACAAACAAGAGTTCAATCATAAAAAAAAAACCATAGTAATTTTAAAAAACAAAAATAAAGATGGGTTCACAAATTCTTCAAGTATGAGAAAGCTGCAGTATCCACTCCTGTCGATCGTCCTCCTTGAACCACATGAAAAGCCTCCGCGCTCCCGGATCAAGGAGGGCTCTGGCGGCTTTCACATACAAGGAGTGAGGGATTCTCGATTTCAATTTAACCAACTCCTCGAGGGCTTCTTCAATGCTATTCTTCTCAAGTTTCTCAGGGCTCGTTACCGACTTGCTTCTCTTTATCAACGGTGGGGTTTTCTGTGGCTGCTGCTTCGTGTAACTCTCCCTGAACAGGTCCATGCATTCCTGCATTTGTGAAGTCTTGCTTAGACGCCTTTTCAGCACTCGACGTCGAGACTCGGTTATCATGGGCTCTACAACATGGACAAGGTCGTCACTTTCGTCGGAGCCTTTTTCAAGGTCGACATGTTGTTTTCCCTTCCCCTTCCCCTTCCCCCTAGATAAGAATTCCTCATTTAATCGGCGTTCTTCTTTTAAAGTTGGAGGTGGATCGGTCGAGAAGATGCGAAGAGCACCGGTAGCCACTAAAGAACTAAAGAGTTGCTTCTGCAAATCGTAGTGGTTGCAGCCCTTGCTCCGAAATGCCCCGTATGCCCTGTTCTTCTGTACAATGAAGTACGGCATGACTCAAAGAAGATCAGTGACAATTAATTCAAAACAACCATAGAAGCCGAACAAACAATTTATGAGAATGTACCTTTACAAACATATCCCAAACATCTTGGTCGGTTGTGATGGTGTTTGTGTCTGCATCCCACCCAACGCCTGTATGCCTAACTATTTCAGAGGATCGGGTGAAATTTGTCTTCATTCTCTGATGCTTGTCCTTTACCTTCTACAAACACAGTTGTTGATCAGGAAATAGATTTACCATCTCAGTTGTGATCTCCTTCCAAGTAGTTTGCTTCCATGTTGTAGTGTGTGCTTTTCTCAGCTTCTCAAGCATTATGTTTATGAAAGCGAACTCCATTTCATCACTCCAGTCGATGATATTTTCGCCTTTAGGAGCCATAATGCATGCAGTTGGTCCATAATAACAATGATCTAACAATGCACCTAACAATGCACTATTAGCAGCAATAGACAACAGTATGAAACACCGAAATCAGTTAGTCTTTTGCTTCTTGAAATGCAAAGAACATGCATATGCCTATCCCACAGAATGCACAGTAAGATGGCAACGGCCATAAGCCAAAAATTCTAAACCACGACCATGGCATCAATGCATAGTTTTGCAACCACATTCGAAGCAGTCAAATTAACTGAGCAGACAAGGAAGAAAAGCACAGATAGGCGGAACCACAAATCCACAGCAACATGGGAACATTCTGTTAACAGATCAGGAAGAACAAGCTCATAACTTCGGCCTGTTCCGGAAAGGACAACAAACAAGGCTCATTCATTCCGATGAAAAACAAATCGATGAAATTGACACAGCTACGCCACCTTACACTAACAGGGCAATGGCACCAGATGACCAGGGAGGTCTCGCTAAGCAGATAGCTTCGAAATTCCATCAAGTTTTGCAATCCAAAAGCATTAATCGAGATAGCGATCAGAAGATGTTACCTCACTGCCTATACCTCTCCAAAACAACAACTTTCTGCGGTTCTTAAACCCCAACCCTGGTGGAGAACAGCGAATTAGAGGGGGGCCCCGACAGCGACCAAAGTCGGGAATCTCTGGCAGCCGGTGACAGACGGGACGTCCTTCGCGAATCACTCCTGAAAAGCTTGTGCTTTTCACTGTTCTTCGCACCAAATTTGCACAGGGTAGCCTTCACGGACGAACAGCCCTCTGCAAATAACGCGTTCATAAGTCAGTAATCGGTGAAATTGATAACTTCAAATCAGTAAACGGCCAGTTTTCGACCTCGATTACAAAGACATGTCGCCGATTTCGGCCTAGGTTATGCGGACAAAGCAGAGAAGGAAGAAGGGGAACATGCAGGAAGGAGGAGGAGATGGAGAGGAGCGGCTGTGTCTTTACTCTTTCAACGGCTCTTTGCCTTAACACCGATAGGGGCAAAAAAAAAAAACATCAAACGACTAGTCAAACTAAGCAGCAGAGGGGGACACACTGCTCCTTCAAATGTTGCGGCCAATTTTGTTTTTATGCGAGTTAAACAAAGTAGAGTTGAACAAATCTCATTTGCCAAACATAGCCTTAGAGTTTGTTATAGTTTGATTTTACAAGATAAAAATAAAAATAATTGAAAAAAATTATTATTAAAAAATTAATTATAATAATATTAAAAAAATATGTGAAAGAATTTATTATTAAATTGAAAAAAGAAATATGAAAAATAATGATTATGTAATTGAATTTATAAAAAAAATAAATAATTAAGAGAATTTAATATTATAAATTAATTATAATAATCGATAAAAAAATATGTAAAAGAATTTATTATTAAATTAAAGAAAATTAAAATATAATAATAATTGTGTTATTAAATTTTGTGAAAAATAAAGTGAATTTGAAGGAAAATCGGTGGGGAGGGATTTCCCAATAAGGATTCATGAATATATATCTCAGCGTTTTATATCATTTGTGCCTTTTTATATATGATTTTATTATTCAAAATATTAGTGTAACTCACATTTGGAGCGAGCTTGTGTACATATATAATCAATCAATAATTCTGGACGTAAAGCTCGACTACGATCCCTTGTAATGGAGGGCGGGGATTCGTTACAGTGGCGAAGAAGGGTGTCCGCAGAATGGAAGCCGCCATCGAGGAGGGAGAGAGTCAGACAGATAGGGAGATGGAGGATGCCGCGGCTGCACCGCTAGTGCTGCTGGTCAGGGGGCGGTCGGCCGGTTATGAGGCGAGCAGTGGACAGTCGGAGTTGACGATAACCAAGGAATAGAAGGTCATCTTCACTTTCCGCTACAGGTTTGCTCGGAGAGGGATAATGTGCGACCCAGGCAGAAACGAGAGCCTGCTTCATCGAACACCTCTAAGCACTGCTGGAAATAAAGAGGAGGAGGAGGAGGACAACTGCGCACCTCCAGGACGCCATCAGAGACCGTTTTCGTCTCAGATCTGTGGTCTGAGATGTCAGAGACAGCCGTCAACTCCACTGGCTGCCGACAATGAGCAGGTAGAAAGGCTGAGCCGTCGCCTAGACCGAGGTTGAGGTCAGCCAATATTGCCATTTGGACCATGACTGAGGTAATGCTCAGCAACACTAGGATTGAGGCGACTGAGCCCAGTCGATTCGTGAATATTAAGGTAGGATCCGGGGGACGCTGGTGAGACCCCCGACCGACAAGACCGGTACCCAGCGAGACCCGCGACTGTGACAGTGGCTTCACTATACTGAGCAAAGATCGACCACGTGAAAGAGTGCCTAGACCCTCAACTGGATCGGAGGTCAACCGGCACGTTTTAGGGTTTCTGGCCTAAGAGACAAGGAGGAGAGAGGCAGGGAGCAATCCAACGGTAGCTTCACTTTTCTTTTTTTGTACATCGACTTTACTTCGATCTTAAGGAATCATAGGAAACGTCATCGCACATGCTTGAAAAGAAAATGACTGATGAGGGAGAGGCAATAAATTTGAAGGATACAACTGATTTTACTCTCATCTTCTCCACCATGAAGCCTTACTCCCAATTCCCATTTAGTCAACTCCATACTCCCATCTCAGTCCTCGTCCTCGTTTAAGCAGCAGCTACTTGGCGCTCACTCACTCTCTCTCTCTCTCTCTCTCTCATACCCATATATACACATAATACATACCCTTCTTCCTTGATCTTCCGATTTAGCATCAGAATCCAGTCAATAATGGACGGCGGCGGCCTGGCCGAGGCGGAGTACTCGAAGGCGAAGACGTCGGTGTGGTGGGATATCGAGAACTGTCAGGTCCGCAGAGGGTGCGATGCTCACGCGATTGCCCAGAACATAAGCTCCGCCCTCGTCAAGCTCAATTACAAAGGCCCGGTATCCATTTCTGCCTATGGAGACACCAACAGTATTCCTTCCCCTGTCCAGCAAGCTCTCTCTAGTACTGGAATCGCCCTTAATCACGTCCCTGCAGGTAATGGCTTTTGGTCCGATTGACGATCGGTTCGGTTAGATGGTTTCCCATCTGGGTTCTTTTTTTTTTTTTTTTGGGGGGGGGGGGGGGGAAGAAAGAATGGATTGTGTCAGCATTTCCCTTTGTTTGGCTTTGAAATTGATGGTTTGATGGGTTCTCGATTTCTACGGGGTTGTCGTACATGTGTCTTCCCTTGTGGATGAAGTGGTACCTGCAAAAATTACGGCATGATGTTGATTTCTTCGGTGTAAAGTTTTGACTCTGCCCTCCATCTAATGAAAATTGAATGTCCTCGGCGGATCTGCATGAGCTGATTTTTCCGAGGATTGTTATTTCTGCAAGATGCTGCTGGGCTTCTCCATTATCAGATCTGCTCCAACTTGTCGGCTGATGTCTGAAATTGGTGCTGTACGACCAGTTCGATGACACGCATGGTGTATTTGCAGGTGTTAAAGATGCAAGCGACAAGAAGATTCTGGTGGACATGTTATTGTGGGCCGTGGACAATCCGGCACCTGCTAACTATTTGTTGATTTCCGGAGACCGGGACTTCTCCAATGCACTTCATCAGTTGCGCATGAGACGATATAACATCCTTCTAGCACAGCCACAGAAAGCATCTGCACCGTTAATCGCAGCCGCAAAGAGCGTATGGCTCTGGACCAGTCTCTCGGCTGGGGGATCCCCCCTGTCGAGTTCTGAATTGCAGCACCTCGGTGACACCAGTCATATTTCTAGCTCTGAGACATTACAGGTTCCTGTTTTTAGTGTTTCCCAAACACATCGCTCGGGGGATTTCGCCGCTGAAAACCCCAATTTTCATTCGGGAAATCAAAACTTCAATCCTGGGAGGGGCATTGACCCTAGCATGCCGAGTCCTCCTGCCGTTAGACCCATGGGCCCACCTCCACCATTTGGGATTCGTGGAGGTCAAAACAGTTTGAACTCATGTCAACAAGGTCCATATATTGCCGTTGTTCCCTCTGGTGGACCACCTAATGCTGCTAATTTTGATCCTTTTTGGAACAACGGTAACATTCAAGGCAACTATCAGACTCATCATGCACAGCCAGTATGGCCCAATAACTTTTCTGCGCAACCTCCGATTAATCAGGGGAACATGTGTCCACTGAACAGTCACTTCGGTGCCTCTCCTCTAGTGCCACCTAGGCCCGATGGAGCCAACTTTTCTCGAGGACCCCCTGACATTAGCATGTTGAACGTCGGTGCTCATGCTAGCAGAGTTCAAAGGCCTCCCAACTTCGAGCAGCAAAGTTCAAACCCAAAGCAGACATCTGCTAGTGAATCCACAAAGGGCAAGAACAAAGGTAAAGGTGTAAAAGATGGAAGTAAGAACCACAACATACCGCAGAGGAAACATGATGGATCAAGCAAAAAGAACCATATTAGTACAGATCCACCTCCTACTTCCTCTGGGATTGGTACTTCCGATGTTCCTCCTAATGGCATTTCGGGTACCCCAGGACACCTGAAACCTTCTGAGCATGTCCAAGGTCTTATTGGAGTTATCTTACTTGCCTTGAACACCCTAAAGAATGAGAAAGTTATGCCAACTAAAGAGAATATAGTTGGTTGTGTTCGGTGTGGAGATTCTAAACATCGGAATACTGATGTAAGAAAGGCCCTATATAGTGCCATCCAGCAGGAAATGATAGTGAAGCATTACTTGGGTAGTTCCGTGCAGTTGTACGTCCATAAAAATGAGAAATTGTGGACGTATCTGAACCCTCTTGGAGGTAAGCCAAAGAATTATTCCAAGGAAACATGGGTGAAGATACAAAAGTTCTTAGCATCCTCTGAAGGACAATCTGCAATGCTGTCTTCTCAGTCCAGGTCTGCTTTTGGGATTAGTCTGCAGAAAAGCTGTTTGTGATTTTTTGCTGATCTAATATTTTTCTTAACTTGCCTTCTTTCTAATTTTCCAGGTATGAAGCAGGTCTGGTTATGAAGCAAATATGCTTGAAAGATCATCTTCTGGGTGATATACTCCGGATTCTAAACCTGTTAATAACCGCGAAGAAATGGATAGCACCTGATCCATCAGGATGGCAACCAATGAAAATTACTCTCCCGGATACAAGGAACACTTGTTCAGCAGTACAAAATGATGATGACGGCTCTCCATGGGAATAGGGCAAGCTCTGAGGACATTGGCAGTATGAAGGGGTTGATCGGTGATAGGTCCCTTGCCAATTCAACAAAATTTCCTTAGGAGTTGCCCCTGTAAATTTATGCTGCATAATTTTCTACTAACCAAATGCGACCTCTGCCATCATCTCAGAAGGTTCTCCTTGCAATGAGGTATTGCATGCAGGGAGAGTCAGTAGTCAAATCAATGTAATAGAATAGGTTTGCAGGTACCTTGACAGGTTGTTTCTTATCGCCGGTGGGTGATTTTGTGGGAGATTTCACCATTATCATGTTATGTCCAAAGGCCATGGATGATAGCACATGCTGGACTGTCTTGGGAGTCGCTTGCTGGAGTGAAAGCATTGGTTGGTTGATTGTAAGAGTTGAGAATGATTCTTCCGAAGCTGTCCCATTTACCCAGCATCAGATCTGCTCTCTTAGCTGCGAGGCTCACTGATTGTAGCTAGGTGGTCAATACCGTCCAAAAAGGGCCATCCAATGCAGAAATGAAGAGAGAACGCGGATACTGTTGTCATGTCACGGTTCTCCGGTGATTATCGAGATCAAAGATAGCTGCGAATCCAAATCACTGTTGGTCTATTTCCATTACCTAGTTCTACAAACAAACTGCACTGGAAAAGTGACCGATGAAAGGGAGCATCAGGCATTTGGTATCAAGCAGAAGTTCTGAGGTTTTTGTTGCTTGTTATTTGAATGCTGTGCGGAGGCTTACACTATCGTTGTGAAGGCTGTTCTGTTGTGATATTTGTAAATTTTCCGGTGATGGCTGTTCTGTTGTGATATTTGTAAATTTTCTGGGCTGAGTTATGGCTATGGATGTTGAATCAGTAGACAACTTTCGTTAGTGATGTACTAGCAATAATCAGTGTGTCGTGCTTCGTTGCTACTGGACATTTTATTTTATTAGGTATATTGTACTGGTGATTCAAAAAATTTTATAAATGTTTCAATATGGTAAAAAAATATTTTTTACTACTTGATGGTAGAAAATGTTTCAAAGTTGTTACAGTATAATACAAACCGTCATTCACAAGACTGTAAATTTTACAACATCATGTAACTTACGTAAAACATTTTGTACTATTAAGTTACAGCTTCAAAACATTTTGCACTATCATGTAACGTCTCACAAAAATCGATTTTGCACCATTAGCGTCGGCTTGACAGCGTCAATGGCAAGATAACGATTTGTATTATACTGAAGTAATTTTGAAATATTTTATACCATCAAGTAGCAAAAAAAAATTATACTATATTGAAACATTTATAAAACTTTTGAGACCACCAGTGTAATTTATCTTATTTTATTTGACCCAATTTCTGTAATAATTTCATTTGCTACCAAAAAAAGAAAAAAGAAAAAAGAAAAAAGGTCTTCTCTTGCCAAGTCTACAATGGACAAGATTGGACCAAATGCGCCATTAATTGGCAAGTTTATGGTAACCTTTTTATCTTCATTTTGTCTGATAAAGAAATTTGGTGCTGTTGCAGAGATAAATTCTCTCTCTCTCTCTCTTTTTTGGCTGAGAATGATAATTTCACAGATAAAATCCTTAGAAACATAAGGGTGAGCATAATGTATTTCACGCAATAATTTGGTAAGTTAGTCATGCTTATCAAAGGGTCCATGTTACCAAGCTTATCAAAGGCTGAATTCATCAAAGAACCAATGAACTAAAGACACTAGTGTTAATGAACCGAAAATAACTAATTTATTATATTTTTATTTTTTAGCTGGACGTGGTCTGAAAATAAGTAATTGAAAATTAAGTTTTTTTTATTTTAATTAGGTGGACCATTCACATTAAAGTACTCTGTACTATTGACCCCACATGTTCGTTGACGTTGACTATGAAGTCCAGCTGGTCATATTTAAGGGTTTATACGCGTTTGATATCAGTGTAAAATGGAATTAATTGCACTAGTGATTTAAAAAATTTCATGAATGTTTCAAGTTGATTTAAAATATTTTTTTTGGTAACTTATTAGTATAAAAAATTTCAAAATAGTTTCAATGTAGCACATTCCGTCAATTGCCCTTGAAGTTATTAACATTTTGCTGATGTGACGCCTCTTATGTGTCACTTTTATTACGTGAAACCTATCATAGTGCGTCACGTCATTTAAGATAAAATAAAATTTGAAAAAGTTCAATAAAAATGCGTAAAATAAAAAAAAAAGTAAAAATTTAGAAAAATAATAAAAAATTATTTTAAAAATTTAAAAACTTTAAAAAATAAAAAAATAAAAATCTTTTAAATTTTAAAAACTTTTAAAAATAATTTTAAAATTTAAACTTTTAATTTAAAATTTAAAATTTAAAATAATTTTTATTATTTTAAATTAAAAATAATTTAAATATTAAATTTAAAATATTCTTTAAAAAATTTTAAAATTTTTAATTTTTAATTTTTTTAATTTTAAAATACTTTTTATTTTATTTTATATCTTTTTATTGGACTTTTTCAAATTTTATTTTCTCTTAAATGACGTGGCGCACTATGATTAGTTCCACGTAACAAAAGTGACACATAGAACGTGCCACGTCAGCAAAATGTTAACGGCTTCAGAGGCAATTGACGGAATGTACTACAAAATGATTTTAAAACTTTTTGTACCAACAAGTTACCAAAAAAAATTTTGGACCAACTTGAAATATTCATGAAACTTTTTGGACCACCGGTGCAATTTATCCGAGTAAAGTTAAATAATAACTTGATTTCAAGGAATGAAGACAAAAATAGGTGAGAAAATTTATTATTAAAGAATTGGTTGTAATAATATTAAGAAAATGTATGTGAGATAATTTATTATTAAATTGAAGAAGATGATAAAAATGTAATGATTGTATTATTGAATTGAGGGAAAAATAATGAATAGTTGAGAGAATTTAGTGTTAAAAATTAATTGTAATAATATATAAAAAAGAGCACGTGAGAGAATTTATTATTAAATTGAAAAAAAAGATAAAAGAAGTAATGATTGTGTTATTAAATTGAGGAAAAAGTAAAGTGAAGTTGAGGGAAAAACAGTGAGGAGGGATTTCTCCAATGTGTATTCATTTTGAATATATATCTTAGCTTTTTTATATCATTTATGTTTTTAATATGATTTTATTATTCAAAATATTAATGTAATTCACACTTGGAGCGAGCTCGTGTACTTATATAACCAATCAATAATTTTGGACGCAAAGCTCAAGTGCAATCCTTTGTGATGGAGGGTGGAGATTAGTGACAGGGGCGAAGGTGGGTATCCGTAGAATGAAAGCTGCCATTGAGCAGGGAGAGAGTCGGACATATGGGGAGATGGAGGATGTCGCCGTTGTGCCGCTAGTGCTGTTGGTCAAGGGGCGAAAGGTCGGTTATGAGGCGAGCAATGGATAGTCGAAGTTGATGACAACCAAGGAGTAGAAAGTCGCCTTCAATTTCTGCTACAAGTCTGCTCGGAGAAGGAGAAGGCGCGACCCTGGCGGAAACGGGAGACTGTTCCATTCAACACCTATACGCACTGCAGGAAATAAGGATGAGAAGGAGGAGGGCAGTTGCGTACCTCCGAGACACCATCAAATACCGTCTTCGTCTAAAATCTGTGGGCAGAGATGTCAGAGATAGCTGTCAACTCCACTAGTTGTCGATAATGAGCTGGTAGAGAGATTGAGCCGCCACCTGGACCGAGGCTGAGATCAGCCACTATTGCCATTTGGACAGTGACTGAGGCAATGCTCAACCGCGCCTGGATCGAGGTGACTAAGCCTAGCCGATTCGCGAATATTAGAAAGCAAGGTAGGGTTCGGGGGATGCTGGCGAGACCCACGACTGGCGAAATCAGTGACCGGCGAGACTCACAGCTGTGACAGAAGCTTCACTGTATTGAGCGAAGATCGACCACGTGAAGGAGTGCCTAGACCAGCGACTGGATCGGAGGTCAACCAGCACTAAGGATCCACCTAACGTGACCTAGAGCAGCAACTCCGAGTGATGACCTTAAAAGGCCACCCGCATCTATCTGAGAAAAGGAAAGGGGATAAAAGAGAAGAGATGGAGAAGAAAGAGAAGGGCCACCATGAACGAAGATAACCGGGAGAAAAAAGAGGACCCTAGCTTTTTGATCCAGATGTTGGCGATGCTCGACCCGCCTAATAGAACTGGACGCGCTGGCAATAGGTCTGTTGTTTTAGGGTTGTTGGGCTAAGAGACATGGAAGAGAGAGATGGGGACCAATCCAACAGTAGCTTCACTTTTCTTTTTAGTACACTCAATTTTTTTTCTTTTTGAGTAAATAGGCAATTTGGTCTCTAACTTTTCACGATTGCATGAATTTGGTCTTCGATACATCATTTAGGTTCATCACTTTGCAAAATTTGTATCATTTTGGATCCAAATGAGGGACCTAAATGATGCAGTTTCGCAATGTGAGGCGTCAAAATGAAGTAACGAGGATCTAATTGATGCAAATTGATAAATTCAGGGACCGAATTGATGCAAAAAATAATGCAAGAACTAAATTGATGCAATCATGAAAATTAAGGGACCAAATTGCTAATTTACTCTTTTTGAGTATTTGATGGGCTTTGGGGATCCACTTTACTTCGATCTTGAGGAATCATAGGAAACTTCATCGTACATGCTTGAAGAAATGAAAATTTGAAAAGAAAATGACGATGAGGAAAAGGATACAACTGTCATGAACTTCACCTTCATCTTCTCCCCCATCAAACCCTTCTCCCAATTCCCATTCAGTCAACTCCGTACTCCCATCTCAGTCCTCCTCCTCGTCTAAGCAGCTACTTGGCGCTCTTTCTCTCTCTCCCTGCGCATCAGAATCCAGTCAATAATGGACGGCGGCGGCCTGGCCGAGGCGGAGTACTCGAAGGCGAAGACGTCGGTGTGGTGGGACATCGAGAACTGTCAGGTCCGCAGAGGGTGCGATGCTCACGCGATTGCCCAGAACATAAGCTCCGCCCTCGTCAAGCTCAATTACAAAGGCCCGGTATCCATCTCTGCCTATGGAGACACCACCGGTATTCGTTCCTCTGTCCAGCAAGCTCTCTCTAGTACCGGAATCGCCCTTAATCACGTCCCTGCAGGTAATGGCTTTTGGTCCGATTGACGATCGGTTCGGTTAGATGGTTTCCCGTGTGTGTGTGTGTGTGTGTGGGGGGGGGGGGGGGGGGGGGGGGGGGGTGGGTGGGGGGGTTGGGGTTATGGTTGCGCATTTTCTCTTTGTTTGGCATTGAAACTGATGGTTTGATGGGGTTATCGATTTCTACGGGGTTGTCGTACATGTGTCTTCCCTTGTGGATGACGTGGTACGGCATGATGTTGATTTCTCCGGTGTAAAGTTTTTGACTTTGCCCTCCATCTAATGAAAATTGAATGTGCTCGGCGGATCTGCATGAGCTGATTTTTCCGAGGATTGTTATTTCTGCAAGATGCTGCTGTGCTTCTCCATTATCAGATCTGCCCCAACTTGTAGGCTGATGTCTGAAATTGGTGCTGTACGACCAGTTTGATGACACGCATGGTGTATTTGCAGGTGTTAAAGATGCAAGCGACAAGAAGATTCTGGTGGACATGTTATTGTGGGCCGTGGACAATCCGGCACCTGCTAACTATTTGTTGATTTCCGGAGACCGTGACTTCTCCAATGCACTTCATCAGTTGCGCATGAGACGATATAACATCCTTCTAGCACAGCCACAGAAAGCATCTGCACCGTTAATCGCAGCCGCAAAGAGCGTATGGCTCTGGACCAGTCTCTCGGCTGGGGGATCCCCCCTGTCGAGTTCTGAATTGCAGCACCTTGGTGGCACCAGTCATATTTCTAGCTCTGAGACATTACAGGTTCCTGTTTCTAGTGTATCCCAAACACATCGCTCGGGGGATTTCGTCGCTGAAAGCCCCAATTTTCATTCGGGAAATCAGAACTTCAATCCTGGGAGGGGCATTGACCCTAGCATGCCTAGTCCTCCTGCCGTTAAACCCATGGGCCCACCTCCACCAGTTGGGATTCCTGGAGATCAAAACAGTTTGAACTCATATCAAGAAGGTCCATATATTGGCGGTGTTCCCTCTTGTGGACCACCTAATGCTGCTAATTTTGATCCTTTTTGGAACAACGGTAACATTCAAGGCAACTATCAGACTCATCATGCACAGCCAGTATGGCCCAATAACTTTGCTGCGCAACCTCCGATTAATCAGGGGAACATGTGTCCACCGAACAGTCACTTCGGTGCCTCTCCTCTAGTGCCACCTAGGCCCGATGGAGCCAACTTTTCTCGAGGACCCCCTGACATTAGCATGTTGAACGTCGGTGCTCATGCTAGCAGAGTTCAAAGCCCTCCCAACTTCGAGCAGCAAAGTTCAAACCCAAAGCAGACATCTGCTAGTGAATCCACGAAGGGCAAGAACAGAGGTAAAGGTGTAAAAGATGGAAGTAAGAACCACAACATACCGCAGAGGAAACATGATGGATCAAGCAAAAAGAACCATATTAGTACAGATCCACCTCCTACTTCCTCTGGGATTGGTACTTCCGATGTTCCTCCTAATGGCATTTCGGGTACCCCAGGACACCCGAAACCTTCTGAGCATGTCCAAGGTCTTATTGGAGTTATCTTACTTGCCTTGAACACCCTAAAGAATGAGAAAGTTATGCCAACTAAAGAGAATATAGTTGGTTGTGTTCGGTGTGGAGATTCTAAACATCGGAATACTGACGTAAAAAAGGTCCTACATAGTGCCATCCAGCAGCAAATGATAGTGAAGCATGACTTGGGTAGTTCTGTGCAGTTGTACGTCAGTAAAAATGAGAAGTTGTGGAAGTATCTGAGCCCTCTTGGAGGTGAGCCAAAAAATTATTCCAACAAAACATGGGCGGAGATACAAAGGTTCTTAGGATCCTCTGAAGGACAATCTGCAATACTGTCTTCTCGGTCCAGGTCAGCTTCGTCGGGATTAGTCTACAGAAAAACCGTTTGAGATTTTTTGCTGAAGTAATATTTTCCTTAACTTGCCTTCTTTCTAATTGGCTAGGTATGAAGCAGGTCTGGTTATGAAGCAAATGTGCTTGAAAGATCATCTTCTGGGTGACATACTCCGGATTCTAAACCTGTTAATAACCGTGAAGAAATGGATAGCACCTGATCCATCAGGATGGCAACCAATTAAAATTACTCTTCCGGATACAAATCACACCAGTTCAGCAGTGAAAAATGATGATGATGGCTCTCCATGCGAATTGGGCAAGCTCTGAGGACATTGGCAGTATGAAGGGGTTAATTGGTGATAAGCCCCTTGCCAATTCGACAAAATTTCCTCAGGAGTTGCCCCTTTAAATTTATGCCGTATTTTCTACTAACCAAGTGCGACCTCTGCCATCGTCTCAGAAGGTTCTCCTTGCAATGAGGTATTGCATGCAGGGAGAGTCAGAAGTCAAATCAATATAATAGAATAGGTTTGCAGGTAACTTGACAGGTTGTTTTTTTATCGCCGGCGGGTGATTTTATGGGAGATAACTGATGGAGTAGTTTGTGCACTCTAGCAGCCTCGACTGCTTATACCCTCAGCTAGTGGCTTTGTCATGTTTATCTCCAAAGGCCATGGATGATAGCACATGCTGGATTCTCTTGGGAGTCGCTTGCTGGAGTGAAAGCATTTGTTGGTTGATTGTCAGAGTTGAGAATGAATCTTCCGTAGCTGTCCAATTCACCCAGCATCAGGGGAACTATATTTCACCGTTGTCATGTTATCTCCAAAGGCCATGGATGATAGCACATGCTGGATTCTCTTGGGAGTCGCTTGCTGGAGTGAAAGCATTGGTTGGTTCATTGTCAGAGTTGAGAATGAATCTTCCGAAGTTGTCCAATTCAACCAGCATCAGGGGAACTATATTTCACCCTTGTCATGTTATCTCCAAAGGCCATGGATGATAGCACATGCTGGATTCCCTTGGGAGTCGCTTGCTGGAGTGAAAGCATTGGTTGGTTCATTGTCAGAGTTGAGAATGAATCTTCCGAAGTTGTCCAATTCAACCAGCATCAGGGGAACTATATTTCACCCTTGTCATGTTATCTCCAAAGGCCATGGATGATAGCACATGCTGGATTCCCTTGAGAATCGCTTGCTGGAGTGAAAGCATTGTTTGATTCATTGTCAGAGTTGAGAATGAATCTTCCGAAGCTGTCCAATTCACCCAGCATCGGGGGAACTATATTTCACCATTGTCATGTTATCTCCAAAAGGCCATGGATGATAGCACATGCTGGATTCTCTTGGGAGTCGCTTGCTGGAGTGAAAGCATTGGTTGATTGATTGTCAGAGTTGAGAATGAATCTTCCGAAGCTGTCCAATTTACCCAGCATCAGATCTGCTCTCTTAGCTTGCGAGGCTCACCGATTGTAGCAAGGTGGTCAAGACCGTCTCAAATGGGCCATCCAATGCAGAAATGAAGAGAGAGAACACGGATACTGTTATCATCTCATGGTTCTCCGGTGATTATCGAGATCAAAGATAGCTGCAGATCCAAATCACTGTTGGTCTATTTCCATTATGTAGTTCTACAAACAAACTGCACTGGAAAAGTGACCGATGAGAGGGAGCATCAGGCATTTGGTACCAAGCGAAAGTTCTGCAGTTTTGGTTGCTTATTATTTGAATGCTGTGAGGAGGCTTCTCTGGGCTCCTTACACGCTGTTCCTGTGAAGGCTGTTCTATTATGATATTTGTAAATTTTTTGGGCTGAGTTATTATGGCTTTGGATGTTCAATCAGTAATTTTAGCAATAATTTTAGCGTGACTTTGGTAAATTAGTCATGTTCTAACTCGGTCCATGGTACCAGGCTTATCAAAGGTTGAAGTCATCAAAGAACCATCGAACTCAAGGCACTAATCCTCATGAACTGAAGATAACTAATTTATTTTATTTTTATTTCTTAGCTGAACGTGGTCTGAAAATAACTATTTGATAATTAAGGACTTGTTTGGTTTCAAAATTCTATTTTAGAATCATAATTCTAATTTAACTCTACCTACTATAAAATAAAATAACTCATACAAAGTCAAAGAGTGAGTCCTATTTATATCACTTTTTTTCACAACAAAACAATATAACTCATACAAAGTCAAAGGGGATCCCATTTATTCCACTCAAAATCAAAATCAAAATCTGATTTTAAAATTCTACTATGAAACCAAACGCAACCTAAATTTTTTATTTTAATTAGGTGGGCCATTCGCATTAAAGTACTCCGTAGTCTGAAACCCACCTATTCGTTGACTATGAAGTCCAGCTGCCCATGAGAGGGGGCTTGTATGCATTCATTTTTGTCATTTAATATAATGCGTGCAAATTCATTTGTCACATCATAATAATAAATAAAACAACTCTTAATACAACACGTAAGTACATGTCATCACACTCATCTCTCTGTATGCCATAACCGATTAGCGATATGATCGCGTACAGCGTTCATTTCGATGCTACTCAAATCTATATCCAATCTATTTCCTTCTTGTAGTGGAGGATTGAGAAATTTATCGTAATCCATCCACGTATCGTCGTACTCCAGAAATAACCTGTCATGATAATTATTACGGCATATAAAATTATGTAAAACAAAACAGGCAAGGATAAGTTGTCCTTGTGTATAAGATATGAAATTCGTCATTAAAGTCAGTATGGCGAATTTCTTTTTCAAAATACCGAAACAACGTTCGATTACATTACGCACCGACGCATGATGCTGATTGAATAGCTCTTTTTCCGTTATTGCCGGATTTTGCCGAGGACAATCACTCCGGTGGTACCGTTCCCCCTTGTATGGAGCCAAATATCCTGGTATATTTGGAAATTTTGCATCAACAACATACTATTGTTCTGCAAAGAACATAAGGAAAATTAAAGTTAATTAAATTAGAGTTGCAGTTTCATAGAAAACCGTCGCATGTATAAGCAAATACTCACGACCACGCGGTGCTGGAAAACCTTTCACTGATGCAGCTTCGGAAAATATTCTTGAATCGTGTGCGGAACCCTCCCAACCCGTCATCACGTATGTAAACATCATGTCGTGTGAACAAGCAGCCAATACATTTTGAGATATCTCGACATTCCGATCGCGATAAAGAACTATGTTCGCCTGTGGCACGCATGCAGCGACATGGGTTCCATCGATAACTCCAATACAATGCTGCATGACAAACGCATAATTATATATACCGAACATAGTATACCGAAAACAATTTTATACAGTATGAAATTAGTAGAAAATATACCCTAAAGAAACGCCACCTTTCGTCATTTTCAATTTCCGGCTGGACAACAACATTCCGCGGTGTTATAAAATCTTGTGATAATTGTTGTATTCTGCGTGCAATTTTTTTGATAAATTGTGACACCGCCTCCTTCGAATGCTGAAACCTTTCCGCCACCATTAAAAATCGCATACTATGTGAAATAACTAACAAGAACATATCGACTTACTCTTCGACTGTGATACCTCTACTAGTATCTGTGATGCCACACCGCAATCGAAGTGTGTCGCATAGATTTCTAAACACGTAGGGTTCCATTCTGAAACTTTCGAAGCACCGAACGTCATTTCCTAGTAGTTCAACAATGTACTGTCTTCCTTGAAGTGCTGAATTTCTACAAGGCCTGTTACGTGGAACGGGATCATCGAGCTGATCATATTGCATCATCATGTAGAAGAACGCCCGCCTATTGTTAGGCTCGTCGTTAATAGAGTTATTGTCATAGCCCGAAGACGACGCATTACGAGACATATTGTTTGACAAATGATCGCCTGTCGGTGTGGACATAAGATCACGAACACTTCATTAACAACGAAACACATTTATCATAACCATTTAACATGCAAACAAAAAATCATCAACAAAAGAAAACACACAAAACAAACAAGAGTTCAGTCATAAAAAAAAACCATAGTAATTTAAAAAAACAAAAATAAAGATGGGTTCACAGATTCTTCAAGTATGAGGAAGCTGCAGTATCCATTCCTGTCGGTCGTCCTCCTTGAACCACATGAAAAACCTCCGCGCTTCCAGATCAAGGAGGGCTTTGACGGCTTTCACATATAGGGAGTGAGGGATTCTCCATTTCAATTTAGCCAACTCCTTGAGAGCTTCCTCAATGCTATTCTTCTCAGGTTTTTCAGGACTCGTTACCGACTTGCTTCTCTTTACCGACGGTGGGGTTTTCTGTGGCTGCTGCTTCGTGTAACTCTCCCTGAACAGGTCCATGCATTCCTGCACATGTGAACTCTTGCTTAGACATCTTTTCGTCACTCGACGTCGAGACTCAGTTATCATGGGCTCTGCAACATAAACGAGGTCGTCACTTTCGTCGGAGCCTTCTTCGAGGTCGACATGTTGTTTTCCCTTCCCCTTCCCCCTAGATAAGAATTCCTCATTCAATCGACGTTCTTCTTCTAAAGTTGGAGGTGGATCGGTCGAGAAGATGTGAAGAGCACCGGTAGCCACTGAAGAACAAAAGAGTTGCTTTTGCAAATCGTAGTGGTTGCAGCCCTTGCTCCGAAATGCCTTGTATGCCCTATTCTTCTGTACAATGAAGTACGTCATGACTCAAAGAAGATCATTGACAATTAATTCAAAACAACCATAGAAGCCGAACAAACAATTTATAAGAATGTACCTTTGCAAACATATCCCAAACATCTTGGTCGGCTATGATGGTGTTTGTGTTTGCATCCCACCCAACGCCTGTATGCCTAACTATTTCAGAGAATCGGGTGAAATTTGTCTTCATTCTCTGATGCTTGACCTTTACCTTTTACAAACACAGTTGTTGATCAGGAAATAGGTTTGCCATCTCAGCTATGATCTCCTTCAAAGTAGTTTGCTTCCATGTTGTAGTGTGTGCTCTTCTCAGCTTCTCAAGCATTATGTTTATGAAAGCAAACTCCATTTCATCACTCCAGTCGATGATATTTTCGCCTTCAGGAGCCACGATGCATGTAGTTGGTCCAGAATAACAATGATCTAACAATGCACCTAACAATGCATTATCAGCAGCAATAGACAACAGTATGAAACACCGAAATCAGTCAGTCTTTTGCTTCTTGAAATGCAAAGAACATGCATCTGCCTATCCCACAGAATGCACAGTAAGATGGCAACGGCCATAAGCCAAAAATTCTGAACCACGACCATGGCATCAACGCATAGTTTTGCAACCACATTAGAAGGGTCAAATTAACTGAGCAGACAAGAAGAAAAGCACAGATTGGTCGAACCACAAATTCACAGCAATATGGGAACATTTTGTTAACAAATCAGGAAGAACAAGCTCATAACTTCGGCCTGTTTCGGAAAGGACAACAAACAAGGCTCATTCATTCCGATGAAAAACAGATTAATGAAATTGACACAGTTACGCCACCTTACACTAACAGGGCAATGGCACCGGATGATCAGGGAGGTCTCGCTAAGCAGATAGCTTCGAAATTCCACCAAGTTTTGCAATCCAAAAGCATTAATCGAGATAGCGATCAGAAGATGTTACCTCACTGCCTATGCCTTTCCAAAACAACAATTTTCTGCGGTTCTTAAACCCCAACCCTGGTGGAGAACAACGAACTGGATGGGGCCCTCGACAGCGACCAAAGTCGGGAATCTCTGGCAGCCGGTGACAGACAGGACATCCTTCGCGAATCACTCCTGAAAAGCTCGTGCTTTTCACTGTTCTTCACACCAAATTTGCACAGGGCAACCTTCACGGACGAACAGCCCTCTGCAAATAACGCATTCATAAGTCAGTAATCGGTGAAATTGATAACTTCAAATCAGTAAATGGGTAGTTTCCAACCTCGATTACAAAGAAATGCCGCCGATTTCGGCCTAGGTTATGCAGACAAAGCAAAGAAGGAAGAAGGGGAACATGCAGGAAGGAGGAGGAGATGGAAAGGAGCGGCTGTGTCTTTACTCTTTCAACGGCTCTCTGCCTTAACACTGACGGGGACAAAAAAAAATCAAACGACTAGTCAAACTAAGCAGCAAAGGGACCCACTGCTCCTTCAAATGCCGCGGTAAATTTTGTTTTTTTGCGAGTTAAACAAAGCAGAGTTGAACAAAACTCATTTGCCAAACATAGCCTTAAAGTTTATTATAATTTGATTTTACAAGATAAAAATAAAAATAAAAATAATTGAAAAAAATTATTATTAAAAAATTAATTATAATAATATTAAAACTTCACTATACCGAGCAAAGATCGACCATGTGAAAGAGTGCCTAGACCCTCGACTGGATCGGAGGTCAACCGGCACGTTTTAGGGTTTCACTTTTCTTTTTCATCGTCCATGCTTGAAAAGAAAATGACTGATGAGGAGAGGCAATAAATTTGAAGGATACAACTGATTTTACTCTAATCTTCTCCACCATGAAGCCTTACTCCCAATTCCCATTTAGTCAACTCCATACTCCCATCTCTGTCCTCATCCTCGTTTAAGCAGCAGCTACTTGGCGCTCACTCACTCTCTCTCTCATACCCATATATACACATAATACATACCCTTCTTCCTTGATCTTCCGATTTAGCATCAGAATCCAGTCAATAATGGACGGCGGCGGCCTGGCCGAGGCAGAGTACTCGAAGGCGAAGACGTCGGTGTGGTGGGATATCGAGAACTGTCAGGTCCGCAGAGGGTGCGATGCTCACGCGATTGCCCAGAACATAAGCTCCGCCCTCGTCAAGCTTAATTACAAAGGCCCGGTATCCATTTCTGCCTATGGAGACACCAACAGTATTCCTTCCCCTGTCCAGCAAGCTCTCTCTAGTACTGGAATCGCCCTTAATCACGTCCCTGCAGGTAATGGCTTTTGGTCCGATTGACGATCGGTTCGGTTAGATGGTTTCCCATCTGGGTTCTTTTTTTTTTTTTGGGGGGGGGAGAGAAAGAATGGATTGTCTCAGCATTTCCCTTTGTTTGGCTTTGAAATTGATGGTTTGATGGGTTATCGATTTCTACGGGGTTGTCGTACCTGGACCGAGGCTGAGATCAGCCACTATTGCCATTTGGACAGTGACTGAGGCAATGCTCAACCGCGCCTGGATCGAGGTGACTAAGCCTAGCCGATTCGCGAATATTAGAAAGCAAGGTAGGGTTCGGGGGATGCTGGCGAGACCCACGACTGGCGAAATCAGTGACCGGCGAGACTCACAGCTGTGACAGAAGCTTCACTGTATTGAGCGAAGATCGACCACGTGAAGGAGTGCCTAGACCAGCGACTGGATCGGAGGTCAACCAGCACTAAGGATCCACCTAACGTGACCTAGAGCAGCAACTCCGAGTGATGACCTTAAAAGGCCACCCGCATCTATCTGAGAAAAGGAAAGGGGATAAAAGAGAAGAGATGGAGAAGAAAGAGAAGGGCCACCATGAACGAAGATAACCGGGAGAAAAAAGAGGACCCTAGCTTTTTGATCCAGATGTTGGCGATGCTCGACCCGCCTAATAGAACTGGACGCGCTGGCAATAGGTCTGTTGTTTTAGGGTTGTTGGGCTAAGAGACATGGAAGAGAGAGATGGGGACCAATCCAACAGTAGCTTCACTTTTCTTTTTAGTACACTCAATTTTTTTTCTTTTTGAGTAAATAGGCAATTTGGTCTCTAACTTTTCACGATTGCATGAATTTGGTCTTCGATACATCATTTAGGTTCATCACTTTGCAAAATTTGTATCATTTTGGATCCAAATGAGGGACCTAAATGATGCAGTTTCGCAATGTGAGGCGTCAAAATGAAGTAACGAGGATCTAATTGATGCAAATTGATAAATTCAGGGACCGAATTGATGCAAAAAATAATGCAAGAACTAAATTGATGCAATCATGAAAATTAAGGGACCAAATTGCTAATTTACTCTTTTTGAGTATTTGATGGGCTTTGGGGATCCACTTTACTTCGATCTTGAGGAATCATAGGAAACTTCATCGTACATGCTTGAAGAAATGAAAATTTGAAAAGAAAATGACGATGAGGAAAAGGATACAACTGTCATGAACTTCACCTTCATCTTCTCCCCCATCAAACCCTTCTCCCAATTCCCATTCAGTCAACTCCGTACTCCCATCTCAGTCCTCCTCCTCGTCTAAGCAGCTACTTGGCGCTCTTTCTCTCTCTCCCTGCGCATCAGAATCCAGTCAATAATGGACGGCGGCGGCCTGGCCGAGGCGGAGTACTCGAAGGCGAAGACGTCGGTGTGGTGGGACATCGAGAACTGTCAGGTCCGCAGAGGGTGCGATGCTCACGCGATTGCCCAGAACATAAGCTCCGCCCTCGTCAAGCTCAATTACAAAGGCCCGGTATCCATCTCTGCCTATGGAGACACCACCGGTATTCGTTCCTCTGTCCAGCAAGCTCTCTCTAGTACCGGAATCGCCCTTAATCACGTCCCTGCAGGTAATGGCTTTTGGTCCGATTGACGATCGGTTCGGTTAGATGGTTTCCCGTGTGTGTGTGTGTGTGTGTGTGGGGGGGGGGGGGGGGGGGGGGGGGTGGGTGGGGGGGTTGGGGTTATGGTTGCGCATTTTCTCTTTGTTTGGCATTGAAACTGATGGTTTGATGGGGTTATCGATTTCTACGGGGTTGTCGTACATGTGTCTTCCCTTGTGGATGACGTGGTACGGCATGATGTTGATTTCTCCGGTGTAAAGTTTTTGACTTTGCCCTCCATCTAATGAAAATTGAATGTGCTCGGCGGATCTGCATGAGCTGATTTTTCCGAGGATTGTTATTTCTGCAAGATGCTGCTGTGCTTCTCCATTATCAGATCTGCCCCAACTTGTAGGCTGATGTCTGAAATTGGTGCTGTACGACCAGTTTGATGACACGCATGGTGTATTTGCAGGTGTTAAAGATGCAAGCGACAAGAAGATTCTGGTGGACATGTTATTGTGGGCCGTGGACAATCCGGCACCTGCTAACTATTTGTTGATTTCCGGAGACCGTGACTTCTCCAATGCACTTCATCAGTTGCGCATGAGACGATATAACATCCTTCTAGCACAGCCACAGAAAGCATCTGCACCGTTAATCGCAGCCGCAAAGAGCGTATGGCTCTGGACCAGTCTCTCGGCTGGGGGATCCCCCCTGTCGAGTTCTGAATTGCAGCACCTTGGTGGCACCAGTCATATTTCTAGCTCTGAGACATTACAGGTTCCTGTTTCTAGTGTATCCCAAACACATCGCTCGGGGGATTTCGTCGCTGAAAGCCCCAATTTTCATTCGGGAAATCAGAACTTCAATCCTGGGAGGGGCATTGACCCTAGCATGCCTAGTCCTCCTGCCGTTAAACCCATGGGCCCACCTCCACCAGTTGGGATTCCTGGAGATCAAAACAGTTTGAACTCATATCAAGAAGGTCCATATATTGGCGGTGTTCCCTCTTGTGGACCACCTAATGCTGCTAATTTTGATCCTTTTTGGAACAACGGTAACATTCAAGGCAACTATCAGACTCATCATGCACAGCCAGTATGGCCCAATAACTTTGCTGCGCAACCTCCGATTAATCAGGGGAACATGTGTCCACCGAACAGTCACTTCGGTGCCTCTCCTCTAGTGCCACCTAGGCCCGATGGAGCCAACTTTTCTCGAGGACCCCCTGACATTAGCATGTTGAACGTCGGTGCTCATGCTAGCAGAGTTCAAAGCCCTCCCAACTTCGAGCAGCAAAGTTCAAACCCAAAGCAGACATCTGCTAGTGAATCCACGAAGGGCAAGAACAGAGGTAAAGGTGTAAAAGATGGAAGTAAGAACCACAACATACCGCAGAGGAAACATGATGGATCAAGCAAAAAGAACCATCCTACTTCCTCTGGCGTTGATACTTCCGATGTCCCTCCTAATGGCACTTCGGGTACACCAGGACACCAGAAACCTTCTGAGTATGTCCATGGTCTTCGTGGAGTTAAGCGTGCCTTGAAGACCCTAAAGAAGGAGAAAGTTATGCCAACTAAAGAAAATATAGTTGGTTGTCTTCGGTGTGGAGATTCTAAACATCAGAAGACTGACGTAAGAAAGGCCCTATATAGTGCCATCCAGCAGGAAATGATAGTGAAGCATGACGTGGGTAGTTCCGTGCAGTTGTACGTCCGTAAAAATAAGAAGTTGTGGACGTATGTAAACCCTCTTGGAGGCGAGCCAAATAATTATTCCAAGGAAACATGGGCGGAGATACAAAGGTTCTTAGGATCCTCCGAAGGACAATCTGCAATGCTGTCTTCTCCGTCCAGGTCAGCTTCGTCGGGATTAGTCTGCAGAAAAGCTGCTTGAGATTTTTTGCTGATCTAATATGTTCCTTAACTTGCCTTCTTTCTAATTGTCTAGGTATGAAGCAGGTCTGGTTATGAAGCAAATGTGCTTGAAGGATCATCTTCTGGGTGATATACTCCGGATTCTAAACCTGTTAATCACCGCAAAGAAATGGATAGCACATCATCCATCAGGATGGCAACCAATTAAAATTACTGTTGGAGGTGGGCGGTGACCGCCATTAAGGCTCCACCAATTGAAAAAGTTAACCAATTGAAAAAGTTAACATCACGTTAATATTGATATCAAATTAATATTTATGTATTTATTGATTAAGAAAAGAATCATGTTAAAATTGATAAGGTATATGAAAATTTTTTAATTTTTAATTTTGATAATTAATCCTAATTTTTCCTATCATTCTCAACGGTCATAATATTCGAGCCAAACACTACCTCAGAGAAAAAGCATCCATGGAGGCATTTCAGAGTCAAGTCGTCTTTTAGTCAAGTCGTCTCTTGGCAGTCATTATTTCCTTTGCTCCCAAAAAGAGAAAAAAAAGTCGTTTCTTGCCAAGTCTACTGAATGGACCCCATTGGACCAAATACGCTAATGTTCCTGAACTGAAAGTAACTAATTTATTTTATTTTTATTTTTTAGCTGGACCTGGTCTGAAAATAACTAATTGAAAATTAAGTTTTTTTTTTTGTTATTTTAATTTTAATTAGGTGGACCATTCGCATTAAAGTATTCCGTACTATTAACCCCACCTGCTCGTTGACTATGAAGTCCAGTTGCCCATACAAAGGGGTTTATATGTGTTCGTAACGGTGTAGGGTTTAATATAATTTGATTTCACGTAATGGAGATAAAAATACGTGGAAAATTTTATTGTTAAAGAATTGGTTATAATAATGTTAAAAATAGGTATATGAGAGAATTTATTATTAAATAATAATAAAAATAATTATTTAAGAGAAAAGTAAAATGAAGTTGACGAAAAATCAGTTAGGAGGATTTTTTTTTCTATATGGATTTATTCTGAATATATATCTCAGCATTTTATATCATTTATGATTTTTTATATATGATTTTATTATTCAAAATATTAGTGTAACTCACACTTGGAGCGGGCTCGTTGACATATATAATCAATCAATAATTCTGAACGTAAAGGTCGAATCCGATGAGATCTAAAGAAATTTCTCGAAGTAGTTGTTCCATTATCTGAAAAGGGAAAAACTGATCAAGCTGTCACATTAAAATAAAACTAAATTAATAGCCCGCGGATATTTTCGGGCCAGAGCTACTGGAATTAAGACAATGATTGTTAACCGATATTATAAATGATAAATAGTCAATAAAGAATATATTTTTTGGGATCTCTATGGGCCAAAATAGAAAAGAGGAAGGAAAGTAAACAAGTAATAAATCACTAACCTCATGAATTATTATTCTCAAATGAAACTTACACGACAGCTATATCAAGAAGCAAATCAATATTTGTTCGAATAATGTAAATCATGTGTATGTGTTCACAATATCAAATACAGAGGGTGCATCATAAAATTTATTTAAAATATGGACTTTTATATTGAAAAACTTTTATTCGAGTTCTTTGCGTTGTTGGTGTAGGATCTACATTCCAAGAACAATCAAACCATTAGGAGATTGTAATTGTGTAGAAACAATAAGGCGTCATAAAAAATTCCATATTATTACTTTCATAGATAGCTAAAAGACTCACAACATTGGGCCTGTTTGGTTTCAAGATGGTATTTTAAAATCACAATTCTAACTTAACTCTACTCACTACAAAACAAAATAACTCATACAAAGTCAAAGAGTGGGCCCCATTTATACCACTTTTTTCCACAACAAAATAACATAACACATACAAAGTCAAAGGTGGCCCCATTTATATCACTCAAAATCAAAATCAAAATCTGATTTTAAAATCCTACTATGAAACCAAACGCAACCTTACTGTTCTTATCGGGTTCAATTGCTTGGAGTTCTATTCCAAAACATTCTCGATTATCTTTGCAGTCTGATTGAATTCACAATACTCCATTACTTTCCTTTTATGTGATCTTTTATTTTCTCATAATAATCACATTTAATTCAGTATGAATGTAAGTATAAATATGAGATTAATGGTATTCCATTCTTTCGACTTCCATAGTGACGTGGGTGAAAGGAACTACTTGCTCCTCGTTCATGAGTTCGAGGATATATTCTCTCCTAGCTAAGGTACAATATTATCTTTATATGAAAGTAATGATTAAGTATGTCCAGTTAGATGACCTCAGAACACTCGTTTCTGAATAGAATTTTCTCGGACTTTTGATTTTTTTTAATTGTTAAATCATTAATAAATTAGTAAATTTAAATATCTTTATTTATGATATCTTCTAAAATATATTTATCTTTTTAGATTTTTGAAATTTTTTATTTTTGTATTAATTTTTTTAAAATAAAAACGGTTTGATTTAATCTTAAAAAGATATATGGTATGATAAAATTCGCTTTTCTCTTTCTTTGAGTTTTTGAATTTTTATAATAATTTTTACAAACACTATTTCTTTTTTAAAATTTAACAATACCTTTTGACAAAATCAGAGTAAAATAGAATACTTTTCTAATTTTTACATAAGATATAGTTGATTACAAAATATTTAATTAGATTTATTAATTTAAAAATAAAATGAATATTTTTTGATAAGATATCGATATAACGAAATATTTTTGTAACTTTTAAGAAGATTTTATCATCTATCTATATGATGTATAAGATAATATTGAATTTTTTTGTTTAAGATAAAAATGTAATATGTAATCATATAAATATAATTATAAAAATAATTATATATTAATATATGATTATTTATAATAGAGATGTATTAATACATATTTCTATAATATATAGTCGCGCCCACTATCTTTAATGTAGGCTAATTTTTTGAAAATTTTAAAACTGAATGAATATTTTTATTAGAAATTGACATAATAGAATATTTTTGAAACTTTAGAAGATTATCATCTACATAGTATTTGATAATCTTGAATTTTCTTTTGTGTGAAATTAATATCTAATGAAATTGGCATTAATATTAAAATCAGCAAAGATTTATATATGCGAATAACTATATTTTTTACTTTATTGGTAAAAAGTTAACAATAATCATATATATCTAATTAATATATATTATTGATTGTGAATTAGATTTGTATACATAACTTTATATTTTTATTTATTTTGTTATTTGAAATTAGCATATATATGATATATATATTTAATTATAATCCAATTTACAAAAAAAAAAAATCACTTTTCATCCCATACAAATGCACGGATTTCACGATTGATATACTTGTTGGGGTTAGGGATGTACTCAACCAAACAATAACGCAGCGATTAATCTTCCTCCCCTTCTAGTGTAATCGAGATAGGAACTAATCAAATCAACCAACAAGCAGTAAAGTAAAACAACACCAAGAATTTTACTTGGAAAACCCCAATGTGGGGAAAAACCACGGGACCAACTCCGAATCAACGATCCACTATGAAGATTATACAATGTCTTTCATCAAGGGTAAACCCTTGGATCACCAAACTCAAGAGAAACACTCTCTTGGATCACCCAAATACTAAATTCGTCACCCACACCGGGTGGTTCACAAAATCAGCTGAAACAGCACCTATAGAGCTCGAATAGAAATTCTGACCGTTCAGAAGTTAGCCCCACGTGTTGTGAAGCTGCTGTCAAAATTTCGTCCCAATCGGAGTTCGTTTGATGTCCCGATCGAGGTTTGATCTCCAGCTGCGCGCTGCCCCTGTTGAGCAGAATTCGGCTCTGCTCTTCCTTTGTTCTTTGTGCTGTTTTGCTGCTTGCAGCTCCTCTGCCGCTGCTGTCTACACTCTGCTGCTACTGCAGTCTGCTGCTGCTTTTATACCTCAGCTGATTTGCTGAAGAATAAACCCTAACAAAATGGGTTCTTAGGCTTATTAAGGCCCGATAAAAGCCCAATACAATTTGAGCCCAACTTCCTCCAAATTGGAGGGATACCCAACAAACTCCCCCTCCCGACTATTTGGAGGCTTCAAGCATACCGGCTATACTTCGGCAAACATGAAGTTTCTCCCTAGCGAGAGGTTTTGTCATCATATCAGCTCCATTCTCATCGGTGTGCACTTTGTCTAGCTTCACCAGCTTGGACTCCAACACATCTCTAATCCAATGAAGCTTGATATCGATATGCTTCGACCTCGAATGGAAAGTGGGATTCTTGCAAAGATGAATTGCGCTTTGACTATCACAGTGTAGAACATACCTTTCTTGCTTCAAGCTCAACTCCTGCAAAAACTTTTGCAACCACAACATCTCCTTGCAACCTTCGGTCACCGCAATGTATTCGGCTTTCGTTGTAGACAAAGCGATGCACTTTTGAAGCCTTGACTGCCATGAGATAGCTCCCCCTGCAAAAGTCATCAAGTATCCCGAAGTGGATTTCCGGGAATCAATATCTCCTGCCATATCCGCATCCGTATAGCCCACTAACTCCGGCTTACCAGTGCCAAAGTGTAAACACACCTTGGATGTTCCTCTGAGATACCTCAGAATCCACTTAACTGCATTCCAATGCTCTTTCCCCGGATTGGAGAGAAAACGACTAACCACACCAACAGAATGAGCGATATCTGGTCTTGTACAGACCATGGCATACATCAAACTTCCTACAGCTGATGAGTAAGGAACTTTCTTTATCTCTTCTTTCTCCTTCTCACTTGTAGGACATTGCTTCGAGCTAAGTTTGAAATGAGAAGCAAGTGGTGATGAAACTGGTTTAGCATTACCCATGTTGAACCGATCCAAAATCTTCTCGATGTACTTCTCTTGAGAAAGCCAAAGTTTTCCACTTGATCTGTCACGAGAAATATGCATCCCAAGGATCTGCTTTGCCGGTCCCAAATCCTTCATGGCAAAGGACTTGTTGAGCTCCTTCTTCAACTCTATAATCTTGCTCATATCATGACCAACAAGTAGCATATCATCCACATATAACAGTAAAATGATAAAATCACCATTCGAGAATTGTTTCACGAACACACAATGATCTGAAGTTGTCCGTGTGTAGCCATGGCTCAACATGAAAGAGTCAAACTTTTTATACCACTGCCGAGGTGCTTGCTTAAGCCCATACAAGCTCTTCCTCAGCCTGCACACCAAATGCTCCTTACCTTTAACTCGGAATCCTTCAGGCTGCTCCATATATATTTCTTCCTCCAAGTCACCATGTAGGAAAGCTGTTTTTACATCGAGCTGCTCGATCTCCAAATTTAGACTAGCTGCCAGTGCGAGAACAACTCGGATCGATGACATCTTGACAACAGGCGAGAAGATCTCCTCGAAGTCAACTCCTTTCTTCTGGTTGAAACCTTTCACTACCAGTCGAGCTTTGTATCGAGGTCGCGAGTTCTCTGTCTTCAACCTGTAGACCCATTTGTTCTTCAATGCTCTCTTACCTTGCGGTAGCTTCACTAGGTCATACGTGTGATTTTCAGACAAGGAGTTCATCTCCTCATTCATCGCCTTCAACCAGTGCTCCTTGTACTCATGTGCCACAGCTTCATCATAGCACTCAGGTTCTCCCCCGTCAGTCAGTAGCACATATTCATGAGGCGGATATCTTGTAGATGATCGTCTTATTCTATCAGATTGTCTAGGTAGATCTGCAGGCTCTAACTGTAACTGCGAGCCTGTATCATCCGTAGTCACATCATCATCTACCTGAGGAATCTCACCCCCAGTCGTGGTTTCTTCATACTCACCAGGTACCTCTTCCATTGGATGCTCTACATCAACCGGTACAGGAATAGAGATCTCGTGAGGATTGCCTACACTGGCCTTCTCTAACTTTTGCAAATCCTCGATTGTCTGGTCCTCAAAGAAGACAACATCCCTGCTCCTGATGATCTTCTTGCTATCAGGGTCCCAAAGCCTGTACCCGAACTCTTCATGTGCATAACCCAAGAAGATGCATTGTTTTGCCTTGGCATCAAGTTTTGATCTTTCATCTCGAGGAATGTGGACAGATGCCCTGCACCCGAATACTCTGAGATGCTTGTATGATACTTTCTTGCCGGTCCACACCTGCTGGGGTACATCTCCATCAAGTGCAACTGACGGTGTAAGATTAATAAGATCAACCGCTGACCTCATTGCCTCGCCCCAGAAAGGCTTAGACAGTTTCGCTTGAGAAAGCATACAACGAACTCTCTCAACAATTGTGCGGTTCATCCTCTCTGCAAGCCCGTTCTGTTGTGGTGTCTTCGGTACCGTCTTCTCAAGTTTGATACCGTGAGTCCTGCAATAGTTCTCGAAAGGACCCCTATACTCACCACCATTATCAGCTCTGACACATTTCAGTTTCATGCCCGTTTCTCTTTCCACTGCTACATGGAAGTTCTTGAAAATCTCAGTCACCTGATCTTTAGTTTTCATAGAGTAAGCCCAAACCTTCCTGGTGTGATCATCTATAAAGGTCACAAAATAGAGAGCACCACCAAGAGATCTATCCGACATGAAACAAACATCAATATGCACAAGGTCAAGTATATTATCGCATCTAGAGGGACGACTTCTAACAAAAGAAACTCTCCTCTGCTTACCAGCTAAACAGTGATTACAAGTGCTCAAGTGCATACCTTTAACGGGCAAAGACTGCTTTCTAGCAAGAATTTGAATACCTTTCTCGCTGATATGTCCGAGTCTCCTGTGCCATAGCTCGATAGGATAATCCTCAGCAACATTAATTTGACCGGAATTGTGTCTGGCACGCAGCCTGTAGAGAGTGTCGGTCTTCTGACCCCGTGCCACAATCAACGAACCCTTGGAGAGCTTCCATCTCCCATTACTAAATTCGTTACTGTAGCCTTCATCATCAAGCTGACCCGTCGAGATTAGGTTAAGGCGAATTTCTGGAACATGCCTCACCTTCTTCAGAAGCAACTTGCAGCCAAGCTCGATCTCTAGACAGACATCACCAGTACCGACAATCTTGCATGACTGTCCATTTCCCATTCTCACATAACCATAGTCCCCGGTAGTGTAAGATGAGAAGAAATCCCGATGAGGAGTGACATGAAACGAGGCACCTGTATCTGCAACCCAGGTAGAGTCCTGACATGTGAAATTCACATAGGCTTCATCACAAATGATGTAGGTCTCTCCATCAGATGCCACTGCTGTAGTGCCTTCTTCCTTCTTGCTCTCACCGTTGCCATTCTGATTTTTCTTCAGAGCTCTACACTCCCTTTTGTAGTGTCCCTCTTTTCCACAGTGATAGCAAGTGACCACTTTCCTCGTCTTCGACTTTGATCTGCCCCTCGATTTGCCACGTGAGTTACTATGCTTGGAAGAGAAATTTCTGCTTTGACTTCTCCCCCGTTGTTCAGTAACCAAAGCTTCAGACTGAATGGAAATTCCCGTGCCTTTCCTTCTAGTCTCCTCATTAAATAAACTGTCTGTCACCGTAGCCAACGATAGCTTCCCGTTTGGCGCAGAATTGCTTAATGCAACCACAAGTGTGTCCCAATTATCCGGTAGAGTCCCTAAAAGTAGACAGGCCTGCAACTCATCGGGTAATATTATCTCCAGGTTCGTCAACTGGTTAATAATATCCTGGAAATTACTCATGTGCGCAGCCATATCACCTCCATCCTGGAAACGAAGATGAACCAGCTTCTTCACGAGGAATGCCTTATTTTGTGGTGTCTTCCTCGCATAGAGATTTGTCAATTTATCCCACAAAGCTTTTGCATTTGTCTCATGAGCAACATGATGATAAATACTATTGTCTATCCACTGCCGAATCAAACCAATAGTCTTCCGATTTGTGCGTTCCCAAGCCTTGTCATCCTTATCTTTGGGTTTCGCGGAATCCCCTTCAATAGGATCGTACAAATCCCTGCAAAATAGAAGATCCTCCATCCGAGACTTCCATATAGAGTAGTTGGTTGCATTCAACTTGAACATGGATCCTGTAGACTCCTCCATCTCGAAAACACCGAAAAAAAACTCAAACTTCTCTAACCCGAAGCTCTGATACCACTTGTTGGGGTTAGGGATGTACTCAACCAAACAATAACGCAGCGATTAATCTTCCTCCCCTTCTAGTGTAATCGAGATAGGAACTAATCAAATCAACCAACAAGCAGTAAAGTAAAACAACACCAAGAATTTTACGTGGAAAACCCCAATGTGGGGAAAAACCACGGGACCAACTCCGAATCAACGATCCACTATGAAGATTATACAATGTCTTTCATCAAGGGTAAACCCTTGGATCACCAAACTCAAGAGAAACACTCTCTTGGATCACCCAAATACTAAATTCGTCACCCACACCGGGTGGTTCACAAAATCAGCTGAAACAGCACCTACAGAGCTCGAATAGAAATTCTGACCGTTCAGAAGTTAGCCCCACGTGTTGTGAAGCTGCTGTCAAAATTTCGTCCCAATCGGAGTTCGTTTGATGTCCCGATCGAGGTTTGATCTCCAGCTGCGCGCTGCCCCGGTTGAGCAGAATTCGGCTCTGCTCTTCCTTTGTTCTTTGTGCTGTTTTGCTGCTTGCAGCTCCTCTGCCGCTGCTGTCTACACTCTGCTGCTACTGCAGTCTGCTGCTGCTTTTATACCTCAGCTGATTTGCTGAAGAATAAACCCTAACAAAATGGGTTCTTGGGCTTATTAAGGCCCGATAAAAGCCCAATACAATTTGAGCCCAACTTCCTCCAAATTGGAGGGATACCCAACAGATATATATATAGTTAGGAACACGTATGTTTACCCTCGAAATCCAAAGATTTAATCCGTTCAGTACTCACCAGTATGAGAGCCCTTGATATTAAACCTCGCTAAATGTTCACTTATGAATTACCACGCTACGACTTACAATCTCAACCTAGGAACGGTTTGGAAATTGATTTAGTGTCAGATGTACGAAAGAAATTCCTTGCCTAACAGCAAGCAAAATGAAAACAAAAAAAATGCCCTAGTTGAGTGGAATAGTAACCTATAATACTCCATCCTCTGAAATTGCGAGAATAATGTCCCACAATTTTCTCACCGAAAAAAAACTCACCTCGAAAAAAAAGAAAGGGCCGTCCAGTTCTCATCTTATCTTAAGAAGAAAAGAAAAGTTTTGCCATCGTAAAATTGAAACTATTATTTCTGTTTGAGTGTCGACTTTGCATTGTTGACGAACTCCTAGCTACTTAAAAAGTCATATCTACATGAGAATCCGATACTGCTTAATGCAACGATACTGACTCTCGTATCTCACATGCATTTGCTTCTTATCCATAGAATCCCACACAAACACACCCACCCCCCCCCCCCCTCCCTTTTTTCGCGTCAATCAACAAGCAGTGTTAAGCAGTGAAGTTAACATGAACATTTGCGTGTAAAAGAAGTGAAAGTAGACAATGCAATGGCAACACGATGAGTAGTGCACACGAGCAGTACTGAAGAAATCGGAACTCCTATACGGGTATCAAAGTACATGTCCACCGACGTCGAGAAGGGGACAGAGACATATACAAGCCCTTCAAAAGGAACTATGTTTCGAGTGTACGAATCGGTAAGCTCCGACATAGACACTGCAGGTGCCACAGTTTTCTTTTTCTGGTTACCACAACTTCCATGAAGTACACTGAACACGACAGAATCTACAGTTATGGTACAATAAGTCCACTACGAGCAACCATAGTGATTCCCTCTTGAACTCTTCCGCTTACTGCAGGAAACAGAGATGACGCATGATCAAATACATGATGTATAACTGCCCCTCCAATTGGTTGAAATGTTGTAAGGCTCGACTATCCATCGAGAGACAACGGAAATGTGTACACCGGCAAAAGATGTTCCATTAATTTAATAGCCAGAAAATGAATGATTACCTGGTCAGATGGCCGTTAAATCAAGCATCAAGTTTAAACGACATACACTATTTCTTCTTCTTGCCACCTGCAGCCTTAGCCTTTTTAATCGCAGTTTCTTTAGCACTCTCTGAAGTTTCCTGTGGCAGCCAGTCACACGAAATAGGGAACACGTGAATAAAGAGTCTTCTAAAAGTGAACGCATGAAGAAATCATCATAATACGAAAGAGCTGCACCTTTCTTTTAATGGGTGTTGATGTGTTAGCAACTGGCTTGAAGAAGGATTCTAACCTGCAAGGTTATATTAGTTGGAAATGGATGCTTGCAAGCGAGCATATCTGATAACAGACTTTCTTTCAATAAACATTTATTACCGTCCCTGCGACGACTTATTCTTGGCTGTCTTGATCTTTTCTATTGCCTATCATAACAATCAAGATGGTTTTGAAATCTGTTATCAAATGTCTTGCAAATTAAAATTCTTTTCATCTCTTGAAGAAGTACTCTCTTACCTTTGTAACTCTATCAATGTTGAACCCATTCTCATTCACCAAGAAGGTGATCAACCCCTACAAATAAGAGAGGCCGACTATGCATGTCAGTAGCTGCACAATCGAATTTCATGTCTTTACATTATATTCAACTCACCTCTTCATCAGGAGCACCCCATTTTATCTCTGGATGCTCTTTCTCAGAGAAGACTAGTGGATTCTTGAACAGTTCTCGGGCCTGTTCGTATGGCCAGTTTTCTGGTATTTGATATCTAAATAACAAATCCAGTGTCAATAGTAAAGCATAATGAATATATGGAAAATGCTGCAGGACAAGGATAGCAGGTAAAAAATATGGAAGTCACCTCTCCTTATTAATGTTTTCCAATATGTTCTCTATGGAGCCATGTTGACGAATAAGCTTCAAAGCGGTCTGTCCCCCGATACCTATTATAACAAGTTATATCAGGTCTTCAAGGAGAGGACATAATTCTTCAAGCCAACTATGGTTGGTGGAAAATCCCGACTACCTCGAATGCTTTCACAATAATCACATCCAGAGAGAATGCAGAGGTCAATGAATTGGTCCATAATGAGGTTCAGCTCCTCCAGAATCTGATAGAGGACCTCATGAGATTAAAAGTCAAACCAAAGAATGGTATCTTCTACAGCACTCCAAGTACCTTTGAAATTTCAAACTCCATCACTGGTACTTTTCTGGAGCTTGGATCCATGAGGTGACGTAGAAATCTAGGAGCTCCGAAAGTGAGAGAATCCATGTCTTCAGAAGCCACCGCATAAACCTGAGACTTAGAAAGGAATCTTGAATCTTCACATCAAACCGCATGCAAAGCAAATCCTATTTCAAATGATTAAGATTCAGCAGGACTTGCCTGCCCCGACTTGCAAAGTGCAGCACATTGTGCCTCTGCTTCAGAAGGAGCCTAGAATTGACAAGTGTGATTTCAATAAGATTTAAGTGTTGAGATCTTGACAGGAGAATTACATCTAAAGAACTCAGCAGAGATGCTAAAATATTTACCTCAATTACAGGCACTCCCATGAGCCTTAGAAGTCTCTTGCAATCTTCATTGTGCTGCTTTGTCACCTGTCAATTTTGGGTCAAGCATTGTCCGTTTTTCCAAAGTTTTCAACTTTCACCAGAGTCCACAGATACACTGATATTGATGAATGACTGAGCGGAAAAAGAAGTAAACAATCACATACTTTGACTGTTCGCTTACTGAACTTCTCGATATCTTCCTTATTGCCTATCTGCGATGAGGGAAAACATCATTTTGAGACATTTATGCAGAAGAAGAAAAAACTCGAAACACAGAAATACAAAAAGATCGCTGGAGCCATCTTCCTGATGATTGAAATACAAGTACAAACCACGAGGAAAGGTATGCACCAGTAATGCTAAAGAGAATCACACCCGTGGTAGAAACTACAATCACAAAGTTACCTCCCTGGCTTCTGACAAATCCTCAGTAGCATCAGCCCTCTTTGAAAAACTGCATCAAAAACTTTACCCTCAACTATATTATAGCATATAAGCGATCTGGAAATTCCCAAGGAATAACAAAAGGAAACAATTTCCGAGTACCGCTTAGCAAGTTCTTGTTTCTTCAGTTCAGGAGGTTGACCATCGAAGATATAACTAAGTGACACAATGAAATCAGTCAACAAGGAAGCCCGAACATTTCAGCACAGGGAAGGTGAGTAAACATGACTAGAGTAAAACAAAGTAACACTGGCAAAGGAACAGGGCAAAGACATACACCGGCTTTATTCCAGCCTCCAAAAGCCTGATCGTTCGGGTAAACATGCCTTGCAAGTGACTGCCACGATCAAAAGCATAAAACCCAGATCAAAGAATCATCCAAAATCAACACATTTAAGGCCAAAACTTGGAATTTTCTTCAATTTTTCCGCTTGATACTTATCTAAACAGAAATACAGAAGGAGCACTTCTCTCCCGCTAACAGCTAGCAAAATTACCTTGTGACCTCCCCTGCCTCATTGGTTAATGTATCCGTACCAACCCTTCCCACCACAATCAGGAACTGATAGATGCTCATGCTGGCGTCAATGGCGATTTTCCGGCCGAAGTAGCTCTCGAATTTGTGCTCCTTCATCGCCTTAGGCGCATTGTCGGCGAGCAGCTTCGTTAAACCCTACGAAGCCCACCACCAGTGCCAGAATTCAGGCCGAATACGCAACGCAAGCGACCAAATCCATAGAAAACGAAGAGAAATTGAGCGAAGGGTGACGACCTTTATCCCCATTTTCGTGAAGCAGAGGTTCGCTTCTCTTCTTCTGCTCAGCTCTCTCTCTCTCTCTCGCGCGCGCTCTGCAACTTCTGTTCTGTTGAGCCTTCGCGGCTTTTCGCGCGTGTGAGGTTTTGCTGACACGTGTGAACACGCAGAGATCAATGGGCCGGGCTTTCTAAGGGCCTATTGGGCCGACCTAATGAGATCGACCCAACTAGGTGGGCCCCGCCTCAAGAACCTCGTTGCCGACGGTCGGATTAGACATCCGGTCGGCCGCAGATGGCCAAGCTTTATTACTCAATAGAATAGGAAACTGTCTGTTGATTAATAGTCCACACAAGAGATATATCTTTGCAGCTGCGAGTGTTGATTAATATCATTTCACACGTTAATTCGATATCTTTGTAACTTAAATTTTATGACTTTACAAGTTTGTAAAAGAATAAATAGAAATTGGGACCGCATTGATATGAGGACTGCAAGGAAACTGAATTTCTTGTTTCGTGCAATATGCAAACAAATGAGAGTAGTGACATGAAGAAGGAGCGAACCAAATGGACCAAAGAGACAATTACGGTCGGCTCGGGCAATATATATCTTCAGGTCATCCCATCAAGGTTGTTCGCTCTCGTTACCGTGCGTTTAATGCAGCCTGATGTTTTCATCAAGCTGGATTTTAATGGGGTCATGAGTTTTCTTTGTTATGGGATCTAATTCTAATCTAAAACATTGTTTAATAGAGAAGAGAACATAGTTGCTGGAGCCAAGGATGCAGATCGAGGAGGAATGTTCAAGGATGGATGGATGGATGGGACCAATTAGGGTTCACGTGAAGAAACTACAAGATAAAAAAAAAATCTTTTTATAGTATTTAATAAACAAATAAATTAGTAAATGATTTTTTGTTTATTCTTTTTCCGACATATATCTTGATATTCAGAAATTTAATGGGTCTCGACTAATTCAGTTCGATCTGAGTCGATCCATTAAGAGATAAAACTCTCACAATAAAATTTTTTCTCCATTCACGTACAAGACTCGAACTCGAAATTTTATTTAAAAGGAAACAAATGTCGAAAATCGCCTCGATGATGGTGAATGAATTTTTTTTTATTTACAAAAAAAAATATGAATATTTGTTTGGGTGATTCAGAGGATTTAGGGTTGATGGGGATGTTGGATCTTTTTCCCACTGGATCTTGTCCCTAGTTCTGGCTTGCACGTGATCCTCTCATCATGTTAATGCATGTTCGATTGGCTCCCGCGCTCAAATTCCGCGGGAGAGCTAATTTTTTTCATCGTACGACAAAATAAAATATTAATAATATACCAAAAAAATTAAGATGTTAAATAATAATATAAAGATTGATCTTTATAGACATACATATTGTTGCCAGAAGACATTGTTGCGTTTATCAATCAATTATTGGAATCGGAATACAATGCAACGCTACAACTTAATTGTTATTATTATCTTCTTCTTCTTTTTTTCTTTTGTACTGGGCTTCGGCCCCGTTAAGGCTTAAAGTACCAAAAAAAAGAAGAAGCTTAATTGCTATTATCGACTGATGAGGCCGGTTTTCGATTCACAAGACGGAGGCTCATTACAAAACCTCAACAATATTTCACCATTAATCCCGCAAATATTAGCATATTCAGAAACCCCAAGATTACAGCTGATGTCATAAGGATTCGGGCCGATCCGATGCTCGAGCTAGTCTATCACGGACTTAAGTTGTATGCAATTAATTATGCTAGTGGGTCCAATACGTATAGAGAGTAGAATAAGGTCAGCATCATCAATCTCGTTATAACTGGGACTTAGTTAGAGAGATGTCCTGCTTCCGAGAGAAAAAATGATACTAAGCATTCCAATATCAACTAATTGGTCCATTAGCTTACCATGTGCCTACCCATCCGATATTACGACTTCTTTCGATGTGGATTGCCTTTGGATATGTGTCGAGTTCTGTGGGGCCATATACATAAATATTGATATATACATCCAGACGAATGGGGACTAAGGATTATGTGTAACATGTGTAAGGAGGTTGAGTGAGTGAAAGGACTGGCCTTGTGGGATCGATATGGGGCCTGCTGGCCTTAGACGTTTTTGAGTTGAAAATTGGGTCCGTGCAAATAGGAAGGAGAAGAGGCCAGCCAGCCAGCACAAAAGTTGGTTGTCGCGCCATTGTCAAAAATGTGGGAAGCTCTCGTTCACTTTCGAACACTCCAATAATTCCATGCCGTGGAGCTCTCAAACTCTCTCCAAGTTGCTCACAAAAGTTTTGTGGCGAAAAATGTGGCCAATCTAATTGGAATTGAAGCTTCCCCTTTCCACTCTCCTTTAATTTTTCTTCCCTCTCTCTCTTTGATTGTCGGCAGGCTCGATTTGCATAGTTCCCTTTGGAAGTGGATATATGCCTCCGCCTTCCTAACGCTCTAAACTTACCGACATGTTCGCGGGTCACTACGATCGATACACTCTCGTATTCTAATCTCTCGGTGACCTTGACGATCGACGTGGACTTACTACCGATAGACTAATATTATAGGAGATTAGTCTCGATCATAACTCTCCTGTAAAACGGCAAAATATCCTTAAAACCGTTTAGTTCAATCTGTTCATTTTAAAGGTGGGTTTGATAATACACCTATACAAATAACATTTGGTAGCATCACGTTTGTCAATGGGTGCAACATCTATCTCGCATCTCCGGATGTATATGCCCCCACGGAGTGAAAAGCAACATAGACCGGGGTTCGCACGATAGGTTGTTATATATACCTAAATGATAATTTTATGGTGGTTTGGCGTGTAAGAGGGCTGTGATATCAGAAGAAGTAGAAAATAAACTTTAGTAAGAAAGAGATTTTAGTGCAGTGACATAAGAGATCAATTCAAAATCAAGAGGTTTTGAATTTGATTATTTACGAGTAGGACTCGTGTACCTCTTTATTTCTCAACTTATTTCAATTTGTCTTGACATATTTATTTCAATTTATTTTCTATCATTATCCTTACCTGTCTTACCATAGAAATGAAAAGAAATTATTTATTTTATTATTTTTTTTTTTATGAAAAAAAAGATGGACTTTATTGGCTGCAATCCAATATAAGATTCCAAATGTGCCATCGGACAACATATATATTACCAATCAAGAAGTCCCGGCAGCTCTGTTCTTCCCCACCACCAATATTTTCCCTCCCATTTTCTCTCTCATTCTCTCTGTCTCTGTCTCTGTCTCTCTCTCTCTCTATGATACAGCTAAACACATTCCTTACAAGCACTTAATACTTATCTTTACCATTAATTAATATAAGGGCCTTGCACAAAGAGGGGGAAGAGAGATTTTCTTTTCCTTAAATGCTCACTCCCATTAAGGGATATCAGTTAATGTAATGCAGGTTATATCTACAACACACAGCTTGCTATTTCACTGCAGCCATAATAGCAACGTTTGAAGCTTTTTTGCATCTTTTGTCATCCGGGTGAGTGAGTTCCAGTGAGCTAACCGGGAAAAAAGATGAAGCTTTTGTGGTTCTGGGCAGTCATAGGACTTGTCTTAAGTGAATGTGTTTACGGGTTCGAGTTTCTTGATTTCAATGTGACCGAGGAGTCGTATGTGGAGACCATTGATGGAGTTGCTTCCCAGGCCAACAATGCTCTCTTGGTCGGGCTGACTCTCATTCGGAGCGCCGGTGCTAAAGGAGCAGGTACAATATTTCCCATATTCTGTCCTAAAATTCCACGGATTCATTCGGGTACTGCTCGCGAATAGATTGTGAGAGATGTGGCGGAATGTTGGACGGGTTCTTTCTTTATGTGATAGCTAGTGAGCTTTGCACGGTGGATTTCTCTTTTAATTCAGGATGAATTCATTTTTGTCGATGGCTATGTTTCGGTAATGGCCTCTTCTGATGCATGTTCATGGTGTTTTTGATGTTTGATTTCTTCACTGAACTCGTTGCTCTGTGTCTCTTAGTCCCTGTTGTATTCTACCAATATAATAGTGGCATACAGCACGAGGTTCCCGCGAGCCTGTTGGATGTTCTTCGTAATTATCGAGTTTTAGTTTATTAAATGATTTGGAGATATATTTATTTGTGTTTTCACTTAGTTATGTGGTGTCTCAGTCAGTAGAACTCGTCCCGCGTCCAACCTAATTAACTTGCCTTCTTATCTTTTTCAGTCTGTCTTGACGGAACACTGCCGGGCTATCACTTGCACCGAGGATATGGCTCCGGAGCAAATAGTTGGCTCATCCAGTTGGAGGTTGGCCAGCTCTGCTTCAGCAGCTTTAAATTCTCCAAAATGCAAACGTAACTAGTTCTTGTAATAAATTTGACAATCGTTGCACATCTTGGCAGGGTGGAGGTTGGTGCAATAATGTTCGATCTTGTGTCTACCGTAAGACGACCCGGCGAGGGTCATCCAAGTATATGGAGAAGCAGCTTCCATTTACGGGAATATTGAGTGACAAAGCCGAAGAAAATCCAGGTCTTGTTCGATTCTTCTGCATATGGATAGAATTCTTGAACTTCCACCGCATCTATGTTTCGTGCTATTCATGTTAAAGTTATGTTACCTGTGAAACTCTGCAGATTTCTTCAACTGGAATCGAGTAAAGCTCCGGTACTGTGATGGCGCCTCTTTCTCTGGGGATGGTGCGGATAAGGTTATTGAGTTATAAATAACAAAATCTAAATTCTGGTCTTTAAATTTTGGTAGATATCGCTCTAGTCCGTGCAGATTGTTTTCTTCATACAGATGATAATTGTAATGTTTTATATCATTTAGGCTGCGCAATTAGAGTTCAGAGGACAAAAAATATGGTTAGCCGCCATGGAAGAGTTGATGTCCAAGGGAATGCGAAATGCTAACCAGGTTAGAGAACTTGCTTTATTCTTCTGTTAAGGCATTTGTACGTCTAAATTCTCTCTTGTATAGGTTATTCATCTCGTCTTTCTTCCCCCTTCCCTTACAGGCTCTACTTTCGGGCTGCTCTGCCGGGGGTCTTGCTTCTATACTACACTGTGATGAGTTCAGGGCCTTATTTCCTGGATCGACAAAAGTGAAATGCTTGAGCGATGCTGGACTATTCCTCGACGCGTAAACATTTACTAGCATTTTTATGCGGTTACTTGCTCTGCCCAAGTAAGGCCTTAAAGTTCTTTAGCTTGAAACTTGGTTCATTTATATGAATGCAGGACGGATGTTTCGGGAGGGCACACTCTCAGAAACTTCTACAATGGTGTGGTCGGATTGCAGGTATGCTTGAACGTCAATGACGGCATTGAGAATAAGATTTTCTCTTCGTATCCGAACCAACCAACCTATGTCTTTTCCTGCTGCTTGAGAGTTTCTTGTTCCATATCTGCATTGTTCTTCTTGTGACACATCGTTTGGGATCTTGTAGGGAGTTAAATCTACCCTTCCTCGTACATGCACTAACCACCTCGATCCAACATCGGTAAAAACTCTCGTTCTTTGTTTGGAGCATTGGCTTGGTTTTATTAAGATATAATTACACGGATGGGTTCACCGGTTTAATTCTCTGTTGTCATTATCTCCATCGGATCCTTTCAGTGCTTCTTCCCTGAAAACTTGATCTCAAGCATCAAGACGCCGCTGTTTATTCTCAATGCAGCCTACGATGTGTGGCAGGTAATGACTTGTGGAATTGAATGCTAAGTTCATAATCGTCGAAGTACAAAAGTTATGTGATTTCACTTTGAAAATCGCAAATTAAGTCTGCTTTTTAAAATCGAATTTAGATCCAAGAAAGCCTAGCTACACCGGCAGCAGATCCTCAAGGCCATTGGCATGAATGCAGAAAGAATCACATGAAATGTTCTGCATCACAGATTCAGTTTCTGCAAGGTCAGTTGCACTTTGGATTGACAATTACGTTCAGTTCTAAAACATGGCAACCTTTTCTCAGTCGGTCAGGGGAATATGTTCTTGCAGGCTTCAGGAATAGGATGCTGAATGTGGTAAAGGACTTCGCGAAGTCTCCACAAAATGGGCTCTTCATAAACTCGTGTTTCGCTCACTGCCACTCCGAGAGGCAGGACACATGGTTTGCTGACAATTCACCTGTCATCAGGAACAAGGTAACAACTAAGCACTCTCCATAGTTCATTAGATTGCATATTATCGACCGGAAACCGTGTCTATTGTGGAACCAATGGTGATGGTGGTGATGATGATGATGATGATGATTTGCAGGCAGTAGCAACAGCAGTCGGAGACTGGTACTTCAATCGAGCGGCTGTGAAGGCCATCGACTGCCCCTACCCATGTGACAAAAGTTGCCACCACCTGGTCTCCAAGTAGTAGGCCCGCTCATAACTGGGGACGAGTGCTTGCTCATGTTTATTGACCAAACCATTTCTTCTCAATTGATCATTGCGATTCATATCTTCATACAGAAGATAATTAAAAACAAGGAGATGTGGCTAGGAAGTGCAAGTAAAATGCGCTCCGCCCAGCCTTTCAGTTCAAGTGTAAGATTTTATGTCTCTGTCAGGCATATTCACTATTTTCATGCAGAGATCAAATTACTTTGTGGAAGAATATGAACAAGGATTCGGACAATCCCAGTATTCGTCTATTTGAATAGACTACTTAATGTATGGAGCTGTTTATTCAATGGTATTACAAGAGAATAGTGTATGTCCGTAACTTTCCTGTCAGAGAAGTATGCAGAAACATAGAATTGGAGGGCTTAGTGAAACATCTTGAGATTCGATTTATAGTACATTCACACCGACTTATCGAGGGCCTATGATTTCGTTTTCTATCAACCGATATCTGCAGCAACTATTAGATCTTTGGAACATAGAGTTATACGGTACAATCAATAGGCCATCTGATGTAGACAGTTAATCAATAGGCTAAATTAAAAAGGCTAATCACCCATCAAAAGAGGGTATAGCGTAAAGGCACTCCATCAGCCTTGTAATTAAGAGATTCCAGATTTGATATTCAGTGGGATTATCTATGCCATTTATTAATTATGAAGATTTCTATTTTATTGTATTAGGTTTACGGGCTTCCTTTGTAACCGAAAATTAAAAAACTAATCACCCTAGAGGATATCTTATTTTATATTATACTATTATTCAAGCAAGAGATAAATTTTGTAACAATCTCCTCATTTATATGATGGTTAAAAAATTTTAAAAAATAACCTTTTCTTTTTAATTTAAATATCATATAATTTAAAATAAAATAGAAAATTAAAAGATAATATTGTGCATTTGTATCTTTCCCTTCTCTTTCATCTCAATCTCTCAATCTCTCCTTGTATTGTGCTCATCTCTCATTTCTCAATCCTATATTCTATCATATTACTTTTTCTTTTTTTACGCCTTTCGCGTGTAACCCGGGTACTCTATAGTATTAGTTATGCATCATCAACATTGATAATGTATAGGAGATTCTGCAAATTTGCAACAGAAAAAGGCAATGCTTTGACAATATTTTACTTCCATGTAAAATCACGTTTCATGTTAATTTCGGGGAAAAAGGAATTATCAGAAATTTGGAAGCAATAGAGTAGAGAGAGGATAAAATTTCTAAACCTGCGCACTTCCATTCTCACAGCCCAATCAGATTTGTTTCGTTTTCCGTATGTGCATCACTTGACTAATTCGGATTCGAATTGGATCACCCATTAAAAAAGAAAACTCTCTCTATCGTGAATTTTCTTTATTCATACTCGAAACTAATACTTTATTTATAAGAAAGAAGCGTGAAATCACTGGTCCATCTCATGCTTGTAGCCCAATGAGATTTTGGTTCCAATGCACATCAAGCTTTCTCCTTTATCTAAAAATGAGTGGGGAGGATAGAGTTGACATTTGTCAAACATTATTGGTGCAATAGAAAGAAGATTCCTTGTTTCATTATTATCAAACTCAATTAATCTGCGAAAAATTTGCCCAATTGATATAAATATGGCCGTATACTATATTGTCTAGGTCTGATTAACTAGGACATTAAGGGCAAATTAACAATTATTAATTATATTTATTTTTCTTTCACAAATTGTATATTCACTCCAATCGTGGTTTGATTAAAAAAACAGACACGTCTTCCACAAAAATCATTGGGCCGTGGGCAAGAACCATCCAATGATTAGGTTCACATGCATTTGAGCACCTTCTTGAAATGATTTAGCCTGAAAAAACACAAAAATGCTAAATCCTCTTAAATAATGTGCCTAAAAATCTCTATAATTCAAAATCTCACTCATATCGATTAAATAGTTTTGAATATTGTATAAATTACAACTTGGGCCATTGAGAGTGGAATTTTAAATTAGATTGATTATTAGAAGGATATATCAATACTAAAAAAAATATTCTTGAAATGCGTTCCATGGCACATATATTATATATATATATATATGTATATATATAGCTTGCCCATTTGTATATATAATAAATTTTATAGGGCACTACTAGCACGATGGTCTAATGGTTAAACATCAAGCGCTCCACTTGAACATCACGAGTTTGAACCTCACTGAGAACGTAGAGTTCGCTACTATGTGGGTGTATTATGGGATGGCAGTGGCCGGCCCATAATACTTGATCTAGTGGGTCTTGGACTTAATTCACTAGTGTGTTGGTGAGGCTACGGTGATCAAGTTGAGCTAAAATCTCAGCGAGCTATGGCGAAAAGAACATTCCGTGGCGGTTAGATTCCCTTAATTGGGACAGCCACAGCGGGTTAATAACCCGACCTAGCCTTTTATTCACCAAAAATAATAATTTATAAGGACATATTAAATTAATTGTTTATTATCAATATAATTTGATTCTAATGGTTCGATGTTTATTTTCTTAAATAAGATATTTTGTTCGAATCTTATAAATAGAGAAAATCTATGATTGGTCGGGGTTGTTGGGCTTTCGTGTCACACCGAAAAAAAAACTATTATTACTACTACTACTATTATCATTATTACTATTATTATTATTCTTTTTTTTGGCTTGGAAAGGTAATTATTATTATTATTATTATTATTATTATTATTATTATTATCTGTTTTGTTATATTTTACACTAGAAAATAGCGAGAACAAGACAAATATTTCTTTGGTACGCGCACATGCGGAGATACGGCGTTGCTGGTGTTTATATACGTATCTATATTACACACTGATTTTTATTTATAATCTTATTAATAATTAATTATCTATTCTTATTTGTATTTGAGATATATATATATATATATATATAAATAAAGTTTTATATATAATATAACCCTGAATAATTTAGTTGATGTTCCAAGACATATATGGCATGCTTTACATTGCAGGATTTTGCTTATCTGTCAGCCGAGCAGATTATTGATTTCAACCCCAAGGAAAAGAAAGATTATGAATTAATTAAGATTGGGATTAGGGTTTAGAGAGAAAGCCGACAATTCGATTGTCCTTTTCAATTTTTACACTTTCTTGATTATTATTTTTTTCCGTAGTTATAAATAATATATGCAATTAGAGCAAACTTTATTGTATACATGCATGCCAGACTAGTGTCAATGCTGACAATTAGGATAATGAAAAAATAATATAGCGAATGAGTTTGCCCAAATCATATATATATATATATATATATATATATATATAATTTTATAATATTTCATGGTTCGTTTTAGCATTCGTCATATGCAAAGAACGAAGTCTGGTGTTTCGTGAAATGTTAAGGGTTTTTGCCAAATCAAATTAAAAAGTCAAGAATTCAAATTGAAGACACCGTGATACAAGAAATATCGTAACGACCACGAGTAATATAGACGTGGTCTCGGGGCAACGGCCTTGTATTTTCTTGTGCTTCAGCATCAAGGGTAGGCCCAATTTATCTTTAGCTGATTTCCCCCATGAAATGAACATGGTTTTAAGGACAAAGCTCATTACAAGGGCAAATCCTCTCCACATAAATGAATGGATGCTAGGCAAGCTAATTCGCTCTGCACTCAAATATCCCGTTTCGCTTGAGCAGTGTCCGATTTTGTCGATGTGCAAGTAAAAAGTTTCTTAAACGGATTAGCCAGGACAAGGCCGGACTAGTCGGTGTTAAAGTTTGCGGATAAGTGGAAGGAAACGGGTCATATATCAAAAGGTGAAAACAATCTCTATCAAATGGTGGTAGGGAAAGAGACCCTTTTGCTAAGAAACAGTGATCCTGGAGAAAGAATTGCATGTAGAACTTCCACGGTTTGTGTCGAGTGTGAAAAGGACCGTCGGGAGAAAGCATATTACAGCAAAATTCGAGTACTGTGAAGCTGTTGAGGAAAAAACATGGTGTCGACTGTCAATATTATTGTCTGGATCGAGTCACGGTCTCCACGGACCAAGACAAGCAACATGGATGAAAGAATGTGGATTTATTAACACGAAATAAAAGAATATTACAATCATACTGAACATATGGGAAATATGTAACATGTAACAGAGAAATGAAGAAGTGATTGAAGGCCTTATTTCTGTGATTCTGCTGAGGTAAATTCATGCACAATGGAGCAGCTATCAAGATCAACATGGTCTCGGTCCAATCTCGGATTTTTTGTTCTGCAGCAAACTAGAGCGAGAAATCGAATCTGTATGGGACTCATTTACAGTTACAAAATCGAACGGAAAGAAGAGAAAATGTTGAGTCTATATCACACCATGGAACTCTAAAGGGTCTGCCCAAATGCCAGAGCAAGTCTCTGGAAATCCTTACTGTGCGTGTTTGAAGCGGATTGCGGAAATCCTAATGTTTGAAAGTTTACTGTGTCAGGTTTGATGCCACTGTATGCTTGGGATTGCTCCGGGGATGAACTTCCTGTGACGAACGGTATTTGGAGATACTCAGACCATTTCGCATCTTCTACTAGAGAATGAACTTGTGCCTGCGGCAGTTTATCGAAATTTCCGAAATCCCATGAGAAGGGGGCATTGTCGTAGTAGCTGAAGGCACTATTGCAGGAAGAGGTCACGCAGGAGTTTTCAGAGGGAAGGCTGATCGAAGGCCTGACCTGAGCCGGAGTTGGTGGCATAGTAGTGGCAGAGAAACTGCTGGCAGGAGCAGTCACCAACTCTGTGGAGGTCGAGTTCGGGAGGACATTGAAGTCGAAGCCTAGCTGCCCACAGCTATTCTGGTTCGCCACCGAAAAGCTGCCCATATCGGGCCCGTAATTTAGCTGCTGGAAGGAGAAGTGCCTGAGCACGTCAGAAGGCTTGCAGGAGACATTATTGGAGCTCTCCGGGGCTGCTATGATATCATTGACCGGGCCAGAACTTGCTACTTGAGGCGGGAGCAGTAGTTTCTTCTCATTGCTTTTAACCATAGCGGACGGCGGCTTATTCTCGTTCTTATTCTCGGTCAAGACCTCGGAGAGAGGCTTGTGGGTGGTCGGGTCGATCCCACTCTGCTTCAACTTCTTCTTGATGCACGAGTTCCAGAAATTTTTTATCTCATTGTCGGTCCGTCCCGGCAACTGCGCTGCAATCTGAGACCACCTGCAACCCACCATCGAATCGATTAAGTCCGACAGAAGAGGTCACGTCAATCAAAAGAGAACTGAATTACCCGTTAACCAACCGACCGACCGACCTGTTGCCGAGAACAGAGTGGAGCTCAATGATGAGGTTCTCTTCCTGCTGGGAGAATGCACCTCTCTTCAGGTCAGGCCTCAGGTAATTGATCCACCTCAGCCTGCAGCTCTTCCCACACCTCTGCAGCCCTGCAGGCCACCATCCAAGTAATAAGGATTCATTACAAACATGATCGAAAAACTCAAAACGGATTAAGATGAAACCCTGACGATGAATTACCGGCAAGTTTAGGGACCGAACTCCAACATCCGTGGCCGTTCTTGGTGATGTAGTTGAGGAGCTTCTCATCTTCTTCAGGGGACCAGAGGCCCTTCCTCAGCTTCTGCTTGTAGCAGCAAGAGTGCCTTCCCATGCTCCCACCAAATGCTTCTGTAACAGAGACAGACAGAGAGAGAGAGAGATGAAGTGGCAGAATTGGGAGGATGGAACAAATTAATAGGAGGAGCCTTCTCCCTTCATTCAAGAAGTGTGAATTTCTCCATTTCTTGATTTTTTTTTCCCAAGGATACCTCGGCTTAATAGTCAGTACAAAGAAATAAAAATTTTAAATAACTAATTAAAATGGTTCAAATAGTCCCACAAGAATCGAATCTATAATCTCTCAATTAAAAAGCGAATATGTACGCCACTACGCTACACTCTCTTTTCTAATAGCTAATTAAAGTGTGAATTTCTCCCTTCCTGATTATTCTTTCATTTTCTTTATGGGATTCTTTTTTTTCTTTTTCATTTCAAATTCTGGTAATATGTCTTGACTTGGATAGTAGAAGAAAGCATCACAGCACGGTCATATACCATAACTGTCATGACATATACATGCAAACTCCCTAATACATCCGAGCCAAGTCGATGAGTTACTCTCAAAAGTCCACGTACCGTGTCCATGTCTTCACGTCGATGTAGGAGGATATCGGAAACTATGGTATCGGTAGGCTCTTGCTCGCATCTTTTCCGTGCACATAAATTACAGTAGAATACCCTCTCTAGAGAACAAGATCATGGAGTTCTGATATTGTATTAATGAATTGCTCCCATCAAGAAATTTGGAAGTCAGTTCATACAAAAGAAAAGGTAAGATTGATAGTGACATAGTGACTTTGTATATAGTCGGGCCAAATGTTTAATGATTTAAATTCACATTTTCTACCCTCATGCTCAAGAAATTGAGACCTTATTATATGGGCGTTGGCCCCCATTTTCAACAATATATATATATATATATATGTATGTATATGTATATATATGTTCGTTCCACCTGAAATGTTCCACAGGAACTCTCCAGCACACGTGTGTGGCAGATGCCAGGCATGCCAGGGCGCAGTCCTAAGATAGTTAGGTGGCGGAACCACCAGCCGTCCTCATCGATCTAATGGCATAGCGCTTCGGTCCCTAAGGTCCGAAAGGTTAGCCGGTGACTGGGTTTTCTTGAAGATGAGTAGGTTGGGTGCGTGATGATCGATTGAACTGCAGATGATGTCGCAGCCACAAGGGAATGGTCGCTTTGGTTCTCCGAACGTGCTCGTGATTGTTGTAGCCCGACTCTTAATATGAGACTGCTCGGAAGCTGGCCTCGAAGCTATCCACTTATGGTCCAAGGAGACCCATAAGATAGTGGGTATTTCAGCTATGGAAGTCAAGAGGATTAGGCTGGAACCCTAGCTTGATGGATGCCTTGACCCAAAAGCCAAGACTAGATGTGGTAGCCGATGGATCGATGATAGGGTGACCCTGGAAGGTCAATAGGGTTGCCTCAGAAGGCGTTTTAGTGCATGGAAAGTAAAGAGTGCGGGGAATTTAAATATGTAAGGTGTAAGTGCAATAAAGATAAAGATAGGAAAAGTAATATGAGTAGTTGATTGATGTACTGAAGAGGGGTATTACAATAAACAGACAGACTTATATAGGCTAAGCATGAGTACCGCCCAAGACAACAAAAAATGGGAAATAAATTACTAACCTAGGTAATTAGCTAACCCTAGGACTATGTGAGAAATAATTCACTTATTCGAAATATATTATTGATCTAAATAAAGCAATGAAATATAGTAAATGGAAATCCACCTATAGGTGAATATCCTACGAAACAAGCTCCAAGGAATCGTCCATGTACGTCCATAACCTCTTTCTTTTGCTACCATGTATATTCTCCATCCAATTTGGCATCTTCTAGTCAATCAAAATGGAATATATCTTTCTCCATTTATCCATATGCAATTTTCTATTTCCTCCATGGGATCATTTGCATGTAAGGAAATGAAAGCCAACAAATATGGACGAAATATGGCTTTAGCGTGGAAATAATCCACAACCGCCGCCCGCAATGCCAACTCTCATGCGATTGTCCAAGACGGGGGTTACCGCAGTTTTGGGTCGGGTTTCATCAATAATTCGATTATCGAGTATTCTCTTCACCGCTTCAGTTGTTACAATTTTACTCATTCCCGGGCTTTCGTTTGGACAAAATTGACTCCAAGTTGGCTGCTCCAACAAGGACACTAGTCGTGTTGGGGAATGGGTCCATATCTACTTTCATTGGCTTTTCGGCAAAAGTGAATGTTCCCTAATTGATCTTGTCTTGAATGACATTGCGCAAATTCACGCAATCTTTGGTTGTATGCTTCGAAGAACGGTGAAAACGACAAAAGTCTTTGCTCTTTAATTCTTCCGCCGTTGGGTGCTTGTGGTCAAGCCAAACTTAACCAAGCCCATTTTAAGAAGAAGATCGAAAATTTCCTTAGTCTTACAGACATCAAAGGAATAATATTTAACTTGGCCGAAGATGTTCGGCCTTTCATCTCATCCTTCTTTTGCTCGAACAAGAGATGGACATGCTACCGGTTTATTGGCAATTATTTCAGCTACACCGATCTCGTAATCCTCATTATAGTCGTCCCAAATAGCATGGACTCTCAGTTTATCCTCCAAGCGACCATATTTCTTCTCCGAATCTTCTCCGAGAAATCTCTCATAGTTGGCTGCCTTAGTTGATAACTCAAAGAAATCTCAGAAGTTCACATCTTGAAATTTCTTTTTCAGCCTTTGTTCAAAGTCGTTTTTTGCACATCCGAACAAATTCATATTTAGGAAGATATATTCGACACGTCTGCTTTGCCAGCTTGAATCGGGCAATATATTCTTCAATCCTCTCACCCGGCTTTTGAGAAAGATTAAACAAGTCGTTGAGAGTTGTCTCCGGTTGAATCTGGTAGAACTAGAGGTGAAATTTTGTCTCCATGTCCTCCCAACTCCTAACTGATTGGGTCGGCAAGGAAGAATACCAATTGAAGGTTGTGTTGGGAAGCGAATTGGAGAACAACAACAATGTGAGATAATCATTCCCAGCCACCTCGCTGCATTGGCTTGTGAACTTTACAATATGTTCGACAGACGATTGTGAGCTGTCACCTGAAAAAAAAGTAAACTCAGGTATCTTGAACCCTCTAGGAAATGGATAGTCTTGGTCCATCCACTCGGGATATGATTGACAGTAGATTGGTCTATCCACACGATTTAAAGTTACCCGTACATCTCTCAGATAAACTCTTGCAAGTCATTTTATCAATCTTTGGTAGCCGAGCTTCTTGTTGTACTGGCTGATTAGCTACTCGCAGTAGCGACATGGGTTGCGCCTGCTTTTGTTGAACCTGTAGCGGTAGCTGAGCTGGTAGGTGGGCAGTAGCAGCTAGCTGAGGCTGGTCAGCAGCTGGTTGTAACTGATTACTAGCTGGCTGCTGTACTGGCTGATTAGTCGGTGCTGCTTGCGTTGTTTGTGGTGCTTTTCGTTGTGGTCCAGCAGGATACATGGGATGTTGCTGCACTGGCTAATTAATGACAGCAGCTAGCTGGTTTGTGCTAGCAGTCGGTGGCATAGTCTGTTGTGGCTGATGCACTGCCGGCTGACTACCTAGCGGCTGAGAGTTCAGCTCGCACGTCTATTGGTTTCCCTGTGATGCCAAAAACGACACCGTTGGATTTCGTGATCAGATTCTGCCATATTGGGCTGACTGCAAAGGAATCTTCGCTTCCAGCTGGGCTGTTGATTGAGGAAAGAAAGGAGCCAAAAACAGAAATGATCTCATCGGCTCGGACATGTTGTAAGGAGGCTGAAAAGCCACTAACATATAGGGAGGCTGGCCATAGGGAAGATAACCGCCAGGATACGGAGTACGATCCCACCCGCCGTTGTATGGCCACGAGTGGCCATATTGTGATGAAGCTGCAAACCGAGACGGACTTCCCATCTCCATTCGCTCTACTTGATTCAACAACATTTGTTGTTGTGAAAAGCTTAAAGGCATGGGCTGGGGATCGGTTTCGCCGACTTCTCTCTTTTCGAGCTGCTTCTCTTGCTTTTTGTTGGCTTCTGTGATCTCCAACATGCGTTTAATCAAGATCTCGATATTTTTGGATTGTTTTTCCATTGCCTTCGTATTTTTCTCCACCACTCGAGATAGTCGATGGTTAACATCCGTCGAAGCAGCTGGACGTCCAGTGGCCGTTCCATCTCCAGTCGTGTTATGTTCGGCTGGCTTGCTGAGTGATGGGTCTTCAATACTCTTGTCATTCAGCTCCTCTCCGCTACGGGTTGGTGCATCCATCTTTGTAAGTTTCTTTGCTTGGGCGAGAGTCAGAACAGGCATACAATCACTGCACCTATGGGTCCCATCAAGCGTGCCAGAAAGTTTTTTCTCCCGAAATATTACGCGGGAACTTTCCGGCACACGCGCGTGGCAGTTACAATGCCAGGCATGCCAGGGCGCAGTCCCAAGATAGTTAGGTGGTGGAATCACCAGCCGTCCTCAACGGTCTAATGCGTAGCACCTCGGTCCCCAAGGTTCGAAGGATTAGCCGGTAGCTGGGTTTCCTTTGAGATGATTAGGTCGGGTGCATGATGATTGGTTGAACTGCAGACGATGTCGCGGCCACGAGGAAAATACTGCTTTGGTTCTCCCAATGTGCTCATGATTGTTGTTGCCCGACTCTTAATATGAGATGGCTTGGAAACTAGCCTCAAAGTTATCCTCTCACGGTCCAAAGAGACCCGCGAGGTAGTGGGTGTTTCGGCTACGAAAGGCAAGAGGATTGAACTATAGGTCAGAACCCCAGCTCGATGGACGCCTTGACCCAAAAGCCAAGACTAGATGTGGTAGCCGACGAATCAGCGATAGGATGACCCCGGAAGGTCAATGGGGTTGCCTCGGAAGGCGGTTTAGTGCATGGAAGATAAAGAGTGCGGGGAATTTAGATATGTAAGGTGCGAGTGCGATAAAGGTAAATATATTAAAAGAAATATGCACAGTTAATTGATGTGCCGAATGGGGTATTACAATAAAGAAATTCACTTATTACAATAATTATCTAGGTAATTAGCTAATCCTAGGACTATGCGAGAAATAATTCACTTATTTGAAAAATATTATTGATCTAAATAAAGCAACGAAATATAAATAAAATAGAAATCCACCTATATGTGAATATCCCACGAAACAAGCTCCAAGAAATCGTCCATGTACGTCCATAACCTCTTTCTTTTGCTGCCATGTATATTCTCCACCCAATTTGGCATCTTCTAGTCAACCAAAATGGAATATATCTTTCTCCATTTATCCAGTTATGCAATCTTCTATTTCCTCCATGGGATCCTTTGCATGTAAGGAAATGAAAGCCACCAAATATGGATGAAATATGGCTTTAGCCTAGAAATAATCCACAACCGCCGCCCACAATGCCAACCTTCATGCGATTGTTCAAGACAGGTGTTATCGCGATTTTGGGTGGGGTTTCATTAATAATTCGATCGTGGGCTGCGTCCATGGAGTCTTGTAGGATTTATTCGATCCATTACACGTCATAAGCCCAACTTACCGCGAAGTCCAGAAAATTGGTGTAAACAATGTTTTATGTTTCCTTAGTTGTCATATAAGTAGAAACGGTCAATGAATGTAAAAACATGTTTTTCCGAGGCAGATGTTATTATTGGAATTGAATATTCTTATTTTATGAAGCAATGCTAAAGAGACTTTTCTTATGTCTATGAATTAAAAGTCTACACAACTATTTTCACAAGTTATCTTCCGAGCGAATAATGACATGTTAATTTTGAGCGATTTGATTTTACATGAGCCAAATAAAAAAGCATGCAAATAAGTAATAATTATCGCGTATCGTAATTCAGTTGTATGATCGGGGAACCAACAATCTTGGGAAGATTAAGATGTGGAAGAAGTAAATATATACTAATCATATAAACTCGAAAGTACAATCATTTAGATCAAGTTTATTTAAGAAAATAAGATATAGATCTAGAAAATGTGACAAATTATGAAGCATTAATTGTGTATTAATAATCAGGGAAAAGAAAGGCGAGATGTAACTTATCGCTAGGCCCGTTACTCAAAAGCGCTAGCTGCTAGTGAAGTCATTGTGCCCTTATATTTAAATCCCAGGTCTGAGGTCTTTTCATTGTACAACCGATGTGGAATTCGCGGAGCCTCACAAACTCCCCTCTTTTTAACCCCAGCGTCCTCACTGGGCTCTTGGGCCAGGGTCCAAAACATAACTCCCATGGATTCGTGCTCGTGGATAGCCTCCAGAACACCTATCCGCGATCGCACATGGTTGTGGGCCAGAATCGGCTCTGATACCATATGTAACGTCGTCGTTGGATCCGTCACTCAAAAGTGCTAGATGCTAGTGAGGTTATTGTGCCGTACATATAAATTCCAGATCTTCCTCTTACATAACCAATGTGGAATTCGTGGGGCGTGACACTTGAAGAGACGCCACATCATCCTCATCGCCTTATTAAAGAGGATATGCTCAGAGAGGAAGAACCAAAAATGATTGAATTGGTGGGGAAAACATAAAATATTCTCTTCCTGGTTTAGTTTAACGTTCTGTATTTTTAAAATAGATCAATAATACAATCATAATAGGAAGAATATGGAGCAAGATAAATAAACACAAAGTCTCATATAGTTGACAAATTGTATAGATATTACTTACAGCGTCCAAATCCCATTGAAAAATACATCATCATCATCAGGGCAAGCCAACCATCGAGCGGAAATTAGTTTTTTTTTTTTTTTTTTTGTGAACTATGGGGCTGAAGCTCAAATGACATTAGTAAATAGAAATTAGAGGGTATAAAAACGAGGTATGGTGGCCCCAAATATATCGCCAAATAACAAAAGATTTACTCCAGGTGGGCAAATGCTTAGTCTATTAATTACAATTGGAAGTGTAAGCTCATAATTCGCTAATCAATCAGTACATAAATTTCCTTCACGATATACGTGCTCTATTACCACCGTCCACTCCCGATGGATAAACTGCCTAATATCTCGAACAATGGCATCATGGCAACCAGCATGCCCTTGAGGTGCTCTGAGAATCTGCGCCACCACCAGCGATTCACCTTAGATGATCATCCTTCGCAAGCCAAGATCCCAGGCCATGGCATATCGTGATAAGCGAAGTACGACTCTTGATCCCATTGAAAATAAAATAAAATAAAATAAAAAACAAGAGAGACAAATTATTTCCCCAGATATGTCATGGACATGGAGGAAAACTTCCTCCTTCCCCATTGGACTGATTTAACAATTCTCATATCACCATTTGATTTTTGTTTATAAAATGAAATACGGTGTATGATTTTTGTCTCTATGTTATCTCATCCTCTGTCACAATGAAGCTTCTTCAACCCTAGCAATGTCCTTATTCAGACATCCTTCTGGCTCCAAAGTTTATTTAAATGAGACATATCAATGGAAGATTCTCCATTGTTATCTGAAAACACCGTCTTGATTACATTATTAATCAAGGAAATGAGCTGTTTTTGTCAAGTCAACTAATGTGTCATATTTATTCCATTGTCCCTTTCCCCGAATCTCCCTAGACAATACTTTTCCGATGTCGCTATTTCTCTCGAAGTAACGTGAAATCGTATCCTGCTCACACCGCTTCCTCTTCTGCTCACCGCCATACGGTCTGTGTCTGTGCAAACTCGAGAATCTCAGAATTTTTTGGAGATGCTAAAAAAAAATCGCAGAAGTATCGCGGCTTTTGAATTCTGATCGGTTTTTTTCTTTTTCTTTTTAAATGAAAAAGAGGAAAACTGAAGGAATTTTGAAGAAGGGAGCAGAAGAGGTCCATTGGAGATAACATTTTTATTAATTAAAATGGCCCATAAACAGTGGTTTGGGAACATAAGCACATGGATACATCTTAATGAGTTTCAGTTGAATCACAGGTGAAACTCATCACTAATCTCTGTCCTGTCTAGACAAGCGAAGCGCATCACCATCATCAACCTTGCTTACCTTATCCGGATGATATCTCCAAAGCAATCATTTATTAGTTGAAAAATCTCTTCTTGTGATCCCCTAATGATCATCTTAGCCCTTTTCTCTCTAACCCACCTTCCGAGTATCGATACTGTTAGATGTTGATCGGGCAATAAATTCACGCCATTAACTGACTCCTCTTTCGCAGTCCATCAGTCTGATAACCAAAGAGAGGCAGCTCCAAAATGACTAAACAGACTAGCTTAGGACGGAATTGTCGGAACACAGGAACAATGAACGTGCTTAAATGCATAATCACGAGCTCAAGCATCGCCCGAGAGGCGGCCCCGACAACATAGTTGAAAGGTTTGAGTTTATCAACAATGGGAAACACGACAAGAACTAGGAAGTGTTGTCTCCTCCTTTACTCCTTTTGATCACATCAAACTATCAACTAACTATTTTGAGGGCTTTTCCAGTTTTAACCCAACCCATCATAATCAAACAACTCTGTTATGAATAATTTAACCCAACTTTCTCACTTTTGCTTTCTATGTGGGGAAGTTTAAATCTCGATGATGCGACTTTTGCAAGGCACTGTGAGTAGTACAGCAACATCTTCTCGTCAATTGAGAGAGGAATTATTCGATGCTAAATCTATACGATCGATGTTATTACTCCTTGAAAAGTCGATACTACACAAAGTGGATGGAAGACTGTCTGCTCTATCTAACAAAAAATTGTGAAATCCGTTATTGTACAACTCACACTCAAAATTTGGATACTGCAGAAGCTGCAGTTGTCCTCGACTACAGGGGAGAAACCAAAGCTTATGCATCAGGTTAATGTAAAATCGTTTCATCCCCCGACAAAAAGTTGATGAAAGTTGCTAATCATCACCTGAGCAAAGAAAAGCACCATTTCAGTATCTGTATATTCAGACAGACGAGTTCAATGTATACTAAGGCAGATGAAGCCTGCTGATACTTACAAACCAGTCGTTTTGGGCCTAGGGATGCTCCGGCTCGCTGGGTCAGCAAACCCTCTTGCATTCTTCTTATCCGAGCCCTGCCCACTACTTGAAACTACCATGGGCTGTCCAAATCCATTATTTGGTATTCAGCCTTGCACATTATCATCATGAAATAGGACAAAGCAGTAAAATCTCAAGACAAAATTGATGATTCAAACTACCTGAGAACTCAGGTGCTGTTTTGTCAAGTAACTGGAGTCAGTGTTTTGGGGAGACTGTTTGCTGATGCTCTGCACCGATTCCTTCCCACTCGAAACCGTTGCTGGGTCCTTTTCCACAGTTCCAGGCATTCCACATGCTTTGCTAAGCCCTGTTGCTGACTTCATCACAGGCCCACCCAAGAAAGGAACCAGAGGTGCGCGTGGCATTGGAAGAGGGAGCCCCTGACCATGAACACCGTACATGTGAAGGTTTGAACCTGCCATGCCATGCAAACCTGACATGAGGGGACCTGGGAAATGAGCCCCTTGCATGGTCATGTGGGGCATGCCTATTCCAAATTCCAGGTCACGTCCCATTCCCATTCCCATGTTTGGGAATGGGATATGTCCCATAGGTTGCAGTCCCGTTGGCAGAATCATAGGCGGCACGTAGAAACCACCTCCCATTGTCATCATCTACAATGAAATAATGTGCTGTCACAATGTCAAATAAAGAAGAATGGTACAACTATCTGACAAATAGGACATACAGAATGTCTAAAGAGAGAATCACTCACCTGTAACTGAAGTTTAAGATTCTTGCAATACTCAATGGCCTCATCAAGCATTGAAGCTTTATCAACCTATAAATGCCCAAAATCAAACATTAAGTTTGTTATTTGCAATAGTTCTCTTCACATGGAATCCCCTTTATTAAGAGAATGGCACATCGAAGAAAAGTACTTAGGACCAAATTCACAGTCCACATGGAATCCCCTTTATTAAGAGAATGGCACATCGAAGAAAAGTACTTAGGACCAAATTCACAGTCCATGTCCTATTTCAGTATTAATCTGTGCATGATTTCTTCAGAAATTAGTTCAACTCCATAATAAAGTAAATTATATGGCAGTAAGCTTATATGGAGAGCCGCACAATACAAGGCGGATAACGAGATTTAAAAGTTACAATAAGAAAAGATGTTCGACCTTGTTGCAGTTTGGGATTAGCTCTTGCAACACACGCATCTTTTCATTGATCCTGTCCCTTCGCCTCTGCCAACAATAGTCCAGAATCAGCGAATTTCAATGAAGAAGTTTGGCATGCCAAAGAAAGTTGTCTTCACATGCTTGGTGGTATCCACAATAATTCCGCTCACCCTTTCAGACAAGTTATGCACTTCCGCCGCTCGACTTCTCCTTGAAGGAGTATGTCGCGCAGTGGTTTGTTTGTTTGCACTGACCATCTCATCTCCAACATCCTAAGTTCAAATTCATATAGTTAATTGCTAAATAGAGCGATATAAGCCAAGAACATCAGGTGTTAATTTTGGAGGTGAAATGAGTTGAGAGTCTGAACCGTACTTCGCTGTGGCCCTCAGACTCCTCCGTCTCATGAGATTTCCTCTTCAAGCCATGCTTCAGATCATCTGAAGCTCTCTCCACACTGTTTCCCGAGCAAACAGAGGAGGTACCACCCAGAGGCTCCAGAGTCTTCTCACCATCCGCCAATCCTCCCTTCGTCCCACACGGGCGCTGGCTTTGATTGGAGAATTTATCCTCCTTCCCCTTCAAATTATCCTCTAGAATAACAGCTTCATTTTTTCGGGCAGAAACCGGCACCTTGTAGGACTTGCTCTCCGATAATTTGGGACCAACTCTTTGTCGTGGAACAGCACTCTGGTTAGAAGGGCCGACTCTCTTGCCTAGACAACTACGTGAAACAACTGGCTTTGAGTTGCTAGTATTGGTTGTATCGACGGCAGCATCCATATCCCTATTCCCCGCCTGTTCCATGCCCGACAAACCCAAGCTGCCCATCTTATGCTTGCTCTCATTGTTGCTTTTGACAATAACTGTGGGTCTTGCAAAATAGGAGAAATTCATCGCACTCGAGGTATTAATAGACGGGCCAGAGTCTGCCGTCTGCAACTTTAAGCATGAACCAGACAACTGGGATTGCAAGGGTAAGGAGGACGAGAACAATTGCATATTACTAGTTCTTGTTCTCGTCCCTCCCTCTAAACCATTGCCATTTTGCAGTGAGGTGAAAAAAGAGTCTCTACATAGCTGACCGTTACCAGTTTTGGCCACTGATCCGAAATTATTGCGCGCCGAGGTTTCATTCACCGCGACCCCCGGTAGTTCAGGCAAGAAATCTGAGGAGTAATCACTGTGCAATGACCCAGAGATGGGATAGCCCAACCAAGGCACCATATCATCGTCTTGATTCAAACTTATTTCAGCGGACGGGACAGACTCGGGGAACTCACTCAACTCGAAGCCGAGGTTCCCGATCTTTCCAGCTCTCACATTGTCCTCGCCGCCAAGTTTAGTTGTTAAGCTAGGAGTGTTGAGAGAGAGGCTCTTCTTGTCTCGAGGACTACATTGGCTTTGCATCCCAACTTGACCATTTTCCCAAGCCAACCCACCAAAACCACTCTCAGGCCTGCACATACCATAGGAAACATACAGAGGCAAAGATTGTTTATGCCCAGCGCAGCAGAGACACGAAGATAAGGAGGTTGAATCTGACTACTTACTCAGCAGAAGAATCAGTAGAACACGGGGTAAGTTTCTCTTGGGCGGAATCAAGCTTCCCCTTGGCCAATCGAAATAGCTCAAACAAAGGCATGATGAACCCAGAAGAGATGAAACAAAAGCTTGCAACTTTCACAGCTGTACACTATCTAGAAATCTCCCACTTCACAGCTTTCCATAGCAGAGAGCTCGACAGGACCCAAGGTTGAGGTTTTTGCTCAAACTAGTCTTCTTTCTTTCTGAAACGATTTTTCATAGTAGTCTTCTTAGCAAACTATTCCCCATAATAGTCTTGCACTCGCTTTCATTTATCTTTTAGCCCACCAAAAATTTTCACTATTTTATTTTAAGTCCCTTTATGAAAATTATAAAATAGAAGATGGAAAAAAATATTTTTTAGAAAAAAGAAAGACAGGGTAAAATTATAAATGGAAGGGTGGTGGGTGGCCACAGGGTTGGGCATGCCGCGGTTCGATTCGGAAATCATGTTGAAATAACAAAATAAAATGCTTCAATTTTTTGGCCTAGAAAATACTTCAACACAGTTCGAGGTTACAAGTCCTCAAACCACAATCACTTAAAATCGAATAAAATATAATCCCTTTTCCTATTCCGTTAACTTAATTTTTTCTTAAAAAATATATTAAATTAGATAGAAATAATTCGGCTTCATTGAACACAATTATAACGAGTCAAACGGTAAAAAAAAATAGTTCAGTATTTTTCTTATTTCATTTTTTAATTTATTTTTGAAAAATAAATTTAACTAAATTGGTTAGGTTCAGTAGACCATAATTAATCGGATTGAATACAACAAATTATTAAAGAATTTCTTTTTGTTGAAAAATCGCATTGAATTAGAATCAGTATGAGAAATTCGATTATTGTTTGTTAGATTCAATGGGACTCGAAGTTTAATTGGATTATTTTTGTTTTCTTTGTACACCCTAGGTCCCATCCCAACATTGACCACGCCCCCGGATAGTGAAGATGAGAATCACCATACTCATATAAAATATTTGGCTATTTTTTCTTATCACAAAGTGATTAACATTCGAATTTATCACTCAAACTTAATCTTTTTGTTTTAGTTTGACTCGAGCAAACCAAAGCGAACCAAGCCCACCTCCAAGGGCCCCCACACCATCACATTCTCCGTATTTTATATCCCGTTGCATTTTATTTGTGTTTTTCTTTTTATTTTTCAATTTATAAGTTTATGAAATGGACCTTAAATAAAATAGTAAAAGAGTTTCAGGGACTTTTTTTGGGTAATAGAGTTTTAGGGACTTTAAAAACAGATGAAAAAGTTTTATAAGACTATTGTGGGAAATATTTCTTAAGGAAGATTATTATGAAAAGTAGTTTAAAAAATAAGACTATATTGGGCAAAAACTTCCGAAAGTTTGAAAAAGTTCAGGACAACACGGCATTTTAAACAAAACACAGATGCACAGTGTTCGAACTCAGCAGGATTGAGGAGAAGGAGAAGAAGAAGAAGAGTAAATCTGCTACAGTTGCTTTACAAGTTACAAAAGGCTAAAACCCTTTTGTCTGTACTAATTAAATGTCCTTACCAGTAAGTTGACCAAACATCCCACAAAAAGAAAAATGGAAAAGAAAAAAAAATCTCGTGAGCGAGTTCTTCTAAGCTCAAAGACTCAACCTTTGCACTTTTTGGACGATGTAGTCTGTGATTTGGGGATGAACAGTCATGGGGAAGGCTGTGACAGAGAAAGGGAGGAGAGCCAGAGGGAGAACAAGATCTTGGGAAAGTCGGAGTTCCTCGAATCAAGCCAAAGCAGCGCCTATCCACATGCATTCATAGCATTGGCTCAGGGTCTTCGTGAACCATCAGAAAGGAAGCAAAAAGTTCGTCAAAAAGCTTTGTGAATTTTTGGCGAGAGGCTGAGGAAGAAAAAGAAGGAAGAACGAGGTTGAAGACTGAAAACGCCCTGCTGAAAGTCTGTCTTATATGCAGAGGACAACACACACACACACAGAGTAACAGAGAGGGACGAGGTTGGCGGTTGAATTATTATTATCAAAAGCTTTTCTTGGTTTTTTGCTACTTTAAGATTTTTTCTTTATTTGTAATAATAGATTTAGATTTAGCTTTTGGAGTGTGCCCATGTTAGATTTCAGATATGTGGAGTGGGCCACGCATGGCACTTGTGAGGATATAATTAACCCTTCATTGAAGATCTTCATGTTATAAAGAAATCTTGATCTTGCATCGTAGTAATGGTCCTCCGCACTTCTGGGAAATTTTTTATCATCCATTTCCAGACATGTCCTTTGGACACTTCAGACCGTCAGATCAGCACTGATCAGGTTCGATGTATTTGACCCGAAAAGGAGAGGAAATTTTTACATGGTATTTATTTTTGTCAATTGATTTTTTACTCATTTATGTTGTTTTTCATTTTCATTTTCGTTATTAGACTCTACCTCTTTTTAAATTAAAAAAAAGTAATGATATGTATCTGAAAAAGATTACGTGAATTAATGAGTCATTATCTTTCTCGTGATAGCCTATTAATTAGAATTATGAAAAAAAGAAAAAATAAAAGGAAGATTTCACACCGTCCAACTTTTGAGTTTTTCCCCAAAATAGTCTTATTTTCTAAACTATTTCCCATATTAGTCTTCCCCGCCAAATATTTCAGACAATAGTCTTATACTATCTTCCATCTATTTATAATTTCCCTGAAACTGTTTCTCTAGTTTGTTTTAAGTCCTTTTTAATCCTAAAAAATGGAAAATAGTAAAAAAAAAGTATAAAAGAGAGAGGGGCTGTGTAGGCCATAGGGTTGGGCATGTTGCAGTTCAATTTGGAATCATGCCAAAACAAAAAAAAAATACTTCAATTTGTTTGGCCTAAAATATACTTCAATTTGATTCGAATCTATAAATTCAAAACATAACCACTTTATGAGGAAAACTCAAATCAAGCATCATCACTTTTTTATTACAATAACCGAACTTTTTAAAAAATATATATTAAAATTGAGATTAAAATAAATGAGTTCAACTCAATTGGACGTAATTGTTATGTATCAAACAATGAAGAAACCAATTTTAGTGTATATTAGAATTTTTTTTTTCAATTTTTTTTAGTTAGATTCGATTGGGCTTGACAATTCAATTGGATTTTTTGGTTTTCTTTGTACCCCTAGAGTCCCACCTCGATTCCACTTCCTCCGGTTTTTTTTTTCCTTTTTATTATCTTTTCTTCTATGTTTTTAACGTTTTAATGTTCCAATTTATAAATTTCTGGCAAGGACTTAAAATAAAACAGTAAAGTTTCTGGTACTTTAAAAATAAATGAAATATTTTATAAGATTATTGTAGGAAATAGTTTTTGGGGAAGACACTCCCAACTATGGGAAATAGTTTTGAAAGGAAGACGATTTTGGACACACACTCCCAACTTTTTTGGAGGAACTTTTCAAAGTCCAATTCGGGGAGGGTGGGGTGGTTACAATAATATGGCTGTATTAATATAAAAAAAATGTTGTTTCTGGAAAATAGTAAGTAATATAATAGTGGTTGGATGGCTAAATAATGACCAGGCTTTGCCTCCTTTATATTGTTTACTATTACTATTTTCATCTGATTCAATATGATAAGGTATTTCATGCATTTATTATATCATCCCGTACGCACTATTCTCGGTTTTAGTTATACATAATATTTAACAACTTATTGAGATGTGGTTTGATTAAAAAAAGAACGAAAATAAAAAAATTATTGAGATGGTTCTAGGCTGGAGAATCTTGAGGAGATTTCTAAAAAATCAGTTGGTCTATCAAAGACTATTGGGCTCAAAGGATCCCCTTGTTTCAAGTGCTGACCTCTCCACTCTGTCTAATATTTTGAATTTTACTCTATCTGAGGAGCATTCAACTGTACTTTCTTAACCTGTTACTGATATTGAGATAAAGGATACCCTTTGGAGATTGCTGGTGATAGGGCTCCTGGCCTTGATGGTTACAACTCTCATTTCTTTAAAACCTCTCGGAATATAGTGAGAAAGGATGTTCTTTCTGCCATTAAAAGTTTTTTTGCTAATGGGAAACTCCTTAAGGAAGTTAACAACACTTATAATCTTTGTTCCCAAAGTTCCTTGTCCTTCAAGGATGTCTGAGTATAGACCTATATCTTGTTGTAATGTTATTTATAAGTGCATTACTGAGGTTCTTGCAAATCGTCGAAAGTGTCTACTACCTCATTTTATCTCTCCCAACCAATGTGCCTTGTGAGTAGAAGGTATATTGGTGATAATATTATGATTGCTCATGAACTGGTAAAGGGATATAATCAGAAGTTGATAAGTCCCCGATCTGCTATTAAGGCTCATATAATAAACGCATTTGACTCAGTGGATTGGGACTTCTTGAGGAATATTTTTTGTGCTATTGGTGTCCCTGAAGTCATTCACTAATTGGATATTTGAATGTATTATTGGGGCACGTTATTCTATTCTTATTAATGGAGATTTAGAGGGATACTTTCATGGACAGAAAGGACTTAGGCAGGGTGACCCCTTGTCCCCTTAACTGGCTGTAACGGCTATTGAAGTCCTCTCTAAATTACTCAAATAAAGCTGATGTTGATGGTCTAATTGCTTATCATCCTCCTAGTAAAAGGCTACATCTTACTCGTCTTGGGTTTGTTGATGACTTGATAGTTTTCATGAAGGGTGAGCTTAACTCCATAAAGACAGTTCTTGCTATTTTTGAGATGTTATGTCTGGTCTAAGGCTAAACCGTGCAAAATCAGAGCTTTACTGCGCTGGAATGAGTTCTCAAACAAAGAAGGAAGTTCTTGAATTGAGTGATTTTAGGAAAGCATCCTTACCTGTTAGATACTTCGGGGTGCCTCTTATTGCAGGAAAGCTCACTGATAAGGACTGTTAGCCTCTCATTAACAAAGTTACCAGTTGCATTGATAGCTGGGCAGTGAGGAAATTATCATATACTGGAACGCTTCAGCTTATTAACTCAGTGATACACTCTTTGGTGAACTGCTTTTGTTTTACCAAATAAAGTCCTAAAAAGGGTGGAACATAAATGTTAAAGCATTCCTTTGGAAAGGTACGGATGGTGATGGAAGAGGTACCAAGGTGAACTGGGAGGTTGTGTGTCTTCCAAAGATTGAAGGAGGACTAGGGGCGAAGGATCTTTATGCTTGGAATCTCTCCTGCAACATGTAGCTAATATAGCTACTCTTTAAGAAGGTTGGTTCCCTATGGATTGCTTGGGTTGAATCCTATCTTATTAAAGGGAAAAGTTTATGGAGCTTAAAGGCTCCAAATTGTTGTTCTTATGCCTGGAGAAAGCTTCTCAATATCATATAAGCTATATACCTTTTCATAAAGCATAAAGTACGTGATAGCAATTCAATAATACTTTTGGTATGACAACTGGGCTAATGGATGTCCACTTATTAGTACTGGTTCCCTATATGGAATTCCTACCAATGCTATTGTGGCTAGTGTTCTTAATACCACTACCTGGATTCATGGAGAGTGTAAGGGGGAAAGAAGGAGGAAGATTAAGAAACTTATCCTCGATACAACTCTTGTGTCTAATAAGAGAGATGACATTTATTGGAGGGGTAAAAATGAGAGGTTTTCCATTTCTGGTGCTTGGAATGAGTTGAGAAAGAAGGGCAGTAAAGTTTTATAGTATAAGCTTGTTTGGTTTAATCCCTGTATAACTAGGCATTGCTTTGTCAGTTGGCTTGTTATTAGTGATAGGTTGAGTACTATGAATGGGGTTAAACGATGGAATCATATTGCAAATTCTTCCTGCAAGCTTTGTGGAGGAGGATTGGAAAGCAGGAACCATATCTTCTAGGATTGTTCATTTGTGGGAGACTTATGGAAAGTTATTATGCAAAAGTGTGGTATAAGAAGGAATGTAAGTGATTGGAGCAGAGAATTGATTTGGGCAACCAGAAATTTCAAGGGAAAAGTAGTACAGGCTCTCTTCAAGCTGAATTGGTGTGCCTTTATATATTTTGTTTGGAGGGAAAGGAACCTGGCTACCTTCCAAATGGAGAATCCATCAAAGAAGAGAATTCTTCAGGTAGTTTGCAACTCTGTTTGAGAAAGAATGCTGGGAATTAAAGATCGAAAGATTACTACAGAGGCTCAGAAGAAGTTATTGACTGAATGGGGAGTGATTCATCTATAGATTCTAGTGTATTTCATGATTTGTGATTATATTAGACTGTATTAACTGGGCTCTAAGCCTTCTACGAGCCTGTGTGCTCTTGTTTTGAGATTTTGCCTTGTACTGATTTGTCCTTTGGGCTTGTACTTCAATACTTCTTGTGATTAATGGAAGAGCATGCCGATTCGGATCGAAAAAAAAAATCATTGAGATGGCATCTCATAGTCCCTTTTACATGTCGAATTTCGAAATCACTTGATACACACAGGGACCCTACGTAACTTGACGTCCAAGAAATGTCCATTGCAACCACTAGAATAGAGAAGATAACACTTCTCATCAACACAAGCAAATAAATTTCTTAGTAAAAGTAGTATAACATGTTGATATAGTAAAAGTAGTATAACATGTTGATAAATTAAAGTACGTATAATTTGTTAATGTACAAAAGGATAACTAAAACATATAAAAGGACGAAATTGAGAAATCGGGTCAGATACTCTCGACTTGAGATTAAGAAGTCCTAAATTAAATTTTCAGCAATGGATTCTTATTTTCTCCTTCTATTCTCTTTTATGGGTCTTATTGTTTCTAGGGTAAATTACACAAAAAAAAACATAAGTTTTCACTTTTGTCACAGTTTTGACAAAAGTTTTCATCTTTAATATAAAAAATATTAACGTTTCAGTTTTGTCTCAAATCTAACACGTGGTCTATTCGCTACTAAAAAAATTTTTACATAAAAAATTTTCAGCACTGAATCCTTATATTTTCTCCCTCTATTATCTTTTACGGTCCTTATTATTTTTAACAAAAAAGGATACAATTAAAAACAAAATCTCTTACGGCTTCGACCTCGTAGCTTATCCAAGGAAAAACAAAAAAACAAAATCTCAAATTAGTGGAGTTTGTACGGTGAAATCAGTGTTCACTTTTATCGTTGAGACTCCTTATAGGAAAGGAACAGACTCGAAAAGTTTTGCTAGTGAATATTCAAATATTTTGGACCTCTTAGATTTTTTTTTAGTAAGTCATAGTAGATGAATTTCATTGTCCTAAACTCCCATTATAAACTCGATTTTCTCTGAATATTCTTTTGTTTTATCAAAAATAAGGTTGGCGGCTTAGTTTATCGCAAGTAATTTTTTGGTACTGTCTTCTTCTATGCTTTTATAAAATGAATCCTTCAAATAGTTCATTACATGCATAGATAAATATCCCAAGAAAGAAAAAACATAGATAAATAGATATTATGCATACTTTAAAGATATAATTCATAGTATTGGAGCAATCCACAAGAAATACATTAATAATAAAGACACTTGAAAAGAAGCTAGCTGGAGAAGAATTATTGTGTGTTATGGTGGTAAAGCTAAAGCATCTTCCTCGACCATATATATATATATATATATATATATATAACGAACCAGGAAAGTGAATATATTCTTTGCCTCCATAATTGTGACTGACAACTACATCTCGATCTCTTTTTAGGAGGATGCAGGTGACAGATGGACTAACTAAATCCACAAATTAAAGCAATTATATCCAAAGTTAAGTCGAACAAACAATTAACAAATCCAAACTGTGATAATTGGCATTCATTAGATTATGTTAAATGAGATAATACACACCAAGGATTAAAGGTACATGAGATGCTTTTATTCTCTGCCCTTTAATTTTTTTCGAGTGAGAGCACTTAGTATTAGTTGCAATAATCATATACAAATATCGGCTTGATCATGTCTACGAGTAGTGCTCTCAATGTGTTTTAAGTACCATGTAAGGAGCAACTTGATAACTACACCACGTTTGGTGTTTATTCTCTGTCCTTTGACCTTTGTGTATATATATATATATGTATAGGGGATTCTTCATCTCACTTTTAGTGTATGGATCTTAAAATATTGATAGCATGCATTTCTTTTGTTACGACATGACATGTTGATGCCAGATTGGGAATCAGTAACGGAGAATAAGCTTATAGGATAATTCGTGGTCCAGAAAAGGAAAAGAAAAGGAAAAAAAAATGTAGCATAGTAATGAACACTTTCGCCTGTCAATCCAAACATTGTAAGTTCGATTTGTATTATTATATTACCTATATTCCTTAACTAATTATTAAGAATTTTATTTCATCACTTTTTTCAATGGTATTACGTTTATGAGCCCAGTTCCTTAAAACGAAAAAATAAAATCAAGAAAGATTCTCATTTGTTTTCTGTTCACCTGACACCCCCACGAGAGTATCACCATCACCATTGCATAAACCAACCATCTCACTTGGAGGGCGAGTGGGCCTTTTCTCACACTCTATTTGGTTTTTTTGTCTTCTTTATATTATTATAATAATAATATAACATATAATTCATTTATTTGGTTTTCTTTAATGTTTTCGGGTATAAAACAATAAAAATTGGTCCATCGCCCTTAGAAGGCGAAAGGATGAATTTTTCACTCTCTCTCTCTCTCTGTTTTTTCTTTTTGTCTTCTTTATATTATTATAACAATATAATATATAATTCATTTATTTAATTTTCTTCAATGTTTTTGGGTCTTACACCCTAGTATTTAAAGGTTTAATGGACCACCACTAATTTAGGTCAAGCGGAATTGACAAATGGATAAATCGCTCTCAATCATGAATTTTGTCTATTCACAATAGGCGAATCCAAAATCTTATTTAAGAAGAGCACACTTCAAATTACAAGAATTAAGCAATGTTAGTTACTTTTTTTTTGTTCCTTATAATTTTGAATCCTTAGATCATGAATAGTTATACAATAGTATCAGTGGTCATTATGAATTAATTGTTCAGAAAAAATAAAAAATCGTGAAAGGACCTCAAAATTATATATATATTCGAAAATTAACCAATCTTTTTCTTGCTAAATCTTAATAATTGAAGAGTGAAAGTGCATCTAGCATATCATAATGCACAAAAAAAAGAAGAATGTGTCTCTTTCATAAACATCAATAACATAAGTTAATAAAAGACTGCAAAATACTAATAGCATTTTTTTCGTATTTTCTATTAATGTATTATTTATTTATTTATTTGCATTGTTTTGATTTTTTTTAATGTATTTTGAAGGCTTTCAAGAAAAAGTCGTGAAACGACCACAAAGTAAATTTTTTTTTTGGAAATTAGTCCTCCATTTTTAGTTTGTAATATCTTATTATTAGAAGAGTGAAAGTGCATCTTAGGTAAGAAAAATCAATTAGGTAAATTTATAAAAGATAGCAATAGAGTAAAAAAGAATTTCACATGATTTTTGAGAGTCAATATGTTCATTAAAAAAATAAGTTGATATGTCGGCAGAAAAATTTAAAAATTTCAGAAATTATGATATTATCGCAGAATTCCCTCACGCAGCATCTCGCGGAGTTCAAACAATTAGTAATATATTATATTTCAACAGAAAGAAAAACAAATCGCCATAATATATACAACAACAACAGCATAAATTTTCTTTAAAAAAATCTGGAAAAAGAGTACACGTGACAGGCAGGGGAGATGAATGGGGAAAAGATATCGTACAGGTGGAGCTTCCATATCTTTCGGCTCTATCGCTATCCTCTCCCTTCCCCTCGTCGGCTGGAAAGAGACCTTTCTCCCAATCCTTCTTTCTCTGTGTCTGCTCCCCTATGGACAAAATGACCCGATTTCTGAACCACATCGTAGTCCGCGCTAAATTATTTATTTACAACAGTATGAAAGTCACGATAAAACTCTTGGACCGGCTACGATGAAACTCTTGTCTGAAGAGATTGTACGAATGTACGTAGTGATTTGAAAATGGGATATCCAGGCAACCAAACCAAGCCCCTTACCACCCAGCCATCGATCCCGAGACTGGAGTGCTTCTACTTGTTTTTAAGATTAATCGAGTAAAAAGGCTTTTAATCTTCGTACACTTTGCTAATATGGGACTTTGTTGACCTTCTATCACTTTGTACAGTTTCTTTCGGCATTTTAGGGACGCAAACTGCATAGATCTGATGAACATTTCGTGAAAGATATTAATATTAATATGTTTCAATAATATGGTTCACTATCACATTCAGTAAATAGAATTATCAGGTTGATTGCCAATGTCTAATTGGATCAAGCAAGATTTCCCGAGACTTTTGACTTCATCGATGACCTTGAAAGGAATCGGAATGCAAACTGTGAACCACTGTAATCCTTTACAAACCCAAATTTGAAGAATATCAAGAAAGTTGTTATGGGCAATAGACCTCCGCATCTAAGTACATATGAGTTGCGTGGTTATGGAGGACTCACAAGCCCAAGTTTCCAACTAATCCGCTATCTTGCAATATCGATAAATTATTTCATAAATTTAGATTTCTTTTTTTTTAGGTCATAAAGGAGATCCATAAATTTAGTACAACAATGAAAAATAAAGCGGGGTTAATGACCTAACATGAACTTTGGCCCTTTCTTTTAAAAAAATGTTGACACGAAGTTTATTTTTGACAAAAAAGTACGAATTTTGATTTTATTATTACGTTAAGTATCTGTACTATTTTATATCCTTTTTGCTGAAGTGGCAAAAAATGATGCCTACGTGACAAACGGTATCATGTCACGTCAACAAAAATAATAAAAAATAAAAAAGAGAAAGGCTTTAATCGAAGAAAGCGTGAGTGCCCTAGGCCGGCCATCACCCATTACAAAATGGATGAAAAAATTACCCAAACACCTAATGTAATAAGAAAATCAAGGTGTCAAAATTGAAAAAAGAACCAAAGGTCATACTTTTTTAAGTCATTTACCCAATAAAACAAAATAAAGGACAGGTAAGTCCCACTATGCTAGGACTTCTTTCTCGATTTAGATCTCTATTATTATCCAAGATGAGAGAAGCGGGTGAAACGTGGATAAAAAGAAGAAAACAAATTATCAACGTAAATTGATTCAAACAGTTTAGTTTGGTGTTTGTTTCGCTTAAAAAATGTCTTGAGATCGAGTTCTTATAAATGCAAAAAATCCATGCTATGAGAGTTTTATATTTTAGTGGGTCGATCCGACTCGACTGAATTAGACGAGGTCCGAGCTTCTAAATATTAAGGTTCACCTCGAAAAAGTTACAAAAAGAAAAGGAAAAACAAATTAGAGTTGGTGGCCAGGATGGACTCCAAAAAGATAAGCACAGGGCGTGGAAGACACGTCCGTTTTGCTTTGTATAATATACAACGATCGAACTTTAAGGAGTTTGACGTAGTGATTAATGTGAACTCAAATTTACACCAAGATTCAGGTTCAAAGACTTTTGGAGCCACCAGAGCGCTTTTGGCGTAATTACCCGCTCCGTGTACCGCCTAGAGTTCACGGAATCCCAAAAATTAATCGAGCGAAGCCCGAACATCCCGGGTTAGAAAAAAACAAAAAAAAAAATATATATATATATATATATATATATATACAACGTTGGTGCATGCCGGCAATTATAGCCTTCGTGTCTTAATGGAGGTGGAGTACGTCCGAACTCACCACTTTGGCCTTTACTGCCAGGCACAATTTTGCTTAACATCAGACAGCCCATAATTTGTCCAGAAACAGAAAAGAAACTTTCCAAGCTAGTTTGGATCCAAGCCAGCCGAGCCGTCCCGGACGACGATTAAGTTCCAGTCAGAGTTTCCTTTTGCGGCTTTCTGCTGGCTAACGTCGAGCCATGTCATCTTCCTAATCTCAATAAACACATTTGTACGTATATGCGAGTTTAGATTCTGCACAATTTTGGGAATGAAATATGTCAATCCCAATTATCCAAAATACTGAATCTAACATAGTCCAATCACCAGAGGCCTAAGGCTTCCGTGGGGCCTGCCATTCTCAGACTTATCTGCTTAGTTTCACCCGTTTTATCCGTGAATGTGTCAGGGAACTCCATCCAGAGGCACCGCATGAAGTCCTAACAAGACAATGTAGTCTGAAATGAAGTGCGGGAATGCTGGGAATGTTGTCCTCTCACGTCATTTTTTTTTTGGATAGGTAAGATGTACATAATTATGTTACTGAAGTTAGGTCACTTCTAAATTCGGATAATCTTCAAACATACAAAAGGGAGCAAAATTAGACTTGAGACCAAATTGGCCTAAGTCATTAGCAAGAGGATTGTCAGTACACGGAATCCAAGTATATTTTCAAATCGAAAAGCGGAAAAGTAAATATACAATATCCGAGATAATACTTATAATATCCCAAGGTGGGTGATGGGGTCTATGGATAGCATCAGCTAGGATCAGAGCAACAATTCTAATCCAAATTTTCTTCCATCCATGATCAAGAGCTATTGTAATAGCAAGCAGCGCTGCCCTGGCCTAGGCTTGTAGTGGAGAGGCTGTCTCTGTGCTTGAGAACCATGAGCAGGATATTGATTGTAGCTTGCCTGAGTCAGTCAAAATTCCTGCCACGCATGATTCTGTTGTTGTCCAGGCTGCATCAATATTGATGATGGCCCAATCCTTGTCCATGCCGCTTGCTTCCACTTCATTTTGGTCTGGTTTGTGATTAGAATCAAGGATATCAAAGGGTGCATCCTTGCTACTATGCTCATTGGAAGTCCGCTTGATTCGTTGGATGAAGCTTGTGAGATCAGCTCCTTTTTTCCTGCAGTCAAAGTTTCAGTTCTAAGATTCCACAAGTGATACAAAACAATGGCACCATAGAGAGCAAATAATTCATAATCAAGTAGCATGCAAGAAAAATAATCAGGGGGCTTCACGAAATAATTAACAGTGTCTTTAAGAGATGTGCAAGGAATAACGTTAGATAGAATGTTCCAAGGTGATTCTCTCCAGACAACACGTGAAAAAATGCAATCACCGAAAGGGTGGGCATAATTATTGGAGTTGGTTCAATAGAGCGAACAAGGAGCGTCGGTCTGTGTGAACCAAGGGAGGCTTTCACTAGCTAATCTCCAAAGATGGATTTTCAATCGATCATGTAGCTTCAGGTGCCATAGCGCCTTGAGAATAAAACACCAGATTTTGCTGAATTGTTTTCCTAGCCGATCACAGACAAAATTTGTCAAGAATATCCTTGGTGTCTTTTATCTCTGAGGCAGTGACACGAGAGAGGACAAGGAGGTCATATGCAAACATCAAGTGAGAGATAGATTGGCTTCTCGGCTGATTCGAATACCTTTTAGGATTTCGTTTGCTTTGGCCCTATAGAAAATACGGGACAAGACTTCCATGGAGATAATGAATAGATAAGGAGAGATAAGATCACCTTGTCTTATACCTCTTTTCAGGGAGAATTGACCATGTGGCGAGTCATTAATGAGAATTGAGAATGACGAGGTAGATATTCATTGATGAATCCACGTGATGAACGTTTCATGGAAGCCAAAGTTTTTTGGAACAGCGATGATCAATCTTCATGCCAACCCTTCCTCTCTGAACTTTGTCTCATTCATTGTATGTAGAATTTCTTGTGTTAGGAGACTGTTCTCATTAAGCCATCTTCCCTCAATGAATGCAATTTGATTTGGCGAGATAAGAGTTTGGAGATGTGACTTGAGTCTTTCTGTAATGATTTTTTAGATGACCTTATAGCATACATTGCATAGACTTATACGTCGAAAGTCCTTGAAGGTGGAAGCATTTTGTGATTTTGGGATGAGCGAGATAGAGGTGTTGTTCCATTCTATAAGTATATGGTCCATAGGAAAGAAGCTTTGAGTCCATCTCCCGCCAATAGCAAAGCAAAGAAATATCTTTTGTGAATGTGAGCACAAAAGGGTGTTGATCATTATACGAACCGGGACCTTATTTACGCCAGTAGACCCGTGTGCCGCTGGTGCCTTCAAGGATTTCCCACTCTTTCGGAGGAAATTCTATAAACTATAATAATATCATAACAGAAAAGTACATGTGCCCTTCAGAACTGTCCAGATCCTTCCAGTGGATTAAAAAAGAAAAAAGAAATAATTTGGAGCTGAGATTTGACGGTCATGTGTGGAGTGCGGCTACCGGGCTATATGGGAATACAGTCAAGTCCACCGGCCTTACGGCTTCGAACTCGACGAGCAAACCGTGTGTATATATAATATATGTATTATACATATATATGTGTCAGCAACAACGGAAAACTCGGAAAAAGAATGACGGCCCCCACGGATCTCTGAAGAAATCACGCAGTGAACTGTGTATAAAAGCCAAGCCGCAAATTGAGTGGTTGTTAATGGAAATTGCACATGCAGTCATGCGGTTGTTGATGTCTTGTCCCACTGCTGAAATGTTATACAGTGGACAGATAGATCAAAACAGATATAAAATCACATCTTAGGTTGGTATTAGTTTTTCTAATGAGACGATTGATAGCTTTCGTTTTTCGGGTGGAGATTGATAGCTTTCTTAAGTTCTTATTCTATCACTATTTCGGCCCAAATTGTTGGTCCAAAAATTTTTGGCCCAATTTTGGGTAAGTATCAGTGGACATGGTACGATGAGGTCGAGGGCTGGCTTGCCCCTTGACTCCTTGGCGTCGGTCACCTTGAAAATGGGAGAGATTTGTGATATTTTTCAAAGGAGTGTGCTCCCTTTCCACGAGCATCTTCCCATATGACTTTCAAGAAAGGGGTGAGCTGTGAGCATATAAGGATCTCAGCCACTTTTATTTATTTATTTTCCCCCTTTTTCATCGCGCATCGCAGAAGTACAATGATTTTTAAAAATTTAAGTTCGACCGGTTCATTAAAAAATAAAGTTAAATCGTGAATAAGAAATCTCGATTTAACGAAAAAATCGTTATTTCAATTTTATCATATGTCTTCACAGGCATTTTTTAAAATTATGGAAGACGTTACTTTCGCAATTTCGAGAGATCGAGTATTAAAGATTTTGCTCATTCCCAACCAATTTGCTTCCCAGGACCTCTAATTTATGTTTACCTCCTTACAAGATAAAAAGCAAGGTAAGAATCGCCGACCTACTTGAACCAGGCCACACAACTAAGCATGGATGGACCAAGGAGGGCAATTGTCCCCTTAAAATTATGATATTCTAAAAAAATTGTATATTATCCTTTAATTTTTCACGAAATTATTGCTATTGGCTCTCCTAAATTTAAATTTTCACATTGTTATTGTCCCCAAGAACCTCATCCACTTTCAATGTAAACCCTGCCTCATCCCTACTGCTAAATAAGAATCTCATCACAATGATTCTCCACCACCCCCTTCGAATCGATTCTGTACATGAGTTTGAGTTGGACTTTGGCCTCCTAAAGTGCATTATCATGTTCACGGACCTAACCAATATATTGTTTTTACTAATTATTAAATATGCGCTCATGAGTTTAAAATAAGAAAACATAATAAAGGATAAAGAATAATTTCACCATGAAAATTGAATCTAAAATCTTTAGATAATTAGGTGAGAGAGTACGCAAATGCACTTGCCCGTTTCGTAGATAACTTCTCTCATTTAAAATCTATAAAACTAACTCTTTCCATGTTTTGCTAGAGAGAAACCATTTTTTAAGTCAAAATTCTTTCATTTATTTCTTAATTAGTCATATAATCCGCGCATTATGCGAATGTTTATTTATATTATTGATATTACTAATTTTATAATATAAAATATCAGAAATAAATAAAAATATTGAGAGTAGTTACATTAATTTGTATCTCTAAATAATTTACAAAAATGTCATTGTCAACATATAATAAAATTGTAAATATATTATGAAAATTTGAAAAAAAATGAAAAAATGTCCAAGTTTATATTAATAAGGAGACTCGAAGAGACGGCTCACCACGAGCTGAGGGGCACAAACAAAAGAATTTCACGAGTTCAATACACTTATGTGGAAAGCCCTCATTGCACGAACGAAAAAGTTTTGTGAGACTAGACTAAATTTATATATATATATATATATATAGATGCGGTGTATTTACCGAAAATTGAAATAAATTTCTGCAGCCCCAAGGGGACTTCAGTTTGCTTTTGTCAATTGTCAATTTAACTACCAGACCAAACCGAATTAAGAGCGAAATTGATATGGCCTTAATTAATGAGCAAAGATATACGTAATTAAATGAATTAATATAACTTTCTCTTGAAACTATTTTGAGAGATGTCCTATCACCTATTTAAAACGAAGTAAAGTGCACAGCTTATTACTTTTCTGGTCATTTTCCAGCCATAAGTTAATTTCTTATTAATTTATTAATTTTAAATTCATAAAATAATTTTAGAAATGAAAAAATTGAAAAAAAGAAGAAGCATAAGAATGTCCAAATAAAGACGAGGGGGTGGGGGATGTTTGTGTGCTCAGAGTTTGGGCTTTTCATGATTAAGTGGCAAATGTGAGAAAGATGATAAGATAAATTTTTTTTATGAAGACTGTGATAAATTCATTCATGGAGATTGCGTTGTCTGCTCTTGTTTGTGCTGACCGAGGAATGTTTACATTGTCTCACAAACCCTTGCTTCCTCTCGTTCTACTATGTCTCATCCCCTGTCGCTATGCTTCCTTCCTTTCCCGCCGCTACACCGTCTTCTTCTTCACCGCCAAGTTGCCCTCTATATCTGCCTAACAATGACCCACCTAAACCTTCTGGCCCTTCCTCTACATCCCCACCACCTTAGATTTCTCCTTCTTTCCTCTTCCGGTGGTCGCTACCTCCTTGGCCAAATCCGTGCTGCCACCTCCATTGGCCCACCACCAAAAGATCTTCGACGGTACCCATATCACCATCTCTGCCCCCACCACCGTCTCCTTCTCTCTCTCATGTATCTCAATTTTCTTTTAACAATTCTGATTTTTTTTAGTTTTGTAACTATTTTCTTCATTCTCAAATTAATATATTAATAATGAATTAACTTTTGAATGGAAAAAGTTGGGGATGCAATTTGCTTCCTTTTAAATAGGTTAGGGGTATTCTGAAAACCTTTTAATGTCTGTGGCAATCTGCTACTAAGCTCAAAGGTTAGGGAACAAATTATATTTTACTCAAGAACATATATTGAGGCTACCAATAATGATTGGTTCAAGTAATTCCACGTTCGTTCTCTTAAATAAGATTTCGGGTTTAAATTTTGTAAATGAAGAAAATAATACACACTATTTTATTTTAGAGCTTGTAAAAGAGGAGAAATCACTAAAAATATCTCGTAATAAAAATAATTTCACATTTGAATAAGAAATAATTTTTACTTAAAAAAATTAAAAATTCCACCGAAAAAGAGAGAAAATAACCATGCGTTTTTCTTCATAGGAAAGGATTCAATGCAGTAATGTACAGTGCAGAGCACGTGGAGGACGGCCATTGTTTCCTCCTATGGATATGCTTAGACCAAGGAAGGGCAGCTAACGATCACGATCACGTAACGGTAACGTGTCCCACAGCTCATCGGACGGCGTAGCGTGGCACCCAGTTTCCACCTCTCCATCTTTACGGAAACAGCGAGTACCCACGTGGCCTCTTCTGGACCGTCGATCTCTTTCACCTGAATTAGATGATCGGCGAACAACTCATTGTATTCGCCCGGTCCCCCATTTCCTTTCTCTTGGCCAAGCTTACATATACTAATTCCATGCTTATATAGTTTTCAGACACAGCTGTCTCTCGTCCCCCATACAAAAATAAAATTAAAAAAAGAACACAAGAACCAAATATTGTAATAACTATCAAAATAAAATATCGAGTTAATACAGATACGTGTATTTTTTGCTTGAACAATCGATTCTTTTTTATATAAAAATAAGTTTAATACCCAAGAAATCAAGCAAACTATTGACTGTAAAGTCGATTATTTCGAGTTGGATAGTGATGATGTTTTTTAATTTAACAAAAAGTAAGAGAAAAAAAAAACAAGCAGACATATTATATAACAATTGTATAACTTGCGTATGGGATAAAACTCTTCTATATAAATATTTATATAAACTTTTTTATGCATAAAATTTCGAAAGTCCCTGAGAAGTTCATATTTTCACGCAACCAAGCAGACATGATATGCATGTGATTTCGTACCCTTCAGCGGAAATTAAACTGGATAATCATCTGAAAATGACAATAAATATTAGCCTCTTGCATTTATGTGATCCTCCATTTCTTTTTAACTAATATTTTTTATTTATTTGATTCGATAACATATACATCACCCTCATTTTTGTATTCTATCTAGTCATTCATCTTCATAATAAGGAAAGAAAGAAAAAGGCCATAATATGATTTACCGCGTACTTATATGTAAATCGCATCACATGTCCATGATCAACGTAGCTTAAGAAGAGTTGGCATGCATCATATATCGAAGTCCACTTAATTACGTATCTTGAGTTGGACCCCCACACCATGCAAGGTGCCAACCAACAAGTGGAAAACATAGGGCGGTATTATATGCCAAAGGAAGGAAGGAAGCGCGTACGACGGGAAGAAGGTTCCACAGCGTCTCTCTCCCCATACGCAAAAAGTATTAGATTGAGTATTACTGATGGCCATAAATTGTAATTCTTTTAAGGTTTTGCCCCACTGAAAACACATACATACACTCGTGTTTAAATTTTGGCCCCGGTCAAAGAAAATCATGGCTTCGTCCCTGGTAACACTCAATTAAAAGAGGATATAATAAAGTGACGCACGCTCTTACCCGATAATAAAGAGATTCGAGGTTCGATATCTAGTGCGACATTTCGCGCCATTTTTTTGTTACTCAATGGTCTCCTTAGTAAAAAATAAAATAAAAATAAATAGTAACACTCAATCTTAATGTTTGAGAGTAAAAAATTGACCTACAATGTTCAATAACTTTCTACTTTCAGATATTTTCATTCACTCTATTTTCCCACTAAAATATCAAAGCTCAATTGAAGACCACCACGTGGACGGCTGCTATTGGTGTCTCCTCTATATATACCAACCGTTACCCAGCCTGGGAGTTTGCCCTCAACACATATATATCTATTCCACATAGAAAGAGGGGGAGGAGGAGGAGGAGGAGGAAGAAGAAGAAGAAAATCAGAGCAGAGCATAGAGGTTGAAGATGGCGGGTGAGGGCACAGCCAATTGCATAGACATCATCTTGGCCATTATTCTGCCCCCTCTGGGTGTCTTCCTCAAGTTCGGCTGCAAGGTATAATTATGTATATATATATACGCATACATATATATGAATGCCCTTCATATGGTTTCCTACAATTTGTGTTGATTTTATAATTTGTTGCTTTTCTGTGCTAGTTAATAATGAATTGATCTGGGTGCAGATAGAGTTTTGGATCTGTTTACTGCTGACGATCTTTGGTTACCTCCCCGGAATCATATACGCCGTCTGGGTTATTACTAAGTAACCGATGATCTCGCACTCCCCCGTCCGTGTTGTCTACATAAAATAATTGTAAGTGCAACCACACGCTCTACTCTTAATATGCTTCGGATAATTCGATGAAACTGCTGCAACTTATACTTTCTTAATTTGCCCATGATCGATGCACCTTGGGAGGAAGAGTGTGTAGTTAGGTAATAACTTCCAAAATCTTCAGTATGAAACGATTTATCCAGTCATCAATCTCCTCTATTCACCCCAAAAAAAAAAGAAAAAAAAGTACTAACAAATTCAGGAACCTTCGCAACGACATGTTTTTTTGCTAGATTCATAATGCGTTTTCTTTTTTATTATTATTTTTATCGATGATTAAATGTTTCAATAATTTTCAGTCATATATAGATGCTAATTTCATTTGATTCGTAGACCGTTTTGTCCACATACGATAGATCTTCGTGTCATTCTGAGCTCTACCAGACACAAAATAATGTCTATTGGGGTCCCACGGGACACTTTGCATTAATTCGCGTCTTCTTTAGGTTTGAATAAATTTATAAATGATGTGTATGGATGGACCCTCCTTGATAAGATTAGCACTAATTCTAGCCCTTTTTCAATAAATTTTTTTTTCTATGGAATGATAATCTCTAACATGGCAAAGCCGTTGGATCAATTAGTCCCTTCTACTAATTAATCCAACGGTCTATGGCGCACAAGAGAGATCAAACAATTATCTGCCGTTATTATGCAATATTAGCTACTAATTAATCGTGATGATACTGACGTTTGGACAGGTGGTGAGAAGATTTGGAGGGATGAATGAAGGCCGTCTGATCGTGTGGGCCCTAATGTTCCCGATCGTTTGATTGATGTGATTTGAGGTTAGGTGGGGTGATTTGTTTTGCCAGTGGCCAAGTACTGTATGCGTCAGTATAAAAGTTATGGGTGTCATTAATTATTATTTTCTGTTTTTCTTTTTTGCCTTTTCTCCCCTCCAAATTTCAGTGTTCATTATTTAGTAATTAAGTTGGTTTAATTCTCTGTATTTCCCATCTTCGTACATAAAACAATTAACTGATGTTTGGGTAACTGTGTTTAGCCTGTGAAAATTTTCCTATTCTTCCCATGGAAAATCGGTAAGTTCGTAGCTATATACTTTCCTCGATGCAATTAATGTTTGTGTTCAGACTGTAAAATTCTTTTTCCTACTCCTCGTGAAAAACCGACAAGTTTATAGTTATGTATTTTTCTCGTTAGAGTATGTGAGATTATCGATCAAAAGAATTTAATCCCAGTTGAAATAACGGATTTCCCTCATAACTTATTTAAGTTGAAGTTGAATGTCTGCATAATCACTTGTTTTTACCAATGGATTGATTCAAAATTGGCATTTTTCCCCCTTTTAAAACGGAGACTGATCACAGAAATCCATGCATGTATTTTTATGTGGATGACTTACAAGGTAATCGGGTAGCTAGATTGATCAATCATATCTATTGTCGAAATCGTCAACAATCACGACTCCTTTGTTTGCTCCTACACAAAATCTACATGAACGTTCTCAAGGAATCATCTTGTTTTTACGCTCCTCATATTAGTGGAGAGTAAGAATGTAGATGTTTTGAGAATTTGAATTGACTGCCTGCTGAGGAGACATACAACATTGACGCTTTCCCATGTAAATAATGATGATAATAAAGTTATAAAGCTACTTATCCAAAATTAATAATGATAATAATAATGAAGCTAGAAAGCAAGCGAAAGTTTGCTTCCTTCAATGCTATTTATTTTTTCGACAAAAAAATGCTATTTATTTTGAAATTGGTCTTATCATAAAATGTCCTGACGCGCTAATCAGGTTCCATTTGTTGGTCAATAAAATAATGGAATTAAAAGGGTGTGAATGTTAATTCATCTACTGCAAAAAAACAAAAAGAGAGAGAGAGAGAGAGAGAGAGAGAGAGAGAGAAGTGTGTGAGTTCGTAGGATTTCCACTAAATAATCGAGAAGATGTGAAAGGATAATCGGAGCAACAATCCACATTCGGGTACCTGCGGCATCGACTGCGGGCAGTCATGAAACAGGTTGCCTCTCTCTTCAAAAATAGATTGTGGGGGTGTTTGCTTCAATTATTGTTAGATTATAAAAAATGAGACGATTAAAAAAGTTTAATCATAAAATTATTAGATAACTAAAATTATGGGAGACATTACTCGTTATTTTAAAAGATAGAAAAGAAATATAAATAGTTAAAATATGAGATCGTAATAAATATATTCGCTTATACCGATCAAAGAAATCTATTTGTGTTAGGGACCAAAAACTTAATCCGATTTACTGTTATTGGCCCACATTGATATTCTAAATTGGGTAACTAAATTATAGCAAGCATATTTCTCTTGTTATATCTCTTAATATCTCTCAGAAAGTAAATCTACTTGTTACGTGCAATTAAACATTCTACAGATTACAATATCTCGATACAAATTTCTCAGGACCTATAAATACTTATCTAGGTACTCATAAATCTTAAGTTTAATTTTTCTACATTTCTTCGATGCATTCTCATTTAAGTATCAGAGAGGGAAATCAGATTCCATCACGTTCTTCCCCTTGTAGGTCACTCGAGACTCGTGGTTTGCACGCGATCAATGTCCGAAAATCGAGATCCTAACATTGACGCTATCCGTGAAAAACTGCAGGAAAAGTCACCACATCAACCGTTTTCCACCACTAAGAAGAAACAATGGTTCTGATTAGAAATACGACCACCTCTCAAGCCAGTAACGATAGGACTCGGGGGCCTCCACCCTCCCACGCAAGTAGCATCCAACAATCTGAAACAGTCTGCTAATCAAGATCCGCTACCGCTACTGAACGATCCAAACATGGTTCTACTGGATCAATTGGCACCTAATGTTCGAGCAGCAATTGAGGTAATCACCATAACCTCTCAAAAGCCTCAGGCTAACCTGGACGATCATGCGGCTATGAACCAAAGGTTGAACCAAGTAGAAGACAATGTCGCCTCATCCAAGTGTCGGCCAAAACCTCGCCACGAAGGGAACTAGGTTGCCCAGTGGCATGCCCTCGCTGATAATACTCCCTCCGAGACTAGTTGCGGCCTACTTTCTTGAAGAAATCCAACGCCTCATCAAGGAGAAGGTTGCAAAAGCTATTCAGGCTACTAAGCGAAAGCAACTGGGCTTTCCATCTCCTAACAAGAACCTTCAATCCCTTCTGTCACAAAATATCCTCAACACTAAGGTATCTCATAAATTTAATTTTCCTAAAATAACCCCTTTTAATGGAAAAACAGTTTCAGTCAACCATGTGCGTCGCCACATCTCTTCCAAGAATCTCCAATGCTTGTTGTTTCCTAGAACTCTCACTGGGATTGCCTCTGACTGGTTTCACTCGCTGGATCCTGGCTCTTTCATCAGCTTCAAGCAATTGCAAGAGTATTTTATCCAAAGATTCACGGCGACCCGACGAGTGAAAGGCGACCTTAATGAGCTATTCACAACATAATAGAAAAAGGGAGAGACACTTCGATTATGGTACGAGCGCTTCTTCAAGGTCGCCACTGAGATAGAAAGCTTGACCCCTCGTGAAGTAATGTCTGCCTTCAAAAGAGGCCTGAGGAAAGGGGGCTCAAGAAGATCTTATCATTACACTTCCACGGGACTTTGCCGACCTTGCAATTCGTGCCCAAAAGTTCATAATATTAGAAGAGTCTCTCTCAAGCTAGACTGAGCGTGTGTGTGTGTTTGTTGGGGGGGGGCAGCAAAGGATCACCCTAAAAGTGACAGAAAGATGAAGTGACGCCCACCTTTACAGTCTGAAAGATTCGCGCATCTCACGATACCAAGATCTACTGTCCTCCATGAAATCGAGAGGCTTGGCCTCACGAAACCTCCATAGGTGAATGAATCGAGGGGGGGAGGGGTGTAGGGAAATACTATGGTTAGTACTGCAAGTACCATAAATCTTCGGGATACGACACCGGGTACTCTCGAGTTTTGAACAAGGATATAGAGAAGTTGATTCAAGGCGGCCACCTCAAATCATTTGTCCAACACAACAACCAAGAAAGAAGTGTTGCGCCTCATCAAAGCAGTGTTGTAGGCGACGGCCGCGAGAATGCATCGCAAGAAATAGTTTATTAACGCGATGCACTAAGAATGTGTGTTTATTTCTATCTCTTTGTAGTAGGTTTACTTTTCCTTAGGGTTCCAGTTTATGAATAATGAACTCTATACTTATCATGAACCACATTTGAACTTGTCTATTATCAGTCGTCCCTTATCACATCAGTTCTTCAAGCCTCCATATTTAACGACAGCACCCTCATCTTATTTAACAGCAGGGGTAAATCTTTTAAACCTCCTTGTCTGTGGGAGCACCATTCGCTTATTTAATAATGGATGTCTATCTTTTAATCCTTATTGCCTATAGGAGTACTCTCCGTTTATTTAACAGCGGAGATCTATCTGTCGAGCCTTCTTGCTTATAGGAGCACCCTTCGTTTTATCTAACAGCAAAGGAGTGTTGCCTATAGGAGCACCTCAAATCATTTGTCCAACATAACAACCAAGAAAGGAGTGTTGCGCAACCAAGAAAGGAGTGTTGCGCCTCACCAAAGTAGTGTTGTAGGCAACGGCCGCGAGGATGCCTTGCAAGAAATAATTTATTAACGCGATGCACTAAGAATGTGTGTTTATTTCTATCTCTTTGCAGTAGGTTTACTTTTCCTTAGGGTTCCAGTTTATGAATAATGAACTCTATGCTTATCATGAATTACATTTGAACTTGTCATTTATCAATCATCCCTTATCACATCAGTTCTTTAAGCCTCCATATTTAACAGCAGCACCCTCCGCTTATTTAACAATGGGGATCAATCTTTTAAGCCTCCTTGTTTGTAGGAGCACCCTTCGCTTATTTAATAGCGGAGGTCTATCTTTTAAGCCTTCTTGCCTATAGGAGCACTCTCCGTTTATTTAACAGCGGAGATCTATATGTTGAGCCTTATTCCCTATAGGAGCACCCTTCTTTCCCGATTACATATCTTAGGACCATTTACCATGAAAACAATCATGAGATGTTGATCTACTCTCATGACCTCTCGAAACTCCAGCTCCTGGGAGTGGGGGCTTTTGTTAAGGACCAAAAAATTGGTCCGACTCGTTAGGCTAGACTTACTGCCTTGGCCCACATTGATACTCTAAATTGGATAACTAAATCTTATTGAGTATATTTCTCTACCTATATTTTTTAATATCTCACATATTATCTCTAAAATATACTCCTGATATATATTATGAGATATTTTCTATCTCTAACCATATAAAATCCACAAGGTGTGCGGTGTCGCTATCTCAATTACTCGTATCTTCAACCGGAAAAATCTATCGTACCGATTCTCAAAATTGGCATTGCAACTATTCTATTTGATCTTATATAAATCCACACGAACATTCCCAGAGAATCATCTGTGTTTGCATTTACTGATTTATATTCATGAAAGCAGAAATTTGACACTCAATTGGAGATTCCATAGTTCAATCGATAAAAATGATTGCAACATACAATCACATAAATTACTAAAAATTTAAGTAAAAATTGAATTTTTTTTGCTTAAAAAAATTAAATAAACCTCTGTGAATTACTTCAAAATTTGTTTATCTTGCTTACTTCGAACTTTATGTAATTTACTTTGAAATTTGTGAAGTTTTTTTTTTTGTCCGTAATTTTTTTAAACAAAACAATAGGCTTAGCCCAAAGAAACATAAAAAACTAATAAATACAAAGAGAGGTATGGAGACCCATATAATATCACTGAATAACAATGCTTCTCGATAAGTTGGCGAATGCTAATAGATGTGAGTACCCAATGATAAGTGGATTGAGCTTCCCACTAACCAATCATCACAAGAAGCACCTTCTGATAAGGGTGGACGACCCAATGATTCTTTGTCAGTAATTTACTACCATTCAAAGTTTCTTTTTTCTTAGTTACATAAATGAGACTTATGAGCCTAGTACAAAAACATGAAAAGTGAAATAAAGGACACAAAAATCTAATCAGCAATGATCGAATGCGAGACCTCTCGATTCCAAATCGAAAAATTGAGCTAGGGCACTAAGCCCCATTCCTCAAAATTGCAATTGTCGAGTTTCGAATCTCAGCCTCCTTAATAGTTCATATCTTCCTTACCTCTCCATAGGGGTGGAAATGAGATGAGACCATTCGCGAACTGTTCGGTCTCGGCTCGACAAAAGCTCGAGTTCGGCTTGCTCTTATTAAACTCGAGCACGGCTCGGGCTCGCGCTCGACATTTAAATGAGCCGAGCCTAGCTTAATAGTATTCGGCTTGTGATGCTCGCGAGCCTAAACAAGCTATTATTATTATTATTATTATTATTATTGATTTAAGATATTGATTTTAATCCTTTTATTATTGGAACTCTAATAGTTTTTCACATTGTTAAACATAATATTTTAATTGAACTCCATGTGATTTGAATTTGAGTACTATCAAGTTGTAATTGGTATTTCTGAAATTATATTTTACATGACATTGTTGTTTTATAATGTAGTTTATAATCTCTTTTTTTCCTCTAGCCTAAACGAGTCCGAACCAAGCCTAAGCCCGAGACAAGCCCGTGCTCTAGCCCGATTTTTCTACTGAACTTGGTCCACTGGCCGACCTTAAATGAGCCGAGCCCAAGACTTTGATTTGTCTAATGAGCCAAGCTCAAGGTTGGGCTTCCAGGCTCGATCACGCTCGGGCTTCCAGGTTCGAGCCTAGGAAAAGTTTGACAAGCCCAAACTTAAACCTTGTATATTCAGGTTCGGCTCGTTTACAACCCCACCTCGCTATCATGATTGTAGGTTACAACCAATATGAAGTCATTGTACCATAAACTTTCCCGTCTCAATGGGAAGTTCAACGGGAGATGCTTTTCTCATACATGCATACATATAATAATGGCAGGTCTCAGAAGCAAGCGAAATTTTGTTTTGTTTAAGGTTTATTTATTTTGAAATCGGTCCTGTCATAAATGCGCTTACGCGGTAATCAGGTTCCATTTCTTTGTTAATGAAAGATGGAATTAAAGGCGTGTAACTAAAAGTGAATATGTGAAAGGATAATTGGAGCAAGAAATCCACGTCGGGGTTCGCAACCATGCGACATCGACTATTGAGAGCCTTAAACGAAAAAAAAAAACAATTTTTTTTTTGTCCACTAGGTGTGAAATAATTAAGATTTTCATAACAATTGTAATAGAAACAACAAATCCAATTACAGTAATAGGCCCATTAATGATGAGCCAATACTGTATCAACCCCATATAAATTAGGCCCAATTCTGGGAGAGATGGCAGTTTTGTGATAGCACTCATACCCTACCCCATCCGTGAGCCATTTTTGGATAGCTAGGATGGATTTTCAATAGATCATCGTGGACTTTGGTGTGTTTGGTTTTAGAGTTAAGTAGAGTTGAATTTTGATTTTAATTGGATTGTAATGATTGTGTTGTTGAATTATGAGAAAAAGTGTGAAAAAGTAATGAATAGTTAAGAAAAAGTAATGATTATATTGTTAAATTGTGGAAAAAGTAATAGATAGTTGAGAGAATTTAATATTAAAAATTGAATTGAATGGTTAAAAAATTGAGAAAAAATGAAAAAGTAATAATTGTATTGTTGATTTTTGTTATATAGTGAGTAGAATTAAAATTAGAGTTAAAATTTTAAAAACGTGATTGTAAAACCAAATGGAACGTAAAGACTGCACAAATTGAACTCAACCCGCAGATATACATGTAAACAGAAATTAAGATATACATAATGAATTTTAATATCTCCTCGGCTATCATATCCTTCGTCGACTTTCTCTGTCGTGCTCCAAGTCCAAGCTTATGTGTTTGTATTGAGTTAATGTGGCTGCTGGACCTGCTGGAAGTTACAAACAAATTTCTTGGCTCATCGAAAGTACTGATGTTTGGCCTTGAATCTCCCTTCCTGGTTGATATGAAATGCATTTATGAACTCGTGACTGTCGTCACGTATATATCTGCTTATTTTACAAACTTTAGGTCAGTTGATCAAGTTGAGAATGTAAGATGCACGCACTGTGGTGCAAGATTGATGCCTGTCTGATATCGAGGAAAGTAAACATCGGTTTTCAGCAAGGGAAGCTGTGAAGGAGGTAACACCCATATTTGCCCCAACCAAATGCTCATTCCATCTCTAGAGACAAGGCCTAGAAGTTAGATCTGCAATATAATCCTGCTACATATCCAAATTATAGATGGCCCAAAATCAATTGAAATCATTGAAATAACTCACCCGTCAGCTAATCAATAAATTGTGTGAGTGTTTTCAACCTAACTTAACTTGATCATTTTTTATTATAAATGAAACTTATGAGTCTAGTACAAGAAAATAAAAATCTAAATAAAGGAATATAAATATTTTCTTTGATGAGAACCGAACCTAGAATCTCTTAGTTCTCTTCAGGCGAAAACGTGTATCATTACATTACACCTCCTTCCTTGATTGAGTAGCACAAGCTAAAGGCGCAAAACAGGACATGGACATAGCAAATCTTATCCTAGTCCCTCCCATCTTGAAGTATATGAATGGCTTTTGAGTTATCACATCGCCGGCATGCTCTAGGTAGACGTGGTCACGGACATCAATCATGTTTAGCTTATTTCGGCGCATTGATTCCTCTCCTTGGAACATCTACTTCACATGGATGGTTGAAATCGAAAAACCAATATGGATCACTCAAATGGAAGAACGGGAGGCTCAGCTAAGTGCATTTTCCTAGCACTTTGGAGTAGGCCTAGTGGTACGAATGAATGTAGCCAGAAACCATCAATCCATCAGGACTTTGGTCGATTACAGTGCCTGGGGGGATCCAATTCTACTGAATCTAGAAGCACAAATAATTGTACTGTACTATGAACAGATTATTATTATTATTATTATTATTATTATTATTATTATTTATTTTTTCCTGGAATAAGTACAAGAATTTCTGTCGAGGTTTGACCAAGATTCCTCTTATGTAGGAAGTCTAAGGTAAATCTATACGACCCCAACGCGATTGGTGGGCAAGCTTGAATTCAACATTTAATGTGGGATGTCCACCTACAAACAGGACATGCAACATCAACTTGATCGATCGATCTCAGACCCGCCAGGAAACCATCAATTTGATCTGACCCCTTTCCACTAATCCAAAAAAGCAGTGAAAGGGAGCGATTATCGACTTTAGAAGTGGTACGTTCCAATGTTATATGATGAATAACTTTTAAGTTCGTTCCTTGTTGGCCAGGGGATTGTAGGATCTCCCACAGTAGCTGAGACCGTGATTTCCAAGAACATTCGGCTTATGTCTATCTGTCCAGTGGTCGTCCTTCCACGACGTGGCAGAAAAAGCTAATTCTACGAAGCTTTTGTAACCTATGTGGTACTTTAAAGATGTTATATGTCCTCTTCGATCGAAAAAAAATAGAGGTTATATGTCTTCCAATGAGTGAAAGTGAAACCAAACCTGGATGGAAACAGAGCTTAATTAATTATCCCGAATCGTCATTCAAATAATTTTTCTGGTTGTAGATAGCGGCCCGAAATATTTGTTATGTAGATAACTGTAGAGATTGTACTTATGAGATCAAACTTGTATGAGATCAAGACCATCGATTCTGTTGAAATATGGCTCGAAGGAAGACCGAAACACAGAACGCAATGAATTTCTGCACCTAAACTCTTTTGGATATTTAGACATGCTATCGCTTAGTCTGGTAAGACCCGAAAAATTAAATATTAAAATTCTATTCAAAGAAGGTATCTTTGAAATCGAAGGCTGCCAGTAAGACTATAGGAAAGTTGCTTTGAATGTCCCTATGAGCGTATCCATCAACTTTGATTCTTGAAAGCAGCTTACGAACTAATTTGGGTATTAATTACTTATTTTAGTATTCTTTCCTCTACCTTCTCTCGGCATATTGTGCCATGTTCCAACCAAAATAAGATGGCATGGATCCTCCCACTAGTTGGTTTCATCGTGGTCTCATAAAACAATTATTATTGGACTCGCATGTGATAAAATATTTTTTTGAGTATTCTTTATTGTTTAGATCTTTATTTTGAGTTTCGAGGATATTATATATTCATTGCAGAAAGATTGGGAAGGTCTAAGGTGTAATCACTTTATAAATGATTGTACAATACATACAAGTAAATTACTTTAAATCATAATAAACTAGCCTAATTTTAAGTAAATTGTACGTCCTTCAAGTAAATTACAAGTATAAGAGATAATTAAATAGGAGGAGAAAATAAGGTTGTCACTGAAAAAATTAAACAAGCAAGTAAAAAATTATACGGAGAATATTAGTGCAAAGGGTAATATATATAATAAAAAATAAATAACGCAAAAGACATAATACGACCATCAAAGAAAAAATAGTGCAGTAGCGCATACAGTTTGGTAACCAAAAACTTCAAGATTCGATATTGGTAGTGAGACTATTCGTGTCATTTATTAGTTATTTAGGATTTCTATTTCATTGTATTAGGTACGTGAGCCTCTTTTATAATTGAAAAAAAGGACGGAATATGATTTGAAATAATTGATAAATGGACAAGAATAGAAATCAGAACGAGAAAGAAGTATATGAGGAAACGAAAATAAGAAGGAATTTTTTGGTGTGCTTACCTCGACAAATTAATTAAACAAGATTCATAATAGGAGATAATATTTTTCTTTGGTAAAAAAATTGACAAAAGTTGTATTTTAGTTCTAAATTGTGGGCGATGGCTCTTTCTAGATTAGGTTTTCAAAATCATACAAATTGCAATTAAATTAATGGAGCTCAGTCACGCATGCGAGACATTTCTCGGAATTGCCTCTCATTTTCATAAAGAAAAGAGAAAAACAACATAGATTATGCAAGATATTTTCTCACTTTATCCAAGGAATCTAAATATTTCGAACGTTTCTTGCTAGATATGTATTTTTTCTTTGCGTATTAAATTAGTTTCCTTATTGGTATAGGAACTAAAAAAAAAGAAAGTGGAAATATTAAGTAATAAATATATTCTAACTAGTACAATTATAGCCAGACAAAACTAATAATTAACAACCATTTTTATTTCACAAAAAATGTGAAGATCCAAAGTAAACTTCATGGAAGCTTTCACCGAGAAAAAAATTATAATTCACCCAAAAGAATTCTAATCACCCAAAAAAGAAATTCAAGGAATCCACAAAAGGAAAAAGAACTCCTGAAAACCTTTTCATTTTTGTAAGATTTCTTAAGAGCGAAGCTTCATATGTATGTTCGCTATGTGTTGGCTTGTCATTAGATCGGGTACGACTGCGTTACATCCTACTAGTTATCAACTATTACCACTAAAGGTGGGGATTAAAAAAGCATGAATTTTGAAGGGTCGAAAGCCAACCGAGACAGCTCAAGTGGGCGCACTTGACAAAACCACACCAAAAGAAAAATTCAGGAAGGATCTCAGAAAGAAGAGGTAAAAAAATCCTAGAAAGTGCTGAGTCCTATTTTTTTTTGGATGACCAAGGATGTTTCAGGCTTCATCCAACTATATCTCCCAAGTCCCATGCACCACCTACGACATACGAAACAGGTAAATATGATAAGTCATATCAAATGGTCACAAGGGGATTCAAACTCAGATCGAATGGATCCTTGCGCTCATTCTCGCCACTAACCCAATTCCCTTGGTAATAGTACAAAGCCCATTTAGTAATAAAATAGATAGATGGTCGATATTGCACAAATTATTATTGTTTGTAGCTTTAGGAAAAAGTGTCTTGTTTTTTAGCTTTTAGGCTGGCATGCATGTATTGCATAGCCTCCTTGCAATAGGCTTCCATTGCAATCCATGCTTTAATTTGTTTTTCGGTTCTGACAAACTTTATATTTACTTTGCTAAAATTAGGAAATATTCACGCAGTTGTACCCTACTAATTATCTTCTCTTTTTTTTTTTTTTCTTTTTCACGAATATTGTTAGTGTGTCTTAGAGGTTCATCGACCAAAAGAGGGCAGCTTAAAGTGAGAGCCATTAGGATACACGTGATTCGTCGATAATGCGTGCATGTTCAGCATCGAGTTCGCATAATTAGCATTTGCTGAACGGATCATCAAACATTCCGTATATAGCAAAATGCACAACAAAATTTTACGTCCTAGAATTATTTCATCTCTAATTTTGAAATCAGCAACGAATATAATTATTTGCTGATTTCTCCAATCTCTGGCTCCATATATAGCGGTAAATACGAGACATGAGGGATGATACCATCTCGTGTCGGTATCCATAAAAATATACAGACATACAAAACTACGACACGAAAGATACGTAAGAAAGCCTACCATACATATAGTAAGCCACATCATTTGAAGTACTCGTTAAATGAAGTGTTGGCTAATACAAATATACGTAGTCATGCCATGACACATTTTTGAAAGCTCCAATTGTGTTATGACAATAACAATATGAGATAGACCATCGACCATAATTCACGGGATATATGCATACTTGATTCAGTTTGTATATAGAACCTAAAAACCGAAGTTGTGTCGATAAATTCTGCTTCGAGGAATGGAATAGAATTCAACAGATTTCAAGAAAAAGCGTCTCTCCCTCAGAGATCGTTTTGTACAAGTTGAGTGAATTATTCCTCTCTCATTTAACATGCACCCTATGGCTTAAAATAATTATACATCCACTAATTTAATCCCGCCCGCCAAATCAATAGTATTAAATCTCAACTTTCATTCACCAACAATAAAAATCTGAACTTTCCATATTATGTATATGCAATTATCTCCTTTTCTTTTCTTTTCTTTTTCTTTTTTGGTGAAAATTATATCCTTCAATTTCTTTCTCATAAAATAAATCCACCAGCTGACGTAAGCGCTTGGATTAATGGTTTCTCCTAGGGAGAGATGTTCATTTGGTTTTTCAAGTCTATAGCAATTAACTTGATCGCAATGCGTAGGAATCTTGACAGTAAAATGTATATATTTTACGAGAATTCACCAGAACCTCTTTAAGGGTTTGATTTTTTTCCCCCCCTTTGAATTGTGCAACACATTTAGCTTTGCATGGTGCAGATTGCAACTTGGCGAGCATTGGAAATAAACAATCGTCATTATATGCGATCTTGATGAAATTCTCGTGCAGCCTATGGATCGAGGAATGAGTGGCAAAACAGAGGAGGATCAGGTGAACGTTATAATTTGAGGATAAAACTTTTAAATAGCAATTATTTAGAAAAATGCATGGCAAGCTACATATACAAGGAACTTATAAACTTGCACATGCATAAACTAAATTAATGTCTTTATTTTCGATATTTGCAAGCTACAAACATAACTAATTATCCCTTGTACACAGAAATTTGCCACATACAGAAGACAGAAACAAATTTTAAAATTAATTTAAATACTATACATCATCTTTTCATCATTATTCAGGAACTTGCTGAAACTGGTGATTAGTCATTCGTCAAATTTGATTGCCTGGTGCTTGGATTCGCATATCCAGTTCTCATGGCGCTTGGCAATGACGGCAGTAGCTATCCGGTCAATCCCGGGCTTAGCCACGTACCCACGCTTGTCGTCTTCACTGGGCCAGACCTTTCGCGGGCTCTTCGCATCTTCAGCGATCCGCGAATCGCCCCGGAAATGGGAGCTGCGCCTGCTTGATTTGAAGAAGCTGAACAGAGAGAGAGAGGTTGTAGGAGCCGATGAAGAGGACTTCTTGTTGACCCTTGAGTTGCCACCCATGGCGGAGAATTAATGAATTAAATTCGGAAAAATAATTTGGAAAAGAAATTAAATTAAGAAGACAAGAGAAGAGAGCTAAGCCAAATGCTTTTCCTTTTTGGGGAGGAGATGGTTTAACTCTCTTGGGTTTTAATGGAGTGAGCACGAGCTCTGTATTTATAGGTGGGAAGATATATGACAGTGTGTTGGTAGGAACACTGTGAATAGTTAGGGGAGAATATTGTAGACAAACTTAGGCCCACTTGAGGAATTATATCAATGGTTCTCATTAAATTATGAAATCGAACTATATATGTATTATAATTAACTCAATTTCCGGTATAATTCATAGGTGGGAAGATATATGACAGTGTGAATAGTTAGGGGAGAATATCGTAGACAAACTTAGGCCCACTTGAGGAATTATTTCAATGGTTCTCATTAAATTATGAAATCGAACTATATATCTATTAGAAACAACTCAATTTCCGGCATATTGAGTCGTGACTTCAGATGAACTACGTGCGCACAGTTGCTTCGGATTGATCTATGTCGATGATGATCATGAAAACGATTTACGGTTCACAGCAGTCATTAAAACGTATGTAGAACATTTTATGAATATCATAAAACGCTTATTTTCGGTTTTATATCTTAGATCTGTTTCAGTATTTCCAAGTTCGAATATGGAAGTCTAAAGTCTTCAACTTTTGGTAAATAGTAGACTGATTTAATGATTCAAAACTTTATGTTCTTCGAGGTCCATTCCACGCACTTTCTTCGTCTTCGTCTTCGTCTTTCATATTGATCTTCAAACTACAAACTTTATGACCTCCATTACCTTCGAGGTCTTTTCCACCATTCACATGTTAACCTTTCCTGCTTTTGGCTTTCTACCTGTGATTTTATTCCTTTTTTGTTTTCGCATTTGGTGATGTTCTTCTTGTTATACTCTTTTACGCGCGCGCGCATATATATATATATATATATACATGTATGTATGAATGAGGGGTCGTCTTATTAATTAGTTATTACTTGAATCATTCAGCAAAAATGTAGATATATTAGTCCCTTATTTTCTTATACGGTTGGCTACTATTGGCTGAGAACTCTAATTTGAAATTAAAGGTCCGATGACAATTGGCCATAATTGAGGTGCGATGTGTGACCTAATTAAGAACTGAGCTTACAATTGATTAAAGATTCGATCACGAGATAGAGAGTTGGATATATCAATTTATTGGTTCTCCCAACCTAGAAGGGTGTGGAAAGGCCTCTACACTAGTTGGGAAGGGTGTTAAACTAGAAAGGTCGATGAATAATAATCAGAGGAATGAAGTACGGTCGAATTTGTTATATTGAGCAATTTAGTTGGAATGTTACTCCAAAGATAACTAAAATAAATGCCACACGGGAAATCGTTGAAAAGTTTAATGATAAAACATATTATAATTAGCGTATGTTCTACGCGGTAATATTATATCATTAGTAGCATTCCGCCAATGAGGTGCTAATACTGAACACGTTTTACCGGTGATCTATATCCATAACTCATCCCAACGAGAAAATCTTAAATATAAACAGACTAATTTATGATTTTGGAAGCTTCACCATATCAGTTCACTTTAGAACAATGAATAGTTAAAGTTATAAACAATTAAAAAGGACCAAAATAAGTTAATTTGAAGCATGTCTCTCGGGAAGGTCGTCTAAAGTGCAATTACTTTAAAATGGTTAGAAGGGCATGCCTAATTTTTTAGTAAAATAACTTAATTCAAAGTAAATTTCACATCTTTTGAGTAAATTACATGTATTTTGATTAATTAGTTGGAGTAAATTAGTTAGATTCTCAGGAAAAAACTATTATTACAAAGTAGATTAATACATGGATTTTGAAGAATTTTTACTTACATTGTTAGTAAATTATATGAATTTTGAAAAAGTTTTACTTAAATTTTTTTAGTGAAATATTTGAGCCCACTATATCATCATTTTTTATAATTGCACCATAGAATTTCTCTTCTCTCTTCAAAAACATAATAATCTTGTAAAGGTTTTTAATCAACCAACATTAGTACCCAAAAGTAATCTTAAAATCGATTTTTCACAGGATCACATAGTAGAGTCAAAAATGCATAATAAAATGCCATGGCATTCAGATGAATGACTCCCACAAGATTTGACAGGATCAATCAAATCGATCGTGGTACAATATTCATGTGAAAACCGCACCGGGTGCGCCCCCGCCAACCCCCACCCCCCCCCCCCCCCCCCCCCCCCCCCCCCCCCCCCCCCCCCCCCCCCGAAAAGTCGGAATCCCTCAGTTTCTGTTTTCAGCTTCTTTGATATTTTTTAGGTGGTAAAATGGCAATCCAACTGTGCAAAAGAGCAGCTTGGATATTTCCGGGGGAGTAGTACATGGCAAAGGAAAAGGCCAAAGCCAAAATAATGGAAGAGAATTTACTAAAATTTTCTAAGCATAAGACATATAGCTTTGCAAGCTGTGTAGCTTTATGGAATTTAGCATAAAACCTTAGTTTGGCAATGTCCCCAACTTGTACTCCGAAGCACGGATGGAAACATTTATTCCACCCATCACTTCAATTAAGACATTTTTGTTTCCCAAGTCATCAATCTAATAATTAATTAATGTTTGTTTTCCTAGCTGTTATCAAATTAATCAGATTAATTGATTACGTGGCCAATGATGTTATATGGGACCTAAGAAAGATCCTCAATTTATGAGAAAATTTTATGTTACGTTTGCTTTGTAAGTAACATTTTTAAATCAGATTTTGATTTTGAAAAAGAGTTGTATAAATAGTTATGTATGGAGCCCATCATTTGACTTTGTATGAGTTATTTTGTTTTATTGTGGGTATAATTCAGTTAAAGTGTGATTTTAAAATTACATTGTGAAAATATTCCTTTCCAGAGTATCACTTGGTAAATTCCTTTAAATGTTGTAATTAAAATATTGTAATTTTTTTTAAATAATAATAATAACAATAATAATAATACTAGCAGCAGCAGCAGCAATGTGGGCAAATGCCTATCTTTCATAGAGGATGGGGAGTAACGTGGAAAATTTTAAAGGTCAAGAGGCAAAGATTGCCTAACTCTAGAGGTCATGGGACAAAGTACTTTTTCTCTAAATAGAGCTTCTTCACAAATTAATTAAGTTTTCTGACTAACTCCTTTTCTCATAAAATTTCTATGCGGTTCCCGGCCTTGATTAACCTGCTCCTCCCTCTCCAAGTACATACCAGACAAAGCACGCTCACGTATGTGCGACCAATAAACCTATTAAAATTACATTAAAATCTTTCGAGAGAGAGAGAGAGAGAATTCATCAAGGGAACGGGGGGAGAGAGGGGAGGAGAGAGGACAAAAGAGAGAAAAAAAAATAGGGATATGAGTGAGTGAATTGAGAAGATAATGGGTGTATTTTTAGTAATTTTATAATTTTATCCTCAAATAATTGATTATCAAAAATTGAAATATATCTAAAATGGGGTAATTGAGGAAAGGGAAAATGAGACGAAGCCCATGCCTCTCCCTTTATAATAGTAATATATGAATATATATTTGTGTTTTTTATTACATTTATCTTTCTTTTTTTTTTGTTACAATAATTATAAGAGAAAGTATTTTTGCAATTTAAGGAGATCGAATATTAAAAGTTATTTTCATTTTCAATAAGTGCGTTTCTCGGGATTTGAATTTGTTTTCTCCTCTTTATGAGAGTTAAAGCTACTTATCACTCAACAAACACTTTATTAATAAAACTATGAAAGACATTGCTCTTGGAATTGCAGGTGATGCTGTTTTGGGAGAGAAGTGTGTAAACGATCTTCTATATAACCTCTCACATTACTGTTCCCTTCATAATTGCCACTCCTTTTGGGCATCTTCTCAGTTTGGGCTTTACCGGGCCTTACTGGACTCTCATGATTACGGGCCCCTGTTATCTAAATTATATTATTTGACCTCCAAGCCCGCGTTTATGCAATAGGTGCGGGAGTGTGTCATTGTTTCTATAACTTCGTTTCAATTAGTTCTCTGCATATCACTTGGCAGTCTTTTGCGTGGAAAATGCTTCAATTTTCAATGAACATGATCACTAGCTTTAATTATTTTTAACACTAGGAATAATATGATTCAATTGAAGATGATTTAGTTTTGAACAATAATATCTTTGTCTAGTTTTGTCACAATCTGTTGAGGAGTAAAATGGGATAAATTCCACGTCGGAAAAGAAAATGAAAATTCATTGGTTAATATATGGCTTGAGTATCACCACTTATAAGCTTGAGCTTTTAAGTGGATATGAGCACAGGTCCATATAAATCCATGGAAATTTAATACAATCTTCAATCTTGTTATGTCTTTCTTTTTCTCTGTCGATAATAAACCTCGTGGATTTTGTTGTTTTCTCCAATGTTCCTGACGAGGAGCAAAATAACATATAATTGCCTCCACCGGAGAGGTCATTTCTTGTAATTGCTTCCGCTGGGAGGTCTTTTTCTTCAACGGAAAGTCGTTTTTGCTCTTTTTTTGGCCTCCATTGAGAGGTGTTTACCTTCCCGGTGATGAGAGAAACATCTGTTGAATTTTGGGACTCTCGACTAGTATCCGTGCAATAACTTTTGTGTCCAACTGCTTCATTGTGTCTTCTTTACTAAGAGCTTCTCGACAAACCTTCAATAAATCATTAAAGCATAGAATACAGCTTCATCTATCATCAAGAATAACACATAGATATGCAATAGAGAGAATCCATAATACCCATGCTCGAAATCACCAAGAGAATATGTGCTCAATTTCATATTTACTGACAAGAGGTGTTCACATTATACAGAACAAAGACCTTATTTAGCAACATGTTGGTTGGATGACCAGGTCAAATTGCATGCAGCCATACAAATCCTTCCACTTCAATTTTTAATTAATTGTAAGAATTAATGGAATCAAATATATTCTATCTGGCGTCGGCCTTAGTCAACTTAATTTTAATCTGTCATATAATCCAATGAGATCAATACAAAGAGAGACTCTCAATCATTTTCCATCTATCTGAATTTGGTGTGCTTTGGAATGTGAATCGGGTTGATTCCTGATAAAGGATCATATTGGCAATCTAGTTGATGCCTTAATATTTATCTTCGTACCCGAAATAACATGTGACGGTAACCGAAATTATATTTACTCACTTCATTTATATTATCAACAATATTTCTAATTTTTAGGAGAAACTGGAATTGGAACGAATGCACCTATTACTATTAGAGAAGATTGCGACAGTCGTGTCACATCAGGAGAATCCATGCTCAATGAGCCGGCGAGGCTTTCGTTGACAAGCATATCACTTCATAACAACGTTCCATCCTCTTCTCTGCGATTGACGGAATGAAAGACATTCCTTGGGCTCCTCCTCCTCCTCTCTACTTTTTGAATCACCGAATTGAAGTTGACATGCATGCAAATGTAAACACATTCATGGATCCGGCGAGTAAATTGCTGAGATGCAGTAAACACATTTTCATACATGCATCTGTTAGAAAACCGAGCATATGCGCAGCGAAAAAGTTAAATAACATAAAAATCAAATTTTTTTATCGCGTTCTCGTTTAGTCAAAAATTCAATATCACATTTTGACATAAAAATCGCCTTCTAAACAAATAGATAACATCACATAATGAATCCACAAGAAAAGTTACGAACTTTTCACTAACCTTATCGATTCGGGTCTATCAAATTAGCCGTCCAAGTGTCCGACCTCTAGCTTGTCCACACGAGCACGTCTCCACCGAGATTAGACTTCTCTCGACCCGTACACTCCAATCTAGGTCACCGATCTCGAACGGAATCGTCACGGAATGAAAGGATCTCTTCAAGAACATCAAGGACAATACCGAAACACCGAACTGGAGCCGAGGAAGACTCCGAATTGCCTCGGAAATAATGTGGCTGAGCTGCTGTAATTTTTTAGCCGAAGCCTCCTCTCTTTCTCTCTAATATATCGGGTCTTATTGATAGATCGCGCTCTAGGGTTTTCTGTAAGAAAATATCTACATATATCTTTATCCGAGGGACTAAAATGTAATTATTAATTAATCCACATTAATTAATAAATCATAAATGAGTCCTCACAAGTTAAGTCATCCAATGACTTGCCCTTATAGTTAGAAAGAAAGATCAAACAAGTCATTGACACAAGTTTCCATCAATAGACAATCTATTTATAGAAACTCTCCAAATAAGGAAACTATCGTATTTCCTTAATTAGATTTATCCTTGATATTGAACTCGGCTTCAGGATGTGCTAGCACCCTTACAATCACATTGCAAGTCTCGTTCAATAATTAATTCCTTAATTAACTTCCTTAATTATAATTAATTCTTTTCTCGGTTTAGACACGCTCAATGTATGTGACTAACTAGGTTCATAATCAAATGGCAATGGGATTATAGTATCAACTCATTTGACACTACCAGAAACTTTTTCTGTAACCAAAAGCATAATTCCCATAATGCCATTGGTTCCCAAAGTTCACGAGTGACACCTAGCAGCATATCGTGGCAATCCAAATGATGACGAATGTATAATTGAAACATTTTGATGAACCTCTGATCGTATATACCATGCATTGAGTCCCTTCGCTATAAGATCCCAATCTAGCCAAAGTTACGGTAAATGCCAAACTCTATAGCCGATTATATGGACTCTCTAATTTCATTCTTAGATCTGTAGTACTTGAATAGAAACTCTTTTCTATTCGAGTCTATCTACCCCGACCGAGGATTTCTCGATCTAGAACAAAACTCATATCCATAGGACCTTTTCCCTGTTTACTCAGGTTAGCGAATCCCATCTTGATCGGACACCTAACTCCAAGTATAACTAACTCTGACCACTATCTACTGAGTAATCATGCCAAGCATAAATATATTAGCAGTAGCAAATCCTAATCACCTATACTTGAGATAGCGTTCTATCTCAGGTCTAAGGACTATATGCACTAATACGATCCAGATAACATTCATTGACATTAGTAAATTACCGTATGAATGTTATCTGCACGTCACATTCGACTACTTATCATATAAGTATCCACATATCTGTCATGATAACAGTTATCAAATAGCATGAGACTCATTACTCAATCTTCATTAGTATTTGTATATTAATCATGGAAACAGACAGAGGTGACGATCTATCTAGAGAAATAATGTCCAGTTAAGTCTCCTACAATCGTGAATAATTTAAAGATATTCTTACCGAATTACTTCGTCACTCATATTCTTAACTCTTAAGAATGAAGCATTCAAAATATTTTAAGGATTTTATTCTAATAAACATAGACAATATACGAATAATAAAATAAACTTTATTACCATAAAAGGAATTATCCAAATACATGAATCAAACTCTATGGCATATCACTAACCGCGTCACCCAGGCCAGACACACATATGTGTATATATATATATATTAAGAAGGAAAAAGATAGGGAAACTATTGATATAAGGATAATAATGTAGAGAAAGGAGAAGATTCCTTCCCTCCCTTGTTGTATGCTGATCGATCCTTTTGTGTCCTTAATTCTCTATGGGACCCATGGCAGCTCGACGTCCGTCCGTTTTACCAAGTAATTTCAGTCTTTGCTGAGGGTCTTCTCCCTTGGTGTCCCTTCGCTTAATTATTTGATGCAAGACCCTCAGGCTGTTAAGGTGCCTAGCCATTCGAGGTGGACACGCCCTGCTTGCCACCAATGTTCTCGAACGTTGCTATTTCCAATGTCTTGTTCGCAGGTAGCTGTTGCCTGCATTGTCTGGTTACCCCGTTTTCAGAGCCAACATCTCAACATCGGGAGAGTTTTACCTCTTAGTGGACCGATCCGGCTCGATTGGATTAATTGGATCCAAATGGGATTCCGGATATTGGGGTCAAGCCCGGAAAAAAAAAAAAAAGGGATGTTGAGAGAAGGCTGATAGAAGTGAATTTCAACTCCACTGACTGATAGAATCGTAGCCTTTTGTAAAATGTTCCCACTAACAGCGGCAATGATGTTGTTTTGGAAGAGGGATGCGTAAAAGATCTTCTATGCTTCGCTTTATATGTTTGTTCTTCTCTTTCTATAACCTCTCACATATTTTTCCCTTCATAATGGCCGCTCCTTTTTTGGGCCTCTTCTCACTTTGGGCTTTATTGGGCCTTAACGGGTTCTCATGATTATGGGCCCTCCGGCGGAGTGGCTGGACGACGCATGCCAGCTTGCCTTGGGGGTCAAGGGTTGGCGGGGAGCCCTCGGCCAGGTCTGGCCCTTGTCCACTCCCCCCCCCCCGGGTTTTCCAAAATAGTTTGGGCCAAAAGAAAAAAAAAATATGGGTCTTTTTGAAAAATCGACTAAGTGAAGAAGGCCACTTGTCGTTGTTCTAATGGAGCTTAAAAATCGTTAAGTTACGTTGGCACCTGTTAGTTGCCACGGCAAGAATCATGGCAGAATTGATGACGAATGATATATTTGGTATATCATTCGTCCTAACGTGGGTAACGTGTAACTAGATTTGGGAAATTTGATAGTTGATGCTAAATTTGGGAAAATAGTGTAAGTTTCTAATTTTTGGTGTGATTAACCCAAAAGTTTAAAAAGTGTAACACTTCGAGGGTAGTCTGTCATCCCAAGCCCGAATCGTCAGCCGATGCTTACGTGGCTTATGATGTGTCAGCACTTACTCAATGTGATTCATCATGATAGGTCGAGTGAGACCCACATAAATATATCTTAATAAAAAATTCTAGAAAATAAGAAAATATAAAAGTAATAAACAAATTTAAGTAAAAATTGAAGTTTTTTGCTAAAAAATTAAGTAAATCTCTTTAAAATCCGTGTGAATTACTTCAAAATTTGTGTATCTAGCTTACTTCGAACTTTATATAATGTACTTCAAAATTTGTGAAGTTTACGTTTTTCTTGTTAGTAATTTTTTTTAGACAAAACAACGAGCTTAGTCCAAAGACAAATAAAAACTAACAAATACAAAAGCGGGGTATGAAAACCCATATAATATCATTGAATTACAATGCTCCTCGATAAGTCGGTGAATGCTGATAGATGTGAGTACCTAATGATAAGTGCAATGAGCGTCCCGCCAACCAATCATCACAAGAAGTACCTTCCGATAAGGGTGGACTACCCCATGATTCTTTGTTAGTAATTTACAACCATTCAAAGTTTTTTTTTTCCTCAGTTACATAAAGGAGACTTATGAGCTTAGTATAAGAACACGAAAAGTGAAATAAAAAGCACAGAAATTCAATCAGCAATAATCGAACATGAGGCCTCTTGACTCCGAATCGATGACTTGTGCTAGTGCACTAAGCCTCACTCCTCAAAATTGTAATTGTTGAGTTTAGAATCTTAGCCTCCTTCATAGTTCATATTTACCTTACCTCTCCATAGTTGTGGCATAAATGAGATGAGACTATTCGAGATTTGTTCGGGCTCAACTCAACGAAAGTTCGAGTTCGGCTCGCTCTTATTAAGATCGATCACAGCTCGGGCTCGAGCCCGCCAGTTAAATGACCCGAGCCGAGCTTAATAGTATTCGGCTTACGAAACTCGTGAGCCTAAACAAGCTATTATTATTGTTATTGATTTAAGATATTGATTTTAATCCTTTAATTATTGAAACTATAATAGTTTCTTCGCATTGTCAAACGTAGTATTTTAATTGAACTCCATGTGATTTGAATTTGAGTACTATCAAGTTGTAATTGGTATGTTTGAATTATATTTTACATAACATTGTTGTTCTATAATTTAGTTTATAATCTTTTTTTTTCTCGAACCTAAACGAGTCCAAACTCAAGCCTAAGCCTGAGCCAAGCCCGAGCCCGAGCCCGAGCCCGAGCTTGAGCATGACTTTTCTACTGAACTTGGTCCATTAGCCGAGCTTAAACAAGCCAAGCCCAAGCTTTGATTTGTCTAATGAGCCAAGCTCAAACTCGGGCTTTCAGGCTCGATCAAGCTCAAGCCCAAGCTGGAGTCTAGGAAAGGTTTGACAAGCCCAAACTTGAACCTTGTATATATGGTATCGGCTTGACTCGTTTATGCCCCCACCTCTCCATCATGATTGTATGTTACAGCTGTCAGGACCCAATTTTGGTCCACCGGCTCCAGAGGGACAGAATCGTCATTTTGCCACCCATAAGGGAAGTATTTCCGATTAATTACTCGAGTATTCGCGACTTTTTGAAAACAGCAAATTTTCCTAATTTTACACCAATTTTATGATTTTTTTTCAAAAATAATACTACTCGGGACGTTTTCGAATTTCGCGTACATCGACGTCAATTTTCAAAATTCGGGACAAAATTCGAGATTGAAAATAATTTTATCGCATAATATTGATTAACGAATTTTTTTGAACGTGATGGCGATCTCGAATTATTTTTTCGATCTCCAATCAAAAAGACGGAATTTTCAATTTGTACGCGCGTTGAATTCTTAAAAAAAAAAAAAGAAGTCAGAAACGGTCAGAAGTCAGTGACTTCTGACCGTTGCTTCTTCTTCTTCCTTTCTTTCTCCTGTTCTTCTTCTTCCTCTTTTCTTTCTTTTTCTTTTTCCTTTTCTTCTTCCTCCTGGCAGAGATGGAACCGAGCCCGTGACCGCTGCACCCGAGCCTGCCACACGCCAACGTCTTCCTTTGCACACGCGAACGGAACCGTGCACACCGTCTCTCTCTCTCTCTCTCTCGATTTTTCGGAAGAAAAACCCGCAGCTCACTCGGGTTTCGGGGGACCGGCAGCTCGATTTCTTTTTTCCTTCGGAACTCACGCCCTTCGTTAGCGGGTGGATTCTCTCCGAAAGAGAAACCCTTAGCTCGGGTCTTAAACGAAAAAATTCGAAAAAAACTCTCAGCTCACGAATTCCCTCGAAAACCCGGAGCTCGTACCTCGCGGTGGCCGAAATCCCTCAGCTCGTCCACAGACACACACGGCCTGCAGCTCTATTTTTATTTTCGAACAACTCCGAGCTCATTCTGGTCCGGACGCTCCCAGCTCCAGACCTCTCCTCTAGCCCGCAGCTCTCCCGAACCCCCAGCTCACCTGCAACCCTCGGCTCCCACACCGACTTCGCCCTCAGCTCGTCCGGACACCCCCCAGCCTGGAACTCACCCGCAACCCTCGGCTCCCACACCGACTTCCCCGTCAGCTCGTCCGGACACCCCCCAGCCCGAAACTCGCTCGCTTTCCCTCGGCTGGACTTGCGACCATCAGCTCCAGACACTCCCCGCGCTTCGACCGCCTCCCTTCTCCCTATGTTTCGTTTTGGCTAATCGGGTCGGTTTCCCTTTTTTCTCGGGTTTTGTCCAGCGGCCCAGCAGCTACTTCGCCAACCCACTCGGCCCGTCCGAATTCCAGTGGCCCAGCCCAGACCACCGACGGCCCAATCCAGCAGCCGCGGTCCAGCAGTTAGCTCGGCCCAGCAGCGGCCTGATTCGGCCCAGCTCGGATTCCAGCGGCAGCCCGCTAGCGTCAGCCCAGTTCGGCCCAGTTTTTTAATTTTTTTAATTTTTTTTATTTACAGAATCACCCCTCAATTTCCCGAACTAGGTAAATTCTCGACTTAGTGGCATGTTTAGGACTCCATTCTTGAATATTAATGTTTGCATTGATGAATATGACGTGAAATGAGCGTTATTGGGTTGCGTGGGTGATCGCATTTGTCCCGAACTTGATTTTATGAACTTTCTGTTTTGTCGCGTTTCAGTCCAGAGGACGCATTTTTATTTTTTCAGATCTGCCCCAAATTTTAAAATCCGTTTCAGTCGAGTCCCGGCCATTTTCAGCACGTTCCAATCAGTCCCTGGACTTTTCAGGATTTTAAACCAGTCCCGAAAACTTTTAAAGTTGTTTCATTTTGGTCCCTGGGTAATTTTTCACTTTTCAGATCAGCTCGAATTTTCGAATCCATTTCAAACAAGTCCTGGGACATTTCAGTGATTTTCAAACAGTCCCCAATGTTTTCAGAATTTTCAAATCAGTCCTCGAAACTTTAGCCGAATTTTCAAATCAGTCCCTGCTCTTTTAAAATCGTTCAAATAAGTCCTTGGGCATTTTCTACAAATATCCAACCCTTCCCTACTTGGATCCCCGACCGACAACGTATGTGCCCCGTTTAAATATTTTATTTTTGTAATTAGATATATACAACATGACAATGTGCGTTCATTTATGTTTTCTCGCTTCCATGAATCGGTGCCGTTTTATCGATTCCGTTGATATTATGTTTGTGTGTATGTTTGTATATGTTTATCATGATCATGGCGGCACCGGTTGTGTAAATTTGTATGTTTGTCGTGTTTGACGTGATAATGTGCTCTTGATCCGTGTTTTAAATGCTTTATTTTAAACCTCACATGAATCGGTTTAATCATGCAAACTCGACCTAAAATTAATTTTTGAATCCCAAGGTGGTCAGGAATTAGGATTCGCATCGGACGGTCCATCAATGATTGGCTCGACGGTCTGAAACCCGAATATTTAGAGCATTTGGCAAAACATTCATCAATTTAATCAACAATTCCACTAACGGGGTAATTGGGACGTTCATGCGATTAATTAACTCATTCGGCCCTAATAATTTTGCACGAATTGGTAATAAACCGGTAACACGTGTTGATAAGTTGCAAATATGCGTTGGTGCCCTTTTCAAAACTTGTAAATTTTATAAGACCCGAGACACGTGGCTTGATGTGACATGGATGTCTAAGAAGGACTTGCACGTATTGACTCGAGGCCTCACCTGATTTCAGGAAACTCTGGTCGGGGCGCGAAAATTCTTCTTAGATCACTTCCGGATAGATTAACCAATCATTTGGCTCTTTAGGGTTCTTGACAACCCCGGAAGGTCTAGGGGATCGGTTAGCGCCGGTCACAGGTCGAGGTGGCCCGCACCACGTAATCTCTCTTTCCCGAAAATAATTTTTACCTCAAGGGCAAAATCGTCTATTTGTAACTTAGCGACACCCATAGGGTTAGAATAAAAGAAACATTACGGTATTAGGGTAGGGATGGGCTACCTGTCTAGGCGCAGGTTCATCTGCATAGCCCGCTCTATTCGACCGATGAGTTTTTGTTATTCTAGCATAGTCTCGGGTAGTTAGTTCGGGTGGATTGGCTCAAAATACAAATACCGGACTAATTGTGTACTTGGTTAAGACAAAAGCGGGCAATAGCGGGATAGGCACTAGGTTCTAGGACTTACGGGCGGAATCCGTGTTCGGTAATAACTTGTAACAACCATAGTGTCATAACATAGAACAATCCTAAAAGCAACTCACAAACACAAGACTTGACAACAGACGTCATGCACGTCAAGTCCTCGAAAAATAATGCCAAATGTGAAATACCTTCCCGAGGCGATCCTTGATCAATTCACACCATGTACCCACTTTGTCTGCTTTAGGGTTGGATTTGCATGCCAAGATACCCCGGTTAATAATCGGTTAATTCACGTCAATTCGGCAATAACAGAACCCCATTGTTTGTTTATTTGTACCCGTTTGTTACATTCTTGCACTTGTTTTTTCATGCGGATCGAGCCCGATCCTTTAGGATACGATTCATAGGGGGTCCAATGCCTCAACCGTAGAATGCGGGGTCCAATCCCCCAACACTGAGCGCGCATCTTAATTTCAATTTCAGTTTTTTCAAACCACACGGTGAGTACGAGTGGAATAATAACCGAACGCGAACCGATCGAGATTCAGTTGTTGTAATTTGTACTTTATTTATTTGAGAGGACAATGTAAGGATTTATGTTGTACATTTATTCATGTAAGAATCCCGGTCGAAAAGTGGACGGTCGGAGTGTTTTCTTCGAATTTACGGTGTCAAAACGCATAAGATGAGTGGAACTTAATTAAGCGGTAATTGAATTAAAATGGCAAGTCTAGACAAGCTAGAGTACCGATAGGGCGCGCGAGATATAGGCTCGCACGTAACAGAACCCCCGAATTCGGAACCTCGGGTTCCGCAGACCATATGCCTTAGCAATTAGGTGTATCCCGTACCCCTAGACCCGGGTAACTTGCCGGCCCTCGACCTTCGAGTCGTAAAATGACAAGTGGCGACTCCTTCTCACGTGCGTCAGACGCGCGTCCCCGGGAAGGTAGACACTCCCAAGCCGCGTTGCACAGGCGCGCGCACGCGTGCTCTGAAGAGATGAAATTCGGGTGCGCACAGCTTGGCGACTCCGCTGGGGACACTTAGAGGGTTCGGGCTCGTTCCTGCTTGCTATGTTTACTTGTTTATCTACCGCTTTCTATAAATTAGGCCCAATTCTGGGAGAGATGGCAGTTTTGTGATAGCACTCATCCCCCACCCGATCCGCGAGCCATTTTTGGATAGCAAGGATGGATTTTCAATAGATCATCGTGGATGTTAAGACTGCACAAATTGGACCCAACCCACAGATATACATATGTAAACAGAAAATAAGGTATACATAATGAATTTTAATCTCCTCGGCCGTCGTATCCTTCGTCGACTTTCTCTGTCGTGCTCTCATCAGGCGAAAATGTGTATCATTGCATTACACCTCATTCCTCGATTGAGTGGCACAAGCTAAAGGAGCAAAACATGACATGAACATAGCAAATCTTATCCTAGTAACTCCCATGTTGAAGTACATGGATGGCTTTTCAGTTATCACATCCCCGGCATGCTCAAGGTGTACGTGGTCACGGACATCAATCATGTTTAGCATATTTTGGCGCATCGATTCCTCTCCTCAGAGCATCTACTTCACATGGATGGTTGAAATCGAAAAACAATATGGATCACTCAAATGGAAGAACGGGGAGCTCAGCTAAGTGCCTTTTTCCCAGCACTTTGGAGTAGGCCTAGTGGTACGAATGAATGTAGGCAGAAACCATCAATCCATCAGGACTTTGGTCGATTACAGTGCCTGGGGGTATCCAATTCTACTGAATCTTGAAGCACAAATAATTGTGCTGTACGAATAATTTTCTTTTATTATTATTATTTTTTTCCTGGACTAAGTACAAGAATTTCTGTCGAGGTTTGACCAAGATTCCTCTTATGTAGGAAGTCCTAGGTAAATCTTTACGACCCTAACACGATTGGTGGGCTGGCTTAAATTCAACATTTAATATGGGATGTCCACCTACAAACAGGACATGCAACATCAACTTGATCGATCGATCTCAGACCCGCCAGGAACCATCAATTTGATCTGACCCCTTTCCACTAATCCGAAAAAGCAGTGAAAGGGAGCGATTATGCTCGACTTTAGCAGTGGTACGTTCCAATGTTATATGATGAATAACTTTTAAGTTTGCTCATTGTTGGCCAGGGGACTGTAGGATCTCCCACAGTAGCCGAGACCGTGATTTCCAAGAACATTCGGCTTATGTCTATCTGTCCAGTGGTCGACCTTCCACGACGTGGCAGAAAAAGCTAATTCTCCGAAGCTTTTGTAACCTCTGTGGTACTTTAAAGATGTTATATGTCCTCTTCGATCGAAAAAAAATAGAGGTTATATGTCTTCCAATGAGTGAAAGTGAAACCACACCTGGATGGAAACAGAGCTTAATTAATTAACCCGAATCGTCATTCAAATAATTTTTTTGGTTGTAGATAGCGGCCCGAAATATTTGTTATGTAGATAACCGTAGAGATTGTACTTATGAGATCAAACTTGTATGAGATCAGGACCATCGATTCTGTTGAAATATGGTTCGAAGGAAGACCGAAACACATAAAGGCAAAGAATTTCTGCACCTGAACTTTTTTGGATATTTAGACATGCTATCGCTTAGTCTGGTTAGACCCGAAAAATTAAATATTAAAATTCTATTCAAAGAAGGTATCTTTGAAATCGAAGGCTGCCAGTCAGACTATAGGAAAGTCGCTTTGAATGTCCCTATGAGCGTATCCATCAATTTTTTTTTTCCGGTGATAGCGGAGGGCGAAAGTCCTTACAAAAAAGAAATTATGCTGCACAAAAACGGGGTAAGGAAGCCCCTGCAAGATCGCCCTCAAGGAGAGTGTAAATACCAATCGGGGGAGCAACTAAGAAATGTGAACCCAATGAGAATGAAACCGCCCATCAAGCCATCCAATCAGCGCACATGTTGCCCTCGTGGTACGTATGACTGACTTCTACATGCCAGTCACAGTGGAGAATATCGCTAATGCTGCTTACTAGCGGTTTGAGACATTGACTGTGGGTTGCACCATATGATAGCAGCCGCTGAACCACTTGGGAGTCGAGTTCCAAGACCATGTGCCGGTAGCCACGGTCCCAAGCTAGCTGTAGTCCCACTAGAGCACCCCAAAATTCAGCTGTCGTCGAGGTTGCAAAGCCGACATTGTGCAAAAATCCACAAATCCAATGCCCGTCATCATTTCGTAGTAGACCTCCAGCCCCTGCGTATCCATCAACTTTGATTCTTGAAAGCAGCTTACGAACTAATTTGGGTATTAATTACTTATCTTAGTATTCTTTTCTATACCTTGTCTGACGCAGCGTACACGCGAGTAACTGTCACAGACCCGTTCAATCCGTAGAATACCGGAACTACGACCTTCAATTCCCTATTGATTCTTCGAATACCTAGGTAATTGGTATCAAACTCTGATCGAATCCAAGAATAGGCAAGAGCACGAAAGCTCCAATTTTTATTGAATAATAAAAAAACTGTCTAATCCTAGGGTTTACATCACTTAAATACGATTAAAAACACCTAAATTATATGAAAGATATAAATTTTTCCTAAAATTACAAAAACGCCCAAATAACATAAAAATGCCCGTTTGAGATATTAAATGATGAAATTCAGCCTAAATCTCATCTTTTCAAGGCCAAAGGCCGTGAATTTTGCTATGTAGGCTGTTTCCCTCGAGATAGGATTGTCAGAACCTATTTTTTTCTCGAGGTACCAATTTGTCACGTCTTCTGCCGCATGATTCTCCCCTAAATTGAGAGAATTCGTCATCGAATCATCATCGTCTAAGCTATCACCTGCGTAAGGAATCAGGTTCTTCATATCGTCTAAGCTATCACCCGCATCATTCTCCCCATGTTTTAGCACACGATGGAGCAATATTCTGTCGTGTTCATCCTTCCAGCATCTGTCACCTTTCAGTCTCGGGTAGCGGAACACTATGTCCTCAGTTAAAAGTGGGACCCGGGTATTCTCTGCTGCCTACTTCACTTTATCCCTAATTAGCATTAGGGTTGCAATTCGGACAAGAACGTCCTAGATTCCAAGGCCTTCTTTTGGTACACCATCTGAGAAGTTAGGGGAGTCGGTCAAATCCTTTGAGATGTGGGCCAAGAAGAGTACCCCATAATTTCTTATTTCTTCATAGGTCTTCTGCTTTAGGCGAGGAACAAACTGCTTCCAGTCATAATCCTCAACCCCAAATCTCATTAGAATTTGTACCAAGGCTGCCCTCTGATTCTAATTGAAGCCCAGTACTCGGAAGGATCGTCCTTCGCCTTCCATTAGAGGGGGCGGCTCTCCACTTTCAACTCGAGCTCTCTTCCTGTAAGGCCTCTTTCCAGGTTGAGGACCAGGTGCAACAGGTTTACCATCAGATAACTCAACCTCATAGTCATCGTCCTCATTGTCTGAACTCACATCTTCAAGGCCAACGAGGTCGTCATCTTCGATAGAGACCATCTGTTTTCGGCTCCTCTTCCCTTTATCTAGAGCATTAAACTCCTCAGCTTTATGCTCTTCGTATCTATCTTTTAACAACTCTTCCCAATAACTTGTTCTATCTGTATTGGCTGGGGTAGATTTGCTCTCCTCAACTGCCTTCTGTGCTTCTTCTTCGGTTGTGGCCTTAGCTTCGTCAATATATTCAAAATTAGCCTCCTTGAAAGCCTTCAAAAAACTCTCATCCTCCTCATCATCAACTTTTGTTTCTTCAGGGTCTGCATGGTCCCGGTCAAGTAGTCGATCTATCGCAACCTCATCGTAGTGTATTTGACGGGATTTTTCAGCTTCCTCATTTTCATCAGGAAATAGCTCATTCCACCCGTATCTTATAATATCATCTAATTCTTCTTCACCTCCTTTCTTCAGCCACTCCAGATTGGGCATCCCATCTCCTGTCACAATCTCCTCATCCTCATCGAACTCAGGCTTCTCCACCGCCGCCTTCTATAAAAACTGCGTCGTCAGACGAATCCTCTTCAATGAACATCGCCTTTTTTTCCCCTTTTCTGCACTCAGATTGCCGATGTCTGAGCTCTCCACACTTGAAGCACTTCGGCTCACTACTGCTAGGCCTAATGTTGGCAGGCCTTTTCGAACGTCCAAGAACAGCACTACCACTACTAGCTCGGACAACCCCACCAATTCCTGCAACGGCAACACCTCCACTGGTCACCTCGCTGCCCGCTCACTTTTGCTGTCTTTCGACAATCGGGGCCCTCTGATGGGCGGAAGACACGCTAACAGGGTCAAACAAATTGACCATGTCCATAGCTGCACTCTTAGCTTGCCAATATGTCTCGCCACCAGTTGATTATCAGTTTCCTGAAGCTCGTCATGAGCAACCAACTGGTAGAACTCGTTGGTGTAATCGTCCACCGACCTATTGCCCTGCCTCAGGTTCTGCAGGCGTTGGTACATGATTCGCTGAAAGTTATAAGGTAGAAAGGCAGCCCTTATATTTTTCTTCATCTTCTCCCACAACGTGATCTTAGGTTTACCCATGCTTCTACGAGTAAGCTCCACCTACTGCCACCAAGCCGTCGCCACGAGCTGTACCTGCTTGTCATCAGGTGCCCCTTTGAACTCCAAAACCTCTTCTACCGTCGCTAGTCAATCTAGAAACTCTTTCGACTGCAAACCCCCTTGGAATTCGGGCACATCAGTCCTAAGGCCCATCTCCTATTGCTGCCGATCTGGTTCTGCAGTCTGCAACCGACCTTTCCTACGATTTCCCCTAGCAGACTCAATCTCGTCATCATTAGAGAAGGAATCATACTCGCCATCCTCCAAGTCCGCAGCCAGATTAGGGACTCGGCCACGCCTCAGATCAACCTCCTACCGGGCCTCCATCAACGCTCCCATCCTCTCGGCTAGGCGATCCACCATCACGTCCAACCTACGCTCCAACGCCACCCCTAATCGGGCATCCATGATATGCTCGATCCTCCGATCCAACTCGTCCTCCTCTGCAACACAACGTTGATTAACTGCTCTTCAGGGCGGCATCGTTGATCCAAGAATGAACACAGCTTTGATACCAACTGACGTAGCGTACACGCGAGTAACCGTCACAAACCCGTTGATTCCGTAGAATACCGAAACTACGACCTTAAATTACCTATTAATTCTTCGAATACCTAGGTAATTGGCATCAAACTCTGATCGAATCCAAGAATGGACAATGGCACGAAAGCTCCAATTTTTATTGAATAATAAAAAGTTTGTCTAACCCTAGGGTTTACATCACTTAAATATGATTAAAAACTCCTAAATTACATGAAAGATATAAACTTTTCCTAAAATTATAAAAACGCTAAAATAACATAAAAATGCCCGTTTGAGACTTTAAATGATGGAATTTGGCCTAAATCTCATCTTTTTACTGCCAAAGGCCGTGAGTTTTGCTCTAAATACCGTTTCCCTAGAGACAGGGTTGTCATAACCTATTTTTTTCTTCGAGGTACCGATTTGTCACATCTTCTGCCGCATCATTGTCTCGGCATATTGTGCCATGTTCCAACCAAAATAAGATGGCATGGATCCTCCCACTAGTTGTCCTTCACTTCAATCACTTCCGTCCCTTTCCTGAGAGCCCCAATTGGTTTCATCGTGGTCTCATAAAACGATTATTATTGGACTCGCATGCGATAAAATATTTTTTTTGAGTATTGTTTATTGTTTAGATCATTATTTTGAGTTTCAAGGATATTATATATTCATTGCAAAAAGATTGGGAAGGTCAATGTGTAATCACTTTATAAATGATTGTACAATGCATGCAAGTAAATTACTTAAAATCATAGTAAGCTAGCCTAATTTTAAGTAAATTGTACGTCCTTCAAGTAAATTACAATATAAGAGATAATTAAATAGGAGGAGAAAATAAGGTTGTCACTGAAAAAATTAAATAGGATTTATATTTCATTATATTAGGTACGTGAGCCTCTCTTTTAATCGAAAAAAAAGGACGGAATATGATCCGGAATAATTGATAAATGGACAAGAATAGAAATCAGAACGAGAAAGAAGTATATGAGGAAACGAAAATAACAAGAAATTTTTCGGTGTGCTTACCTCGACAAATTAATTAAACAAGATTCATAATAGGAGATAATATTTTTCTTTAGTAAAAAAATGGACAAAAGTTGTTTTTTAGTTCTAAATTGTGGGCGATGCCTCTTTCTAGATTAGCTTTTCAAAATCATACAAATTGCAATTAAATTAATGGAGCTCAGTCATGCATGCGAGACATTTCTCGGAATTGCCTCTCATTTTCATAAAGAAAAGAGAAAAACAACATAGATTATGCAAGATATTTTCTCACTTTATCCAAGGAATCTAAATATTTCGAACGTTTTTTACTAGATATTTATTTTTTCTTTGCGTATTAAATTAGTTTCCTTTTTGGTATAGGAACTAAAGAAAAAGAAAGTGGAAATATTAAGTAATAAATATATTATAACTAGTACAATTGTAGCCAGACAAAACTAATAATTAACAAGCATTTTTATTTCACAAAAAATGTGAAGACCCAAAGTAAACTTCATGAAAGCTTTCACCGAGAAAAAAAATTATAATTCACCCAAAAGAATTCTAATCACCCAAAAAAGAAATTCAAGGAATCCACAAAAGGAAAGAACTCCTGAAAACCTTTTCATTTTCGTAGGATTTCTTAAGAGTTGTATGTTCACTGTTGGCTTGTCATTAGATCGAGTACGACTGCGCTACATGTTATTAGATATCAACATGTTACCACTAAAGGTGGGGATTAAGAAAGCATGATTTTTTTCTGTTGGATGATCAGGGATGTTTCAGGTTTCGCCCAACTATATCCCCAAATCCCGTGCACTCCCGGCGACATACGGAACAGATAAATATGATAAGTCATAGCATATGACCTTAAGGGGATTTGAAAACGAATCGAGTGGATCCCTGCCCTCATTCTCGCCACTAACCCAATTCCCTTGATAAAGCACAAAGCCCGTTTAGTAATAAAATAGATAGATGGTCGATCTTGCACAAATTATTATTGTTTGTAACTTTAGGAAACAGTGTCTTGTTTTTAGCTTTTAGGCTGGCATGCATGTATTGCATAGCCCCCTTGCAATAGGCTTCCATTGCAATCCATGTTTTAATTTGTTTTTTGGTTCTGTTTTTTGTCCAAAAGACAAACTTTATATTTACTTTGCTAAAATTAGGAAATATTCACCCAGTAGTACCCTACTAATTATCTTCCTTCCTTTTTCTTTTTTCTTTTTTTTTCTTTTTCACGAATATTATTATTGTGTCTTAGACGTTCATCGACCAAAAGAGAGTAGATTAAAGCGAGAGCCATTAGCATAGGCTTGATTCGTCGATAATGCGTGCATGTTCAGCATCGAGTTCGCATAATTAGCATTTGCTGAACGGATCATCAAACATTCTGTACATAGCAAAATGCACAACAAAATTTTGCGTCGTAACTACGACACGACACGAAAGATATGTAAGAAGCCTACCATACATATAGTAAGCCACATCATTTAAAGTACTCGTTAAATGAAACGTTGGCTAATACAAATATATGTAGTCATGCCGTGACACATTTTTGAAAGCTCCAATTGTGTTATGACAATAATAATATGATATAGACCATCGACCATAATTCACGGGACATGTGCATACTTGATTCAGTTTGTAGATAGTCGTGTTGATAAATTTCGCTCCGAGGAATGGAATAGAATTCAGCAGATTTCGAGAAACAGCGTCTCTCCCTCGCAGATCGTTTTGTACAAGTTAAGTGAATACCTCTCTTATTTAACAAATAATTTCATGGCCCATATCATGCACCCTATGGCTTAAAATAATTATACATCCACTAATTTAATCCCGCCCGCCAAATCAATCGTATGAAATCTCAACTTTCATTCACCAACAATAAAAATCAGAACTTTCCATATTATGTATATGCATTATCTCCTTTTCTTTTCTTTTCTTTTCTTTTCTTTTGGTGAAAATTATCTCCTTCAATTCTTTCTCATAAAATAAATCCACCAGCTGACGTAAGCTCTTGGATTAATGGTTTCTCCTAGGGAGAGATGTTCATTTGGTTTTTCAAGTCTATAGCAATTAACTTGACCGCAATGCGTAGGAATCTTGACAGTAAAATGTATATATCTTACGAGAATTCACGAGAACCTCTTTAAGAGTTTTGATTTTTTTTCCCCCTTTGAATTGTACAACACATTTAGCTTTGCATGGTGCAGATTGCAACTTGGCGAGCATCGGAAATAAACAATCGTCATTATATGCAATCTTGATGAAATTCTCGTACAGCCTATGGATCGAGGAATGAGTGGCAAAACAGAGGAGGATCGGGGGAAAGTTATAATTTGAGGATAAAAATTTTAAATAGCAATTATTTAGAAAAATGCATGGCAAGCTACATATACAAGGAACTTATAAACTTGTACATGAATAAACTAAATTAATGTCTTTGTTTTCGATATTTGCAAGCTACAAACATAACTAATTATCCCTTGTACACAGAAATTTGCGACATACAGAAGACAGAAACAAATTTTAAAATTAATTTAGAATACTATACATCATCTTTTCATCATTATTCAGGAACATGCTGAAACTAGTGATTAGTCATTCGTCAAATTTGATCGCCTGGAGCTTGGATTCGGATATCCAGTTCTCATGGCGCTTGGCAATGATGGCAGTAGCTATCCGGTCAATTCCGGGCTTAGCCACGTACCCGCGCTTGTCGTCTTCACTGGGCCTGACCTTTCGCGGGCTCTTCACATCTTCAGTGATCCGCGAATCGTCCTGGAAATGGGAGCTGCGCCTGCTTGATTTGAAGAAGCTGAACAGAGAGAGAGAGATTGTAGTAGCCGATGAAGAGGACTTCTTGTTGACCCTTGAGTTGCCACCCATGGCGGAGAATTAATGAATTAAATTCGGAAAAATAATTTGGAAAAGAAATTAAACTAAGAAGACAAGAGAAGAGAGCTAAGCCAAATGCTTTTCCTTTTTGGGGAGGAGATGGTTTAACTCTCTTGGGTTTTAATGGAGTCAGCAGGGGGTCTGTATTTATAGGTGGGAAGATATATGACAGTGTATTGGTAGGCTGGCATGCATGTATTCCATAGCCCCCTCGCAACAGGCTTCCATTGCAATCCACATTATAATTTGTTTTTTGGTTCTTCTTTTTGTCCAAAAGACAATCTTTATATTTACTTTGCTAAAATAAGGAAATATTCACGCAGTTGTGCCCTACTAATTATCTTTTTATTTTCTTTTTCACGAATATTATTAGTGTGTCTTAGACGTTCATCGACCAAAAGAGAGTAGCTTAAAGCGAGAGCCATTAGGATACGCGTGATTCGTCGATAATGCGGGCATGTTCAGCATCGAGTTCGCATAATTAGCATTTGCTGAACGGATCATCAAACATTCTGTATATACCAAAATGCACAACAAAATTTTACGTCCTAGAATTATTTCAACTCTAATTTTGAAATCAGCAACGAATATAATTATTTGCTGATTTCTCCAATCTCTGGCTCCATATATAGCGGTATATACGAGACATGCGAGAGATACTATTTCTTGTTGGTGTCCATAAAAAATATACAGATATACAAAACTATGACACGAAAGATACGTAAGAAAGCCTATCATACATATAGTAAGCCACATCATTTAAAGTACTCGTTAAATGAAATGTTGGCTAATACAAATATATGTAGTCATGCCGTGACACATTTTTGAAAGCTCCAATTGTGTTATGACAATAATAATATGAGATAGACTATTGACCATAATTCACGGGACATATGCATACTTGATTATAGAGCCTGAAAACCAAAGTCGTGTCGATAAATTCCACTCCGAGGAATGGAATAGAATTCAACAGATTTCAAGAAACAGCGTCTCTCCCTCGCAGATGGTTTTGTACAAGTTGAGTGAATTATTCCTCTCTTATTCAACAATTAATTCCATGGCCCATAACATGCACCGCATGGCTTAAAATAATTATACATCCACTAATTTAATCCCGCCCGCCAAATCAATAGTATGAAATCTCAACTTTCATTCACCAACAATAAAAATCTGAACTTTCCATATATATGTATATGCATTATCTCCTTTTCTTTTCTCTTTTTTTTTTGGTGAAAATTATCTCCTTCAATTTCTTTCTCATAAAATAAATCCACCAGCTGATGTAAGCTCTTGGATTCATGGTTTCTCCTAGGGAGAGATGTTCATTTGGTTTTTCAAGTCTATAGCAATTAACTTGACGGCAACGCGAAGGAGTCTTGACAGTAAAATGTATATATTTTACGACAACTCACGAGAACCTCTTTAATGGTTTTGATTTTTTTTTTTCCACCTTGGCGAACATTGGAAATAAACAATCGTCATTATATGCGATCTTGATGAAATTCTCGTGCAGCCTATGAATCGAGGAGTGAGTGGCAAAACAGAGGATCAGGGGAACGTTATAATTTAAGGATAAAACTTTTAAATAGCAATTAATTAGAAAAATGCATGGCAAGCTACATATATAAGCTACATAAATTAATGTCTTTATTTTCGATATTTGCAAGCTGCAAACATAACTAATTATCCCTTCTACACAGAAATTTGCCACATACAGAGGACAGAAACAAATTTTAAAATTAATTTAGAATACTATACATCATATTTTCATCATTATTCAGGAACATGCTGAAACTAGTGATTAGTCATTCGTCAAATTTGATCGCCTCGTGCTTAGATTCGGATATCCAGTTCTCATGGCGCTTGGCAATGACGGTAGTAGCTATCCGGTCAATCCCAGGCTTAGCCACATACCCGCGCTTGTCGTCTTCACTGGGCCAGACCTTTCGCGGGCTCTTCGCATCTTCAGCGATCCGCAAATCGTCCCGGAAATGGGAGCTGCGCCTGCTTGATTTGAAGAAGCTGAACAGAGAGAGAGAGGTTGTAGGAGCCGATGAAGAGGACTTCTTGTTGACCCTTGAGTTGCCACCCATGGCGGAGAATTAATGAATTAAATTCGGAAAAATAATTTGGAGAAGAAATTAAACTAAGAAGACAAGAGAAGAGAGCTAAGCCAAATGCTTTTCCTTTTTGGGGAGGAAATGGTTTAACTCTCTTGGGTTTTAATGGAGTGAGCTGGGGGTCTGTATTTATAGGTGGGAAGATATATGACAGTGTGTTGGTAGGAACACTGTGAATACTTAGGGGAGAATATCGTAGACAAACTTTGGCCCACTTGAGGAATTATTTCAGTGGTTCTCATTAAATTATGAAATCGAACTATATATCTATTATAATTAACTCAATTTCCGGTATAATTCATAGGTGGGAAGATATATGACAGTGTGTTGGTAGGGACAGTGTGAATAGTTAGGGGAGAATATCGTAGACAAACTTAGGCCCACTTGAGGAATTATTTCAATGGTTCTCATTAAATTATGAAATCGAACTATATATCTATTAGAAACAACTCAATTTCCGGCATATTGAGTCGTGACTTCAGATGAACTACGTGCGCACAGTTGCTTCGGATTGATCTATGTCGATGATGATCATGAAAACGATTTACGGTTCACAGCAGTCATTAAAACGTATGTAGAACATTTTATGAATATCATAAAACGCTTATTTTCGGTTTTATATCTTAGATCTGTTTCAGTATTTCCAAGTTCGAATATGGAAGTCTAAAGTCTTCAACTTTTGGTAAATAGTAGACTGATTTAATGATTCAAAACTTTATGTTCTTCGAGGTCCATTCCACGCACTTTCTTCGTCTTCGTCTTCGTCTTTCATATTGATCTTCAAACTACAAACTTTATGACCTCCATTACCTTCGAGGTCTTTTCCACCATTCACATGTTAACCTTTCCTGCTTTTGGCTTTCTACCTGTGATTTTATTCCTTTTTTGTTTTCGCATTTGGTGATGTTCTTCTTGTTATACTCTTTTACGCGCGCGCGCATATATATATATATATATATATACATGTATGTATGAATGAGGGGTCGTCTTATTAATTAGTTATTACTTGAATCATTCAGCAAAAATGTAGATATATTAGTCCCTTATTTTCTTATACGGTTGGCTACTATTGGCTGAGAACTCTAATTTGAAATTAAAGGTCCGATGACAATTGGCCATAATTGAGGTGCGATGTGTGACCTAATTAAGAACTGAGCTTACAATTGATTAAAGATTCGATCACGAGATAGAGAGTTGGATATATCAATTTATTGGTTCTCCCAACCTAGAAGGGTGTGGAAAGGCCTCTACACTAGTTGGGAAGGGTGTTAAACTAGAAAGGTCGATGAATAATAATCAGAGGAATGAAGTACGGTCGAATTTGTTATATTGAGCAATTTAGTTGGAATGTTACTCCAAAGATAACTAAAATAAATGCCACACGGGAAATCGTTGAAAAGTTTAATGATAAAACATATTATAATTAGCGTATGTTCTACGCGGTAATATTATATCATTAGTAGCATTCCGCCAATGAGGTGCTAATACTGAACACGTTTTACCGGTGATCTATATCCATAACTCATCCCAACGAGAAAATCTTAAATATAAACAGACTAATTTATGATTTTGGAAGCTTCACCATATAAGTTCACTTTAGAACAGTGACCAAAATAAGTTAATTTGAAGCATGTCTCTCGTGAAGGTCGTCTAAAGTGCAATTACTTTAAAAATGGTTAGAAGGACATGCCTAATTTTTTAGTAAAATAACTTAATTCAAAGTAAATTTCACATCTTTTGAGTAAATTATACGTATTTTGATTAATTAGTTGGACTAAATTACTTAGATTTTCAGGAAAAACTATTATAACAAGTAGATTAATACATGGATTATGAAGAATTTGTACTTACATTGTTAGTAAATTATATGAATTTTGAAAAAGTTTTACTTAAATTTTTTAGTGAAATATTTGAACCCACTATACCATCATTTTATATAATTGCACCATAGAATTTCTCCTCTCTCTTCAAAAACATAATAATCTAGTAAAGGTTTTTAATCAACCAACATTAGTAACCAAAAGCAATTTTAAAATCGATTTTCACAGGATCATATAGTAGAGGCAAAAATGCAGAATAAAACGCCATGGCATTCAAATGAACGACTCCCACAAGATTTGACAGGATCAATCAAATCGATCGTGGTACAATATTCACCGCACCGGTCTGCGTGTCAAACCCCAACCAACCCCCCCCCCCCCCCCCCCCCCCCCCCCCCCCCCCCCCCCCCCCCCGCGGCGAAAAGCCGGAATCCCTCAGTTTCTGTTTCAGCTTCTTTGATATTTTTTAGGTGGTAAAATGGCAATCCAACTGTGCAAAAGAGCAGCTTGGATATTTCTGGGAGAGTAGTACATGGCAAAGGAAAAGGCCAAAGCCAAAATAATGGAAGAGAATTTACTAAAATCTTTCTAAGCATAAGACGTATAGCTTTGCAAGCTGTGTAGCTTTATGGAACTTAGCATAAATCCTTAGTTTGGCAATGTCCCCAACTTGTACTCCAAATCACGAGAAAGTTTTAAATGATCATACCTCAAATGACGTGGTGAGAAAGAATCAATAAGAACTCTTTAATGAAGAATAATTATGGTAAATTATCCTAGCGATTAGCTCTAAGTCCATAATTTCATATATTTTAATTGGTACTTCTTCACGTTACGTGGTAAAATAGGATCATCCAACAACTTCTCCCAAAGCACGAATGGTTTATTCCACCCATCACTTTAATTAAGACATTTTTGTTTCCAAAGTCATCACTCTAATAATTAATTAATGTCTGCTTTCCTAGCTGTTATCACATTTATCAGATTAATTGATTACGTAGGCAATGATGTTATATCGGACCTAAGAAAGATCCTCAATTTCTGAGAAAATTATAACATTCCTTTCCGGAGGATCACGTGCTAAATTCCTTTAAATGTTGTAATTTTTTAAAAGAATAATAATAATAGTAGTAGTAGTAGTATTAGTAGTAATAATAGTAATAATAATAACAGTAATAATAATAATAACTGTAATGATGATGATGGTGATGGCTGAAAGGGGACAAAATGCCTATCTTTCATATAGGATGGGTGTAACGTGGAAAATTTTAAAGGTTAAGAGGCAAAGATTGCCTAACTCTAAAGATCATGAGACAAAATGCTTTTTTTCTAAATAGAGCTATTCTTCACAAATTAATTAAGTTTTCCGACTACCACTTTTTCTCATAAAATTTCTATGCCATTCTCGGCCTTGATTTACCTGCTCCTCCCTCTCCAAGTACAGATTAGACAAAGCGCTCGCGTATGTGCAGCCGATAAACCTACCAAAATTACATTAAAATCTTGAGAGAGAGAGAGAGAGAGAGAGAGAGAGAGAATTCATCAAGGAAACGGGGAGAGAGAGGACAAAAGAAAAAAAAATGGGGATGTGAGTGAGTGAATTGAGAAGACAATGGGTGCCTTTTTAGTAATTTTACAATTTTATCCTCAAATGATTGATTATCAAAAATTGAAATATATCTAAAATGGGTAATTTAGAAAAGGGAAAGTGAGACGAAGCCCATGCCTCTCCCTTTATAATAGTAATATATTAATATATATTTGTGTTTTTTATTACATTTATCTTTTTTTTCGGTTATAAAAATTATAAAAAAGTACTATTGCAATTTCAGGAGATCGAGTATTAAAGATTATTTTCATTTTTAATAAGTACATTTTTCGGAACTTGAATTTGTTTTCTTTCCTTATGAGGGTTAAAGTTGTTTATATCTCAATCAACACTTCATTAATAAAACTATGAGAAACATTACTCTCGGAATTGCAGGTGATATTTTTTTGTGGAAGAGGAGTGTGTAAACGATATTCTATTCTCCCATTTATGAGTTTGTTGTTCTCTTTATATAACCTCTTATATTATTGTTCCCTTCATAATTGTCACTTTTTTTGAGCCTCTTCTCAACTTGAGCTTTTCTGAGCCTTATTGGGCTCCCATGATTACGGGCCCCTATTATCTAAATCGTATTATTTGACTCCAAGCCCGCGTTTTTGCAAAAACGCCGGATTGTACCATTGTTTTTATAACTTCGTTTCAACTAATTCTCCGCATATAACTTTGGCAGTCTTTTGTGTGGAAAATGATTCAATTTTCAATGAAGATGATCACTAGCTTTAATTATTTTTAACACTAATAATAATATGATTCAATTGAAGATGATTCAATTTTGAACAATAACATCTTTGTCTAATTTTAATACATTCTTCAGTCTCGTTATGTCTTTCTTTTTCTCTGACGATAATAAACCTCGTGGATTTTTTTGTTTTCTCCAATATTCCTTGATTTGGTTTCTAGAAGTTGCTCAATGACATAAGTTATTTTGCTTCCTGATGAGGAGCTTTGTTTTTAATCGCCTTCGATGAGAGGTCTTTGTTGTAATTGTCTCTTGAAAGGTCTTTTCTCGTAATTGCTCCTGATGGGAGGTCTTTTCATGTAATTGCCCTCCGGGGGTCTTTGATTGCTTTATAGAAGGTCTTTTCTTATAATTGCCCTCTAGGGGTCTTTGATTGCCTCCTGGAAGGTCTTTATCGTAATTGCCTTATAGGAGGTCTTTTCTTCTGATAGCCTCCGGTGGGACGTCTTTTCTTGCAATTGCCCCCTGGGATGTCTTTGATTGCCTCTTGGATGGTCTTTATTGTAATTGCCTCTTAGGAGGTCTTTTCTTGTAATTGCTCCGTGGAGAATCTTTATGGTAACTGCCACCTGAGAGGTCATTTCTTGTAATTGCCTCCGCTGGGAGGTCTGTCTTCAATGGAAGGTCGTCTTTGCTCTTTTTTTTTTTTTTTTCCCTCCATTGAGAGGTGTTTACTTTCCTGGTGATGAGAGAAACATCTGTTGAATTTTGGGACAGTCGACCAGCATCCGTGCAATAACTCTTGTGTGCAACTGCTTCATTGTGTCTTCTTTACTAAGAGCTTCTCGACAAACCTTCAACAAATCATTAAAGCATAGAATACAGCTTCATCTATCATCAAGAATAACACATAGATATGCAATAGAGAATATCCATAATACCCATGGTCGAAATCACCAAGAGAATATGTGCTCAATTTCATATTTACTGACAAGAGATGTTCACATTATACAGAACAAAGACCTGATTTAGCAACATGTTGGTTGGATGAACAGGTCAAATTGCAAGCAGCCATACAAATCCTTCCACTTCAATTTTTAATTAATTTTAAGAAATAATGGAATCAAATATATCCTATCTGGCATCGGCCTTAATCAACTTAATTTTGATCTGTCATATAATCCAGTGAGATCAATACAAACAGAGACCCTCAATCATTTTCCATCTATCTGAATTTGGTGTGCTTTGGAATGTGAATCGGGCTGATTCCTAATAAAGGATCATATTGGCAATCTAGTTTATGTCTGAATATATATCTTCGTACCTAAAATAACATGTGACGGTAACTGAAATTATATTTACTCACTTCATTTATATTATCAACAATATTTCTAATTCTTAGGAGAAATTGGAATTGGAATGAATGCACCTATTAGAAAAGAAGATCGCGAGAGTCGTGTCGCATCAGGAGAATCCATGCGCAATGCAATGAGCCAGCGAGGCTTTCTTTGACAAGCATATCACTTCATAACAACATCACGTCCTCTTCTCTGCAAGAGACGGAATGAAACACATTCCTCGGGCTCCTTCTTGTTCTCCTCGTTCTCCTCCTTCCTCTTTCTCTCTGCAGTATACATCAAGCGAAAATCTAAACAGTTGAATCACTGATCCGGGCTCCTTTCTGAATCACCGAATTGAAGTTGACATGCATGCATATGTAAACACATTCATGAATCGAGTATGTAAATTGCTGAGATGTATTTCTTAATTCTCTATGGGAACCCATGGCAGCTCGACGTCCGTCCTTTTTACCAAGTAATTTCAGTCTTTGCTGAGGGTCTTCTCCCTTGGTGCCCCTTCGCTTAATTATTTGATGCAAGACCCTCATACTGTTGAGGTGCCAAGCCATTCGATGTGGACACGCCCCGCTTGCCATCAATGTTCTCGAACGTTGCTATTTCCAACGTCTTGTTTGCAGGCAGGTATTGCTGGCGTCAGGGGTCAAGCCAGAATTTTTATTCAGAGGGGGGCAAACTGATACTTTTGGGGTAAAATTTCAAAAATTTAAAGTTCAGAGGGGGGCAAAATACAAATTTTACATAGAAAAATTCATACTTTTAGGGTAAAATTGAAAAAAAATAAAAGTTCAGGGGGGCAATTGCCCCCCTGCTGACACACTGGCTTCGCCCCTGGCTGGCGTTGTCTGGTTAACCCGTTTTTAGAGCCAACGTCTCAACACTGGAAGAGATTTACCTCTTAGTGGACTGATCCGACTCGACTGAATTAGTGAAGCCCAATTGGAATTCCGGATACTAGGGTTCACACAAAAAAAAAAAAGAAAAAGATGTTGAGGGACGGCTGATAGAAGTGAAATTCAACTCCACTGACTGAGAGAATCGTAGCCTTTCGCAAAGTGTTCCCACTAACAGCGGCAATGATGTTGTTTTGGAAGAGGGGTGCGTAAACGATCTTCTATGCTTCGCTTTATATGTGCATGCTCACTTGAATTGCTCGTGATGAAGGCGTTTTCCTTCCCTGCAAGTAACACGTAAAGGAATCCATCTTTTTATTTTATTTATTTACAAATGGAAACATGATTAAAACGTGCAGGTCTATTGGCTATATCGACTTATATTATCAAGATCAACGTCTATTATCTAAGTCGAGTAATAATAAATCTTCTAGCTAGTAATATTATTATTTTTTATTATTTTTTATTTTTTAGTTTATGCTCTTGCTAAGCGGTGTCAATATACTAACAAGAACATGAAAACAGGGCTTAAGGAATTGTTCCGCTAACAAGAACAAGAACAAGAACAATGATTTCAATTACGAATAGAGAATTAATTTGAACTAGCTCGATTAACATAAAATTCTGACGGCATAAACAACACAAATAAAAAGAGTTAGGCGAATAAGTACAATAAATAAGATAAAACCTATATATATGATATCAATCTCCCTTGGTCTATATAATCAATCGAACATTAATTTGGAGACAGAAGATTAATCCAAGGTATAGATTAACTAAACATGCTTCTTCGAATGGCCATTTCCATGAAAGTTGCGCTCTTTATGGTGATAGTGTTGTTCTTTTGTGTTGTTAATGATAGCCCGATCATCATCAAGTGCTACGCCAAGCCGAATACGGGTGTAGTGCACAAAATCTGCAATGCCGAAACATTGTCGGGGATGCCCTCTCTGCAGGCCAGCGATGTGCTCCACCATTTAGTCACTGATACACCATATCATGGTTATGACTACTATTACGACAATTCTCAATGGTCTTCAACGACCATCTACGGGCACGCTGCATGCAATGGACGGCTCTCGCACAGTGAGTGTTACGATTGCTTAGTTCAAGCTTCGAATGAAATCTCCACAAACTGTCCCGTGCTAACTATAGGATTTCAAGCTGAGCTTGTGGATTGTAGATTAAGGTATGAACTCTATCCATTTCAAGATACATGATTAATTGATACATCAACGAATCTATCTATCTATCTTATCGTATATATGGATTGGTTCTCTTTGTGCAAAGTCGTTATAATGTGTTTGAATATAATGTATCAGCAGATCCTTGAATGCAATATGCAACGTGTCATGGACTTGGTAGATGTCCCTGTAAATCTTATGGAAAATTTTTTTAAAAAAAATCATTTCTCCTAAGTAAAATTGCACCTGTATAATCATCTAGAAAAATCAGATCTGTGTAAAATAAAATAGAAACTAAAAGACATGTTTGTTTCCCAAGTCATCACTCTAATAAATAAATAATGTTTTTTTAGCTGTAATCACCATTAATCTGGTTAGTTGATTACGAGTGGCGATGATTGTTATATCACACCTAAGAAAGATCCTCAATTTCTGAGAAAATTTTAACATCCCTTTCTGGAGATCACTTGGCCAATCATAATCGTCGGATCTACACCGACTCCATCTTCCATTTCCGATTTCATTGGTCTTCTAAGCTTAGCTAATAATCTAAGAGAATCCTAATTAATTAACATAGTAAGTAACAGCAGGAGTAAAAGGGCACATGACAGAAAAGCAAGAAATGCTGCTAGCAGTAAAGGAAAAGCATCACACGTTCAATTATCAGATGAATCTTTTTTGCTCTTCCCTTGCGCGAGCTGGATAGGATGTAACTATAACATGTATTGTTTTCAAGTATACGAATCGGCGATCCAAAAGATAGAGAGTTCGACCATGACCTTAAGAAATAAATCTTCATCTCCAGTGATCAAAAAATTGCAGTAGATTATCTAAACATCAGCATCGTCCTGAAGGTAACTATGCATTGGCCATTTTTATGTTATATTCTCCCCAAGCCGTCAGAGAGTATGCTGCTTATGTTGTCTTCAGCTACAGAGTTATCTGATACCGGTTTTCTTGGATTAGTTTCCTGAATAGAAGTAGGCCCAATGAACAGTCCATGGGTCGTAACATCGGGGACCCAACCCTTCTCCAACATCAGATCCAGCAAGTCCTGCGCCCTGCTCTTGTCACCCTCTTTCCACAGACCATTTATCAGTACATGTCTGAGTTCAGAACTTCATGTGTAGAGAGAAGTTCAACGATTGAACAAGAAATCTTGTGTAACTGAGAATGACCGGCAAATATGGAGAGTAAGTCAAGCAAGGATTCTGATTCAGGGATCATTCCCTCAGTGACCATCAGGTTGAAAAGTAAAACCGCTTCCTTTGCTTGACTCAATGAACTCATGGCACCCCTTATGAGGATGGCGTAAGCTTCTCTACTAATCCCAAATCCTCTTACCACCATCTGCGCCAGCACGATAAACTGATATTTAGGCTTCTCAGATAGACCATCTAACATGACGGTGTATGTTTCATCACTAAAAGAAACACCGCACTCTGCTGCCAATGTCAGCATCTTCCTTGCTTCATGAATGCCCCTTGTGTCAAAAATAGCCTTCATGAGCATATTGAACGAGCAAGATTCGAGGGGATGTTTCTTCACAGACATATAACGGAACACTTCTGCAGCCTCAAGAGTCCTCCCGATTGCACAGAGGCTTTTTATTAGCTCGGAGTGAGACAGTGGATCCAATAGCCAGCAGCTCGCACATACCCGGTCAAACAGCTTTATGGCATCATCATGTAACCCCAATTTACTGTAACCAAGAATGAGAGCTGAGTGCGTGGAAGAATCAGGAACTAGTGAAGCCACAACCATTTTTCCAAGAACTTGCAATGCTTGTTTGAGCTTAAAGTGCCCACAGAGCCATCTGATCAGAATATTCCAGGAATCACAGTCAACAATATCCCTTTCACACGTCTGCTCGAGCAGCTCTTTTGCCATAGAAATATTCACCGGCAGTGCAGCAACCGGAAAGCAATGCATTGTGTGGAGAAGTTGCAAGAACCTGTTTATCTTCCAACAGGTTTAGTGCCTCGGGTACTTTCCCCAACTAGCAAAGTCCAATAACCATATCCTCAAATACATCCTCCGAAGGCACTACACCACAATCAATCATCTCTTCGAGAAGGTTATTTGCATCATCCAGTAGAAAGTTGGCACACAAATGATGAATTAAAATCTTGTAAACTGATGGATCCGGCACTAGTTTAGAAGCCCTCATCGTTTTAAACAACCGCATTCCCTCCCCCAGTTTATCTTCCTTGCACAACAATGTAATAACACAAGTGTAAAAACTCGGATCCATCTCCATCCTAAGTTCAACCATATCCGGCAATATCACAACCACCTCATCAATTCGGCCCTTCTTGAAAAGATTCTTAATTAGTACTTCAAAAGTCCTACTATTCGGAGCAAACCCTTTCTTGTTAATTCTCCTGTACTGATCCAAAGCAGAATCAATCCACCCCGCCTCGATAAGAGCCTCCAGCAAATAATTCAGAGTATCAATACTCGGCGCTCTTCCTGCTTTCACCATCTCCTTGTACACAAATATAACATCCTTCAACTCCCCTTTTTCTGCCACGAGGGCACCCAATAAAGCAATGAACAACTCAGCACTCGGCCTAAAACACCTGCAGTCATACTCGCGAGCACCCGAATTGCCGCATTCGTCCTACCATGCTCAAGGAACTTCTCGACCAATGACATTAGTATCTTCAGCTCCGGGGCATCGATCTTTGATAATATTCTGGCAGAACCCCTCCATTTCTTTAACATTACCGGCCAAATCCAACTTCAAGACCATCCCACAGTAAGTCCCAGCAGTGTGTTGGAACCTTTTCTGGAGGGCAGCCCATTTGAAAATCCTCACCAAAGATTCAATGTTCCCGGTGCTACCAAGAACCCGGATCAGATTGTCAGGGACGAGCTTACCTCTCAAGAATTTAATGTTGGACTCGTAGTCAGAGCTGTTGGTTGAACTGTGACGGGTTTCTTGAGGAATTTCGACATCGACCGGGCATGGGATTGAGGAAAGGCGGGCGAATAGATTGACCCGGCGATGGATGTTCTTTGGGGATGCTAAAGGTGAGAGCTTTACGGCCATTGGAGGAGCTCATGAGGAAGGGATTAGAATTAAATTACCGGGAGACAGTGGGAGGAGAAAGGCTTGAACACTGACCTGAGAGCAGGAATTCATGAAAGGAACACTGGGGGAAGGAAAACCATGCGAGATGAGCATAGAGTACGAGGTCCCTGCAGCTGATGAATCAGGGAGACACTTCGAAGATTTCTGTTCTGTGTGTCTTTTCCTTTTCTTTTTCTTTTTTTTGTGGAAAACAGAAACAAACCCTTAATATTTCAATTAACGGTAATCCGTCATCCCAGCACGAATCGTTAGCCCGATACTTACGTAGCTTATGACGTGTCAACACTTACCCAACAAGACTCATCATGATAGGTTGAGTGGAATTCACATAAATATATCTTAATAAAAAAATTCTAGAAAATAAGAAAATATAAAAGTAGTAAACAAATTTAAGTAAAAAAGTGAAGTTTTCTTGCAAAAAAATTAAGTAAATCTCTTTAAAATCTGTGCGAATAATTTCAAAATTTGTGTATCTAGCTTACTTCGAACTTTATATAATGTACTTCGAAATTTGTGAAGTTTACATTTTTTTTGTTAGTATTTTTTTTAGACAAAACAACGGGCTTGGTCCAAAGAAAAATAAAAACTAACAAATACAAAAACGGGGTATGAAGACCCATATAATATCACTGAATAACAATGCTTCTCGATAAGTCCGTGAATGTTGATAGATGTGAGTATCCAATGATAAGTGCAATGAGCTTCCCGCCAACTAATCATCACAAGAAGTAACTTCTGATAAGGGTGGACTACCCAATGATTCTTTGTCAGTAATTTACAACCATTCAAATTTTTTTTCTCAGTTACATAAAGGAGGCTTATGATCTTAATACAAGAACATAAAAAGTGAAATAAAAGGCACGGAAATTCGATCAGCAATGATCGAACACGAGGCCTCTTGATTCCGAATCGACGACCTGTGCTAGTGCACTAAACCCCACTCCTCAAAATTGTAATTGTTGAGTTTCGAATCTTAGCCTCTTTCATAGTTCATATTTACCTTACCTCTCCATAGTGGTGGCATAAATGAGACAAGACTATTCGCGATCTGTTCTGGCTCGGCTCGCTCCTATTAAGCTCGAGCTCGAGCTCGCCAGTTAAATGAGCCGAGCCGAGCTTAATAGTATTCGGCTCACAAAGCTCGCCAGCCTAAACGAGCTACTACTACTACTACTACTACTACTACTACTACTACTACTACTACTACTACTACTACTATTATTATTATTATTATTATTATTGATTTTAATCCTTTAATTATTGAAACTAGTTTCTTCACGGTGTCAAATGTAGTATTTTAATTGAACTCCATGTGATTTGAATTTGAGTGCTATCAAGTTGTAATTGGTATGTTTGAATTATATTTTACATGCCATTGTTGTTTTGTAATTTAGTTTATAATCTTTTTTTTCTCGAGCCTAAACGAGTCCGAACTCAAGCCTAAGCCTGAGCCAAGCCCGAGCTCGAGCCTGACTTTTCTACTGAACTTAGTCCACTGGCCGAGCTTAAACAAGCTGAGCCCAAGCTTTTGATTTGTCTAATGAGCCAAGCTCAAGCTCGGGCTTTCAGGCTCGATCAAGCTCAAGCCCAAGCTTGAGCCTAGGAAAAGTTTGACAAGCCCAAAATTGAACCTTTTATGCTCGGGATCGGCTCGGCTCATTTATGCCCCCACCTTTCCATCATGATTGTATGTTACAACTAATATAAAGTGATTGTACCATAAACTTTCCGGACTCAATGGGAAGTACAACGGGAGATACTTTTCTCATACATGCATACATATATAATAATGGCAGATCTCAGAAGCAAGTGAAACTTTGTTTTATTTAAGGTTTATTTATTTTGAAATCGGTCCTGCCATATATGTGCGTACGCGCTAATCAGGTTCCATTTCTTTGTTAACGAAAGATGGAATTAAAGGCGTGTAACTAAAAGTGAATATGTGAAAGGATAATTGGAGCAAGAAATCCACGTTGGGGTTCGCAATCGTGCGACATTGACTATTGAGAGCCTTAAACGGAAAAAAAAAATTAAAATTAAAATTTTTTTCTCCTCTAGTTGTGAAATAATTAAGATTTTCATAACAATTGTAATAGAAACAACAAATCCAATTACAGTCTTAGGCCCGTTAATGATGAGCCAATGCTGTATCAACCCCATATAAATTAGGCCCAATTCTGGGAGAGATGGCAGTTTTGTGATAGCACTCATCCCCCACCCGATCCGTGAGCCATTTTTGGATTGCAAGGATGGAATTTCAATAGATCATCTTGGATGTTAAGACTGCACAAATTGGACCCAACCCGCAGAAATACATATGTAAACAGAAATTAAGATATACATAATGAATTTTAATCTCTTCGGCCGTCGTATCCTTCGTTGACTTTCTCTGTCGTGCTCTGACCTTATGTGTTTGTATTGTGTTAATGTGGTTGCTGGACCTGCAGGAAGTTACAGACAAATTTCATGGCTCATCGTAAGGACTGATGTTTGGCCTTGAATCTCACTTCCTGGTTGGATGAAATGCAATTATGAACTCGTGAGTGTCGTCACGGATATATCTGCTTATTTTACAAACTTTAGGTCAGTTGAACAAGTTGAGCATGTAAAATGCCCGCACTATGGTGGAAGATTGATGCCTGTCTGATATCGAGGCAAGTAAACATCGGTTTTCAGCGAGGGAAGCCGTGAAGGATAACACCCATATTCGCCCCGACCAAATGCTCATTCCATCCGTAGAGACAAGGCCCATAAGTTAGATCTGCAATCTAATCCTGCTGCATATCCAAATTATAAATGGCTCAAAATCAATTGAAATCACTGAAATGACTCACCCGTCACCTAATCAATAAATGGTATGAGGGTTTTCAACTTGATTTAACTTGATTATAAAGTAGACTCACAAGTTTATCACAAGGAAATGAAAATCTAAATAAAGGAATACAAATAGTTCCACTGATGAAAATTTGAATTTAGAACTTCTTGGTTCTCATCAGGCGAAAATGTGTATCATTGCATTACACCTCATTCCTCGATTGAGTAGCATAAGCTAAAGGAGCAAAACATGACATGAACATAGCAAATCTTATCCTAGTAACTCCCATGTTGAAGTACATGGATGACTTTTCAGTTATCACATCCCCGGCATGCTCAAGGTGTACGTGGTCACGGACATCAATCATGTTTAGCATATGTTGGCGCATCGATTCCTCTCCTCAGAGCATCTACTTCACATGGATGGTTGAAATCGAAAAACCAATATGGATCACTCAAATGGAAGAACGGGGAGCTCAGCTAAGTGCCTTTTTCCCAGCACTTTGGAGTAGGCCTAGTGGTACGAATGAAAGTAGGCAGAAACCATCAATCCATCAGGACTTTGGTCGATTACAGTGCCTGGGGGTATCCAATTCTACTGAATCTTGAAGCACAAATAATTGTGCTGTACGAATAATTTCTTTTATTATTATTATTATTATTATTATTATTTCCTGGAATAGGTACGAGAATTTCTGTCGAGGTTTGACCAAGATTCCTCTTGTGTAGGGAGTCCTAGGTAAATCTTTACGACCCCAACACGATTGGTGGGCTGGCTTGAATTCAACATTTTATGTGGGATGTCCACCTACAAACAGGACATGCAACATCAACTTGATCGATCGATCTCAGACCCGCCAGGAACCATCAATTTGATCTGAACGCTTTCCCACTAATCCGAAAAAGCAGTGAAAGGGAGCGATTATGCTCGACTTTGGCAGTGGTACGTTCCCATGTTATATGATGACTAACTTTTAAGTTTGTTCCTTGTTGGCCAGGGGATTTTTAGGATATCCCAAAGTAACCGAGACTATGATTTCAAAGAACATTCGGCTTATGTCTATCGGACCAGTGGTTGTCCATCCACGACGTGGCAGAGAAAGCTAATTCTGCGGAGCTTTTGTCACCTATGAGGTACTTTAAAGATGTTATTATGTCCTCTTCGATCGAAAAAAAATAGATGTTTCCAATGAGTAACCGTGAAACCGCACTTGGATGGAAACAGAGCTTAATTAATTAATCCGAATCATTATTCAAATTATTCTGGTTGTAGATAGTGGCCCAAAATATTTGTTATGTAGATAACCGTAGAGAATGTACTTATGACATCAAACTTGTATAAGATCAGGACCATCGATTCTGTTGAGTGATGGCTCGAAGGAAGACCGATACACAGAATGCAAAGAATTTGTGCACCTAAACTCTTTTGGATATTTAGACTTGCTACGGCTTAGTCTGGTCAGACCCGAAAAATTAAATCTTAAAATTCTATTCAAAGAAGGTATCTTTGAAATCAAAGAATTGGGCAACACGTTTAGCTTTGCATGGTGCAGATTGCAACTTGGCGAACATCGGAAATAAACAATCGTCATTATATGCGATCTTGATGAAATTCACGTGCTGCCTACGGATCGAGGAGTGAGTGGCAAAACAGAGGAGGATCGGGGGAACGTTATAATTTAAGGATAAAACTGTCAAATAGCAATTATTTAGAAAAATGCATGGCAAGCTACATATATAAGGAACTTATAAACTTGCACATGCATAAACTAAATTAATGTCTTTATTTTCGATATTTGCAATCCACAAATATAACTAATTATCCCTTGTACACAGAAATTTGCCACATACAGAAGATAGAAACAAAGTTTAAATTTAATTTAGAATACTATGCATCATCTTTTCATCATTATTCATGAACTCGCTGAAACTTGTGATTAGTCATTGCCTCTCGTGGTGCTTGGCTTCGGATTTCCACTTCTCGTGGCGCTTGGCAATTTCGGCAGGAGCTTTCCGGTCGATCCCGGGATCAGCAAAGTACCTGCCCTTGTCGTGTTCACTGACCATTCGCAGGCTCATTGTGTCGTCAGGGATCTGCGAATCGTCCCGGGAATGGGAGCTGCGCCCGCATAAAGAGGTTGTAGGAGCCGATGAAGAGGACTTCTTGCTTGAGTTGCCACCCATGGCTGGAGAATTAATGAATTAAATTTGGAAAAATAATATGGAAAAGAAATTAAATTAAGAAGACAAGAGAAGAGAGCTAAGCCAAATGCTTTTCCTTTTTGGGGAGGAGATGGTTTAACTCTCTTGGGTTTTAATGGAGTGAGCACGAGCTCTGTATTTATATGACAGTGGAATTATGGGGAACAAATAAAGACAGTCAAGTCAAAGTCAATCATCTCACGACACAATCTATTAAATTACGTGTGATTTTCAAAGTTCCATTTATCTATTTATTTCTGGTTTACAGTTGATTATTAATCCCCTCTAAAAGTTGCGAACGGCTTTTGGACTCGCACACAAAGACATAACCGCGCCACTCTTTTCGGTTCTTCGACAGACACAAAGAGAGAGATAGACATTGTACGATGAATTTTTTGAAGAATTTTTACTTACATTGTTAGTAAATTATATGAATTTCAAAAAAAAAAATCACTTCAATTTTTAATCAAATATTTAAGCACACTATACCATTATTTTTTATAATTGCGCCATAGAATTCCTCCTCTCTCTTAAAAACATAATAATCTAGTAAATGTTTTTAATCAACCAACATTTTTACCATGTAATTTCAGTCTTTGCTGAGGGTCTTCTCCCTTGGTGCCCCTTCGCTTAATTATTTGATGCAAGAACCTCATACTGTTGAGGTGCCTAGCCATTCGATGTGGACACGCCCTGCCTGCCATCAATGCTCTCAAACGTTGCTATTTCCAATGTCTTGCTTGCAGGTAGGTGTTGCCGACGTTGTTCGGTTAACCCGTTTTTAGAGCCAACGTCTCAACGCTGGGAGAGTTTTACCTCTTAGTGGACCGACCCAGCTCAACTGAATTAGTCGGGCCCAATTGAAATTCCGGATACTAGGATTCACACAAAAAAAAAAAAAGGATGTTGAGGGACGGCTGATATAAGTGAAATTAAACTCCACTGGCTGATGGAATTGTAGCCTTTCGCAAAAGGTTCCCATTAACAGCGGCAATGATGTTGTTTCGGAAGAGGGGTGCGTAAACGATTTTCTATGCTTCGCTTTATATGTTTGTTCTTCTCTTTATATAACATCTTACATAATTGTTCCATTTATAACGGCCGCTCCTTTTTTGGGCTTCTTCTCAATTTGGGCTTTATTGGGTCTTAACGGGTTCTCATGATTACGGGTCCCTATTATCTGAACCATATCGGTGGGAATGGAGTATTAAAGGTTACTCACATTGTAACAAATGCGAATAAATTACTTATGAATGGCAAAAGGTTTATAAAGTGTAACACTTTGAGGTAAAAAGAAAAAATTGTAACAATTTGGTGCACAAAGTTTTTAAAATATTTCACTTAAGCTTAGTTCGTCATCCCCGGCCCGAATTGTCAGCCTGATGTTTATGTGGCTTATGGCGTGTCAACACTTACCCAATGTGACTCGTCATGATAGGTCGAGTGGGACCCACATAAATATATCTTAATAAAAAATTCTACAAAATAAGAAAATATAAAAATAATAAACAAATTCAAAAAAGACAATGGGAGACAAAAAGGTGCAGGGGGCTCGATTCTGGCCATCACCCCTCGATTGGGGTTGTCGGTGGCCCAAGATGGCGTGGACGACCCCAATCGGAGGTTGGTGGTTATGATCAAGGCCCCACTCGTCGGAATAGAAAAAAATCCCCAAATTAAAGACAGTGGAATGCCCTTAATCGAAACATTTTTGAAGTTTTTTCACCAAATTGTTACATTTTTTCTTTTTGCCCTAAAGTTTTACACTTTAGAAACTTTTTGCCCTCCCGGAGTAATTTACCCCGACAATTGCTTCTCTTGCAGTTTGAACTTGTGTTTTCCTCCTAGGGTTGGGATTGCTTACCATTTCGATCAACAACTTATTGGTAAAATTGCGGGAGACATTGCTCTCTCAATTCGGGAGAGATTGAGCATTAAAAGTTATTTTCCTCTCCAAAAGTGCATTTCCTGAAACATATACTTATGTTCTCCTCCTTGTGAAGATTGAAACTGCTCGCCATTTAACTAATAATTTGTTGAATACTGTGTTTATATTTTTATATATGTTTATGCAATTTTCTTAAATTATTGATATTGTGATAACTTTTAAGTATATAGAGTCAAGTTTATCTTCACGCCCTAATTTCCGTGCACTGCAGGGTTAATACGTAGTGACTAGTGTGATTTATTGGTAGGAAATGGAAGAATTTGGGCGGTGGTACTTTGACATGAGTTTATATATATATATATATATATATATACACACACTAGCGAATAATCCACGGCATGTGGGTTCAAAAAAATTTTCGATCAACTTTTGTATTAGTTTATGTAATAATGGATAGAGGGTATAACTGAAAATAATAATAAAACTATTTTATGTATAAAAATTATGAACTCCCAATTGTTAATTTATGATTTAGATATGTAAAATTGTACTAATTAATATGTCATATGGCATAGCAGATAATATTTCTCTAGCTGAACTTTATTTGAATTTTTAATATTTTTGGTTCATAAAGCATAATCACCATATAGCAGATCGTAAGTTGCCTCGGAAATTTTATATGATGGATTTTAGTTATAGTCACATATTCGAAATTCATTAAGAGTATCTCCTCGTCATGATCAAGTCAATGTCTCAAGCAAGAATTAGTCTAATCAACAAAGGCTAGTTAAATTGGTGGTCAGTTGAAATATTTTTTTAAATAAAAACGTATTGCCAAAGTTGGTTATTTTAAGTGATTCAATACTTTTATCCTTTAAGTAAAGTTTCAGTTTGAGTCTTAAAAATTCAACGTTAGAAAAGTTTTACCCCTTAGTGGGTTGATCGAGCCTCGAGTTTGGATTACTCGAGTGCAGTTAGACTCTGAACAACAAGTGATACAAACTGGAAAAAAAAATCTTTAGTTAATTTAAACAATGTTATTTTTAAAAAAAAAATAGCATTTGGCAGGTCTCCACAGGTGGAAATACGCCCACAATTCGCTGTGGGAAAGGAATGTTGTGGTACAAAGATTATATTAATATTTCCAATGAGAAATTCATGATCGAAATAATAGGGGGTTAATTTTAAGTGGATGAACTATACTTGCAATGTCAAAGTTCGATATTCATTAGGATTATATCGTGGTTATGACCAAATAAAATCTCAAATATGAATTAGTGTCAGTCAATATGATCTCGTATCTTGTGTTTCACAGAAAAATTTGGGACATTTTTAGTGTCAAAATATAAAGGAACTGTTTAAATTGGTGACCAATTCACATATAGAATTTTTATAATTAAAATAAACAATTACAAAAAGTTTTGGAAATTTAAAAAAAAAAAAGAAAAAAAAGTTGGTGGTGGTCCCATACGGACCAGTAATCACATCTAGGTTAATATTCTCTTAGCTAATTTAAGAACATAAGAGCACTGAATTTTTTTTTTTTTAATAAGGGAGGAAAATAGATCTAGTATAATGAAAGAAAATAAAGCTATATAATGAGGTATGTAAGTCTCATTGGTGAAAATTGAATCCACAACCTCTTGATTCCATGCAACGTCTTGTGTCACTGAGCTTGTTTTATAAACTCAATTAAATGCTGAAATTAATTTTTCAGCACTTCATCAGGTTAAGCCTATTCTATAAATGCAATTTAAATAACTTAATTTATTAAGTTAAGTAAAAAAGTACTATGAAAAATTAAGTCAAATTTTTTTACTTTTTTCTTGACTAAACGCGCTAAGCTGGAGGCATTTTTCTTGTATTTGCAGTGGTGCCTCTGAAGTTTTTTGGATTTTCAATTTGGCCCATTTTTCGATTTACCTCAGAAGGGGAGAGACAGCTATTACAAGAAGGGGCAGGGGTGGCCCCGATCTCGACCACCACTACTCAGGGGTCAAGCCTCGTTCTGCACTTCGATTTGAAGAGAGAGATAGGGCTCTACCTCCGATTCTCAAGCGGTGATGGCCCCGATCCCGGCCACCATGGCCTGCACGAGGTCGTCAATGACCAATGACGTCGCCGACGACCTCAATTAGAGCGGTCGTAGCGGGAACCGGGGCCACCATTGCCCCTTCCCCTTCTCCTTCTCAGATCTCAACTTCATCATCTTTTTATTTTTAAATTTTTGAAAAAAAATTAATTATTTTGTTTGGTAACAAAGTATAATTTAATTTAACTTAACTTAACTTTTTTTTTCAATTCAACAACACGATCATTACTTTTTTATCTTTTTCTTCAAATTCTCTTTCATATTTTTTATTATCTATTTTTTAAATTAATTTTTTAATACTAAATTTTCTCAACTATTCAATATTTTTTCTCAATTTCAATACTTTTTCATCAATTTAACAACACAATCATTACTTTTTTATCTTCTTCTTATTCTCTCACATACTTTTTCCAACTACTTTTGTCTTTATCTCTTTAAATCAAATTAAATCAAATTGAATCAAACTTAACTTTGTTACCAAAGACAATGTTAATTGGGGCAAAAGTTGAAAGAAAGAAAATGTTGTGGCCATTATGTTACTAAGATCTAATAATGTGAGCACTTATTTTACCAAACAAAATCAACTTAATTGAATAAGCACTTATTTAATTCAACACTTAATTTTTAGCACTTAAAATTAAGTTGAAACAAACAGACAAGTGCTTAAAAGTTAAGGGTGTGTTTGGTTCGACTTAATTAGATAAGTACTTAAAAGTTAGATTCAAGTTAGTTATAAGGGAGAGTGGATGGAAGAAATAGAGAAAGATGAGAGATGAGAGTCTAAACTACTTAATCATTATTTATAAAACCACTTAACGAAATAAGTAGAAAAATTTTGACTTAATAATATAAGTTATTTTTCACTTACTGATGTTCTTTTTTCCTTACAAAACTTTTGTTATCCTTATCATTCATTTCCACCTCCTATACATTTCATCTCTTAACTAATTAAGTGCTTAGTTTATTAAACACCACCTAAGGCTCTTCCTTAGCGAGTGATGATTTTACTTGTATTTGTTTACAATTTAATGAAATAAGTGCTTGAAATGTTTTACATGAGAAAAAAAATAGGAGAGAGAGAGAAGGATGAGAGATAATATCTAATTTACTTAATTATTATAAGCCAAAAATCAATTAATGGATATAAGCAAAAAAAAATTAATTTGAACTTAGTGAAATAAGTCATTTTTCATTTGTTGGTGCTACATTCCCCTCATACAACATCATTTCTATCCTTATCATTACTCTCCTAATCCTATATATTTCTTTCATTAACTAATTCAAATGCTTTAAAGCATTTAATGGAGGTGCGGCTCATAAAGACCCAGCGTAGCAAAAGCTCGAGGGCCTCGGGTCACGAGGGTCAGCGGAGGACTCTAATAAGGTCATGAGCATGATAAGCCCCGGGACTATTTCAATATATGATATGATATAAATATACGATGTGGGATATTCCGAGAATGTCTGAATAAATTAGTTATTGGATATTATTATATTGATTTACTATATATATATATATATATATATAAATAAAGAGGAACGCAGTTCAATTATATTATTACATATATTATTATTCCCAGTATATGCTGTCACATAAGGCTCAATATAATATTGACTCGCGTGTGTGTTTCAAAGGGAATTCGGGCTACAATCTGGGTCCCCGATGTTAGATGTTACTACTACTACTATTATTATTATTATTATTATTTAGTTTATCCTCTTGCTAAGCGGTGTCAATATACTAGCAAGAACATGAAAACAAGGCTTAAGGAATTGTTCGGCTAACCCGAACAAGAACAATGATTTCAATTACGAATAGAGAATTAATTTGAACTAGATCGATTAACATAAAATTCTGAGAGCATAAATAAAACAAATAAAAAGAGTTAGACGAATAAGTACAATAAATAAGATAAAACCTATGTATATATGATATCAGTATCCCTTGGTCTATATAATCAATGGAACATTTAGTTTGGAGACAGAAGATTAATCCAAGGTATAGGTACCTTCCTGACGAGCACGCAATAATTAACTAAGCAATGGCCATTTCCATGAAAGTTGCGCCCTTTATGGTGATAGTGTTGTTCTTTTGTGTTGTTAATGATAGCCTGATCATCATCAAGTGCTACGCCCAGCCGAATAAGGCTTTGGTGCACAAAATCTGCAATGGCGAAACATTGTCGAGGAAGGCCTCTCTGCAGGCCAGTGATGTGCTCCACCATTTAGTCATTGATACATTAGATAATGGTTACAACTACTACTACGACAATTTTGATTGGTCAAATAAAATCTACGGGCACGCTGCATGCAATGGACAGCTCTTGCACTTTCAGTGTTACGATTGCTTATTTCAAGCTTCGAATGAAAGATCCACAAACTGTCCCGAGCAAACTAAAGGATTTCAAGTTGAGCTTGTGGATTGTAGAATAAGGTATGAAATCTATCCGTTTTCAGATCCATGGATAATTGATACAACAACGAATCTATCTATCTATCTATCTTATCGTTTATATGGATCGGTTCTCTTTGAGCAAAGTCGTTATAATGTGTTTGAATATAATGTATCAGCGGATCGATCATCGGTAAAATCTAAAGTATGGAATGGAAAGGGGCCGGTTTTGCTTCGTTTATTGGTTTGATTCCTTTCCAATTGATTATACACTACTAATCGCGGCGCATAATAATTTTTTTTTTTATCATCCCTTGGGTAATATAATATGTCGATTCCGAGCATAATTAATCGTTTACATCGTTCATGGAAAAGAAATTCTTCGAGGCCATTGTACCGGGCTATGCTAAAAATTGCGCCAGTATTATAATTGATCTCGTTCATTAATCAATAATTCATCAAATTAGCAAAGCCAAGTACATACATATTGGTAATACTTCCTTGAATGCAATATGCAACGTGTCATGGACTTGGTAGATATCCCTGTAAATCTTGTGGAAAAAAATAAAAAATCATTTCTCCTAAGTAAAATTGCACCTTTATAATTGATCTAGAAAAGTCAGATCTATGTAAAATATAATAGAAACTAAAAGACATATTTGTTTCCCAAGTCATCACTCTAATAAATATATGATTAATTGATTTTTTTTTTTAAGCTGTAGTCACCATTCATCAGATTAGTTGATTGCGAGTGGCGATGATTGTTATATCGGACCTAAGAAAGATCCTCAATTTCTGAGAAAATTTTTAACATCCCTTTCCGGAGATCACTTGGTCAATCATAATCGTCGGATCAACACCGACTCCATCTGCCAATTGTTGATTTGAAGAGAGCGGGACGGGAGAAGTTTTCTGATTTCATTGGTATTCTAAGTTTAGCTAATAATCAACATAGTAAGTAACAGCAGGAGTGAAAGGGCAAATGACAGAAAAGTAAGAAATGCTACTAGCAGTAAAGGAAAAGCATCACACATTCAATTATCAGATGAATCTTTTTTGCTCTTCCCTTGCCCGAGCTGGATCGGATGTAACTATAACATGTATTGTTTTCAAGTATACGAATCGGCGATCCAAAAGATAGAGAGTTCGACCGCGACCTTAAGAAATAAATCTTCGTCTCCAGTGATCAAAAAATTGCAGCAGATTATCTAAACATCAGCATCGTCATGAAGGTAACTAGGCATTGGTCATTTCTATGTTATATTCTCCCCAAGCCGTCAGAGAGTATGCTGCTTATGTTGTCTTCAGCTACAGAGTTATCTGATACCGGTTTTCTCGGATTAGTTTCCTGAATAGAAGTAGGCCCAATGAACAGTCCATGGGTCGTAACATCAGGGACCCAACCCTTCTCCAACATCAGATCCAGCAAGTCACGCGCCTTGCTCTTGTCACCCTCTTTCCACAGACCATTTATCAGCAAACTGTACATGTCTGAGTTCAGAACTCCATGTGTAGAGAGAAGTTTATCGATTGAACAAGAAATCTTGTGTAACTGAGAACGACCGGCAAATATGGAGAGTAAGTCAAGCAAGGATTCTGATTCAGGGATCATTTCCTCGGCGACCATCAGGTTAAAAAGTAAAGCCGCTTCATTTGCTCGACTCAATGAACTCGCGGCACCCCTTATGAGGATGGCGTAAGCTTCTCTACTAATCCCAAATCCTCTTACCACCATCTGTGCCAGCACGATTAGCTGATATTTAGGCTTCTCAGACAGACCATCTAACATGATGGTGTATGTTTCATCACTAAAAGAAACACCGCACTCTGCTGCCAATGTCAGCATCTCCCTTGCTTCATGAATGCCCCTTGTGTCAAAAACAGCCTTCATGAGCATATTGAACGAGCAAGATTCGAGGGGATGTTTCTTCACGGACATATAACGGAACACTTCTGCAGCTTCAAGAGTCCTCCCGATTTCACAGAGGCTTTTTATTAGCTCGGAGTGAGACAGTGGATCCAATACCCAGCACCTCGCACATACTCGCTCAAACAGCTTTATGGCATCATCATGTAACCCCAATTTACTGTAACCAAGAATGAGAGCTGAGTGCGTGGAAGAATCAGGAATTAGTGAAGCCACAACCATTTTTCCGAGAACTTGCAATGCTTGTTTGAGCTTAAAGTGCCCACAGAGCCATCTGATCAGAATATTCCAGGAATCACAGTCAACAATATCCCTTTCACACATCTGCTCGAGCAGCTCTTTTGCCAAGAAATATTCACCAGCAGTGCAGCAACCGGAAAGCAATGCATTGTGTGGAGAAGTTGCAAGAACCTGTTTATCTTCCAACAGGTTTAGTGCCTCGGGTTCTTTCCCCAACTTGCAAAGTCCAATAACCATATCCACAAATACATCCTCCGAAGGCACTACACCACTATCAATCATCTCTTCGAGAAGGTTATTCGCATCATCCAGTAGAAAGTTGGCACACAAATGATGAATTAAAATCTTGTAAACTGATGGATCTGGCACTAGTTTAGAAGCCCTCATTGTTTTAAACAACCGCATTCCCTCCTCCATCTTATTTTCCTTGCACAACAATGTAATAACACAAGAATAAAAACTCGGATCCATCTCCATCCTAAGTTCAACCATATCTGGCAATATCACAACCGCCTCATCAATGCGGCCCTTCTTGAAAAGATTCTTAATTAGTACTTCAAAAGTCCTACTATTTGGAGCACACCCTTTCTTGTTAATTCTCCTGTACTGATCCAAAGCAGAATCAATCCACCCCGCCTCGATAAGAGCCTCCAGCAAATAATTCAGAGTATCAATACTCGGCGTTCTTCCTGCTTTCACCATCTCCTTGTACACAAATATAACATCCTTCAACTCTCCTTTTTCTGCCACAAGGGCACCCAATAAAGCATTGAACAACTCAGCACTCGGCTTAAAACCCTCTGCAGTCATACTCGCAAGCACCCGAATCGCCGCATTCATCCTACCATGCTCAAGGAACTTCTCGACCAATGAAACAAGAGCATCTTCAGCACCAGGGCATCGATCTTTGATCATATTCTGGCAGAATCCCTCCATTTCTTTAACATTACCGGCCAAACCCAACTTCAAGATCATCACACAGTAAGTCCCAGCAGTGTGTTGAAACCTTTCCTGGACGGCAGCCCATTTGAAAATCCTCACCAAAGATTCAATGTCCCCGGTGCTACCAAGAACCCGGATCAGATTGTCAGGGACGAGCTTACCTCTCGAGGATTTTATGTTGGACTCGTAGTCAGAGCCGGTGGGTGAACTGTGACGGGTTTGTTGAGGACTTTCGACATCGACCGGGCATGGGATTGAGGAAAGGCGGGCAAATAGATTGACCCAGGGATGGATTTTCTTTGGGGATGCTAAAGGTGAGAGCTTTACGGCCATTGGAGGAGCTCATGAGGAAGGGATTAAAATTAAATTAGCGGGAGACAGAGGGAGGAGAAAGGCTTTGAACACTGACCTGAGAGCAGGAATTCATGAAAGGAACATTGCGGGAAGGAAAACCATGCGAGATGAGCATAGAATACGAGGTCTCTGCAGCTGATGAATCAGGGAGACGCTTCGACGATTTCTGTTCTGTGTGTCTTTTCCTTTTTTTTTTTTCTTTCTTTCTTTCTTTCTTTCTTTCTTGTTTTTTTTTGTGGAAAACACAAACCCACCCTTGAAAAACACCAATAATCAACAAACCCAACTTAAAATGTAATTCAAAAAAAAAAAAAAAAGCAAGACTCATACAATGTCAATTCACCAGAGTACATGATCAAATGCTCAACGTTTAGCTAATAATGGTCTATAGCAATTCTTTCGTGTTTTGTCGACCTACGATAAAGGATTGCGGCGATCGAAAGAAGAGACGAGTTTTTTCATATATGCCGTGATAGACAGTGGGTGACGAGGGGAAGCGAAGAGTGCGGGCTCAGCCGAGTTCGTCTTATAATATAACCACCACCGGAAAAATCATAGATTTTGGATGTTCCTTCTTAATGTACTGCCTAACCCCAACACAATGAGCTTGGGTCTTCATTTGCGTTGTTTAGGCCATAAGAGAGTCCAGATAAGTTCAATAGCAATGACAGATCCAAGTCAAGGATCCCACCCCGATTAGGAAATTCAAACTGAGATCAAATTCATGCTCTCGTCCATACAACATCAAATTCGTGCTCCATCCATATACGCAAGATAGACCAGTCGATAGCTTAGAAAGTAACTATGTAAATCATGATATAGCTACAAAGCATGACACAAACCGATTATAGTGGTACATCATTGACGAAAGTAGTCTACTGATTCAACATCCACAGCCATAACTGAGCCCACAAAATCTACAAATATCACAATACAACCACCTTCGCCGGAAATTTGACAAATATCACAATATAACAGCCTTCACAAGATTAGTTAAGAGCACAGAGAAGCCTCCACACTGCATACAAATAACAAGCAACCAAACTTTGGAACTTTGCTTGGTACCAAATGCACAATGCTCCCTCTCATCGCTCACTTCTCGTGTAGTTTGTTTGTAGAACCCTAGGGAATGGAAATAGACCAACAGTGATTTGGATTGGCAGCTCTCTTTGATCTTTATAATTACCAGAGAACCATGAGATGATAATACACAGCAAACAATCAGCAGTTTACTAGATGTAAATCCTTCAATATCCGTATTCTCTCTTCATTGCTGCATTCGATGGCCCTGTTTTGACGGTCTTCACCTTTGCTACAATGAGTGAGCCTCGCATCTAAGAGCGTCGATCCAATGCTTAGTAAATTGGATAGCTTCAGAAGGTTCATTCTCAACTCCGGCAAACAATTAACCCATGCTTTCACTCCAGCAAGCAACTCCCAATGGAGTTTGGCATGTGCCATCATCCATGGCCTTTGGAGATGACAACAGCAAAACATAGATCCCCAGAGCAGTGGCAAACTGAGGGCATAGGCTGTTGAGGCTGCTTAAGTGCACAAACTACTCTATCAGTTCTCTCCCATAAAATCACCCGCCGTCAATCAGAAACAACATGATAAGTTACCTGCAAATGAGTTCTATTACATTGATTGGACTCCCAGCTCTCCCTGCATGCAAACCACATTGCAAGGAGAACCTCCTGAGATGATGGCAGAGGTCGGATTTAGTTAGTATAAAATTATGCGGCATAAATTTAAAGGGGCAACTCCTTTGGAAATTTTGTCCAAGTGGCAAGGGGGCTATCACCCATCAACAGCTTCATACTACCAATGTCCTCAGAGCTTGCCCTCTTCCCATGAAGAGCCATCATCATCACTTTTTACTGATGAAACGGTGCTATTTGTATCTGGAAGAGTAATTTTAATCGGTTGCCATCCTGATTGATGAGGCGCTATCCATTTCCTTACGGTGATTAACAGGTTTAAAATCTGGAGTACGTCACCCAGAGCAAAATCTTTCAAGCACATTTGCTTCATAATCATACCTGCTTCATACCTAGACGATTAGAAAGAAGGCAAGTTAAGCAAAATATTAGATCAGCAAAAAATCACAAGCAGCTTTTCTGTGGGCTAATCCCAACAAAACTGACCTGCACCGAGAAGACATTATTGCAGATTTTCCTTCAGAGGATGCTAAGAATTTTTGTATCTCCGCCCATGTTTTCTTGGGATAATGGCTTGGATTACCCCCTAGTGGATTCACACACTTCCACAGCTTCATATTTTTACCAACGTAAAACTGCACAGAACCACTTAAGTTCTGCTTCACTATCATTTGCTGTTTGATGCCACTCTCTAGGGCCTCTTTTACATCAGTGTTCCAATGTTTGGGATCTCCACATTGAATACAGTCCACTATATTTGCTTCAGTTGGCATAATCTTCTCATTCTTTAGGGTGTCCAAGGCGAGTAAGATAACTCCTATAAGACCTTGGACATACCCCGAAGGTTTTGGGTGTCCTGGAGTCCCCCAAATACCATTTGGAGGAACATCGGAAGTATCCATGCCAGAGGACATAGCAGCTCGATCTGGACCATTATGGTATCTTTTGTTCGATCCATCATGGTTGGTCTGCATTATGTTGTGGTTCATACCTCCATTTTGTAACCCTTTGTTCCGGCGCTTCGTAGTCTCACTAGCAGATGTCTGCTTTGGGTTTGAACTTTGCTGCTGAAAGTTGGGAGGGCTTTGAACTCTGCTAGCATGAGCACCAACGTTCAACCTGCTAATATCAGGGGGTCCTTGAGAAAAGTTGGCCCTATCGGGCCTAGGTGGCACTAGAGGAGAGGCACCGAAGTGATTGTTCGGTGGATACATGTTCCCCTGATTAAACGGAGGTTGCGCAGCAAAGTTATTGGGCCTTACTCGCCGTGTATGATGAGTTTGATAGTTGCCTTGAATGTTACCATTGTTCCTAAAAGGATCATTAGCAGCGTTAGGTGGTCCACCAGAGGGAACGCCGGCAATATATGGACCTTGTTGATATGAGTTCAAACTGTTTTGATCTCCATGAATCCCAAATGGTGGAGGTGGGCCCATGGGTCTCACGGCAGGACGAACCGGATTTTTTCTCCCTTCATGCATGCTAGGGTCAATACCCCTCCCAGGATTGAAGTTCTGATTTCCTGAATGAAAATGGGGGCTTTCAGCAACGAAATCCCCTAAGTGATATGTTTGGGATACACTAGAAACAGGAACCTGTAATGTCTCAGAGCTAGAAATATGACTGATGCCACCGAGGTGCTGCGATTCAGAACTCGACAAGGGTGATCCCCCAGCCGAGAGACTGGTCCAGAGCCATACGCTCTTTGCAGCTGCAATTAACGGTGCAGATGCTTTCTGTGGCTGTGCTAGAAGAATGTTATATCGTCTCATGCGCAACTGATGAAGTGCATTGGAGAAGTCCCGGTCTCCAGAAATCAACAAATAATTAGCAGGTGCCGGATTGTCCACGGCCCAGAATAACATGTCCACCAGAATCTTCTTGTCGCTTGCATCCTTAACACCTGCAAATACATCATGCTGTCATCAAACTGGTCGTACAGCACTCATTTCAGACATCAGCCGACAAGTTGGAGTAGATCTGCTAATGGAGAAGCACAGCAGCATCTCGCAGAAATAACAATCCTCGGAGAAATCAGCTCATGCAGATCCGCCGAGGACATTCAATTTTCATTAGATGGAGCGCAAAATCAAAACTCTACACAAAACAGATCAACATCACGCCATACTTTTTGCGGGTACACACTTCATCCACAAGGGAAGACCCATGTACGACAAACTCGTAGAAATCGATAACCCGTCAAAGCCAACCAAAGAGAAAGGGCTTGCAAGATCCATTTCTTTTTTCTTTTTTCCCCAAAAAACCCACATGGGGGGGCCATCCAACCGAACCGATTATCAATCTGACCAAAAGCTATTACCTGCAGGGACGTGATTAAGAGCGATTCCGGTACTAGAGAGAGCTTGCTGGATAGAGGAAGGAATACGGGTGGTATCTCCATAGGCCGAGATCGATACCGGGCCACTGTAATTGAGCTTGGCGAGGGCGGAGCTTATGTTCTGGGCAATCGCGTGAGCATCGCACCCTTTGGGGACCTGACAGTTCTCGATGTCCCACCACACCGACGTCTTCGCCTTGACGTACTGCGCCTCGGCCGCGCCGCCACCACCGTCGCCGTCCCCTCCTCCGCCCATTATTGACTGGATCCTGATGCGAAACGAGACGATCAAAGACGAAGGGTGCGTGGGTTTGTATATATTGTATGTACAGGGACAGAGAGAGAGAGAGAGAGAGAGAGGTAGGTGCTAAACGAGGAGGAGGACTGAGATGGGAGAATGGAGTTGACTGGTTAAATGGGGAGTAGAGTAGGGTTTGATGGGAAGACGATGAGGACAAAGTTCATGGTTAGATTTGGATTCAGCGGAGGGCGTGAGCGTTGGGGCAGAGGGACAAGACCGAAGCGAGAGGCGCCATTGACTTTCCCTTTTCCTTCAGTAGCGGTTGTGAATTTTTTTTTTCCTTTTGTGAAGAATATCATTTTATTGATCAAATCAATTTTACATTTTACGGCCGGCCTGTGAATTATTATATGTATAGTGGTTGTGAGTCTTGTTCTTTTGACAGTTATGTCCAAATTTATTGTCTCTCTCATCATCAGTTCTCATTTTCTTTTCAAATTTTCATTTCAATTTTCAAGCATGTACGATGAAATTTTCCATGAGTTCTTGGATCTATGTAGGTCGATGTACAAAGTATGAAGAGTTATGGAGCTACGGGGTATCTTTTCCGGTGTCCATCTAAAAGTATTTAAAAATCTAAATAGATCCCGACTAATTCAGTTTCAGAGTCCGGTCCATTTATCAATTATGAATTTTCTCTATTGATCTATTTACAATGTTTGAACCAATACTTTTTTTTCTGCTAACTAGGGGTATCTGATTTTACCTGACTAGTCTCTTGGGTCTTATGAACTCCCTACAACGCACAAAACAAGTAAATTGAGCCATTGGCCTTGTAGGTGGCTACAAAGAGTTTCGAATATGGGATGTATCGACTACTTATGCTAAACCCCCCTAAAGTTTTCCGACATCTAGAAAATTTATGTATAATTTTTCAACTTTTGAAAAAATTCTTTATACTCGCTCCTAACGTTAAAAAATTATATGATCATTGACCCTTTTAAGAATCTCGCATTCCCTTAAGTCAAATCTTGGGTCCGTCCCTGGTAATAAGCATGACCACATCTTACATCCGTTTAAGCCATCAACTTTTTTCCAAGAAAATACCAAGTAATTATATAATTAAGAGATTGTTTAGTTTAGACCTCATAAATATTAACTTAATTATTTGACGAGGGTCGGTGCCAGCATACGCCTCAGTCGGTGGTGCGCGGGGATTCCTATCGCCGCCTGCCGCACGGCCGGACAGTGGAGAAGGACATTTAATGTACGCCCGGTTCACGTCAGCCCACACGCAAGGATGTATGTGGGTCCCAGTGGCCATGTGCCTGTCGGCCTACTTGAGCCGGGGACAGAAACATAAAGGCTCAGGGAAGTTAACTTCTTTGACAAGTTGATCGGGGCTCCTAGAAGAATATTACTTTAATTAATAAATAAGTAGCTTCTTTTTCTTTTCTGGCCAAATATTTTATTTTATTGTGACAGCTAAATTCATTTTTTTCTTTTTGGATAATGGAACCACCACTTAGGGAAAGTTTATATTTTATATTTGAGCTTCACGGCCAGAATTATATATATGCACGCGAGCTCGCTCCAAGTGTGAGTTTACACTGATATTTTGAATGATAAAATCATACATTAAAAAGCATAAATAAATAATATAAAGTGCTAAGATGTATATATTCGAAATGAATCCATGTTGGGAAAATTCCTCCTATATGGATGAGAGAAAGCCCGTGGATTCGGGATGTCCATATTAGCCCATAATAGAGATTATGAAAAATATTATTTGATTTTATTTGAATCCAAATCAGAGGTTGAGAAAACTTGATTTGGTAGCGTATTCCTTAAATTAATAAGAGAATTATAAATGTAAAATTTTCACTAAATATATGAGAGATTCGACCCATCTCCAACGAAACTACTCGAGCTGATATGTTATAAAACCTAATATCTTATACATCATGATTTTCGCATTAATTTTTTTAATGTGAACATTCTAACTCTTAACATCCGACGGAGGTCGGACGCACCGTACAAAAGGGCTAAAACGAGGGTTTCGATTTGTGGCAGACGATGTGGGGAGAGAAAAGGGGTCAAACACATAATTTTTGTGTAATTTAATCCACTATTGTAGCAATTGTATCTAGCTCGTATATATCCCATGAGAAACATGAGTCGAAATCATAATAATGCTTATAAATATGTTGAGCGCTATATTAATTTTACACTAGCAAGTTCAGCGTCAGCAGTTGAAAGAAGGAAAACGTGAAAATATGAGGAGTCACTTTCGACTTTGAATAAGATTTCGAATTCAATTTTCATGTGTAATTTTTTTTTCATAATATTTACTGCTAATTTTGATCTTTTCTCATACGCTATTAGGGGACGACTCTCCTTGTAACAAAAATAAGCTGAAATTATTTAAGCCTGTATGTATGGGCAGCTGGACTTCTCAGTCTTTTTCTTTTCCTTTGGCTCAGCAGATGGACTTCACAGTGAACGAGTAGGTTGGGGTTAATACTTAATAGTATGGAATACTTTAGTGCGAATGGTCCACCTAATTTAAAAGGAAAAAAAAAACCCTTTAATTATCAATTAATTATTTTTAGACCCCGTTCAGGTGAGAGATAAAAATAAAATAAAAGAAGTTATTTTCAGTTCAGTGATCACCGGGGTCTTGAGTTCAATGATTTTTTGATGACTTCAACCTTTGATAAGCTCGTTACAATTGACCGAGTTTGAACATGACCTGACTAATTTACCAAAATAATGGCCGAACCCGAAGTCAAGCTAAAATTGTTGCGTGATGTACGAATGCGATCACCTTCATGTTTCTTCTAAGGATTATATTTATGCGACAGCATCGAATTTCTTTATAAAGCAAAGCCAAGATTTTTAAAAAAACAGAGTTACCATAAACTTGCAACAATTAAAATGCCGCATTTGGTCCAATTTGGTCATTGTAGGCCTGGCAAGAGACGACTTGACTCTCTGTTTTGTTTTTTTTTTTTCATTTTTTAAATGAGTAAAATACGACTTGACTGTGAAATTTCTTCTTGCCGGCTTTTGCACTGAGGTGGTGTTTGGTTCGAGTATTACTAAATTACTAAGACTAGAAAATGATGGAAAAAAAATTAGTTGTTTATCAAATCTTAAGAATATAGGTAAAAAATTTGAAACTGTACGTTGTGTTTGGAAAGTTTACTGAATTCTCGAGAATATAAAATTTAATATGATATAGTAGTATTTGGTATGTAAAATAATGGATGAAAATCGAATACAATTTTAGAAGAGCGGCCTTATTTGTATAGTTTAAGAGGTGTAGCCTGAGAAAGGTAGAAAGGCAAATTGGAGAAGAATTCCATGTTTGGATCCGTAGGGCTATTGATTGGATGTAAAGTTGATATTTTACGGAGAAAAACAGAATTTTTAATTGCATTTTGCAATATTTGATTATAAAATCACTGTAATCGTAGAGTTAAAGTTTTTCAATTATGGTCGGTATAAATTTTAAATTTGAAACATATGAAATTTTCATATTACAACGAGATTTAATTGTCCAAGCCTTTCGATTCACTCCCCATTCTCACAATAATAAAGCCCGCCCTCGAGTCCTAGGCAGTTTGGCCGGGTCTTTCCCTATTATTCCAATTCACATTTAATTTCTGTAAAAATAAGTATATTATATATTATATTATTACTAATGTTTCGAAAATAATTTAATATATACCAAATACAATAATCTCATATTTCAATGCACAATACAGTGAAAAATAATTTCATGATTAATTTTTTCTTGTAATATTCACTTTGTTTGTGCTCTAATAATAGTCGAATCAGATGCCACTTTCTTCCTGGAAGTATTCCAACTTTTCAATGATACAAACAGTTGTAGCAGCCCATAAATTTAGAAGATTGTTTTTTTTGCTTTAATTATGGGCTTATTGGTTCGTGAAACAAAAATAACTACCCTAACCTTCAATTTATTTCACTTAATATATATCAAGGAGAAAAAGCAAAATCAGTGCATCACCAATGCGGATTGCTTTAAACGATTCGATTCTTGTTCTCTTGTGAATAGAGAAAACGGAAAGCAGTTCGATACTTATTTTCTTATAAATAGAGAAAACGGAGGATTTTATCCTTTGGTGACCATTCCGGCTCGAACTGGATTAATCAAATCGATTGGGCTTCCGTGTATAAGGTTACACCAAAAAAATTTTAAAAAAAATCAGTGTATTGCTTGAAGACTTGATCGTGACTTTATTCCTATAATAATATCGAAGTCAATCTCGGAATCTAGTGATGCTTTGGCAAATTCTCAGATCACTTTAATGGCACCAGCAACTATCAGTATATTGATTATGTAAGTGATCCTAAGATCCGAAACTTGAGCCGATCAAATTGCAAAGAGGTCACAAACAACACTCAATACTTGAAGTCACCATCATAGATGCTCTTTGCTTGAAAACATCTTTTCTTCCCATCTTCCATTTCTACATACTAATCGATGATTAACAAGTTTTTCTTTTCCTCCTGTGCTCTCTGCTGCAGGTTTCTCCTTCTGGTTCTTCCAGTTTCTGTGATCCCCTGTTCCTTTTTCTTCCCAACGTCATACCCATCCCCGTTAATGCCCAGCACCAGCAATGTCCTCTCCATCTTCATCAGTATCCTCTCACTATCCTGCCCACCAACCATCACCTTTTCACCTCCGCCCCCTCACGCTTCACCATTTACTACGCCCCTAACCACATCCTACCAATCCCAAAACACTCTCCCACCATGGAACCAACTGAACCACCCACTACCATTGACGACATCATTGACCAAACCAAAACACTCTCCTGCAAACGCACCACTCTACGCCTCTCACCTGACCCGACTAAAACCCCTTCTCTCTCAAAATTAGCCTATGGCAAGATTATCTCATATGCGGACCTCAGTAACAAAACCGGTGAAGCAGAAGATTATCTCCTCATGGGACCTTCAACATGGAGTTCAAGTCACTTTGGTAGGCCGAAATCTCATCCTCTTCGAATTTGCCTCGGTTGTTGATAGAAGAAAAGTCATTGCATGTTCATCGTGGTCTGTCTGGGGCTATCACATCACATCACATAGTTCTCAAACCTTGGTTACCCAATGTCGTTACTTCAAAAATCGACTTCTCATGTACTCAGCTCTGGGTCCAAATTTATGGTCTTCCGCTAGATCACGTCACGAAGCAAAATACTCAAGCTATTAGAGCTATGTTCCATGCGATCTTGGACATTGACTTGGCAGCAGATGAAGGCTCTTCGGGTAAAAGCCCTATGTGTATTCTCGTGCAACATAAGATTACTGTACCACTCAAAATTGGTTTTTTTTATGGAGAGAAGCCACGGTAATCTTTGAGTGCAGTTCATATATGAACGATTGTCTAACTTTTGCTACAACTGTGGACGGCTTGGGTATTCAAAGTATTCATGCCCCTACAAGATTGTTAGCTCGGAGGTTAAGCAGAAGTGGAAGTATGGGCGACAATATCTAGGTTCCCATATGGTTGTAGAGGGAAGTAAGTTTGGTTTCACTTTGTTAAATCTAAGCAATGATCTGTTGGAGGGTCAGATGGCAGCAGAAGAACAACCGGCTTCAAAGGCGACGTGTGCAGAATAGGATCTCACTTCCTCCCCCTCGGCTCTGCATGGACCTTGCACCCCACCTGTTTACGCAGTGGCCCAAACCCACAATTACTCACTGCCATAGCCACTCTTCTCTCCTCCCGATACAATTGCCCCTTTCAAATCCTACCCCTTTCACATTTCACCATACCAATCTACTTTTGTCTAGGAAAAAAATATTTTAGAAAACTCTATCATCGCTCATGAAATAATGCACTTTCTCGACCATCATCAAAGCGATGATCATTTTGTTGCTATCAAAATAGACATGGAAAAAGCTTTTGATAGACTTGAATGGCCATTCTTTTCGAATTTTTTCATGATCTTGGTTTTGATGACACATGGATACAATGGATTTCACAATGTATCAACACAGTATCCTACTATGTCCTCATCAATGGGAAGCATTTCGATTTTTTCAAACTTTCATGTGGCATTCGACTGGGAGATCCACTTTCCCCCTTCCCGACTCCTTATTCATGAGGAAAATTCATGCAAAATTCAAAGAATAAAAATTGGCAAAGATTGTTCGACCTTTTTCTCATCTCTTTTTCGCTGACAACCTCTTCCTTTTTGTAAAAGCCACAGAATCCAACTTGGAAAACATCTTTAACATTTTTCATACTTACCAATCTTGGTTTGGACAGAAAATCAATACTAAAAAATCAGCCATGTTCTTAAGTAAAAGTGTTCTTTTATTGTTCCTTTATTCTTAAAGAACCACCTCTCTTGGCTTTTCCAGATCAGACAAGGCTCACCAGACTCTAAATACCTCGGCCTTCCTCTACACATTCAAAAGGAAAAGACATCTGCCTTTCAGCCCCTCGTTGATAGAGTTTCGAAAAAAATAGAGATGTGAAAAGCCAAAATCTTGTCCCAAGCAGCCCGTGGAGTGCTCATAAGATTTGTCGCTTCTTTTCATACCCACTTACACTATGAAAACCTTCCTACTCCCTAAAACCACTTGTTCTAAATTGGACTCGATGTTTGCAAACTTATGGTAGGGCTTCAATTCCTCTGAAAAACCCAAAATTCATCTCAAGACTTGGGATTCCCTTTGTGCACCAAAATACCACGGTGGGTTACGTTTTCGCCGAATGTACATCACAATAGAGCCCTCATTGCAAAACAATCTTAGGCAAGTCACCCCCTCTAGGCTAAGCCTCATACCTCTCTCTTGAAAGCCAAATACCTCAAACATAGGCCCCTCTCCTCCCACAATCCAAACTCTCACTCTTCCTATTTTTGGAAAGGAATTTCCCACACTCGTGACCTTATTTCTAAGGGCTCCTGCTATAGAGTCAATAGTGGCCACACCATTAATATTTGGTCGAACTCTTGGATTCCTACCCTCTCCTCTCTCACCTTCCAACCCTTACATCAACTACCAGCACACCACCCTAATTGGATCTCAGTGTTGTTTTAGCAGGACCTAGAATATGGAATATTCCATTTCTCTACTCTCTTTTCTCTACGTAAACAGTTTAAAAGATTTGCTCTATCTCTTCCCCACCATACATCTCCATTCGATGAACTCTCATGGCAATGTATCAGAAATGGCACCTTCTCTATCTTTTTTTGCCTATGTTCTTGACCAGTCCCATAGATTCCCCACTTATCTTTGAACCAACAAGAATGGAGAGCCCTTTGGAGACTAAAAATACATGATCTTCATAAGCTTTTTTTATGGAAATTTGTCTGGAATTGCTTGCCAACAAATGTTGTTTTTGCTTTTCGTTTTAATATTGTGGACACTTTTTATCCCTTCTACAAGACGGGCCGGAGGAGATTGACCATATCTTCTTCTACTGCCCCTTCTCCACAATTGTCTGGGCTTTACTCCTATAATGTACGATCTATAAGGCTTACACATGTTACGACTGGCCATATCTTCCTCCATTGCCCTTTTCTCTACAATTGTCTCGGCTTTACTACCTATACTTGTACGATTTACAGGCCTTGAACATACTAAGATGTTGGAATGGATTAAGCTCTTCACAAGTATTGTTGATTCCTTGAATATTCCTAGGGATATTCAGTATAGATTTCAGCTCCAGGGTTTGGTTTGCATGGATTACCTGTGGATGCTTCGAAATAACCTGTGAATTGCTCAAGACAATCCACCTTCAACGAAACTTGCAGTTGATCATGGCGATTTTCAGTTCTATGCAAACAGCAAGAGCCATCCACAAGCTGCTGACGAAACATGAAGAGGCTTTGGCTTTACCATACAATTATCCTTCTCTTTCGATGCAGCAGTCTGCAATAATCACTCCACCCTCGCAGTTATCTGCTTAGACAATAAAAGCAACATCATTTTTTCTTGGGCATTCTCCTCAAACTCCATGGACCCAACTCTTGGGGAAGCAGATGTTGCACACAAGGTCGTCCAGTGCGCTCAAGGTATGAACATCAACCAATTGCTTCTTTTTGGAGATGCTAAGGATGCCCTAGACTACCTAAACTCTCCGTTCAGCCAACCTCCCACAGGTTCTGAGTCTATCTTCACTAATATGTTTACTAATCTTACTTTTTTCTCGTCATGGATTACCATGTATATACATGCGGCTAGAAACTTTATTGCCCATAATCTTGCATATTAGGCTGCCTTTAGTAATCTTAATGGACCTATCGGCATCTCCTACATCCCATCATTTGTCTTTGTAAGGGAAGAGGAGATGTAGGTAGGCACATTGAGTCTATGCTATTTAGTTTAAATGAACTGTCCTTATGAGCAATATATATATATATATATTGATTGATTGATTGATGATTTATTGATTAAACTTGAAACACAATCCAGGCTAGAGGCCCTGCTAGGCCTTACTTGCCAGCCCGGTGAAACAAAAGCTTCAATCAAGGCCTATATTTTGTTTCACATTATAGCAACTTTTGCATATCTACGCCGACCTTATACATGATGCATGAACAATTTTTCAAGATTCGTAACGTGACATATTCTTCCTAACACAATTACTTAGGACTGAATCGGCACTCGGTAGAGTCATTTCACGATTTCTTTGTTCAAGTAAATTAATGATATCCGATCGGAGTAAATTTCAGTAGGATAGGATTTTTCACCGTTAATCAGGCGGCTTCACATCTAAAGACGCCACATCGGGAGAAATTTGAGGCATTCAGCCAACAAAAGATTCCATTTGACGCCCTCGGCTCAAACCACAAAGATCCACATTACAGTTATCTTCGTAGACTTAAGTAGCCATAAAAAAATAAGTCGTGCCGTTGCTTCTACCGTCTAGAACAACGAGGTTCGTAACGCGACATGTTCTTCCTAACACAATAATTACTTAGGCTTAAATTGGCATCCGATAGGGATAGAGTTAGTTCATAATTTCTTTGCTCAAGTAAATTAATGACATCCGGTCAGAGTCGAGTCAAAGTAATTTGTAAGATGTGATTTCCACCGTTGATCAGGCGGCTTCACATCTAACGGCCAAGAAGGCGCCACGTGGGGAGTAGTTTGGTCCAGCCAATGAAAGTTTCAATTTGGCGCCCTCAGCCCAAACCAGAAATCCTAGCTTCTGGAATTGTCAGGTTACCTGACCCGAGGTTTGGGAATTCCGAAGCAAAGCCACTCGCAAACATGGCTGTCTGACCCGAACCTATGATCCGAACCTACCTTCGCACGACATGTCCCATGATAACAGCGTATCTCTGACAAAAAAAAAACAATTTCTCGATAAAGACAAAATTACTAATAAAGAAAAAATTTTAAAATTTTAAAATTTCTCTATTTTTGTTTTTTTTTTTAATTTGTTTTCTCACACCTACGCCAATATTCTCTCCGGATTCTATTTCCAATCCTCCGATCCAATCACTCCCTCAATCTCCGCCGTTGGATGAGACGACCTCACCCTCGCTTTGTGCATGGACTGCGTTCAGCTGCAGAAAGCAAAACCTGCGGTCAAGAGAGACAGAGAGAGAGAGAGAGAGCTCTGCAGAGAGAAGTCGTATTACGATCTGCTCTCGTTGACTGGTGGCTGGCTGAGTTGCTCCCTTTGCTTGTGTGAGCATTTCTCTTTCCGTCTCTGTTCTTCTGGGTCGTCGAGTGATTTCTTGACGAGCTCCTGAAGCTTCGGTTTTTATGGGGTTATGGAGTGCCTGACGGCTTGTTTCTGTCCTTGGTGAAAATGGGCGGGATTTGATCTTCCCCATAAAATTTCAAACGGAGCTCTACTCCCCGTGTCGTTTGAAGTTCTGAACTGAGTCGAAAATGGTCATTTGAATTCAGCTTCTCTTGCGTCTCTTTCACCATTTATTGCAGCAGGCGGCGAAGCCTTAAGCCTTCCTTCGTGTACTCACTAGAGCCAGAAGAAGATGAGCGGGTTCTCGTGGGACTGCGTTGAGGATGAACTCACCGTCCATTTTTGAAATCGAAAACCCTTTATGGTAATATTCAGCTTGCCATTTTTTGTGAATCTCATCCCTCTGCAAAGTTTTTTTCTTTTTTTCTTTTGCTTACCATTTCTGCCATTAATGGGCTGTGACCTCCATATCGTTCTTATGCAGAGAGAGTAGCTTCTGCGTGGTCGTCGGGACAATAAGGGTTATTTGGGGTTGTTCATCTTCATGATGTCGGTAGCGGACAAGTCGCCGAGCCCGGCCCGGGATATCGATCCGCTGCTGAAGGACTTGAACGAGAAGAAGCAGAGCTTCCGGCGGAACGTGGTGTCCCTGGCGGCAGAGCTGAAGGAGGTCCGGACCCGCCTTGCCTCGCAGGAGCAGTCCTTCGCCAGGGAAACCCTCACAAGACAGGCACGTGATCTTGCAGTTTTATGGCTCCTTTTGTCTTGTCATTGTTGGGACGATTAGGGCTTCTGAGCTGGAAATTGATCCAACTCTCTTTTTGTATCCTTTATTGGGGGGTCTTGTTTGTGGGGTTGACCTTTTTGTTTGACTAATTATACCATAGGATGAATGGCTCTTAGCATTTCTTGTGATTCTGTTGTTCTTCAGGAGGCCGAGACAAAGGCAAAGGGCTTGGAAGAGGAGATTCGTAGGTTGCAGAAGAGATTGGATGAAAGGAATGAGGAGCTTCAGGCTTCGGCTTCCACAGCTGAGAAGGTCGTTTTTCGATCTACATTTTCTTAATCTTGCAATTATCTCTTTAATCATATGAGGCATGATGACATTTAGCATGGAAAAGTGATCACTTTCGGATTGAGCTTTAACCCGATGACGCTTTTTGAGAGCTCGTTTGATTAAATTAGCCTATGTAGCTTCGCTAAATTGAGTCTGTTGATATGTCCAATACCAAAAATGAGGCCTTTTTTGGCCTTTTGCCTTTGTTTTCTTTTTCCCAGAGTGGGTCAAAGCAATAGTGGGCAATTGTTTTTGCATGAACTTTGTATGGACTCCTTTTGCCAGGAATTGAATTATTCAAAAACTCATTTTGCTTGAATAAGCTGAAAACGCTTGGAAAGTGGGGATGATGAATATTTTTGCCGCTTTTTCACTTGTTGATGGATATCATTTTGTTTGTGACGAGTAAAAGTAATAGCCCGTAAATGATCTGGTGAAAGTAGTTCCTTTTCGGGAAGATGCATATCCTGATATGTTTTAATGAACTTATGCTGTTTTCCACTTGGCCCATGGGCTAAAACTTCTGAAGGAAGCATAATTTTGGTTAGAGTAGGTAACTCTATAACAGAAGGATAAAGTGTACTCGGGAGAGGAAATGTATTGGATAACAAGATAGTTTGAGTAAATGCAAGCAGTTTTAGTAGTTAAATTGGTCGTTGCAGCAATGCACTGACTCAATTGTCAACTCGTTGAAGCTTTCTATTTTGGATGTTATTTTCTCGTGAAGGTTTTGGAGGCTTAGTTGGTACTGAAGTTTCCATTCAGTTCCTGTACATAAATCCTGTCCTGTCTCTTTCTATATTATCCTAAAGGTTTGTTGAGGAGTTACCCTTTGATTTGGGCCTATTACCTAATTCAATCTCTGTTGTCGAGGCGTATTGATCTACACTGTCTCGTGTCATTTTAGGGTAGAGCATGTGATAGCATCCTGGGCATAGCGTTCTTGCCTGTCTTTTGATTACTCTCTAAAATGTTTTCTAAGCCGAGCATGTTAGTATTGCATGGACTTAATCTCGAAATAAATGGCTGTTATTGGGAAGAATCAGAGTTAAGGGTCTTTTCCTTGCTTTTAAAGAAAGCTAAACCATAGACTTAATTCCAATTTTTTTCCCTTGACATCCTTTCATCTGTAACGAATTGAATGAATCTGATGTCATTATTCCAATGGAACAAAACAGTACACGAAGGAGTTGGATGATCTAAGATCACAACTTGCGAGCACCCAAGCAACTGCAGATGCGAGTACTGCATCAGCTGAATCAGCCCAATTTCAATGCTTGGCACTCTTGAAGGAACTAGATGAGAAGAACAGGTCCTTGAAGGATCACGAGGATCGGGTCAATAAGTTAGCTGAGCAATTAGATTACCTACAGAAGGATCTGCAGGCCAGGGAATTTTCGCAGAGGCAATTGAAAGATGAGGTTCTGAAAATCGAGCAGGATATTATGCAAGCTGTTGCTAGAGCTGGGGTGAGCAAGGATTCAGAGCTGAGGAGAATGCTGGATGAGGTTTCTCCCAAGAATATCGACAAGCTCAATAAACTTTTGGATGTTAAGGACGAGGAAATTGCGAAACTGAAGGATGAAATCAGGGTCATGACTGCTCACTGGAAGATGAAAACTAAAGATCTGGAGTCGCAGGTCTTTCTTCTTATCCAGTCACCCGTTTTATATCTTATTTTCACGATTAATCCTCCTTTTGGGATTAAAGAGGCAGTTTCTCATTCATCAACAATGTTCAAAATACAGTTGGAGAGGCAGCGGCGAGCTGATCAGGAGCTGAAGAAGAGGGTATTGAAATTGGAATTCTGTCTCCAGGAAGCTCGTGCTCAGATGCGGAAGCTTCAAAGGGTATGGTATTCATTTCTTAGTATAGTTCTATTTTTTGGAGTTTCCTATGTTATTCACTTCGGTTTTGATCATGTATCAGACGGGAGAAAGAAGGGAGAAAACTCTGAAGGAGCTCAGGGAGCAGTTAGCAGGGAAGCAACAACAGGAGGATGGTGGTGTTAGCGAGAAGCAGAACTTCTGGGAGACCCCGTGTTTCAAGATAATGGTCTCCATGTCGATGTTGATCCTGGTGGTATTCTCCAAGCGGTGAAGTCAATCTGTAGCCCCATTCGCTGTTGTTTTAATGCACTCTATTAGGTTAGGATTGTAAATGCCAATAGACCTGTGGAATGGCCAAATCTTATGGGCCATGTCAAATCCAACTTCTGTTCTCGTAGGTGGCATATGATTAGGAATATCCCGGGATATATGTTGGTGAGTCGACATTTTATCTCTGTGTCAGCACATAGCAAATATATGATGGGATCATCCTTTTGGATCCGATCGAGGGACTGGAGTATCTTATATAATCATAGTAAATGAAATGTCTCTTGAGTTTCTGTTCATTTGAAAATCCCAAACAATGATTTTGGCGGGGGAGGTGGGATCCAATGCATTGAGTAGGTTTGAGTGACCTCCATGTGAGGCAAAATGTTGTTGGAAAATAGCAAGACTTTCTTGTCATCAAATGATCTGGTTTTCACTTTTGGGTAGACCTTTTTGACTTTGTAAACGACATCCATAATAATTTCCTAAATTGCAGTTTCGGAAATTAATGGTAATCTGCATTCTACGATCTATGAATCTAGTGACATTATGATACAGATAAGGGACAAGAATATGATGCTGAAGTGACATAGACCTTTCAATATATCTATAGACAACTCTGTAACGTCTACCATCCTGAGCATTGCTGCACGTACGGATTGTAAGCTTTTCGTATGTCTGGAGACCGAAACACGCTAATTCTCTTCTATGACCTACCTCATTTCATGGAGCTCTCTGACATTGATCCACTGGGGGATAAACGATGCAGATTGTTTTCTGTTGCTGTAAGATCTATATTTCCATGCATCTTTACACCGGAACTTAGTTGCTCTTCCCTTTCACCGATGACTTGAGCTGTACATACCCAGTAAAAACTCAAACTAAAGCTTGCTGACTCCTAATACGAAATACCCTGAAAATCACTTCCTATCTCTGCAGCATAAATCTTGCAGCACTAGGCTGATGAGTACAATAATACAACCAACATAGGGCTGTAATCTTGCTGATGTCGAGAAAAATGTCGCAGGCGGAGGAGGGCCGAGGTTCCCAAAATCTGTTGGATTCCCGGAGGGAGGATTGCCTGAATTCAGCACCGCTGGTGGAGTTCCCGAGCTAGAAAATTCAGTCACATCATTAAAACCAAATGAAGTCATATGACTAGAATAAATATTGACTGCAGCACATAGCTGATAGAAAATTAGTTGTACTAACCCTGGTACTGGTACTGGGACTGGCACTGGAACTGCTCCCGTTGATGGCGGAGGCAGTGCTGCTGTAGTTGGTGTGGGAGTCGGTGTTGTTGGAGTAGTAGTTGCCGGAGCTGAAGTCTGTGATGTCGGGTAAATGCAAGCTCCCGTGCCTGTTCAAATGTCGGGCATTTAGTTTTCATTCTATCTATAGCACACAAGCAAGCAAATATTATGAAATAGAATTTCTTACTAGGATTTGCGGCAACTATGGTAGCGGTCCCGCTGAAATCACAGCTCGTAGCCACGGGATTCTTCTGATAGTAGCTGTTGAAGGCATATGATGCATGGTTCTCAAGAGTGTTTGGGTTATAACAGCTCGCCCCCATCTGAATCTGCGAGCAGTCAGCTCCTCCAATCCCACATGCATAATCCAGAGCCGCCTGAAGAGCGGCTTCTGATGCTCCAGCCTTGGCCACACACCAGCTTTGCCCTGGGATAGCTGGAGAAGTACTTGGAGTCGCTGGAGGATTGGTGGTGGGAACTGGGGTAGGAGTGACTGTGGGAATGCCTGGTGTGGATGGGTAGGTGGTCACAGGGTTAGTTACGGGAACGGGCGTCACTGGAACAGGGTTAGTTACGGGAATGGGCGTCACTGGAACTGTGACCGGGGGTGTAGGAAAGGTGACTGGAATAGGTGGGGGGAATGCAAGAGGTGTCAAGTTGGGATTGGTGGGGGAGATCGCAACAGGTCCTGCGGTCGCAGGGACAGTGACAATGATCGGTGTGGGCGTTACAGGGAAGTCCGTGTCATGACCAGTTGATTTCATATGGTCCGATTTTAGGAGTGCTCTGCGAGAGGGAACTGAGATCGGTTCTTGGACGTTTCTAATTTCAACAATCCTCCCATTAGGCTTGGTCCTCCCGCTTTTAAATGATTCGGAGATCCTGTAACGGAGCTGAGATACTTCTTTTGGAGCAGCTGGACCTCTGATTGCCAAAACTACATGGAAGCCATTGCTGGGAAGACGGGAACTCACCAGATGAGCTCTTTCAACTATGGACCCGATAAACCGATCTGCCCTTTTCTTATCCTTGCCGCCTCTGTCTTCTATAATGATCTTAGAAATTGATTTATCTATCCCGCTAATCAGCTCCATGGCATTTCCTTCAGTCAGTTTCTCCAAGTGTGGCAACGGAAATGCCACCGACAGCTCCACTCTATGTTTGTTCCCGAAATTACCAATGATCCTATTAACTGTTTCCAGGGTGAGCTGAAGATTTTGCAGCTCACAGGGACCTGAATTACCATGCCCGAATCTCACTATTATGTTCCTAATGCGTTTATCAAGGAGCAGTCGGGCTTTGAGCCATGAAACCGTCGAAGTTTCAGAAGCGATCAAATTCTTAACCTGTCTTTCACTCAACCAGAGATCAACTGATAAACCCAAGCCAGCAGCCGAACTACGAACTCTGCCATCAGATGGAAAGACCTGAAGCCCTGCAACCGAAGAAGTTGCAGTGTCTCCTGTCAAGGAAGAAAGAGTACTATTATGATCAGAATAGAACAACTCGCCTGTCCAAGTAATACTTCCATTACCGTAATCATGCTCGCCAGAAGAACAGCTGATGAGAAGATGGAAGAGGAGGAAGAGGCAGTTGGCAGACCCTGGAGCCATTTTATTGGGATGGACGAGTTTTCGGAAATCGGGCGGAGGAGGTCCAAATGGATTTTTAATGGGATTCATGTTATGGTCTACTCTTAAAGAACCATCTTCAAATTGATTTGAAATAAATGCTGTCTGGAAAGAGAGAAAGATAGAGGGAGGGAAGAAGAAAAAGGTAAGGTTGAAGATAAAAGTGGTGGGCAGAAAAAAGGAGTAATACTGTAAAGCAAAGGTGAATATATCATATCATGTATATGTTTACTTTGTCACCAAGGATGGGGAAGGGAATGTACTCTCCCTCCACAAATACCAATAGAAAATTACGAGTTATTTCAAGGATATACGACGGACGTGATGCACATAGTCAATTATTGATAAACAGTTGTGATGAAATTTATACCAGTATGTTATATACAATGTAATTTACTGAGTACGTTATTCTTGCATACAGGATGCGAGATCTTATTGGATTTTAGGCTTGATGGTTCCCTTTATTTTGGTTCCTCAACTTTTATCAAAAGACGTAGATAGCCAATAGCATAATGGGATATTGACCTGGCAAAATTCTTAAGGCATATCCTCACACATGCAGTCACATTCAAAAGCATTTCTCTGTTCAGACACCGAACATAACATGCATGTTTGATCATCTCAGTACCTTTACACGCCCTTCTGCGGCGGAGTGGAAAATCATGACACTGATGATTGACTTGTCTGCTGACACGCCAGGGTCGAGTTATACCACGAAAGAAGTCTTCATGAACACAGTAATTAAGTGTATGGAGATTCTACTTCTGGCATGCTGTAATCATTGGGTCAACTTTTTATTATGCGAGTCTCATAAGAATATGTTGATCCGAAGGGCGAAAGAGGTTGGGGCCGGCCCATATAAGCTTTCATTATATTTTAGTAAGAAGACAATATACCTCATCGAGTTCGAGTATGTAATGGAGAAATGATCCTTCATGCAGATCTGCAAAAGCAACTTAAGCTTGGAATTTGGAGTGTGGCCCTCATCCACCTTTCTTATCCTGATCAGTCATGGAGCTTTTCTGGAAGAAGAATCATTGTTGGAGGAGAGTAAAGATTAAAAAGATTTACTAAGCTCCAAAACTCTTAGCTCAGCAAAAACCATTATAAATTAAAGACACCCAATTTTAAATTAAAGATGCCCAAGGCCAAGAAAATTTGAAATTCTTCCCCGAAATTCCAGTCGAAATCCTGTTGTTATGGCGCATTACTTCCTCCTTGAATCGAAACATGTGATTATCGGGACACAAGATATACTCGTACACCCTGCTTGGTGCCAAAGATAGTTGCACTTTAAATCATATTAAGTTCAAACTTTTCCTAGGCACCTTGCTTTAGAATCGTAAAATATCTTGTTTGTGATGAATGTGCTGTATATATCTCTTTCTGATTGAGTTGAGGCTTTAATTAATGTAGAAAAAACAAGATAATAAACACATGAGTGGGGACAATCCATGTGTGGGTTCATCTTCTTCTTTTTTGCCTCCCCTCCTCTTTTCTGACTCATGCCACGGCCGAAAGCAAAGTGACAAGCCGTTTGGTGACGGCTCGGTCTTTCCAAATTAAGCCTACTTCAAATATTCTTGAAATGGAATAGCTTTGCCTTTCATTAGTTTCTGGTTCATACCGGGGAGTTTTGCGTCAAGAAGGGGGTATGAGGATGACTTTCATGAATGTTAACAGTGTCGAGCAGTTTTCCTTATTGAATTTCCATTGGGCTGATATGAGTTTGAGCCAATTTTCATTCCCAACATCCTTCCTCGCGTGCAACGTTTGGTTCTTTTCTGCCTACACGTTGTCACGTGCCCTTAAATACCCGTCCTCAATAACTGACCTCGAGCCAGACTCATCTTCCGTGCTTGAGCCAAGGGGACTTACATGAGGCACGCTCTTAACTCCACTCAGACATATTGTGTCTGGCGTGATGTTGGTGTGCACATACACATGGACGCGCATATCCGTAACCTAAGCTTTGATACCATATTGAATTAACTCAAGCCACATTTAAACCTACGGTTATCTCCTTGATTTTCTAATGTGAAATTACAATTCCCAACACTCGTCCTCAAATGTAACGTATGGTCGTTTTTTGCCGACACATTGTCACGCGCCCTTAAACAATCCTAACCATTAACTCGATGAGAAGCAAAGGGATGATTAAGTACTCAGAACATCGACGTGCATATCTTCTTCACTTGCTGGGTTTCATGTATTGATATGTTACTGTGAGAACAAGTTCTGTTCTGATATGGATCTATAAAGGCAAGTGCAAGTTGAGGTTGATTTAGAAAAATCTAGAATCAGCCATAATGTGTATATGCCTCCAACTTTTGCAGCAGATCATGCGATTTTTGGGTGAGATAGGATAGAAAAGCATCTGATTGATGATCGGTATCGCTTTTTTTTTTTAAAATCTCTTTTTCCAGATTCAGATGTATGCTTGCACTGGATATAGTTTATTCGAAGATATTAGACGTCAGTCGATCTATTATATATTACTTCAAGTAAAGTTACATACTCTAAGAGAAGTCGACGGACAAAGCTAGAGTAGCTGGCAATTTAGAGGGTCCAATAAGCTATCGATATTTCTTTTTCCTGTTGTTTTGGCAAATTACAAATTGAGATGGATGACATTTAAGTTGCATAGCCCAAATCGGAATCGGTTTCCTCGGACAAATTCGCAGTTGGTTCTGCTTAACAAAAAGATTGATATGGGGCACGGGTACGCAAAAGCCAAGTAGGTGTGGAAGCGAAGTTTATGCTGGGAGAGACCACAGCAAAGTTGAAACTATCTATGGGTTGCAAATGTCACGATCGACTCCATCCTTACCAACGAGCATCAAGCTGGGCATACCAGAACTTCCGTGTTTGCTGATTCATTAGCTGGCCCAACCTAGTCCAAGTTGGTTCGAGCTGAACATGAATGCAAACCCGAAAGTAACCCAGGGTCAGCGTGGTCAGGTGGCCTTATTAGCAATGATTAGGCAAACCGTGTCATTAGATTTAACAAATTATGGTTATGGCCTCGTCAGGGGTTGGCGAACTGTATACGAGCTTTCCCGGGGTGACATGAGCCTTGAACACGAGCGGTCTGTTGGTATTAGATGGCTATAAGCCTTTAACTGTATGTGGGCTGTGAACTAAGCAGGTTACTGTAAATCACGGATTCTAGGAAGGCAATTCGGGTATGGCTTGGCTAGGTGACACAACAATTCTCGAGCTCTCGCGACATGTTCATGCCGTGGCTCGTGATGAGATTGTTTCTCTTCTTTTGGGCTGTATCTCTATTGAATCGAAACCCGCTTTTGTATTGTTTAGTTTCTGGTTTTATTTTCCTACAAGTTTTGCATAATTCAGTCGGATGGTTGTCAAGCTATTTAAGACAATATGGGCTTCACTGACCAAACATTGGGCTGAATTAAAACATTAGTTTACTGATTACTATGATCCCTTTGGATCCAGTCCAATGTGAAATCTTCATGTTGAGTATGCCTCGTATTCAGTGGAGAACCCGAAAATTGAAGAGGAGAGCGGTAACGAGATCGGACGAAAAAAGAAGGGGCGAGATCTAAAATTCTCTTAAGATTATATTTTCTATTTTATAGTGATTTCGTTATCTCTTAAATTTTTAAATGGGGAAATTATTTCTGAAGATGTTAGAGATAATTCAAGAATATTTTTAGAATATTACATATGGAGAACTATCCTATGATTATATTAGGATATTTTTGAGATATTGAGAAGGTATTGTATTTATTTGAAGGGGAGAGAGTTTTGTATCAAGACAACACGTTGTGTGAGAATCGATGTGAAGGTTTGGCACTTCGATGTCGGCTCTTCGCCACTTGGGGCAGGCTGTAGTATGTTAAGGGTTGGCTGTTTGTCCATTGAAGCGGTAAGTGAGCTGGGTTCAGAACGTCGTTAGACAGTTTGGTCCATATCCGGTGTGGGCGTTTGAGCATTGAGAGGACCTTTCCCTAGTACGGATGACCGAGAAGGACGCATAATCTTCTTGAGAATTTTCGGGAAGCTATTCTCAAGTTGGGTCTCGTAATCGGTTTATTGATCTAGTGAAATCTCCATATTTTTTCTGTGGATGTTTCTCTCGCCATGAGGGTTTTACCATGTATATCATGGTATTATTTCTTACCTCTTTTCGGTCTAAATTTCTCGACTGGGCGTGCTCCCCCAACGCTTCAGCTTGTCCTTTGCTGATACCAGATACTTGTCTCGTAACCTAGAGCTAATATTGCATCGCAAAGTCATGTGAGAAGAGATATTATCAAGGTTGCGGCTCATTTTTCTTTCTGTTGGGCCCATATTAAATGTGATGGATCCATTTTGCAGGCCCATTTTGCAGAATTCGTCCCCTCGAGCTCCCCTAAAACGAAAACAAAAAATAAACTAATTATTTCCTCATGATTCAAGATGGATTGATTTAAATGGTTCGAATTGAATGGAAAAAATGCATGACTGAAAGAGTTTTATTTCATAATGAATCGATCAGTTTAAACTAAATTAGTCGGAATCTAATAGCCTAATGAACGTAGTAGTGCCACTGCATACAAGAAAAAAAATAAAAAAGGAAAAGAAAAAGTAAAAGAGGATTGGTTGTAGGGGAGTTTTCTTTTCAACCCTTTTTCCTCCTCAAAGCTCAATGATTGAGTCCCATAATTGAGCGTTTGATTACAAATAAAAAATTATTTTTATCAAAGGAGAGTATATATATATATATATATATTCCTGAATTTGATGATATGATAATAATAATTACAAGCTATAGCCGCACTATCTAGGGGACAGATAATTTTTTGGCATGAAATTGTCAGAGTTTGAGCCTATCCAAATCTTTTTTGCATGTCTCTAAGAAGACACTAGAAAATAGGGCATAGGATCCGTTTCAAGGACGAGAAGGCAGAGAAACCCACTTGCACCTTTTTTTTAATAATACATTTAAAAAAAAGTATTTATTTTAATTAGAAAGGACGAATAATTGAATATGGTACATTCATTTCCTTCCAAATAAACTTGTTCGTAAAATTATATCCGTCCGATTAAGACATCTACCCTCAATTACACTTGACTCAATCCGTCGGAACGTACATTTTGGTTTTATTGCACTTTCTGATGTCGATATGTCAATACGGTTGCTGATCGATTGCTCCCTAATTTCGCTGTTGGATGACCACCATTCTGTACCTGCACAAGTATGTAATAATGCCTTTGAATTAAAATTAAAATGCAGAGAGATAGCATAACAAAGCTTATGAGTTCTGATTACTATGTAAACATGAACTGACATCTGGCAGGACAACTCAGACATTGGCTCTAGAAAACTTAAAAAAAAGGGGGCAATCGAATCAGAAACAGATAGGAAATGCCTCTTGGTAATTATTTTTGGTAAAATTTTATCTTGGGGACATAATTAATAAGATAACAATTGAAATTATCCTGTGCCCATCAAGAAATATATGGAATTACTTCATTTTACTCTGCTCACATAAGGAAATTTTCATTTAATGGGGAAAAAATTATATGTTTCATACATTTGGCCAATCACACCATGCGGCAAGATATAATTATTGAAAACGTTATCCTTATCCTTTTATAAGTACCTGACAAAAAAATTCAAAAACTGGCCAAGAAGAGAGGGAAAACAAGAAAGAAGAGAAGTTCTTGAACATCAAGAGTAAGGTTTCTTGAATCCTTAATTGATGAAATTAATTGTTTGAGAAATTGCAAGCAATTTATTATATGCTTTTTCAGTGCACCAGTGAAAAAGGTGCCCTCCTTTTTCTTTCTTTTTATGTGGTTCTTTTTTCTTTTTTTTTGCTGGGTGTCCTTTTTATGTGGATCAGCAACTCCACATGACAGCATGTGTACTGATATGATATAATACAGACATATATGTATATGTATATGTCATGTCTATAGTTATAGGTGAGATTTTTCTGAGCCCTGTGTTCAACTGAGGTCCCCCCACAAGATTGAATGCATATTTCTCATTTTCCACTTCCCATCAATAATCCAAATTTATCTCTCTTTTTTTTTAATCATATATGTGTGTGTATATATATATGTATGTAAAGGGTGTGTGTGTATATATATATGTATGTAAAGGGTGGATGGTTTTGTGTATAAATCAATGCTTGTATTGAGCTGCTTCGCCATTAAAATTATTCTACGGTTAATGCATGTTGTCTTAATTGGGATGTTTTGACCAACGCCCAATGAATTGTTTATTACCATGAAAGAACAAAGTGCAGTGCGATAAAAACAACACTGCAGCAGCAGCAGACACCAACAAAAGTTGCATTTAATAAATTATTCCTGTTTGGCATTGCAATTTTTATTTTTTAATTATGCAGAAAGAAAAATTAAGGAAATTTGGGCTTAAAAATTTGCTGATGATCAGTCATGTTCATGGCAGATTCAAGAAAACCACCCGCAAACACAAAAGCAATATAGCACACAAAAATATGAAAGATCCACACTTTCCATTTTACTGTACCAAAAGTTTGCTGAAAGGCTGGCACATTCTGTGAACTCATCACCTACCACTGATAACTCCATATCCCCCTCTCTCCTCTTGTCCCCTCCATCCTCCTCCTCATCCTCCTTCTCCTCCCTCCTGCTCCTCCTCCTTCTCCTTGTTGGTAGATTAGATATTCTTGTGCCCATTAGTTTTTATTTGGGATTGGGTCTTGGAGAAAGCTACATTTCAGCTTAGATTCAGGGAGGGAGCTTATATTTCCCCTCCCCTGTGCCTCTGTTCTTGGCTATATAACCGGTGGGCTCTCTGGGTCTGGATTGATTGTAGTTCCTTGGAAATGTTCCTCAGCTGAAATGGGCTGTCGGGTTCCTCTGTTCTTTAGATCTGTGACTGTGGATTGATCTCCCCAGTTGGCAAGTTAGGACATTTTTTCCAGTGCTTTGTCTCAGAGATCTGAGTTCTTGATGTTGCTTTCAAGGTAAGAAGGAAGAACATACTTCCCGGTTCCTAGGTTCCAATTTTATTGCCTTGTTTGCTTTTGCTTTCTCGTTTAGCTGGCTGCTTTCTGATCTGCCTGACTAGAATTAGATATGAAAATGCTCATTTGAGGCTGCTGTTCTGCCCCCCAACTTAAGCATCATCTGTAAATAATGATTTTGACCCGTGAAAGTTGTGAACTTTCTGCTCCTTCTGTTACTGCCTGATGGGCTATTTTCATTTCGAAAGAATTCGAGTCGTGTAGATTGGTTTCTTCCTGATGAATGAGTAGTGGAATTTTGTAAATTCATGTGTGTTCTTTTTCCTTATGTAGGGATTGAGGCATTGAAGATATGGGCAATCTTAATGCCGAATTATCCAAGGAAACTTCCATCTTCCATCTTAAGGTTTGGGAACTCATAGGAATTGTAGTTGGGCTGTTCATTGTCATAATTCTTACTGCATTATCATCATGTCTTACATCGAGAAAAAAATCGAGACGGGCAGGGGAGAAGCTTCCCTTCACACAAATCCCTGCAGTTTCAAAGGAAATCAAAGAGGTCCGCGTGGAACAAGTATCAACGAGTGACTTTGCTCCTCGTGATGGTATACTTCTCACCATTCAGGATAAATCAAGTGACAAAGAATCCGATAAAGTACTTCTCCATCTTGGTGTGACGAAGATTAACAGAGGCGACAATAGCAGTCAGTCAGGATCCTTCCATCACTTGGACAAAGATGGATGTGGATCCCAATCGGGAGAAGATTCAAACTCTAGCATTTACAGGCCTTCCTCTTCTCATCCCATTACAGCCCCCTCTCCTTTGGTAGGCCTGCCTGAGTTTTCTCACCTGGGGTGGGGCCATTGGTTCACTTTGAGGGATCTCGAGCTAGCAACAAACCGCTTCTCAAAGGACAATGTCCTTGGTGAGGGTGGCTATGGAGTCGTTTATCGAGGTCGCCTAATCAATGGAAATGCAGTGGCTGTTAAGAAGATTCTCAACAACGTGTGAGTTTAAATTTACGGATTAAAGAATTTCTTCCAACATGTCGATGTTGTTCGTGCTCGTTTGGATCTGAGCTGAGTTTGTTTCATGACTTTTTCATGACAGGGGACAGGCAGAGAAAGAATTCAGAGTGGAGGTTGAAGCTATTGGGCATGTGCGACATAAAAATTTAGTTCGACTTCTAGGGTACTGTATAGAAGGGACTCATAGGTATTTCTCCCTCCCTCTCAAATTTTTATGTGCAGAACGAGAACTTGCTTTTCACCCGTCATGGATTATGCTCTCTCATTTAGGATGTTGGTATACGAGTATGTGAACAACGGGAACTTAGAGCAGTGGCTTCACGGAGCTCTGCGACAGCAGGGATGTCTTACTTGGGAGGCTCGCATGAAGGTTCTTCTTGGAACAGCAAAAGCGTAAGTCATATATATACATGGATTTTGCAATGTTCTCTGGAGATGCATTCCTGTTCTAATTCAATGCCACTTTATGCAGTCTAGCCTATTTACATGAGGCCATAGAGCCGAAAGTGGTGCATCGAGACATAAAATCGAGTAACATATTGATTGACGATGACTTCAATGCTAAAGTTTCCGATTTTGGCCTGGCCAAGTTGCTTGGTGAAGGAAAGAGCCACGTCACTACTCGTGTTATGGGAACCTTTGGGTGAGTTTGTTGTTTCCAGACATACCCCCCTTCTGTTAGATCTTTCTTCTGGCACTACACATGCCGATTTTTCACTCTCTCTTCCAACTTAGATAAATACAACCTGAAATGGATTCTTGCTCTGGTCCTGAAAATTTTCAGGTATGTTGCACCTGAATATGCAAATACGGGTCTCTTGAACGAGAAGAGTGATGTTTACAGCTTTGGGGTAGTACTGCTGGAAGCAATAACGGGTAGAGATCCGGTGGACTATGGCCGTCCTGCGCAAGAGGTCTGATATTATGACTTAACACCATTTCATGATAAAATACAACTGATGTTCATCATGTTTGAACAAAAATAAGAACTATAAACCGAGCAATGTGTGATTATTTCAGGTGAATCTGGTCGATTGGTTGAAAATGATGGTGGGAAGCAGGCGCTCCGAGGAGGTGGTGGACCCAAACATTGAAATAAGACCATCGACTAGGGCATTGAAACGCGCACTCTTGACTGCTCTGAGGTGTGTTGATCCTGACTCGGACAAAAGACCCAAGATGGGACAAGTTGTCCGAATGCTTGAATCGGAGGAGTATCCCATTCCAAGAGAGGTTAGTGTTTGATCCTTCCTTTCCCTCCCTGATCTCAGTCACAATCTAATTGAAGTCCATGTACTATAAACTCGGTACGTTGTTTGAACAATGAAATTGTTCCTTATCTTGTCAGCAAAATTTATTCATCAAGGTCTTGTAGAACTCATCAGTTACCGCAGTGCCTTCTTCGAGGCCCTTATGATTAGTACAGAAAATGCTTCACTCTTAATGAGTGAAAATTTGTCTAACTCAGGATCGAAGGCACCGAAGAAATCGTGGAGGAAGCATGGATATTGATTCGCAAAGGGAAAACTCCGACACGGACAGGAGTGAGAATCCTGGTTCAAGATCAGAGAGCCGAGAATATTCTCGAACATGATTGCTTTAACAGAACAATCTCTGTGCCAGCATGATCAGCGTTTGAGAACCGGGGCTTATGGTATCTAATTTTCCTCGTTGCTGCTGGTGCTGTGAAGATTATGAGGTCTAAGCGATCGAGTGGCTCGGCAGTCTGAAGGGACTTAATCATATTCTTTCTTCTTTAAATATTCTTTTTTTGCGGTTCCCTATCTTCTTAAATTTCTTTTGTAGATGAAGAAATTGATATGATTGCTCATGTGTGGATCTTAGCATATTCGGTTGGGTATGTACAGATGGATCCTACTTAGCATTCGAAAGTATTTGTTACTATGACAAGTATTCGATCAAAGCTACCTCATCTTTCCATTACGTATTCCGTGTTCATGTTTCCATTACGTATTCCGTTTCCACGAACACGAAAAAAACTACATCAGAAAGGCAGCATATGTGACCCGACCAGCAATACAAACACAAACGTGCATTATATAGAACTATTACAAATCTCCCAATCATATATAATTCTGAAAGGATTAGTAAAACGACACTCGGGTTGCACTAGGAAGTATTCATAATAGGGGCCGTGTCGCATGCATATCGACTTGTCCACCTTCAGCAAGGCTGTTCAAGTCATCAATTGGTTATCAGGCTAGACCTTCCTAATGGTGACCAGAATTCACGAGACCGAGATCTAGCGATCGATCGGAGACTGGCCAGGCTAACCGCAGTGGGGTCTCTAGCCAATAATAGAAATCTGGTGCTTTCTTGAGAGTTAATTCTATTTCCCTATCCTCCCTTCATATAATAAAGCTCGCTGAACGCGCGATTTAATTTTCACCCGTATAGGGATCCAACTTCCACCAAGTTGATCTAATTTTGCCAAGTCAAGTCGAGTTGAGACAAGTACCTGCTATGTTCATGCTCGAGCTCGGACTGTGGCCGTATATTTCGCCCAAGCTTGACACAGTACCAACTACCTAAAGATCAACTCAAAGTGCTCTTCAAGCTCGAGGTTTGCCCGATTCAGCATGTTAACTTGTATCCCACATCATTCGGTTATGGTTCCAAAAGATCAACTCAGAAGTCCATGCAAATATTTTCTCTCCATCTTACTTCCACACAACTGGGTTTTGCTACGCATCTTATAGTAAAGACCAGATCTCCTGTAATCCAAAAAAGAGACTAGATCTCCAAATGACACAAGCGTAAGAGAAATCGTCCCATAAATTAGGAAATCAAAGATTTGAGAATAAGTAATCAATTAGATTAATTGATATTTTTAGAGATTTTCCGATATCTATATAAATCTTATTGAACCTTTAAATAAACGCTCTCCCTAGGTAATTCGTTGAGTCGGACCAAATAATCTAATCCCGTGTGTTGTGGCCTCTTGGCCACCACCACACGTTCCATCTCTTCCTTATCCTTCTCATATTATTATAGTTTTTCACAGCGCATTCTTCATCTTCTATCTCATCCTCTCACCTTTCACCGCTCCCTTTTGGTTCCCAGCGCCCTCTTGATATATAGTTGTGCTCCGCAGCAACAGCAGCAGGTAGGAGGGCAGGGCACACCATGGTGGACGAGGAGGGTGGGTTCCTCAGGGCCAAACAGGGTGGTTATGTTGTCAGGCGTGGTCGTAGTATGCCCCAACAACAGTATGCACCACCATCTGAGGATACTGTGGCAGAGGCGGTATGGTTAGTGGTCGTGATACAGTCCGTGCCGTCAGAAGCTAGTTCATCATCAATGCCAGCTGAGCCATCTGAGGTGGCTCAACAGTTGTGGCAGCTTTCGAGGAGGTTCTGCTAGCCAGGCGAGTCAGCCCGTTGCAGCATCCAGCAAGTCCATGAAATTTCCGCTCCAGCCAGGGAAGGGCAGTACTGGACCTACTACCGGGTACCCGGTGCATTGTTAAAGCAAACCACTTCTTCGCTTAGGCTGCCTGACAAGAATTTGGATCAATATGAAATGAAAAAAATTGTGTATGTGACATGAGAAGTTGAGAGAAGGGATAGAACGTGGTGGTGGCCAAGCGGCCAAAACACTTGGGACGGAGTAGATTATTTGGTCCTATTAGGGAGAGAATCGAGGGATATGATATGGAGAAAATCAATTAGGGATATCAAAGAATATTTGATATTTATGATATTGTGTAATTTTTGATATATTTCCACAATTGTTGCATTCAATATACTATAAATAAGAATACATTCACACCATTTAGTGTGTGTGACATTCTAGCAAATTCTCTATATTCTTTATGGTATTAGAGCGGGACGATTTTGCTACTATTGATTAAAGCTTCCGCTAAATACGTTCTCCGGCGCATCCGGCCATGACCGGGCGCGCTCGGCAACCTTAATTTTGCAATTGTCAACCCCAATTTCTCTACCTTTCTTCCACAGTTTTACCTGGGAAAGCTTCACTTTCCTCGCCTACTTAGATTGTCTGAAATAAATCTCTCCTCCCAGCAGATTGTCTCCGTCTCCCGCTTACTGACAAGAATACCTCAAATTCTTTTGTCCTACTGCGGTGATAGTTAGCATTGGATTTGAGTCGCACAATTTCGAGTTTTTCCTTCCTCTCTCTCTCTAGACTTATCTGTGGAATCTCTCTCGTTTCTTCCGCCCCAAATCTCGACAGTTATCTTTTCTGCTACTACTGGTCGTACTCGACCTTCCTTAAATTTTTGGTTGTCCCGAACCCCGGTCACAGTCTCGTCTTCTCAAGTCTCTCTTTTGCCAATGCTCACAGCTTTTCTCTCTGTTGGCCTTTCCCTCTAAACCTTTCATGCCCAATCTCCTTTAAAACTGGGCTATTGCATTTTTTTTCCTCTTTCAGCCTATTCTACCTGTGGTCACGGGCTTTTACACTGCCAAGGACATGAAAGCAAGCTTTTCCAAGCCATTTCTAATTCACTTCATCAGGCAACGACCGATCAACTCAATGGTGCTCTTACGAAGGCTCTATTCACACTGCATTTGCTAAAATCAGTTTCAAGCTCAACGTGCGGCCTCCCCGTTAAGCTTGCGGGGAGTATTAGGGAGAGAATCGAGAGATATGATATGGAGAAAATCAATTAGGAATATCAAAGAATATTTGATATTTATGATATTTTATAATCTTTGATATATTTTCACAATTGTTGCATTCCATCTAGTATAAATAAAAATACATTTATGCTATTTGGTGTGTGTGACATTCTAGCAAATATTCTTTGCTATCCCTAATTGATATTGTGATATTGCTAGAATGTCACACACACCAAATGGTGTGAATGTATTCTTATTTATAGTAGATGGAATGCAACAATTGTGGAAATATATAAAAGATTACACAATATCATAAATATCAAATATTCTTTGATATTCCTAATTGATTTTCTCCATATCATATCCCTCGATTCTCTCCCTAATATGGAGAAAATCAATTAGGGATATCAAAGAATATTTGATATTTATGATATTGTGTAATCTTTGATATATTTCCACAATTGTTGCATTCCATTTACTATAAATAAGAATACATTCACACCATTTGGTGTGTGTGACATTCTAGCAAATTCTTTATATTCTTTAGGTTCGACTCAGCGAATTACACCGGGCTCGCCTATTTATAGATTCAACAAGACATATAAATGGATCTTAAACATATCGATAACAGCTTTAGTCGAAGAATAGGGTTCGCGCCCAATCTTAATCATATGATTTCGTAAAAATTAGACCTTTTTCTTGTAAGTGATAACTTCTTCGTTGACCGAGCTAAGTTTTCCTCTGACTGCACCGAACACTACAAATTGGAAACTAAAGACTAGGGATAACTTCATCCATATCCATTGAAGCTCTCAGCGATTCATTAAGAAGCTCAGCATACACGAAGCATGGGGGAGCATGCTTACTTGAGCAGGAGTAGCCATGAGCTTCGGAGAATCGAACAGGTCCACGTACGGCGGCGTATCCGAGCTCACGGGGCGGTTGAGCAGCGTTTCCGGTGAGGTCGCAGCGACCGATGCTAACTTGGACAGGAAGGGGTCCTTAGGGTTTATCGGAGGAATCGGAATCTTCGCGGAGTTCTTAGAGTTGACGGCGCAGCAGAGAGTTCTTCTCCTGGTGGAAGGTGCAGATGAAGACGGAGCTAGAGAGCTCATCGTCACTTGCAGAGCGGTGGCCATGGCTTATCTCTGGCGAGCTTCTGAGCTTCGGAAGTGAGGAAGGAGACGCTTCGGTTCCCTATTGGGACGAGGACGAGGATTATTCTCCCATAGGCCATACCTACTAAGTGGAGATGTCATTGGTCAGTCTCTCATAATACGAATATATATAAACTACATACACATATAATTAGCACTGTTTACTTTATCATATTGCACCAAATATATAATTAAAGTCTACTGAATTGCTATATGATCATCCACTCTATCCCTCCTTAAGTAGAAGTACAAATAGGGGGAAATTAAAAAAAGATATGACGATTTCAGTGTTATTACCATATGAATAATCAAGGGGTACGTAGGTTTGGGTCGAATCTGATCGACCTCATACTCATCGTCTCCAAACAATTCGAGCACTTTCGCCTGAAAGACTTTGACGCGATTCTCGTCGTCCGGATCCACAACCTCAAAGGTGAGATAGTATAGCGTGCCACTAACCTCCTGCTGCAGCGCATTTTTTTACCTCCTTAAACTGCAGCCGTGGTACCCTGTAAATAATCAGAAAAATTAACTTGTGTGTGCGCGAGCGAGCGCATATGCCCCCGTAAATTCCTGATCAAAATTGTTAAAGCTTGACAAGAACTGAAAGAAGGAAGCAGGATCATAACATGAGACCTTATCCTTCTTGTATTTGTCAAGAGTGACAGCCGCGGCACGGATAAATTTGGGTAGCTGCTTCTCGTCGAGGGCCATGGGTTGGATTATACCGAAGTTTGCAACAATCGGAAATACTTGCACATCATAGTCCTGTATTAATTGGACAATAATAGGCAAAACTTAATGTTTTCGAGCATTGTATTTTATTACGAATAATTAAAATGAATGGTCAGGCTAAAGAGATTAAACAAAAATTAGGCTTCTTACTTCGCTCTCCTCCTCGACCCGCCTGCAACATTCGTCCCATTCTTTGCTGGTCATGTCATGCGTTCCATCGGAATAAACCTCGTACTTCTCTCCATCGGAATCCATGAGGTATTCAATGTCCGAAGAGCATTCATGGTCTGACCATGGGGGAGGTGGTGACTGGGGATCCACGGTCTTCTCTTTGTCCATTAATTACATATCACTATGTAATATAACCAAATATTCATACTTATCCGGCCATCGAAGGAGATCAACGAAAATAAAGCAATTCAGAAAGATAAGAATAATTCAGAGTAACAAGAAAAGTCAGGTTCATGAACGTCCCTAATAATTTAAGAGAGAGAGAGAGAGAGAGAGAAGCACACATCCTAACTGCACCTCAACGCCACCAAGATATAGAGAGATAAGAGGGCAATGAAGAATAAGAATCTGGTGGTGGGAATTAGAATCGGGCATGCACAATCTAATTATCAATTTACTGTATATAGTAACTGTTGTTTTTTGGGTGAATTATATTGTTTTTAATAAATCAATCTATCCATATACATATAGTAAGATTACCTACAAAGCTAATATTAATGCTCCATAACTAATGAATTGTTGGACCGAACTTATACGGGTTTAGACCTATTTGTAATTCAAAAGTTTAAATTAATGGTTTATTGAACCTTACCAGGTATAAACCCCTTCACTTTCCTCCTTGGACCGGTGCGGGATTAACCAAATTATTTGTGGGGTGTTAGGCTTAAGCTACCTTCCATGTGAGAAAGCCTTGTGTGTAACGGTTATGTATAACGAAATTTACGTGGTAAAATCACAAAATATTACTTTGTTTGATTTTCGAATAAAAAATTTTACTCTACCCAACTCAACGTTATTCTTTTGCAAATTCAACACTACAATGATTATTGTTTTGTGTTTTTCTCAAATTAATAATAATTTCTCACTCATGCTTATTCTTAATCATTTTCATAATCAATTTTTTAGTAATAAATTCACCGTTTACTTTTATATCTATGTATACATGCATATATATATATATATATTCTCATCAATCTATATATTTGTCAGCATTTTCAATCACTACACAAAGTCAAGTTGAGTTGAATTGTAGTCCAATTCGAAAACCAAACGCAAACTTAAATTTTTTATTTTTGTGATATTTTTAAAAACTAAAATAGAAATTGAAATATTATAAAGGGTTTTAATTTTACTATGTAAACTTTGTTACGTATGAGACTCACTACGGTGAACTTTTCTGCTTTGGCTCATTTTCATTTTTTTTATTCATTACTTTTGTCTGCCATTTCTGATTTAGTCATTGTTCTTTTCCTTTTTGCCTTTTCCGGCTATATACCGTTATTTTTTTTGTTTCTATCCTTTTTATCCTATTCTCTATAAAAGAAAATTCTTAGTTTTAAATTTAAGTTGCTTTTCGATTTTATCCTAAATCTCACTTATTAGTTTTAAATTCTAGCAACTTGACCATTGTTCAGGTGAGGTCGTTAAGAGCTCAATTGAGGTACGCTGGGCACTGCTCTCCAAAGAGAGGAGAATAGGTTTGGTAGCTCGTGACTATGGGGTGATGGCGACCGACGTTTATTCGTGAAGTGAAATAAAGAGATACAATAACCCTATTGATGGGGTTTGATAAAACCGGTTTGTATCGCTGGCATTGATCTAGAAACCCAATATAGAAAATGAAGTACAATGACAACAGCAAACCAAGGCAAGCCAACAAAAGCTACAAGACCCCTCCAGCGCATGTATAAGTAGTATCATGGAAGGAAGGAAGCTAGGCAAAATCAGACTAAAATTACCGGTCACTCAGGGTTCACTCCTAGTCCTAGCTAGGGATGGTGCCACCTGAGGGGCTTCACAACCTCCCATGTGAAATCCGGATCATCCCTCCCGAAATGCCCGTATGCCGCTGTCTTGAGGAACCGGCTGTTGCCGCCCCTCTTGAGATCCAGGTTGATGGCGATCATCCCAGGCCTGAAGTCGAAGTTTTCCTTCACTATCTTGAGGATCTCCTTATCAGGAATCTTACCGGTCCCATAGGTGTCCACGAACACCGAGAGTGGCTCGGTAACTCCGATGGCGTAAGACACCTGCACGATGCATCTCCTTGCAACGCCGCTGGCCACGATGCTCTTAGCAGCCTGCCTGACTATATAGGCCCCGCTCCGGTCAACCTTAGTGGGGTCCTTCCCCGAGAAGGCCCCGCCGCCGTGGGCCCCCCAGCCACCGTAGGTATCCACTATGATCTTCCGGCCTGTGAGGCCCGCGTCCCCATGGGGCCCACCAATGACGAAGCGACCGGAGGGGTTGAGGTGGAAGATGGTCTTCTCATCCAAGTACTTGTCCGGTATCATGGCCTTGATCACATGCTCCTTGAGATCAGCAGCTATCTCATCGTTGGTGACGGTCTCATCGTGCTGGGTCGAGATCAGAACGGTGTGGACTCGCACCGGGACCATCGTGCCATGGTCACTGTAGTACTCGACTGTGACTTGCGTCTTCCCGTCCGGTCTCATCCAAGGGCAAGTTCCATTCTTGCGGACCTCAGTGAGGCGGGCCCCGAGCTTGGTGGCGAGGACGTGGCTTAGAGGCATGAGCTCAGGGGTCTCGTCAGTGGCATACCCGAACATGTGACCCTGATCTCCTGCGCCGATCTCCTCGGGCGGCTTCGTGAGGTTGCCATGGACGCCCTGGGCTATGTCCGGGCTCTGCTGCTCAATATAAACAAGGACCTTGCAGTTATCAGCATCTAGGCCCACGTCATTGGACATGAAGCCGATGTCACGGCAAGTATCCCTCACGATCTTCTCATAGTCGATGTCGGCCTTAGTCGTGATCTCTCCAAAGACCATGACCAAGTTGGTCTTCGTGCAGGTCTCGCACGCGACTTTGCTTTCGGGGTCTTGCTCGAGGCAGGCATCGAGGACCGCGTCGGAGATCTGGTCGCAGAGCTTGTCAGGGTGGCCCTCGTTCACGGACTCGGATGTGAATAGGAAGGTGTCCATGTCCATATCAGGTTCTGAACAAACGAACTACAAGCAATAACAGAAGCACAAGACAACCTAAGACCAGTTGGACCACTAGAACCTTAATTTGAGGGAAAAATGAAGCTTAATTGGGGACGGAAGAGGCAGGGGAGAGGGAAGCAAGCGGCGGTTTAGAAGGAGACACGGGCGTCACCGATATTTATAGGAAGTCGGTGAATCGGACGGTTCATGGCTAACGCGCGACGAAGATTCGGCCCCGAGGGTACCTTTTTAAAGTGGGACCCACCTCAGTGGGGCCAGCCACATCATCATAACCTCGTACTATGTTTGCAAGAATATATTCCAAATTATGACATCTTTCTATCACCGAAAAAAAAATTATGACATCTTTCTAATCGAAAAAAGAATATATATCAAATTTTCAAATTTGGGTATAAATTACATTGTTTTTTTTTTCCCCTAATTGGTTCACGGATGGAGATGTGATCCTTTCGGATTAAATTAATGCATCACTTAAGTAAAAGCACCGTATAGTCAGAAGTATAACACACCGAGATAATCATTTGAATCATGTTCGGATAATAAGTTAAGACTATTTCGTGAGTATTAAAAAAAATCATATTATTTATCTCAGAGAAAAGAAATATATCGCATCGCTTTATACAAAAGCTTCTCGCTATGATAAGATATTCCGTTAACTTTTTATAGTGGGATGAATTAACTATGCAGTAATCAAGCTCATTTATGCGTTTCAATAAAGATGCGCACAAACGACAAATATTGGTGACGTTTCTTGCATTTCTTTTGTCAAATAAACTTTTTTCGGTAAGTGAACGGGGTTTTGTTAAATAAACTTTAATTAGTAAGGTGATGATTATGGTTTATTACAACAAAATTTGAGTGGAATAAATAAATTGCCATTTAGTCACTTGCTTTAGGATGCCATAACTTAGAATACGAAATAGCTGCGAGTAATCTTCGTCGATAGAGAAATTAGAGGCTACAAAAAGAAAAGGAACCATACGGGATTCTTCCTGGATCGAGAATAAATTATATCAACTCCCATGTATAGTCCCCATATACTGTAATAAAATTACCATGATGTTGCATATTTGAGCTATAGTTACGCGAAGTCAATTGTTGTCCTCGTGTTGCTTGATATCCTCATCATTACAATGCATAATAAAATTCAGCCGGACTACTTTTTCTCCTAAATGAAAGGAGTTGGAGGGCGACGGACGTACTCATAATATATGAATCTATACTATACATACGCTTATAGTGATAGATAATAGTTTTTGCCATAACTTTTTTGGAGAAAAATTAAAAGCAGCTTTTCATAACGCTGATCTAATTAATTATTCAACCTTTGGGTTCATGTGTTGTTTAATTGTGAGATATGAGGAGAGATCTCCAAAGCAAATTATTTAAATTATAATACAGTAGTTAAGAACAAACAATTTTAATAAATTATTTAAGTGCATCATATCATCAATTTTAATGATTATATCATAGAATTTCTCGTGAGGTATGTTGGTCAACATATCATGCCAACATGTCACTTAACCGCAAAAATGATTAACCTATTTTATTAATTTTTATTATAAATTTCATTATTTGGTGGTAACTCCTGCCTCATTATATTGTTATTAAAGTATGTCGTCTTATGTAGGTCTCCGTTTCCTTTCCTTTCAATTTATAGAAAAGTAAATTTCATCAAGTATATAATATAATCGGTCAATTATTAATTTTGCCTTGAAGTTTTGTGCTTTGATTGATGCTTTTAAAACCACCATAGTTAATTAATATCATGTATGAGTTTAGTTGATCATCTAGTTGCATCACATTGTTATTGACCAAAAAAAAATTATATCGTATACAATTAAATCCCTTTATTATTTGTGAACTCAAATTCTCATGGATTCTGTTCATATTTGTTATACTACAAACAGATATGCGCTATGCTCGAAATAAAAAGATGAAAGCTGATGTGGGAAAAATATTCGGGTCGGAATTCTCTCCCCATCATAAAGGATTCACGGGTCCGATCATCGCTCCAAGACCTGCAAGAAGGGCTCTCAGGTTGGTGCCCGAGAGGTTTCTCCTTTATTCCAGTTACAGGAGTGATAGGGGGAGTCTTCGAGAGAGAGTGAGTTTGTTTAAATTTACCTTGGAAATTTTATTATATAGGCAAAGATGAAGAAGTTGATGTATGTGAAAATTGTTTGGGCTTATTCAATGGGCTCTAGGGCCCACATGGGCTTTAATTAACTAAATGGACCGTAATTTATCCAAATATCACTTGCCCTTCGATTTCGGGGAAGCCTGGTGCCGACACGAAAACAACCTTTTGTGGCCGAAGTTGGGATATGGCACTTGCCCCCAGTGTATTGTGGGGATGTTTCTAGCACAACGTATGCAGCTCTTGAGCCCTTAGTCAGTGAATGCCTGAGGTGAGGTTATTCAAGCTTGTTGGGAGCCTTTGGTGTCAGGCTAGGATTAATTGAGCCCATAAGCCGGGTCAACATCCGAGGTGGGGGAACTCGAGCTTTTAGGGACATAGTGAGGAGGGCAAGGATGCTTGAGCCTGTAGACACATCAGAGGGGAGGTCGCACGAGCTTGCATGACAAAATTGGAGAGAGAGATCACTCGAGCCCGTGATGGTGTTTGCATCCGAGGCAGGATCGCTCGAGCCTGCGGGACGGAGTTGGAGGGTGAGGTCACTCGAGCCCGTAGATGGTGTCGATGTTTGAGGCAATGTCACTCGATCCTATGAGACGAAAGGCTGCCCGAGCCCATCAGCAGGGCCAACGTCCAAGGCAAGTGATACTATCACATGGCTACTATCCTTTTGGAGTCTTCTGAGACCTATATTAGCGGTGAAGTTGTCCTTTATTAGAGGGCTTCTTTGAAGATAGATGGATAGATGTTGTTTGGTATATTTGCTTCTAAATGTGCATTCCTTATAAGTGGTAAGGGTGGATATCGAGTTTAATTGAATCACTGGATATCATTGGATAGATCCTTAAATTGATGGCCAGCGTCCGAGGCAAGTGTTGCTCGAGTTCGCATCGGAATAGTTGAGGTTAGGAGTGAGGTTATTCGAGCCTATGGGGACGAAGTCAAAGGGCAAGGATGCTCGAGCCCGTAAGCGGTGTCAATATCCGAGTCATGTTTCATTTGTCGAGTCTGTAAGGACGGAGCGAGAGGGCGAGGTTACTTGAGCCCCAAAGCCTGTTGGGACTGAGTGTGAGGGAGTGGAGGTCACTCAAGCCCGTCAATTGAAGCCCTAGGCTAGGATACTCGAGCATGTTTGGCACTGAGTAAAAGGGCGATGATATTCGAGCCCATTATCTTCGGCTAATGTTCATTGGCGAGGTTACTCGAGCCTGTGAGGATTGCATGAGAGGGTGAAGTTACTCGAGCTCGTTGTAGTCGGTTGAAGTCCCAGGTGAGGATACTCGAGCCTGTTAGGACAAAGTAATAGGGTGAGAATAGTCGAGCCCCTTCTTTTCGGTCGACATTCATAAACAAGGTTATTCCATCCTGTGGCGACGGTATAAGAGGGTGAAATTACTCGAGCCCGTCGTCTTCGGTCAATGTCCATAGGCGAGGTTACTCTAGCCTGTGGGAAAAGAGTGAGAGGTTGAGGTTACTCGAGCCCGTTTTCTGCTGTTGACGTCCATAGGTGATGTTACTCAAGCCTGTGGGGATAGCATAAGAGGGCGAAATTACTCGAGCCCGTTGTCTTCGGTCGACCTCTATAAACGAGGTTACTCGAGCCCGTGGGGATGGAATGATAGAGCGAGGTTACTCGAGCACGGAGTGAGAGGGCGAGGTTACTCGATCCCGTTGTCCGCGATCGACATCCATAGACGAGGTTACTCGAGCCTATGGGGACAGAGTGATAGGGTGAGGTTACTTGAGCCCGTTGTCTTCGGTCGATGTCCATAGGCGAGATTACTCGAGTATGTGGGGATGGAGTGACAGGGCGAGGTGACTCGAGCTTGTTGTCTTCGGTTGACGTCCATAGGCGAGGTTACTTGAGCCTATAGGGACGGAGTGGGAGGGAGGAGTTACTCGTGCCCGTTGTCTTTAGTCGACGTCCATCGGTGAGGTTACTGGAGCTTGTGGAGACGGAGTGAAAGAGCGAGGTTACTCGAGCTCGTTATCTTCGGTGTGGTCTTTTGGGGAGGTAGGAGCGCATATAATGCTGTAATTAATGATCCTGCATTTTTTAGTTTTTTTTTTTTTCAGTTGATTTTTTTTAGTGTATTTTGATGCATAATAAATATCAGAAATCTCCGATGTGAACCATTTCCATAATTGAGCAGGATATGACCCGCAAGATTCGACAAGGCTAATTTGCACCAAGCATTTATCATGGTGTATGCATGTCATGATAATAACGAGTTGACCTCATATTTGTTTTTCGCGATCAATTGCTTGTAGAAAATCCTATGGGGAGACAACTCTATAATCAGAGAATGACGCCTCAATATTCTTCTCCAGTACGAGTGAGACCATAAGGAAAGCTCAAAATTATCACATCCTTAGGGTCTCTGGAAATCAATAGTTGCATGTTCCATTGACGCAAGCACATAGCAACGTTTTTATCAGACAACTTGGAATGGCAAGGATGATGAGGAAATTGCTTATCTGAGTATCATTGGAAATCTTTGTGATGCGTCCTCCGCTCTTCTTTGAGTCTAGGTATGGTGTGGAATCAATCAAGTTCCGGGATTAACGTGTTTGGTTGAGAGAAGAAGATATCAAGCAATGAATATGTAAGGCTCCTTGGATCCTCATTTCGGACGTCCATGCTGGTTCTTTTTTCATCTATGATTTTCCTTGGTCTCCGTCTTGCTCACGCCCGAGAGTATATGCAACGGGCAAGGAGGTTAAAGAAGGGAAGGAATAACAAAAAGTGCATACTTATAGCAAAGCTCAAGAGCATGATTCCAAGGGCAAACCAAACACCAGCATTGAAGTTCGAGGGGATAGCATCCATAGAAGAGGTCTAAAATTGATTGCCCACATTCTTGGAGCAACATATCTTGTATTAACAATTAAGAAGCTGTAGCAGCGACAACCACATTGCATAGGAAGCAGTCTGTTGCCTGGCAAAGGAAAGACAAGGATGAACACCTACACATTATTATGAGGTGGACCTAGCTTGAATCCGAGAAGACTGGAGCTGCGGATTGACAATCACTGAGAGTCGGAGGAGCTGAGGAGAGAGAAGAAGGCCTGGTTGAGGTCGTAGGAGAAGCCGGTGGTGGCTGTGTGCAGAGGAGGGTCGGGTCGAGTCGAGATCGAGAGATGGCTGACCGTGAGGGAGGAGCTCCAGGAGGCTTGAAAGAAGCTCGGCTAGGGCTAGCCGAGAGGAAGGGTCGAACCTCAGTGTCGAGCTATGTCGTGAGCGGAGAAGGTAGCAGCCGCGGCTGCTGTGGCTCGGTGATGACGAGGCAGAGACCTCGGGAGGAGTCCAGATCGACGGAGCTGAGTCTGACAGTCAGCTATTGGTGGGGAAGAGAAGCTCGACGACGAGCAGATGGTGACAACGGTCTGACCTCGGAGGGAGGAGAACTTGTACGAACGAGAGCATGAGAGGGAGATCGAGTGGAGGACGTTCATATGAATGAAAAAGATGATGTTAAATGGAAATCGTTTGGGCATCTTCGATGGGTCCAAGGGCCCTTATGAGCTTTAATTAACCAAATAAATCGTAATTTATCTACATATCAGAAGCATTTAAACGATACAAATTCGAAATGAACCCGATGGGATCTTTAAGAAATGTAGTCATGCATGCTTCATGCCCCAAATGCCATTTTGTAATGTATATAATAATTTATATTTATATATATAAGGGCTCTTTTCAGGTATTATTATATTACCCTTTCTAGCTAGATCATTAAAATTAATGTGAAAGCCAGTAAACAAAGCACATTATAAAATGCGGAAAAATCTCCGGTCCCAGCTCCGCTGAGATGAGCAAAGAAGCAAACTCCATGCCTCCTTTCAACCGAAATAAAATCATGCATGTAATTCCATCTAGTGCGATTTTCTCGCATTCATTGATCTTATACATTTTATATATTGATGTACTGAGAATATAATACGTACAATACGTGAATATACAGTTCTCTTCAACTGGTAAACGGATGTCTATGTGCTCGCAGGATCACATTTTCCACATCGATATCAAACCAATTCATTCTGAAAAAAAAAAAGAAAAAAAGAAAAAACCTCAATTAGTAATAAACCATAAAAGGAGGAGACGGCCGAGGACTTGAGAGAACCACAAAAACTTGTTCATTTTGGGCCATGTATTGTTAAGTTTCATCAACAACCGATTCCAGAACTGCTAGCGCTCCGTTTGGTTTCGGAGTCGCGGTTTAAAATTTTAACTTTAACTTTAATTTTAACTCAATACACTATAAAACAAAACATACTTTTCCAAAGTCAAATTGGTGAGCCTCATATATTATTCAATATACAATCTCATACACTACCCAATACACTACACAACAAAACTGATGGGGTTCACAGGTCCTACATTATTTTTTCTTTTTCGACAATTAAAATCAAAGTTACAAATTTAAAATTTTAACTCTGAAATCAAACGCACTGTAACTGTCTGATTTGACACTTTGGGGCCCCCTTTAACGGCTCCCTCCAGCTTAATTAATGGGCTGGGCCTTGGGCCCGCCCGACATGAGAACCGTTTTGATCTCCGCTAACCGGGATGGGGATGAAGGCCGAGACGAAGCCGCCTCTTCGTAGCCACAATAAATTTCGCTATTAGTAGGAAGTCAAATAGTAAGAATCAAAACTCTTGGTATCAGATAGAGGATATATGAGTTAACGATCGATCAGCGTCGGATTGTTAGCGGTATCTGCTTGAGTGCCATGTATTTGCTCGATCTTGGACCATAGTTCTGAGCTCCGACGATGTCGATGGGCTACGGATTTCTCAGAGTCATCCCAGAGAAGGGTATGCATAGGACCTATTTCAGAGCTGTGTCCCATGCCATGCAAATGGAATAGAAGTCAACTATGGAACACAGAGAAAATGAATGAGAGAGCACAGTATCAGTATGGAGGGATCAAGAAGATGATGGTTTCAGTTACCAATACACGTCAATCACTCTTTTTAGGTCGGACTATTAGCCCCATGTGGCTATCCCTACTAAAGGAACCTCGCTACCATGGAATGTTTTTTTCGTCATAACTCGCTGAGACTTAGCCCAACTTGGTCACCGTAACCCACCAACACACTAGTGAATTAAGTTAAAGGTTCACTAAATTAAATATTATAACTCTACGTCATCAGTGAGGTTCGAACTTGTGATATTCAAGTGAAACGATTAGAATTTAATCACTAGACCACCGTGCTGGTGTTCGCATCAATCACTATCTATGTATTAACATTAGATAGACTCTCTCATCATCACTCATTTGATCAATTTTTACCAATTTAATTAATTAATTAATTGTTCATTTATTTACCATTACATCACACTCTACTTTGTCTTCTATTTGCTAAGCCACACATACATGTGTCTATATATATATATATATATATTTATGGTGGTGTGTACATAGTCTATAGACCACACACACACTTGATCAAAGTCTATCATCTGTTTTGTATAAAGGTGGGGGGGCCCTTTTGTGAACGACAGCATCAATTTCTTTATGATTTCCTTTTGATTGGATTCAATGTTCTAATAGAAAATTTTGTACATTGAGCCCATCATTTTCATCAATTTCCTCTACTATGGCCAGTAGCCTCCATCTCTCTCTCTCTCTCTCTCTCTCTCTCTCTCTCTCTCTCTCTCCTCCTTTTTTTTTTTTGACTCAGAGCTATGATAGTCTCCATTTGGTTGATCCGCATCCACCCGGCCTTATAAGACATCTTATATATAACAAGGTCTGCATCTTGTAACTTTCTTGGAAATGCAACATTTGACTCTCACATGAGGTTCGGTCACATCGCATGTGTCGCAGCCAATTCAATCGCCCCCAATAATTACTGCGAACGAGTACCCGAATCTAAGGATTATAAGCAACAGCTCCAGCTCATTTCAAAGTATATACTTTGTTCTCCTACCCCCCCAAAAAAAAAAGGTATATACTTTGTATGGAAGAAAAACATTTATTAGATTCACTTATTAAAAGATATAAACGGCAAATAATTTGGTACTTATGATATATTGATAGGAATGATATCTGATGAAAAGAATCACACATAAATTATTCATTGCGCCCGGACCATCAAAAAAGGAAAAAAAAAAAAGACACTGAATTAATTATAACATAATAATTGAGCAAGACACCGTCTCGTCTTACGTATTGTCTTATATATAATTAGAGCATATATAGTCTTATACACTCTTCCTCTTATCATGAAGCAATAAGTTAATAAACAAGAATGAATAATTAGCTGTAGAGATTAGGATATGCGCAACAACAGGAGCTGATCAGATGAAAATGCCTGCTAAGGATGACAATCGACACTCGTGACATATCATCTTGTCTGAATAGATAAAACTTTCTATGTTTAGTTTTATCATGTAAGTGAAAGTATACGGTGACACGGAATGATCCACAAGTATTAAATATCTTTTCAAAAATGAAAATTCAACAATCGTGATGAGATGAATAATGGATGGTGATATCACCATAATAATTAACTTATATTTTATATTTCAGCTCATGCAAATCATTTTATAATTATTTGATTTTCTCTTCTTTTTTTTTTCCTTTTTTGGAGCAAAAGTTAAAAGAACGAGAGACGACGGCGCTAATTATTTTGCATCAACATGGACGGATGATACCTCACGATACGCATCAATTGCCAAAATCCTCCTTCCTTCTATATGTAATTATCTCTCTTTTTTTTTTCAGTTAAAGTACTTGTAAATTTAAACACAGATAATAAATTGTCTTATCAGTAAACGGTAATTACCTATAATATAAAATTTCAAAGCACAACGCGAACAACGCGAACATTGCGTACCGATGGCGGAATCACGAAAAGACTTTTTCAAACAAAAATCAATATACAGATAAGGTTTAAACGGTCAAACAAATAAGATGAAATAATTTCGTTTCAAACAGAACAAAAGGAAATTTCATAAAAATGGGAGAAAGAAAGAAAGCAAAGCTCCCTGATTTTCATTTTCTCATTTTCATTTTTTTTTTATTTTTAAATTTAATTTTAATTAGGGTTCTTCCCTTCCTCTTCCTCTTCCATCGACTGTTACCAGCGCATTATAACACCACAAAACAAGAAAGGCTAAAAAGAACAGAAACACTTCGAACAAACAAACGAAACGCAGAAAGACAAAAACTCCACCACCCCAACCTCCCCCCCCCCCCCCCCCCCCCCCCCCCCCCCCCCCCCCCCCCCCAAAAAAAAAACAACAAAAGAAAAAAAAAAAGGCGCAATGGATCCGCTTTCACCCCTCATCTCCTTCCCTCGCTTTCACGCCTCTTGATTCCAACCCCACCCGGCCAACCCCCCCTGGACGGAGCCGTTTTGCCGCCGTGTCACGCCGCCGACATCTTTCTGATCCGATCGGTATGGCTACCTCCTCCGATTTGCTTGATTATCGCTCGTGGCAGTTTCATTTTCTCTATTCGTCGGCGCTTTTCGTTTTCTGGGTTCTGGGCTTTCTTACTGGGGGGCTAGGTTTCCGTGCGCTGTGTATGGATCTCGTCGATTCGCCATTTTCCTTGTTTCTTGGTTTGATCTTGGCGTCCTGAGGGTGTTTTTCCCTCCCCCTTTCTTGGTTTTTGTTGCTTTCCCGTAAATTTTCTTCTTTTCCTTCTTGGGAGTTTTGGGTTTGATGTTCTTGGGATGGTTCGTGGTTGTTCCTGCTGATTTTCTCCTTTTGGAAAAATTGTCTTTGCCTTTGTCGGCCTATTGTAGTTTAAATTTGCCTTTGTGTTCTTGCAGCTTCCGGAATTTCCTTATTTTGCTCTGAAGTTTTCATCTTTAGCTATGCTGATCCATTCTTTTTCCTTTCATGTTTATCAATTTTCATGTTTAACCGTTCTTCTCTTATGTCTGGAGTGTTGAAAAAGGAAAAGTAAAACCTTTGCTGCTATTGAGAAATTCATATATAGTGATTTGTGAAAGAATAGTGGACTCGAAAGTTGGACTTGTATGGCAAATATTTTCTACCCATATCTCTGCAATTATTTTGTCAAGGAAGAAGAGTATAAAGCTCTGAGTCGATCTCTTTGGAGCTTAGCACTTTTTTGTTTTTTGTTCTCCCCTGTTTTCTCCTTTCTACCTCTTTGTGTGATTTGGAGGATTATTCATTGGTTCGTGGCTCGTCTCTGAAGCTTGATATAGAATGGTTCTGTTGCTTGGTCTTGGGTTTGACTCCACGTTGCTCCTATCAAAGAGTCAAGTCTCTGTTTTAGTAGGTTTAGCTTTGGCGAGCTATCACATGGCTACTATCCTTTTTGAGTCTTCTGAGACCTATATTAGCGGTGCAGTTGTCCTTTATTAGAGGGCTTCTTTGAAGATAGATGGATAGATGTTGTTTGGTATATTTGCTTCTAAATGTGCATCCCTTATAAGTGGTAAGGGTGGATGTCGAGTTTAATTGAATCACTGGATATCATTGGACAGATCCTTAAATTGATAGTCATATCTACTTTAGAGGCAATGGTTAAGTGCCTCCGAAATGCCACAAATAGGTCAGTGAGGTCATCTGCTGAGTTAATAACTTGACGGCTCAGCGCCTCATGTGTAGGATGTGTCACATATTATGCTAAATGTGGCTAGCAGCATACACACAGCTTCTGTTCACCTTTTTCTTGTTGCTTGGAACTCACCATTAGGCTTATGTACTAGGCTCGACTACATTTGATCAGCTTGATAAAAAGTTTATATTTATAGAATGTTAAACTTGCAACAGCAAGCTTATGCTGTTAGGCGATACAATTACTGGGAGCATCCGTTGGCGTCAATGAGTTATAGGATAAATTGTGATCATAAGCCTATGCTGCCAATTGAAACAGTTTAGGAAGCGCTTGTTGACGTCGATGTGTTATGAATAGTTGATTGTCCTTATTATAGGATCTGCTTCTCTATAGCCTGCAGAATGTAAGAATCTTTTACAACATCGGTTGTATTGTATGAAAATGAAATATATAATTTATTATTAATTGGGGTGAAATTGTGTGTTTATATATAAGGTTAAGTTGCTTAAATTGATAAGTTTTGCTGTTGCTTTTCTGCTTAACTGGTTGAGGTGGACAAAAAGATTATTTGCCTCCTATTCTTTGAAGAGTGCTGGATTATTATGGCATGGGATAATTTTGCTTTTGATCATCTGATATGGTAGGTAAATGATCTTCAAAGGTGAGAGAACTTAGAGCATAAGAGAACATTTTGGGATCTAATGGCATCAGTAGGTATGCCACCCACATCTGGTTTGAGAGAACCCAGTGGCCATGCCGTTGCTGCTGATACTTTGCCTGATGAGATGAATGATATGAAAATTAGGGATGATAAGGTATGTGCAAACTCTCAGTTCAGCAACTCAGTTATCATTTCACTCTTTTTCAGTAGACTTGGTTTTAACTTTTTTCTTTGCCTTACTCTTGTTCTGAGCTCTGCCAATTTTTGCGCCACTAAATTTCTAGGAGGTGGAGGCAACAGTTGTTGATGGAAATGCAACAGAGACAGGCCATATAATAGTTACAACTATTGGGGGCAGAAATGGCCAGCCGAAACAGGTACATTGCTGTTTTTTTTTTTTTAATGAGTAACCTCAAGGGGTTTGGCCTAGTGGTTAAGGTGTGCCTAAACTTGCACCCGATCCCGGGTTCAAATCCCCTTGGGGCCACTGGAGCGCCTTTGGTGTGATTACTTGCTCTGTGCGCCGTCGGGGGTTCACAGAGTCCCGGGGATTAGTCGGGTGAAACCTGGACACCCTGGGTTAGCCCAAAAAAAAAAACTATGTGATTTTCTTCTTTGGCATGAGTTTGCCTATAGTTTTGTCCTTTATCATGAGAAAGTTCTTTCATTTATGTGTTAAGTGGTTTGAATATTCGGTCCTATTATTTTCAGACAATAAGCTACATTGCCGAGCGTGCAGTGGGACGTGGATCATTCGGAGTTGTGTATCAGGTTCGTGTCAGTTTTTTGTGTTTAAGAGTAATTTGAGTATAAGCTGTAATCCCATTTCTATACATATTTTTACTTGATAAAGAAAAGGCTCATCTATATCGCTTATTTTCCTCCAGGCTAAGTGCCTAGAGAATGGTGAAGCTGTAGCTATAAAGAAGGTCCTGCAAGACAAGAGGTACAAGAATCGAGAGCTGCAGATCATGCGTCTTCTAGATCACCCAAATGTAGTCTCTTTGAAGCATTGTTTCTTCTCGGCGAGTGAAAAAGATGAGCTGTACCTTAATCTAGTACTGGAGTATGTTCCTGAAACTGTGCACCGTGTGATCAAGCACTACAACAAGTTGAACCAAAGGATGCCGCTTATCTATGTGAAGCTCTATGCGTATCAGGTCTGTGCTGTCTGAGGAAGAATACTTGGAAAATAGTTTCTTAGTCTTTTGCCTATGTCATTCTTAGTTATGTTGCTTTCATAAGTTAATCTCTTTGGCTTATGTTGCTTTCCTTGTGCATGCTAGATCTTCAGGGCATTGTCTTATATTCATCTCAGTATTGGCGTGTGTCACCGGGACATTAAGCCTCAAAACCTTTTGGTGAGTTGATAATGGTTATAGGTTCAATTGGAATTTGATTGCGTGTTATCAGTATTTTATACCTTTTCAAGAACATTATTCATAATGTTATTCATCTTGAGCTCATCCTTTGCGCTTCATCAGGTTAATCCACATACTCACCAGGTCAAGCTCTGTGATTTTGGAAGTGCAAAAGTATTGGTATGTTCTCGTACTATCATCCTACCAATCTTTCATATGAAATCACTTTGAGTTTGTGAGTCTAATTCTTACATTATCCTCTGTTAGGTGAAAGGGGAGCCAAATATTTCTTACATTTGCTCGAGGTACTATAGGGCTCCTGAGCTTATCTTCGGAGCAACTGAATACACTACAGCTATTGATATCTGGTCTGCTGGCTGTGTTCTTGCTGAGCTACTTCTCGGACATGTAATGCAGTCTTTCTCTTGTTTTTATTTCATACGTATATCTTTTTTTCCCTCGGCTTGATATGGATTTACTTTTCATCTACTAATTCATCTTGATCTTTGTTGTCATTTTCAGCCTCTGTTTCCTGGTGAGAGTGGAGTGGACCAGCTCGTGGAGATCATCAAGGTGAATTAGATAAGCATCAAAATTTTCCATTAGTCAATGTGATTTAGTCTAATCGGTGGATGTTTACTGCAAAGTGGGAATTTCTCCTTTAGCATAGACCAAAGGACAAAATCATTCTTCTCGTCTCATGAGTTTACATTGTGGAAATCAACTGATGTGTTCACAGGTTTTGGGCACTCCAACCAGGGAGGAAATCAAGTGCATGAACCCCAACTATACAGAGTTTAAATTCCCTCAAATAAAGGCCCATCCATGGCATAAGGTTATACAGATTAAAAAAAATGGCAGCATTGTTAGTAATTATTGTTTCTTCTTTGTCATAGCTATGTATATGATTTTTCTTTGATTTATGATTAGATATTCCACAAGCGGATGCCTCCAGAAGCAGTTGACTTGGTTTCAAGGTTGCTGCAGTATTCACCAAACCTACGGTGCTCAGCTGTGAGTATCTGTAGTTAACTTATCACACACATAGAACGGCCTATTTCCTTGACATATTTACCAATGATTTTACTTCTGTTGTAGTTGGATGCCTTAATCCATCCCTTCTTTGACGAGCTTCGTGATCCTAACACGAGGCTGCCCAATGGAAGATTCCTTCCGCCGCTATTCAACTTCAAATCTCACGGTACGAGATAACGTCTTGTCTTATATCTCTTTCTGTAGTATTGCTCCATCTTGGTCAGGATACTTACTGGGTTGTCTCTTCAATCAGAATTGAAGGGATTACCGGTGGATGTCTTAATGAAACTGATCCCAGAACACGCGAGGAAGCAGTGCCCTTTCCTCGGGTTGTGATTCAGCTCGAAGCAGCATAGTTCTCAAAGACTGTTGTCGTCCCATTGTTGAATGTTGGTCTGTCCTATGATGTATGTTTGTGTCCAATGTGTAGCGCTAAGTTATTCTGTATCTATGAATCCCATACATTGAGTAACCTAAGTACGTATCTGGACTGTCTGTTGAAATGACCTTTTTATGACCTCTGAAATGCACTCACTCTGATTTCTGTGCGGTTCAGAATGTTCTCTGGTTCTGCTTTCTAACGATAATCAACTGCAATGAGACATCAGTATGGGACGTCAGCTAGTTGCCCAAGTGACTGACTCGGGTTGAATCGAACCCTACACATGAAATCTTTGAATCGAAGTGTTGGGCCGTGATTTTCTTTAGTTGAAATTCCTTGGAATAAGTGCCATGACGATCCAAACTTTCGATGTGTACTTGCAACTTGTGTCAGGTTACAACTACATATGGATCGATAATGTCACTAGAAATATGTCGGTTTTATCCGAAATTGTTTGTGCTTACGATAAAATCCGGTCGCTTTCTTGAATATCATTTGGAACCAATACCCGTTGGATCGAAGTTGATTAATGATTAATTGAAGTGTGTGGTGTGTTTGTTTTTTAAAAATTGTTTAACTCAATTCAACTCAATTCTACTTATCTTCAATTCAACATCACAATTTATTATGTTTTTTTCATTTTTTAAATTTTTTTAACCATTCAATTCAATTTTTAATATTAAATTTTTTCAATTATTCATTACTTTTTCACAATTTAACAACACAATCATTACTTTCTCTCAATTATTTATTACTTTTTCACACTTTTTCTCATAATTCAACAATACAATCATTACAAACCAATTAAAATCAAAACTCAACTCAACTCTAAATCCAAACGCACTCTTAATTGGGCTGTTGTGAGTTAAAATCGGAATGAATCTAGACACCCGGCTCTTCGAAAAGGACAAGACCAATCTGTGCAGTGGTCAACCTTTAACGCGAATATTCTTCTGGCTGCTCGACGGTGGTTGAAGGAATTAAAAATTATTGGGATAAAGTGACGCTCAAACTATACATACATTATATATGTACTCAAGTAAATAAGCATATTGATAGATTGATACAGTTGCACCGGCCAAGCATTAACCCGATCCCATCATCTTAAATAAAATTAAAACCTGATATCAAAGCAAATTTTCTACTTTAAACCGAAAAGTTAGCCCCATTGGGTCATCTCGGAGCTTACTAGCCCTGGCAATGAGCAACAAATTAGCATGTAGAGGAGGGTACTTGTACGTTTATCATCTCCGATAGAGAATTAGATTTTCATTTTTGGTCGATAACTGAAGGAGATGATGAAGATGCATAACTGTTCAAGATATGTCCCGGCGATTTGTTAGACTGATAAAAGGTGCTCATTGATCTAACAGATGTTCCCTCGACCATGGTCATTCAACCTTTACACGAATGAGCAATGAGAATTGTTAAGTTATGGCCAACATACATATTCCTATAGTTGAAAGGAAGAGCATCAGATAATTGATTGGCTAGGCTTGAGGTTAATTGTATGGGGAGACAGCTTTAAAAGGGCTAGAACTATTATTACATCGTGAGGCTTACATTAACGTTCAATCCATAACATTGGCATACCCCAAATAAACGCTCAAGGTGCTGTGATTTTTCACGAGAGATCTCGAGTTTTCCCTTGGCAACTAGTTTTTTTCTCTAGTTGCAACTCCTGTTTTGGGATGTTCCCTGACCAAATAATTGCAGAACTAACAAGCATTTTCTTGCAAAATATGCAATTAATTCATAATTAGACAGACATGCCGCAACAGAGAGAGAGACAATGTAAAAGAGGGAGGGCATGTCGATTGTCGTGTCCCCCTTCTTTTGCTTTGAATCCTCTTTAAGCAAAATGTGTGTGTTCCATTTCTATTAGGTTTGAGATCTATTCTATAGTCAAAGTAGCACATGGAGGTCAGTCATAGTGGGAGCTAGGGGGCTTGGAGTATGGGATGGATGGGCAAGTAATGGAGGAGAGCAAAGGACAAATCGTGATGCATCGAATTTCTTTTCGAGTTATCAAAAGAGAAATTTGTCATTCCTAGACACCCTAATATATTCTACATGATAAAATGTGGATAATCAAAGCAAGAGAGTTTATCATAATGTGTCGGGCAAGGATACTACAGATGGAATTTAGTAGACAACGATTTTGTAAGTGTCGTGACCGATTGACCCTCTTCCATTCCAGTCAGCAACTTCATGAAGGGATCTTGATATCATCATCTACTACCATCCTGTTCATAACCTTGTGTATCTTTGGGTTAAAGCAAAAGAAATGAGGGGGAAGGCCAACTCTTTTTTTTTTGTTTCCTTATCTGCTCTTTTACCCTATCAGAGGAGGCTGATGAGAAAGGAGTGGCTGTGAACTTCCCTCCATAAGAAAGTTGTGGATGCAAATTTGGGTTGCTTGTGCGCTAATTCCTTTGTACAAATAATGCCTTCTTTTGCTATTTGAGGGCAGTCTCATATATGCCCTTTCTATGGCCTGGGTTTCACTTACATTATTAAATTAATCATCTCCCACAAGGCAATCACAAAGTGGTGGTTTTAAAGCATTATGAGCAATCCTTTTTTCTTACTAACAACTTATCTTATTTATATATCCCAAGAAAACGATCTTTGCCTTCGGTATCAGTTCATCAGTTGCAATGCCGGTAATTATAACCTATATATCCTGGATGAAGAAGGAATGCAAAATGGGCAGCTAGCTAGGAAACTGTTGTCAGGCAGCTACCAAGGAAGATAATTAGATAGGTTTTCGTGTTATTTTTGCTGGCCTCAACTACAAAAATCAGTTGCGTCATTACGGGGAAGAGGGGCTAAGGTGCGCTGGGTTGGTAATGGACACTACTGAGCTGATGCACATTATAATATTCTGCATACTAAAAGGTTGCTTTATGTGTACAAAAATTTTCAAGAGAGTGGTCCTCAATCCATTGTTCGAGACATCTTCTAAGAAGAAACACCTAACCTTCTTATGGATCTGCAGTACTAAAGTAGTTATTATGGACAAAACTTATGTCCAAATAACCACTGGCCTAGGAAAACTAAGAAGATATGGTATGCCTCTTCCGGTAAGGCCGGTGAATTCTGCATGATGAACTGCTGCACAGAGTGAATGACCGAAGAACATGATCCAGACCCCTGATACCGTGTAGCTTTTGCTATGTATTGGAGGAACTTTTTTTTTTTATCAAAATGGGAAGTGACTGGTGAGTGTAATCAATGGCCAAGCCTGATGAGCAGAGCAGCAAATGGATTGGGGCGGTTCCAAAAATAACAAGACAACTTTTCTGAAATGGACTGCTCTCATAACTAATCTCTCCCCCTAACCATAAAAGAATGATCAATTGAGAAAAAAGCATAGAGAGAATCAACCAATGGGATCCCCTCCTTTAGTTTCTCTACCCATTTCACAAATATTCTCACTATATTCTATGATTCTTGAACTCTCGAGTTAATTCGTAAACTTTTACGAGTTTAAGAATCTACGGTATGAAAATGAGTAAACTTTTTTCAAACTTTTATATAGAAAGTAAACCCGGTAGACTCTCAAGTATACTCTTTTTTTTGTGAACCCTGATATCCGAAAATTCAAATGGCCCTCAAGTAGATTTTTTAAATTCAGTAAACTGTACAAGTTGACCGAGTTTACTTTCTAGGGGTAAAAGAAGAAAAGCTCATATTCACCAAATGGCAAGATCAAACATAAAGCCAATGAGCACATATAAAATTTTGCAATTGAAAATTCTTTCTTCTTTCAGTTCTTCGTGAGTTTGATCCGTTCTTTAGGCGTTTTTTCTCATGTTATATGTATAAGTTTCTTTTTTTTTCGCTGAATATGTTATATGTATAAGTTCAATTAACGACAAGTTGGACTTTATTCCACTTAAATGGACTTGAAATTTAGTTGCTTTGGAGTTTAAGTGTTGATCTTTTTTATGAAATATAATTGTGGCGTATATATAATTTTGGTATTTATAGAGTTGGATGGTCTATAAACTCCAAGAGTTTAATGTTGCGTTTGGTTTGTAAGTAACATTTTAAAATCAGATTTTGATTTTGAAAAAGAGTGGTATAAATGATTATGTATGGGGGCTCACTCTTTGACATTGTATGAGTTATGTGATTTTGATTTTGAAAAAGAGTGATATAAATGGGACATACCATTTGACTTTATATGAGTTATTTTATTTTGTTGTGTGTATAATTAAGTTAAAATAAAATTTTAAAATTCAACTCTGAATCCAAACAGAGCATTAAAAATTTACAAGTTGAATTTATGGGATTCCCGCCTAATTTACTTAAACTTTCTGATTTGATAATCTTCTTCCGATCTCCAACATAGACACACACAAAAAGGACAAGAATCATAAAATTCTACCGATAAAAATTGAATCTGAGACTTTTCCGCTTCAGTTGAGATCGAAACTATACTCCATTTCTCTAACCTTTTCTTTCAACTTTGCAACTGCATGCTTGTATTAGTAGGCAGGCTCCACTATTGGTCCTGTACTGGAATTGGTCGGTCTGGGGTAATTATTAAAATCCCCAAAAAGTATTCTCCACTAACTGATCCTTCCTAGTATAAAAATTGATAACTGACTTCCACCCTCCCTTCACTTCACCCTTCACTGATTCCTTTGTGTAGTAATCTGCCAAGTTGTTAACTCATTAGCAAGTTGCTCTCCCCTTAGTGCTCTCTCGTCTGCTTCTTGGGACTTCCCAGGTCGACGTGGGCTTTAACAATCTCTGTCAGCTTCCAAAGGTTCCTTGAACTCTATTAAGCGTGATATTCCCCAATTGCAGCTCGGCTACTCCCTAGTCCGTGGACCGTAATGTATCCTAGGACAGCGATAATTCCGCGATAAGGTTTTCCTCCCCACTTTCTGCAGGTTGCCTCCTTATAAGTAGTCCTAGCTTGTCTCCCTTCATTTGTGCCCCCAATGACAAATAACCTGCAACTTGTTCGGTCCCTCCTCGCGTTCGCCGTCCTCTCCTGCTTGCTTTTCCTTCCCGTGGTTATTGCCAAATCCAATCACCATGGCCACAGAAAGAAGCATTCCCACCCAATCTCGCAAATCTCCGCCCAGCCTTTCCCTGCCCCTGAGGCTGCCCCTGGTCCCAGCTCCGAGGATGAACCAGAGGATGAGACGGGGGTCTTTGATGTGAGGAAGTTTGGGGCGGTAGGGGATGGGGCCACAGACGACACGGACGCATTCAAGATGGCCTGGGACGCAGCGTGCAGGGCCGACAATGGTGGTCGATCCACCATCCTCGTGCCTCGTGGTCATTCCTTCATGATTCAGTCCACCATTTTCACCGGGCCATGCAAGTCCAGCATCCTCTTCCAGGTAAATGCATGTGTAACGTTAAGAAGCCGATATATTGGTTCTTTGCGGATCATATATATAACGTAATGTTTCCATTTTTGGATGGGAAGATTGATGGGACCATAATGCCACCGGATGGGCCTGAGCTGTGGCCACAGATAAAGAGTAAGAGGCAGTGGCTGGTCTTCTATAGAGTCAGTGGAATGTCTTTGCAAGGTGGCGGCCTCATTGATGGCAAAGGCGAAAAGTGGTGGAATCTCCCTTGCAAGCCCCACAAGGTTTAATTAAATCCAAACTGAAATTACACTTTCATCAGCGGTTAATAATTCCTCAAACACGCGAAATTAGGCGTAACTGATCTGACGATCGATAATAATGCCCATCTAACAGGGAGTGAATGGAACAACTATGCCCGGTCGGTGCGACAGTCCGGTGGTAAGTGGAAATCTCGACTGAGAAATTTGTTTCCAAGAACCCCTGAGTTGAGTTTCTACTCATTTGGTTCGCAAATATATAATGAATGCAGACTTTAAGGTTCTTCATGAGCAGTAACCTGACGGTTTACGGCCTCAAAATCAAGGACAGCCCTCAGTTCCATTTCCGCTTCGACGGGTGCCAGAACGTCCGCGTCCAGTCCCTCACCATTAAGTCACCTGCCTTGAGCCCTAACACCGACGGGATTCACATAGAGAACACAAACAATGTGGAGATTTACGATTCTGTTATCTCCAATGGTAAATATATGCAGATAGTCTTTTTTTTTTTTCCTCGCTTTATTGGTAATCCTCGACGGCTGGGCCATAATCTCGCAGAATTAAGTTAAGAAAAGAAGCACAAAAGAACTTTTTGTTGATACTAAACTTGATTTTATCAATTTGCAGGTGATGATTGTGTATCGATTGGAGCTGGCTGCTACAATGTTGACATAAGGAACATAACTTGTGGTCCTAGTCATGGAATAAGGTACATCCATTAACTAATGAACTTTATTCATACATCCATCTATGGATTTATCTTAGGTTACGTGTTAACTAGAAGTCGCATCCAATAGTGGTTGATAAATATCGTTGTCTAGATCAGTTTAAAGCAACTGAAGCCACGACGTACGTGAATTTCCCCTTAAGTATAATTATAGCCGAATCACACATATGCACAAAAAATTAGACTAGCTTTTTCTCACTTTATGCAAAGAAAAGAAGGGTAATATAAAATGGTGGACAGGAAAAGGTACTAATAATGAATTGTTTAGGTTCTGTTGTTCTGAATTGCCTTTTCCTTTACAGGCTTTTATTCCTCAGCGCCCTAAATTTTGCCCGCCACAACTTATTTAAATTCCTAACAAGATTCTAACAATTTTCCATATATGTATGCAGCATCGGCAGCCTAGGCGTGCACAATAGCCATGCGTGTGTGTCAAACATCACTGTGTCAGACTCGAAGATCAAGCATTCCGACAATGGGGTTCGCATCAAAACTTGGCAGGGCGGGTCCGGGGCGGTGTCCAAGATAACCTTCAACAACATCCACATGGACACCGTCCGGAACCCGATCATCATAGACCAGTACTACTGCCTGACCAAGAACTGCACCAACCAGACGTCGGCCGTCTATGTCTCGGACGTCATGTACTCAAACATCAAGGGTACGTACGACGCGAGGAGCCTGCCGATGCACTTTGGGTGTAGCGACTCAGTCCCGTGCACGAACCTCACGCTCTCCGAGGTCGAGCTGCTCCCGGCCCAAGGGGATTTCGTGATGAACCCTTTTTGCTGGAATGCTTATGGGGTTATGGAAACCCTAACTATCCCGCCGGCTATGTGCCTTTTGGAGGGAATACCAGAAAAGTTAACGGAGCCTGAGGTTGGTCGGTGCTAATTTGGAACCAACTTGGATTATATTTATGAACAAATGGAGAAAAAGAAGAGAGAAAGAACAACGTTATTGTATCAAAAAAAAATGTACGTAGAAAAGCTAAAAGTAGTCTTTATCTAATTACAATAATGACTATTTTCCAGTTATACACACATATATATAGATATATATACTCCAAGTTTTCCTTTTTCATCTTATAGTATGTGCATGATTCATTATGTTCTTAAGGGGAGTACATATCGATGATCGCATGAAGCGGTATGGTGCACTTTGGGACCAAAAGCAGCTTAAGAAACGTACGAATTTTTGTTCCATCGTTTCACATACGATTGGAACTATAGGTAATTAAAAGCCGACCTATCTTGTTAATTTTCAAGAAGCTTTTTAGCAAATTTCTCAAGTTAATTAGTAATATATATATATATATATATATATATTCTCATCATCACTTCATAATAAGTTTCTTTAGCTTGTCATTTTCTCGCTATTTTCTCCCAAATAAATCGAAATCAATACTTTTGAGAAATCTGATTAAATAGTTAATTAAGGATGAGATGATATGGAAAAAGAGACATGAAGAGTATATTCTGCATGTATCATTATGTGGGCAATTATTATGTGCATGCGGCAGATTGCACACCAAGGTGGGGGCTGTCACATGCTTTGCTTTGTCTAGGCTTTGCCATATTACTTAGGGCCCTATGAGAGAGCCGCATAAGATCGTGTTTTCTATGCCTCAAACGCAGCAAAGATATTTATATATGCGTACATAAATTGAACCATGTACATGGGCACTAAATTATCAATGGAATATATATATATATATATATATATGTATGTATGTATATATGCATGTCTTTCATTAGGGGACCGCATATCATATTAGGGCTGCTTCGGAGTACTGCCCTAGTATTGTTGTATTTGTAGCTTCATAAGATATATATATACGTGTGTGTGTGTGTGTGCGCCATTCACCTTAATCTAGCTTATTCAATTACCAACTCTATAGCCATACTACTTCAGCTTTGTACTTAATTATTGTAACCGTTTTTTAATGATGCCAATATAACATAATCGGTACGTTCTGGCTCTAGTATTATACATACATTCTCTGTTGTCAAATAATGCTAATTCTTAAAGAGCATGAATATGCTATGTACTGGTTTAAAAAATTCTTATAGCTAAAAGATGCTTGATCAATGTCTTTCTAAATTTGTAATTGCGAAGTTGTCTCTGCAAACCAAAAGGAGTCCCAAGATTATTTTGAGCTTGGATGTTTTATTGGGATGTCGAAGGAATTAAGATTCATGAATAACCTACTAGCTAGGTCAGGCTTTGGCAGAGTTAATATAATATACGCTAAGTTTTAAATCTTGTAAATTCAGGCCACGTGTGATACACAGTAATAAAATATAATGAAAATTACATCCTTTCACTCCATCTACTCGTATATTAGTGACACTTTCACGGGTTAGAATGATCATTCAATTTGAAAGTTATTTTCTCTTCAATTTGATGGAATCGTCATTCTTCAAAAAACTTAAGGATTGTTCATTCTATCATTTCTATTAAGTCTTATATACATCATATATTTTCCAATTAATTTTATATATCTAAAAATATAATGTATAAAATGATGTCTTAAATAATAAATTCATTCAATAAAAACCATTCCTTATATGTTTTAGTTTAACCTGAAAATCACTATATTTCTCTCAATATAATCATATTTCACCATACGAAATTCATTCGATTGTGTTCCATTTCGTTTTCGTGTATCAAGCAGGGCCTAATAGATTAGAGAGAGAGAGAGATGGAAGTGAGAGGGACAGGTGAAAAGTGACTCATGAGTCCTCAAAGCAAAAGTTTATAATTGTCATTTTCATGCGGCAATGAGAAGTAGAGGTCCAAAAGGACGGCAAATTGTGGATTTGTGGGTCTATACACACACATATACCATATCATATAACCATATATATGTTGTCCCTACATACATACATACATACATACATACATATATATATATATATGTGCACGTATATACTCTTCACTCGTACTTTCGTTACTATTTTAAAAAAAAATATTTTCGTTTTGTCTTTTGGCTTGAAAGGTAAAACCTCTCCTGAGTCGCGCAATATCATAAAGCAAACAATACTAATGCATGCGCGCATATACAAGATCAGACAGGGAAGACTCGAGCTAGGGAAGCCACTGATTTTTCTTTTTCTTTTTTCCCCCGCTATTTCTTTTTTGTTTGTTTAGTTTTTATTTTATTAATTTTTATATAATATTGAAAAAGCTGCGAAATGGAAGGGGGAAAATGGCGGTGCAGCGCACGCATAGCAGTCATAGCCCACCATTCGCCCACAACCTCACCATACTTCCTCTCTCGAAGCTAAGCTACTCACACGCAAGCCCTAATTAATTTAGCTGCTTTGCTTTGCTTTGCTTTGCCTTGCCTTGCCTTGCCTTTTGTAGTATGCATACATAAATACATAAATAAATAAATATATATTGTATTAGTTTCATTTTTCCGTCTTTTTTTTCGGTTACAAATGAGATTCAAGCCTAGTAGAATAAATGTAAAATGCTAAATAACTAATAAAAGGACACGGTAGTTCCACAAAATATCGAACATGCGACCTTAAGGTCGACAAGAGAGAACGTGCGTTACTGCACTACACCCTCCTTTTTTTTTTCTTCTTTGCCAAAGAGAATATATGCATCAATTTATTGAGCAAATCGAGTACATATGGAGAAAGCTTTTCGGTAATACATGTAAAAGAGCTTGTCTTCTAGTTACATTTGCATCACAGTATCAGTTTCTTCATATATATGTTCGAAATAGACACTAGATGTGCATCAACGACGCCGGCCGCCTACTTATTTACTGCTCGCCCCACATTGGCAAAAACAATAGCTTCCGACACCACCGGCCAGTTAGTTGGCCGAAACAGCTATCTATATATAATTTTTGATAGCTTTCTATCAATTTGGCTCTCGATCGGAATAAATGCTGTTTCAAACATTTTACTTATGTGTTTTATTCAACTGAAGGCGAGTCCTAATGTCCTATCGACTTAATGGTTAGTTTTAATTACCAGAATAACCAAACAATAACAATAGTGCGTTAGAGATGCCTATTTAGAAAAATCGTTTCCCTCACGCTTAATATATACGTTCTTTTTAATTTTCATTTTACCTAGCTAGCTTGCTTGATTCATGACTCATAATAAGCTCAAAAACATGTGCATGTACTTCATATTCGATCTTCTCACTTATTATAATAGTTTATATCCTTCAATATATTTCAGTATCCTAAGCGGGGAATCCTTGATTAGAATTTTTAAAAGTTATACGCCCTTTATCTAGTGATTAAGAGATCTCATGTTCGATACTTAAGTGAAATTATCCGTACTTCTTTATTACATATTTAAAATTTTTATTTTATTATACTAAATTTATAGATTTCCCTTGTAATGGAAGAATTTTTAAAAGTGAGCCATCACGTCTTGACTATTCTGCATCATCAGCTATCATCACTTTTCTTTCTCTCTCTATGTGTATATTCACATATATAGAGTTATATATACAAACTTTATTCTTAAGCCACACCGAATATATAAAATACATATATAGTGGGCTGCATGGCATTTTAACATGATTCACTTTTTAAAATTAAAAGAAAAGTATTTTTCAGAATTGCACACATTTGGATTGTCCTTTATGAATACTCATTTATAATCAAATTAATTTATAAGAATTGTTATAACAGAAGTGCTTCAGAGTTCTACTTGCGTTATTTTACAGAACTAGTGCAAAACACCATGCGATGCCATGGAAAAAGAATCAAATTCGGACAAAATTATTATTATTATTTATTTTATGTAAATTAAATTATATATTAACTCTAAAATTTATCATATAGGAAAAAAATTATCATGTATATATCCACGTAAATTTTATATTAACTCTTAAATTTCTTAATATTTTGCTCACTTGAGAATTTTTAATAATCAAGAGCTTAAAACTTAAAATGAAAGCCTTGAAAAGAATTTTATTGTATATATCCACTTAAATATATATATATATATATATATATATATATGAAAACAAAACACGGACCGAATTATCACACCGCCACATAATCAAAAATAAAAAATGGAGTTCTTTCAAAATGTCACGTCATCGATTTACATTAAGAAAATTATATATTCTTGTAAAGGAAGAAAATCACTTATACTAAGGAAATTTAATTAATTAATTATGTAGTAAATATATAAATTTTATCTATAAGGCACAACGAAATACATAAAATATAAGAGAATAAAATTTGACATAAGGCACGCGGAATATATATAATGGAACAAAATATGTAATATATACATATCTAAATATTTAGATTATAATGGAATATAACTCAATAAGGGCATTGCAATAATTTGCATTGATATATATATATATATATATATATAATTTATAAAAGATATAGTTGCCGCAACAAAACATATATAGATGGCATATATGTAGAGAGAGAGAGTTGTCTATTCAATTAAATATATATAGATTATAATGGTTAGTATATATAGATTAAACATATTAAATATATAATTGTTGTTTTCTGATAATTCAACCCCTGTGTATATATATAGTCCTCTACCTAGTCAAGTATTGGTTAAAGGAGAACAATATTCTACATATAATTCCAAATCTCTTTTTCACTTTCCTCTCCAAATTGTTCTTTTTAATGGTTGAATTTTGATTCACAAATAAAAATTTTTAATGCAATTTCAAATTAATTGCTTTGATATCTTGATTGTTTTAATAATCTGCTCCAAATTTTTTTTCTTGATTAAACTTTGATTTGTTGAATGAACCTTATTCCAGATTGACTGTTTCGATATTGATCATTTTGATAGGATCTCTATTTGAGTTCCATTATGGACGTCGCTTCCGTAACATTAAGACTTTTCTGATTTATATACCTCGAATATTTTCTTTTTATTTTTATTTCATAATAGGATAGAAATCTTTTTTCCATTAACTTTCAGTAGTTTTATTTATTTATTCTTATTCTTTGGTTGAATTTTAATAAAATATTTATTCCAGTTTTAATTAACATTACGAATAAATTTTTATATTTCAAAATTTTTATCATTAAATTCCTTAGTAATCGTCCGCGCAACGCGTGGGTTTCCATCTAAAAATTGTAGGCATGACATGTGACCTCCTACAACAAGAGTTTTAGTTTATTTAGTATTTAGTATATGGTTATCGTTCTACTTTAGTAGATACAGGACAAACATATTTATGTATCGAAGATGATACGATCAATGAAATGACAAATAAATTTGCTCCTTTTTGTTTAGTTTTTGTCTTATATTTTGTTCATATTCTTCCGATATTTTTAGAACAATATTGGTAATGACTTCACCTTTTTCGTTTTTCTTGTGTACAATATAACCTAATTATATCAAATTTTTTTATTACTACATGGATATAATTAAATAGAACAAATCTTTTTTCCCAGTGGACAAATAGAACAAATCTTTGATCTTATTAACGAACCTTTTGAACTTCAAAATTTCCGAATAAATTATAGTTGCTTATAAATTATCTAACTGATATTTTTGTAAACTTTGATAAAGAAAAACTGTCCACACTATTTTTCACTTAGTATAAAGATTGCACAAATTAATTGGATATCTATATATTTTTATTTCACTTTCTAACGCAGATCGTACATTTATAAGCACAATCAGTAACATGTGTTGATGATAACTAATATAATTTTGTAAATCATTTAACTTGTTGATTTCTTTTCTGGGTCAAGTGTTTGAGTATTTCAATTTTTAGCACTTAGTTAAGCGATTTTACTTAGCCTTTTTATTGATTAATTTACAAAAATTATACGTTTGGGCCTTAATTTCAATATTTTATTTTTAATGATTTATCAATAATTTTATATTTTATCAAAAGACTTAAATATATACACATATTACATACAATTCTTATTCTTATTCTTATTCTTATTCTTATTCTTATTTTTATTTAATAATTAAAAAGGACTATTAAGAGCATAATTAATTTGCCAATCTTACTTTTGTACTTGAATTAGTTTTATATCCTATGCAATGCACTGATTGATCATTATCATATATCTATGATCATTGTTAATTATTTATATGTTGTAAGACCAAGTTTTTATTATTAATAAGTCTTATTATTTTAAATAATTAATTTCAAATTTAAAATGAATTATCATATTCAATAAATTTATTGTAATTATTAAATGATTCGATAATAATTTGGAACTATCTTATTTAATATGCATTATATATTTATTTAATTGTTACTGCAGATTTATCAAGGATACTTACGCGATAATTTTTCTAGAAAATCGGTTTTATATATTTTTCAAATATTGTTTCATTTTCAATATTTTCTTTTGGCTAGGAAAGCTAATGATTGTATTATTTCATATATGACCATAAGTTCTGATAGGCGCTTGTGATTGTTTTTCTCATGCCTTTTGCAAATGAGCAAAAGTGTCGATAAGCACGTGGGAAGTAGACCAACCATTTACCTGATTGAGAGGGGTTAACGGTTCTTTTCTGATCATGTTATTGTGAGGGGTAAGATAGTTGAGGTTCTCTACCAACAAGTGAAGTTGAACCCATGGCACTGATGTAAAAGTGCAGAGATGAAATGATTTGCAAAAAAAAAATCATGCGTAAGCCGATTTGGATACATTCTTTTGCATCTATAAGGGCTAGTTGGTATAGTTCATATCATAATGTAATATGAACTCGCAACAAGCAATCAATGGATTAGATTGAATTAGGGCCAAAGCTATTCACTTAATTACATATTGTTGAGGAAAAGACAATGGAGACAATAGAAAGAGAATCTATATCTTTCTCTTACACAACACTAACATATGGAGGGAGCAAAAGGAATATTATGATGTCACCACTTCATTTACTCTTAATAGACTAATCAATCAATGGCTAGAGGTACGATCCGCCGCCCTAAAATCCTCTTGTGATGAATTGATCTTCCACTCAGCCTCCCCAACGTTATCACAAATTTAAGAACACAGTCACCCTTTTCTTAAATGGATTCATGGCCTGAATCCATCTTTCGACAAACTCTTTGGAATTAAAAATGAAGGGCTGCGTTGAAATTTTTGATAGATGAAGAAGACAGATTTCCATCAGGTCACTGCATGCCATTTGCAAGTGGACGAGTAATATTGCATTCTGATTGATTATTACTCATCCAAATTGAATTAGTAATACTCGACCAATATTTTTTTCCTTTTGCAAGTGACCCAACTGCAAGTGACTCTCTGTGTGTGTCTTTGACGGAGAGAGGACTTCCCAAGTTTTTCGATGGATGTGGCGATGCTAGGAAGTTTGTAATGGGCATGGAAGCCATAGCTTTCAACATTCTGCTTCCATTTTCGGAAGACTCTGTTTTGATGCTGAAACTTAAACATGTTTCATTTGGTCATCCCTCTCTTGGCACCACCAAATCCCATAAAGATGCCATTCGATCTGGATAGCTCTGAGTGCTGGCAAGAAAGCAGATCTCTCCCAGGCGCGCTTCCTACATCAGCTCATTGCTTTGCAGAAGCAGTTCAAAACCCAACTTATTGTGATACATTAAAGTATCAGCACGAGGTGCAGCTTTCTCTTTGATACATAGGAGGTCAGCTCCTCAGTTTACAAATTAGACAGTTCGTTTACGTATCTCACATGTTAAAATCACTCCGTATTCGTCACAAATAATCGGACCAGTGAAGGCATGGAATATCGAGATGGGAAAATGGGAATATCGCTCTGACATAACTGAGATGGAATAGTGAAAAGCAACAAGCTGGGGATCTTTTTCTTATTCACATATTAACACAGAAGATCCTTTAACATTGGGAACAGTCCAGGTATCATCAAGCGAAAATGAAATGACCTTGCAAACTTACTGCTCGTGAAAGACGAAAGACCGAACAAACTTACTAATTGGAAGGCATACCCTTTTAAGATTGATGATGATCCACTTCCAGAATTCGGGGCCAATAAGATATTGAAATTCGGGTGGATTGTTTGCTCAACAGGAAAACTGCTAACATAGAGATGCAAGCACCTCGAGCAAGGCATAAGCAAACCGCATTTGGGTGTCCTCATCTATGGTCAAGAACAGAGGCACGTGAACGAAAAGTGACCTGATCCCTTTCTGCTCTGCAAAACGAAGGGAGTGATAGTAGACATAGTTGCACACGAATCTGCCTGCATCGTCGGAAGTCATGACTTCATAGCCTTTACTCGCTAAGGCCTTTGCAATCTCTTCAACAGGGAGAGAGGTCTGCACAAAGAGTAGGTCAGTTCAGAAGGAGAGTGGTTGAAGGATATGATAGTAAACGCAAACTAAGATTGAGCTCTTTCGCAAAATAATAAGCAAAATGTTGCAGTCAATTGCAATGCTTCAGGCCTTCAAGCGCAAATAAGAATTTAGACTAGCATTAGAATGTCACAACATATGCAGGGCCTTCTTAATGTAAATTCATTGTTTTCTCACCTACATATTGATTTAATCCTGATATTAAAATCCTATGAAAAATGTACACCGGGCACATCGGACTCTATACAGGCCATCCATCTATGTTCACTATCTAATTTTTCTTTTGAATGTTTCAGTAAAATATTCCAGAAACTTTGAGGAAGTCATGAACGAAAAATTTGCGTGATGCACTGACATGAAAAGGCCTACATCGTTGCCTTTCTTTTGGCTGAACTGAGAATGTAATACTTGATAGATATTCGAAAGTTGAAACAACTTAATCACACCAAAGTGCTTCTATGGATGGTCTGCATATTAAAAAGAAAGAGAGGGAGAATCAGCTGTACCTCTCTTATTCGAGAAATTCCACCGTCTGCAGGAACAATGGGGACTTTCTGCAAATGATATATGTGATGAATTCAGTTAACCAACAAGCTAAAGGTTAGACAATCAAAATTTGCCAAGAAATATAACCTGAGGCTTCCAACCCATCTCATCAGGGCAGCGAAAAGTAGCTTCATTGACAGCTTGTTGCTCGACTGCAAATTTTGAGGCACCACTATTGACTCCAAAATGTACCTGGAAAATTGACATTAAACAAGACAGAGTAATTACACCATGCACTGATCGCGGTCATGGCTATTTACGTTGCACCTCATAGCTCTTAACAGCAGTCCATAGATTGGTCGCGCATAATTTTCAATATCATGATTTGGTAGAATCAATAGGTCGTGGACAACCAAACAGCAGACGTCTTTCAAAGGGTAATGAGAGAATACAGGTTGCCTCTGCTATAGAAAAGAAAGATGTGCCTTTGTTATGTTCCTATTCTTCTTCTCTATGGTATTACTGTTTACATAAAAAACTGCGTTGATTCAACTGTCTTCTTGAGATGAAAGAAGACCCATCCTAAAGCAGATGAGATTAAGTGGACATTACATAGGCAGAATTGCGTTGACCAGCTTTGCATGATGAAGGGTTCGCCCAAATACAGAAAAACAGGATCAAAAGTCTATTTTGAATCCCCAATTAAAATAGTGCTGTCCTTAAAGATACTGCATTCAGGTATTGGTATTGATAACTGAACCTCAGGATTTGATACTTGCTTCAAATATTAGCCAAAATATGACCAATTCCTCAAAGAGAATCTAATTTGACAGAACTAGTGCAGACACATTGACACAATGCAGAGCAATTTCCTAGTGATAACTCACCCAAATAATTTTTCCAGAATTCGATGTCTGAGAATTCTTTTCAGCTACTGCAGACTGCAACGTTTGGTAGAGCTGAACCAATGCCCCCTGACCCGCAGCATCAAGGATACTGCAACTTCCAAGAATCAAACCTTTTGGCAAGCCCTTCTTCTTCACATACTCCTTTAGGTTACTGACTACTGTCTCGGTCGGATTCTCAGAAACTCCGTGGAACTTCTTAAAACCGGTTATATGTACAGTCACAGCAGGAGGGCATTCAGACCCCATTTAATCTCAACCAAACTGAAAGCAGCAAGGCTATAGCACGTCAACAAGGCAATAGGATTTAGTGCATGCAAGAATATAAACAATGAAATTACAGAGTTTGCTTTGACGTGTAATCTGAAATTGATATGGCATCGAGATCCATGACAACTATTATGTTCCTCGTTTGCCTTGGATAAATCATTAGACCAGAGCAATACTCAGTCGCTCCCTATTTCATGAAATGCAAAATTCATCGAAGCCTCTTTTCTTTCCCATCGAAATTCTCCGGTTAGCTTCCAAATAATCAAAACGCAAATTCTCAAAAACAGTCCATCAGTCACACCTGAGAGTCTATTAGCTGCCACAGCATTTTTCAGAAAGCAAAACAAGACCAAGAAACCAAGAGCTGTACGAGGAACGACAACCCGATTCCCAGAAAACAAGAATTCCGTGCTAAAGCTCGAGTCTTAGCTCAACTGGACCAGCAGAAATTGAAACCTCTCTGTTCTGAAACAAACAACGGCCAAGACTTTTCACCAGATTACACTCCAACCGCAAATCGAGCTGAGATTTATCAGATGACCCGGATGATCTGGATGCTCCAGATTAAGCCCAGAAATCTAGCAACCTATCTCAATCGACCCGCCAGAGGAAAAGATCTAAAGAATCGAAAACCGAATCATCAGCTGAACACCCAGAGAGAAAAGAGCAGCTTTTCTCCTCCGTACCTGTTATCTTCAAGGAAAAGATGAGAACTTTAACAACCAGTCTAATCTGGATGAAGTTGATTAACCCGGGGGACACTGATAGATGAAGAAACTTTTATATATGAGATTAGAGAGAGAGAGAGAGAGAGACAGGGAGGAAGGGAAGACAGGCAAAGGGGGAAAGATATTATAAATGCCAAGAAAGGCCGTAGCGGAGGGTCACCGTCGAAGGAACAGAGACAGTGTGTATATTCGGGCAGCGGTAGGTAATTCCATGTCTGGGCATCTGTTGCCCCCCTTGGATTAACATTTCTACTGCATACGGTTAGTCCCAACAATGGAAAACGTTGCCTTGCCTCTCTCTTATCTAAAGCTGTCTGCTTTCTGGATCCCAAAGATCCGTTTTTTATTGCTTCTTGTGCACAACATGGGGGTGGGATCATATATCAACATCAAAAGGATCAAAAGACAAAAGCATCATCTCATCTCGTATAATAATGATGATCTATTATTCAGTAAATGCCACTTGATTATATATATCATTAGAGACTGCACATGGGCATTATTTAAAGTGCAGATTCCATGGTTCCTGCACGAAATTGTTATGCCTTATTGACCATCGTTGCATTCGACGCTTTTTTCGATAGGAACGGTAAAAAAAGAACCGAATCTAGAAGGCGAATGGCTTGCTTTTCTTTTTTTTCCTCATTTCAATGGTGGATTTGATCTTTTATGTTCGTAATCTTCAGCTTTGGACATTCCTTCAACATGGAACCCCACTGGTTCCATAAAATCCAAAGGGACCCTGTCAGTTTTCTCCCAATAAGACTGCAATTAGAAAGATAATCGCGTGCAAAGTTAGATTCGTTGCGTACTATTTCACGTTTAGGTGTTGGTCACTATCATCAGTTGGTAAACTTTCATTGTTAGACACAAGAAAATTGGGATTCTTGTTTTAGCTTGGACACGTTGAAATACGAAACATTATTACATATAACCCGTCTTGCATTTTACTTGATTATTGCATTTTTTGGATTGCATGTAGGTAGTCTATGGTGTATGTGTCTTTGTATCCATTGTTATAATGTTTTCTTTGCCTTCTGGATTGGCATTGGATAAATTTTATTGGGAAAATAGACGGAAGAATGGGTTGCCCTGCCTTTGCTTCTTTTTTTTTTCTGAATAAAAGGTAAGTCAAATTATTGACCGTTGTGACTGTCCCAACTAAAAAATCTAACCACCACGGAATATTCCTTTCGCCATACCTTATTAAGACTTTTAGCCCAACTTGGTCACCCCAACCCCACCAAAACACTAGTGGATTAAGTTCAAAACCCACTAGATCAAGCATTATGGGCTGGTTATCGCCATCCCATAATACAACAATATAGTGGTGAGCTCTACGTTCTCAACGAGGTTTGAACTCGTGATGTTCAAGTAAAACGTTTAGAATTTAATCACTAGACCACCGTGCTGGTAGTGTCTTGCTTCCTCTACCATTATGCAATTTAGTGCAGTCAACCGAAGCAGATCTCACCCTTTTGGAGGAACTCTCAATTTGCATTTGGCATCAGAAAATTAAAGTAGCAGCAAAACGCACCTTGAAGTTTTGATTCTTTTGTTTTACACCCACCTATAGTACTTTCAACGGGATTTCGACAAAGATCCTCTCGCTTGAACTGCACACGATGATGTTAGGAGGCACTATGTGAGAGCAAAAATGATACCATACAAGAAAGTTTCGAACAAAATCTTTTAGGACTGGTCATGCAATTTTACAATAAAAAAACTTAGAAATTTTTCAATCACGCCAATCATCATTTATGTATTTTTTTTTAACATGTGAATTGTAGGATTTAAATGGATCCAAGGTAAAAGTTCATGGTGCAGAATGAAATTTCTCTCTTCTTTGGTCCTTCGGTCCGACAAGACAAGCAAAGAGTTTGTGCACATGAAGGTATTGACTTTTTTTTTTTGGTGAATCTTATTATCTGAAACTATAATTGGACATCGATTAATTAAGTCGAATTGAATCGGCCCACCAATGATTAAATCTCTCTCAACATAAATTTTTTACATTCACAATGGTTCGAACTCGAGATATTACTTAAACGAAATAAATCACAAATCGTTTGAATACTGACCTGTCACAACCAACACGGTGGTCTAGTGGTTAAGTATCAAGTGATCCATTTGAATATAACGAGTTCAAATCTCACTGAAAATGTAAAGCTCGTCACTATGTGGGTGTATTATAGGAAGAAGGTAACCGACCCATAATGCTTGATTCAGCGGACCTTGAACTTAAGTTATTAGTGTATTGGTGGGGCTGCGATGATCAAATTGGACTAAAGTTTCAGTGGACTAAAGAAACATTCGGTGACAATTAAACTCGACCTAACCTTTTATTGAGCAAAAGAATACTGACCTACCGCTTGTCATTGTCATGTTTTGTTTCATCCATTTACACGGCCATGATCGAAAGCTTCCAGCGGGTTCGCAGTAATCAGCTGCTGCCGTGCCCACAGAAAACAATCTTGAGCTCATCTGCCACCGCTGCTGCCTGCTGCTGCTGCTGCTCTGCACTTCCCCCTTGTTCCTGTTAAGCATCAAAAACTAATCAATGAGCAAAAGATCAGAGCCCATCTGATGATGACGATGCAATTCTCGCATTTCCCAGCTCACTGTCCTGGAAGTTCACTCGGCCGGTCCTCTGACTCTCCCTGCCCGGGAGCTCCGGTGATCTCCATCCGCAGATCAACGGTGAGCTTGTGATTTTGGTTTCATTAATCTGAGCTCGGAAACTGGGTTTTCTGCTAATCATGCTTACTGGGTCAGCAGCAAGATTAATATTTGAAGTCGGGCTGTGCTTGTTTAGTGGGAAGATTTAGAAACTAATGGAAAGTTGATATCTTGAAGTCTGTTCAGGTCCCAAACAATTGTAGCTCTGCGGCTAATGGTCAGGGTGCCCTTTATTTCGGTGCCGGCAACATATGCAGAAGGTTCTGTGGCCTGAAATTGAGGATACTTGAGAGCTTGAAGATCAAGCATCCTAGGAGAAAACACCGACCGGTTGATGAGTTTAAGAGTATAAAGACTCAAGAGAAAGATGAACTAGCAGGGCATGTCGAAGCAGCTCAATCGGCAGAGAGAGCATCGACAGTAAACTTCACCAAAGGTTGGCAAACCTGATGTTGTGTATTTAGGAAGTTTGTTTAGCTTGATGATAATCATGCCTGGAGTGGTTTTTTTTTTTTATTTTTTCGCATCTCAATGGTGACATGTACAGATTCCATCGAAGAAGGGGCAGGAACCACGTCACGAGCTGGGGAGAGCTCTTCAGAGCAGCCGCAGAGCGGTATTTCTGAAGAAGTAGTGGCATCTATAGACTCTTCTCATCTGCCACAAATGGCTTCCTCCAGATATCCGGTAAATCATATTGGAGAATCGTCTCTCAGCATTGCAGTCATTGGAGCTACTGGGGAGCTTGCGAAGGGGAAGATTTTCCCTGCACTATTTGCGCTATACTACAGTGGATTTCTTCCTGATGTAAGCTTGCTAATGCTTCTCATACGTATATTCGTGGTTGAATTTGTACCCACAGTGTTGGAAGCTTGGGAATGTAATGTTGTTCATCTTCAGTTATATAGTTACGTCTTTTTCATGAGTTAGTGCCGCAATTTCATTGTCTCTAGCATTGCCAAATCTGCTATTTTTGGTCCACTTATATCATTTTCAGTCCTTGTTTATGTCATTTGGTGGATACTGAAGCGAGTCCACTTGCAACGGATACAAGGGACATGATAAGAGGGTCTTTTGCTTAGCTTGTATACTTCTTTACATTGTGATCTAATGTTTCCTTTATCTTAAGTTTTGTTTTCATTGAGACTGCAGAATGTCTGCATTTTCGGTTACTCGAGAAAGAATTTGACGGATGAAGACCTGAGATCAATAATATCTTCAACTTTAACTTGTCGCATTGATCATCAGTATGGTTCTCATACCGGCTTGCAAATAATCTTTTCACTTCCTACTTCTTGTCCTAAAGTTTTCCTTCAGTGACATATATTCTCTCACTTGAAATCTTCTTCAAAGCTAGTGTGACTTTATGTGAGCGTTCAGATCCCTTTTGTCATTGCAGGGAAAACTGTGCGGAGAAGATGGATTCTTTTCTCAGCAGAACATATTATCTCAATGGAGGATATGACAACAAAGAAGGGATGTCAAAGCTTAATGCCAAAATGAAGCTTTTTGAGGTAAAGTTCATCTTTTAAAGTGATCAGTCCTCAAATTCCCCTATATATATTGTTATGGCACCTCAGTTTGAATTCTATCTCGATCACTTGTTGGTTGATTTAAGAGCTTATGCTCAGGGAAAAGCGGAGGCTAAGAGGATATTTTACCTTTCTGTGCCTCAAGAAGCACTACTAGATGTTGCATCATCAGTTGCTAATTATGCTCAAACTCAAAAGGGATGGAACCGCATAATAATTGAGAAACCTTTTGGGTTTGATGCAGCATCTTCTCAAAAGCTGACACAGTATCTTCTTTCGAAGTTTGAGGAGAACCAGATATACAGGTAAAGCTATTGATTCTTATGTCTACATTTGAGAGGTCAGACATAGTATTTATTGGCACCCTGTTGAATACAACCAAGCGTGTACGGACCTTGTCACAGGATAGATCATCTTCTGGGAAAAAATCTGATTGAGAACCTAACGGTTCTAAGATTTTCCAATTTGGTCTTTGAGCCGTTATGGAGTCGGAAATATATACGCAACATTCAGGTAACTGTTTTTCTTGACATGTCTTTACAATTTCCTTGCTAACTTTATGACACGCATAACGTGCTTGACCGATTAATATGTGCAGGTTATTTTATCTGAAGATTTAAATATGCGAACAGGAAAGTATGTGATATTTTTCTACACATTCTCTTGTTAATCCTCACTATAATTTTCTAAACGTTTGTGGATGACTTGTCACGCCTATCTTAAGTTTTCTTGCATTATCTTGCGCAGGTACTTTGAGGGCTATGGAATCATTCGTGATGTTGTGCATAGCCACGTCCTTCAAACAATAGCATTGCTTGCAATGGAACCACCGATAAGCCTTCAAGGAGAAGATATTCGGAATGAAAAGGTATATTTTAATGGAACTCCTTGTACAGCATAGAGAATAATAATAATGATGATGATGATAATATAAAAGTTTGTTTTCCAGGTGAAGGTCCTGAGATCCATACGAAAATTAGAACCTAGCGATGTGATTCTCGGCCAATATAAAGCCACCCATGGTGATGAAGTTGATGTTAAAACGAAAAATCGGACCCCCACATATTTCGCTGCTGCATTATTTGTGGACAATGCTCGGTGGGATGGTGTCCCTTTTATGATCAGGACAGGGATGGGTCTAATCAAGCACAGGTCAGTTATTTTTTGGATCGTTCCTGAATACTCCATCCATTCTCTGTCACTGTTCCTTTCTCCTGGAAAAAGGTTTTAGGAAACTCAATCTCCTGAGGTTGATAACAGAGTATTGGTTTTGGGTATGGGTCCAACCTCTGATCTGATTTATTTGTTCTACGAGCCTCTGTCTTGTGCTATTCGTAATTCTGTTTGCAAGTGGTCTGGCAGTTTCATATGAGCGGGGATATCATAGTTCTGTTACCTTGAAGCTTTGATGAAAACGGTCACTTAACGCAAGTAGCATGATTTTATGAATTACAGAATGGAGATACGAATACAGTTTCATCACGTTCCTGGGAACATCTACAGAGAGCGTATCGGGCACAATATTGACCTTGCGACTAATGAACTTATCCTGCGAGATGTCCCGGATGAAGCCATCCTAATCAGAGTGAACAATAAGGTCCCAGGACTGGGACTGCAGTTAGATGCATCGGAGCTGAACTTGTTATACAAAGACCGGTCAGTGCTCATCAGGTCCTTAATTTCCTTCCCAAGACTGTTTAGATTCCGAGCAAAACATATCTCAATAGTACTCGTACTCCAGGTATAATGTTGAGGTGCCCGATTCATATGAGCACCTTCTTCTGGACGTAATTGATGGGGACAGCCATCTATTTATGAGAAGCGATGAGCTCGCAGCTGCCTGGAACATATTGACCCCGATTCTCAACGAGATTGACCGGAGAAATATCTCGCCGGAGCTGTATGAGTTGGGGGGTCGAGGCCCAGTCGGAGCCTACTACCTTTGGGCCAAACATAGGGTCCAGTGGGCGGAAGATTAGCCTGCCTCGGGTTCTCTCGGAAGAGCGAAAAGAAAAATACTCCGACCAATTCGGTGTGAGACCTATCGTGGGAAAGTCTGATGATGCATGAGATTGAAATATAATCAGTGTCCTCGGTTCCACGAATGTGTTCATAAGCACTTGCTGGTTGATTCATAGTGTCAGTTGCAGTCGAGAGCGCCCTTACATTCTAATTAATCTCTCTAATAAATTGGAACATTTTTATTTGTACAGATCGAGTCATAGCCACCGGATCGTGATTCGCGTGTCACGAAGGCCGAATAAAGTATCGATATGTCAACACGAATTGAACTGGACCACCGTCGCCCTTTGCACTTGTCGTCGAGGCTGCGTCTCTTCTCTGATGCAGAGAAGCTTACGCCATAGACAGTGACGAAATCATTGTTATCCTTTTCCAGAATTGCCCCTGCTTAACTTTAACACTAGACGCTTGATCTTATTAAATTGTAGGGGTATTAATGTCCATTCACGGGTGGGAGGTCCTAAGAAGTATGAAATGGTGCGACTGCTGATCGCTACTTCTGCTATAAAAGCTAAGCGATGGCCAACACGGTTTTTATCATCAAGAGATCATTCGCCATTCCTCCTCCTCCTTCCTCTCTTTCTTCGAGCTCGTTCCAATCACGAGCCGGAGTATGGAGGGGGACAAGAAGAAGAGGAAGGCCATGGAGTATGATCAGCAGGAGGCGGACGAGGATGGGAAGATGGAGGAGTTCTTCGCGCTGATCCGAAGCACCCGGGATATCCGGGATCACCTCATTAGAAGCGAAGCCGCTCCGCAAGAAGCCTCCAAGATGAACAAGAGGGAACCGAATGTTTGGACCCCAAAGTTCGAACCCAAAGACTTCGCTGAGGGCAGCAGAAGCTGCCCGGCTCCGCCATCGGAGACCGAAGAAGCCGGTCCTTCTAAAGAAGACGATAGAGAAGACAAAGAACAAGGGATGCGAAAGGATAGCAGTGGGCTGGACTTGAAGCTGTCGCTTTGATCTTCTTGTGTTCCTCTCTCGCTTTCCATTTTTGGACCAACGAAGAAACATTAATTTTTTTCTTGTTTTATAAGAAAAAAATTCGCCTATCGATTAAAATTATTTAATCCTCGCTCGAGTATCACCTTATTCTGCCATCCGGTGCTTGATAAAATCAAGAATTTCATTCTAGAATAATGCCGTGAGTTGACGTTCGACCTCTTAATCAATGCACGCAATGAGACAGCACGATAATCTGTATTCGTGAAAGTTGGCAAAAGTTATCATTTCCACGACAATTTAATGCGTACTTGCTCTTTCATTCAGAGACGTCCATTACGCGGTCATGGACTTATTCATTGTCCCGTGACTCATGCTCAAGAGGTGCAATCAATTTTTGGCTTCAATTGTTCACACCCAAAAAAAGTATAAATACAAAAAAAAAATGATTAATTTGATAATTTATCTTTTTCCTTTTTGCTTTTTATTTGTTGATTTTTTTTTAGGCTTTTGACTAACAGTGACCCGGTTTTTTTTTTTTTTTTTTGGGTAAATAGTGACCTGAGATTTCGGGACTCTCCTAGTCTATGTCCCACATCGACAAAAGAACAATACAAAAGTTGTTGGCATATGAAGTTTGATGCGACCCGTGGGATCCACATGCATCAACCGAACAATTTGAGGAGGAGAATTCTGTGAAAATTCATCAAGCGCGATGTAAAATTGAGATTGCTGGGGACCAATAATTTAATTTTGGTCAGCTGTTTATACAGCATAGAGGAAGAAGCAAAAGCAATGGACCAAACACAAGAAATCGGGGCATCCTAATGGACCAAAACCATGAATCGGGACATCAACTGCAAACAGTCTGTCCACTGAGATGCTTTTATTTCCAACTAACACCATTCAACCCGAGTCAATCATTTCAAGTCCACCAAATCAGCGAGATGCCTTTCCCATCCCCAAAAGGGAACTGAACTTAGGCCCATGGATGAGCATCAAAGGGAAGGTGCCAGCCTGTACAGTTGTCCCCGAAAGTAGCTGAAAGACGAGTCGAGAAAAAAGATGTGCTTACTGGAAGAGGGACGATCATGAGAAAGGGAATCGTGTCGGGCAGCTTATTCGGGAATAAAGCATCAACATAATTCAATCATCTTCTGCATCGGATGATTGTCGAGTTTGGATCCTAGCTTGTCACTTTACTTAGTCGGGAGAGAGGAAAGGGATGAATAATTCATTTCTGTTTATTTCCCAAGGAATACTAAAACGAAGAGACGGAGAGGGCCGAGTTACTTACAGTTTGATCAATGCAGACTTGAAACGAGTAAAGATATCGAGCACTCGCAACTAATCCTTAAACCTTCACAACAGTAGCAGAGGGACGCTATGGTCCCTGCTAAACTCAGGATGAAGCTGACAGCCCGAGTTTGAATCGAGGACTTACTAGGTAATTGTAAGTCAGCTACAGTACGCTTCGTCTACCAATCAAGGCCACTAAACATACAAACTGATCCTTCAGCAACCCGGCCGAAAGCCACCTTTAGTAAGAGTACATAACCTGAATAAAGAGCTGGGCATTCAGCAGAGGAAAGAAGGTGAGCATAAAGAATCATTGAGTGATTCACTGCAGAGGGCAGGCAAAATCGGACCTTGTGTTGCAGCAGTTGAATCGGCATATGACGAAGAGAGATGGCAGTGTCAACATTGATGAGCTCGACATCAAATCTTGAGATGAGTCTCTTCCTAGAGAATTGGAATTGTATCCTGACACCTTTTCTTTTTCCTTTTTTCCTGGTCAAGTGCATCGCGTGACTCAGTTTTGATGGCATAGGCATGTAATGCAGACCTTCTCGTATTATCAATTGTCAGCGAAGAATTTTCACACTCATTCATGCAAGGTCATATTGAATTGACATGACCTTTGCCTCATGAATGGTCCCTCGGAAGATTATTACTAATCACCAATAGTCCCTGCAGGAGCACAAGCCATCCTTGAAATGATGGAATCTATTTGCATCTCTCACAATGATCTCTCTTCCAGTGACTTTTGCTATCAATTTTATAGCAGAATGACAGTCGCCGCATACTCGGAGATTCTTCATCACCCTGATAGGCATCCCTTGTGGAACCTTCAAAAGCCCATAAGCTATTGCAAGTTTCTCACTGTGATGCTTTAAGCTATGCACTTTCTCTTCCTCGTCCACATCGTGCAAGACAAAGGTGCCATCTGGTGAATACCCAGCCTGTCTCAGCAACACACCCAACCTCTCCAGCATTCTCTCGATCATCAGGTGCTCAGGGTGGGTCCCACTGTCACCCCCTTTGAACATATGGACTCTTCTCTCGACCTCAATCCAGCTACAACCTGCTGGCTTACTAACACTTCTAGATCTCATTTTCCCCCTTATATCTGCAACATCAGCCCATTTACCTTTGGATGCATAAAGATTTGAGAGCAATATGTAAGGTCCAGCATTATGGGGCTCGATTTCCACGAGCTTTTTTGCTGCAACTTCTGCTAGTTCCATATTCATGTGCATTCTGCAGGCACCTAATAAAGAACCCCAAATAATAGCATCTGCTTCCACAGGCATTTCCTTAATCATATTCATTGCCTCCCGTACTCTGCCAGCTCTTCCTAGCAAATCGACCATGCAAGCGTAGTGTTCAGTCTGTGGCTCTACCAGATACTTTTCTTTCATTGAATTGAGAATCTGGAAACCTTCTTCCACTTTTCCAGTATAGCTACATGCAGAAAGAACCCCAACAAAAGTAATATCATCAGGCTTGGTGCTTGAAGAGCACATCTCATGGAAGATTTGCAAAGCCTCCTCTCCCAAACCATGTTGTGCATAACCCGTGATAATAGAATTCCACATGACAACATCCTTGTCAGCAAATCGGTCAAAGACCAGTTTTGCCTTGTGAAGGTTGCCACACTTGATATACATTGTGATTAAGACGGACGCAACATAGACATCAAGATTGTATTGGGCTCTAACCAACCGGGCATGGATCTGTCTACCTTGATTAATAGTCGCCAAGCTAGCACAAACAGAGAGAACACTTATCCAAGAAGGGAAGTTCGGTCTAACTCCCTGTTTCTGCATCTTAGCAAACAATTCAAGTGCTTCCAATTCAAAACCTTTCCTCTCATAGATCTTGATCATAGCACTCCATGTTCCATCATCCTTCTCTCTCATCCAGTCAAATAATTCCCTTGCTCTGATCACCTCTCCGCTCTGTCCAAGTCCAAGAATCATAGCGTTACAGGCAACAACAGACTTCACAGGCATTGCCTCGAAAAGCTTCAAAGCCTCTTCCATCCTCCCACACTGAGTGTAACCCATCAGCATAGCCGTCCATGAAACCTCATTCTTCTCCGGCATCACTTCGAAAAGCTTCCTAGCAACATCTACACGTTGATTCTGCACATAACCAGTGATCATAGCTGTCCAAGAAATCACATTCCTACGAGGCATCTCATCAAAAATTTCCCTTGCTTCCGCCAAACGACCATCTTGACAATATCCACCGATCATATTCGTTCTAGCAACCACATCTTTCAAGGGCATCATATTGTAAAGTTGACGAGCCTCATCGATCCTACCATCTTGAATCAACCCACCCAACATCACAGTCCACGAAACCACATTCTTCTCAGGCATTTGCCAGAAAAGCGATTCTGCCTCCGCTATCATTCCCCCTTGCACGTACCCCCTAACCATGGCAGTCCACGAAACCACATTCCTTTCAGGCATCTGGTCAAATATCTTTCTAGCTTCACTGATCATCCCGTTCTTCACATACCCTGAGATCAACCCGTTCCAGGAGACGGTGTTCCTCTCAGGCATTCTGTCAAACAGCAGGCGGGCTTCTTGAGGCCGCTTGTTCTCAAAGTACCCTGAGATGATCGAGTTCCACGAGGCAACAGGCCGGTTACGCAATTGATCAAACACTCTTCTAGCATTCTCAATCTGACCGATACGGGCAAAGCGCGAAATTTGGGAAGTGGCAGAGTATCCAATGCTAGTGCAATATGCTCGATATGGGACCCTGAGGAACTGCATCAGCAAACAATGAACTTAAACTCGAAGATCACCCAGAATCGGAGAACCGCACTTGCACCAATACTAGCTAGCCAACGATACTAATATCTTTGGGCGTACCACTCGTGCATGGAAATGGCAGTCAAAAGATCAAACTTTGGTCGTCAAGATGGAAGAAAAGTCAATGGCGGGAAGACGACGACGAATGCAAAACACCGTCAACTTCCCGGGAAACGGCAAACTGAACCAAGCTCAGAGCTTTAATCCAACCAATAGAAAAAAAAATAAAAATGGAACAGCTCCGAATTAATTTTTTCTTAAAAAAAAAAGAAAAAGAAACAGAGAACATTGATAGGGAATGTTTTTCTCCGAAAAAATTGGTAATTTCCTAAATAAAAAAACGCTTTTCTAGTTTTTTTGAGAAAGAAAGTTTAGTACATCCTCACCTACTAATAATCACGAGCTACTAATAATCACGAGGTTATTGGTCCGATTCTTGCTATGGGATATCTTAAAAAAAAACTTTATTTATTGAGGACTAAATACGACTAGTAGAATGATGGTTTCATCATTACGCCATCCAAAAAGCCAAGCCCGAATTAGGACTAAACTTAGGTAATAAATTGCCAATACCTCGTCACGTCATCGAAACGCGTTTGCCTTTTTGTTTATCTGACTTATATATCATTTTGATTTATCTAAGTTTGACTGCGGTGATTCAATATTTAACGTTCGACTCGGAAGATGATCTACCGTGTTTCAAGAGATAGTGAAATTTGAGCGTGTGCAACCCGATAACTATCTAGCACAACTAGTTGTTTTGATGAACGAAAATCTCAGTTATGAAATGACAGATGACACGCGATCACTCACCGATCGGGAACCTGTGGAGTGCATAAAAGCTCTCCTTAGAGGGCATTGAACATTTTATCAACTTTATAACTATATAACCCATATATGATTCGCAGTTAAGCAAAACTCATACACTTAATGGGTTTTAATCTTTCCATTTATTGAATGAATCAACCTTGACAAAAGAAATCAAACGGAGTGCGGGGCTGTGAATGATCCATGGACAGTATTTTTGAGGCGATGATCTCGTTAGCGGCTTCGGTGTAATGAATTCCATCCCAGCTTAGGAACTGAGACCCATCGCGGCATGCTTCGCTCCCAGGATTGCCACAGGTTGACCTGATGTTGTAATTATAGGGGGGTCCTCCATTGCCGCAACAAGTCACCAACGGGCTCGAGAAACCTGCAAGATTAATTAATTTGGGTCCACGAAGAAACATTCACTGCTGTATTTTCCTCTCCATGTAGCGAATGATAAAATCAAAAGAGAAAGGGTAAATTTCAATGACACCTCCTATAATTTGTGAAATGATCAGAGATACCTCTCTTTTCAAAAATTAGCCACGCACCACCCCCCTTTCGGGCCAAGAGAACACTCATTTTGCAACGTGGATCCCATGTACGGAACTGTATAAATGATTCGTTACTTAATTTCTTTACTAGAACCAAATCTGACTGGATTTAAGGAAAAAAACAATAGAAATAAGCAAAACGAAGGGTGGTGTGTGGTTAATTTTGAAAGGAGGGAGTGTCGCTGATCATTTTACAAATTAGAGGGGTGTCGTCGAAATTTACCCAAAGAAAAAACATAAAAATGTATTCTTGAATTTCTTATGAGGCGTAATGCGTGAAAAGCTTCGTAGGAATATAGAATAGAATATCGACCATTATTTGCGCAAAATGTGATTAATATTCTAACAGCACTCATCTAAAATGTAAGTGTGAAATATGCACAAAGTGAAATTATCACATCAAGTTTTGAGTGAATGAGCTTCATTTACCATAGCTGGTGGAGTTTGCGATGAGATCATATTTGATGGTGTATACATCCACATAAACTATTGCAGCGTCTTTCAACTGAGGTCTCATCTCTTGGCATAAATGGAGCAGCCCCTCATTGAACAATTTTGCAGCGGAATTGTACCTCGAAAGGCATCCATAGTGATCAAGCTCCTTCTCTTGAGCTAATGAAAGCTTCTGAGGGAGGCAACCCAATGGCCCGGTATTGTGAACCCAAAATTTTCGAGCTCCTTGGTCATACAGAGTCTACTTACATGAAGAAAGAAAAAAAAATATCAATCAATTTCTTCAGGGCAGCCAAAAGTACTTGAATGTTTGAACAGAAGATTGGAATTGATACAGATGGAGCTCACCGTCATTGCATTCCTTATTTCTGTGATGACAGAGGGTATCCTTTTGATGACCTGAGCATATGACATGTTTTTGGAGAATGAATCGGCCATATCATTCTGCCCGATATCAATCATGTAAAGAGCATTTCGAAATCCAGCATCACCGATCAGTCCTTTAGCCCCTACAAAGAAGTTAATGTCAACAATTTCACTATTCATTTTTCTCTGCTGATCCTTTAAGATTGGGAGGTGAAATACGGAATCATTGATAACAGTGCAGGATAAACAACACAAATAATTCAATCTCACAAAATATACAACAATAATTTAGCGTTACCTGAAGTAACGAGTTCAAGGGCGCGGGCCTTGAAATGAATAAACTGCATGACCTGAATGTTCAAAGAGAAGGGAACATATTTAGGGAGGGTGGAGGATCCAACGATGGCAAAGTTCGCGCCATTCGCAAAGTTGGAATTCGCTAATGAGTCTAGATACGGAGTGAGGAAGCTCGTGTTCAAACTTTGGCCTGCAAAATCATTTGTGCGAACCGTAAATCACGCATCCATCTCGTTATGCAAAGTTCAGATCTTTCATAGTCGAAACTCTGAGAGACCATTTGCTCAAAGTCTATATCAACAAACCGAACCAAGAGATGAGTCATTTATCGAAAATTATGCGTGGCCACCGGCTTTCTATCAGTACTCTTACATAAGCATCTCCCCCATAGCCTCGGTGAAAACAATGTCGGCTACAGCTATGAAGCAGATCAGTATTGAAAGCAGAGCAATGAACAATCCTAAGCATTACAGTGTGAAGCATCCTAATGGGCTTTACGTTACTGTACAGATCAACATGTTTGCAAGCTGAACGAAGGGTCACACCCCTAAGCTCCAAATAAACAGTTAGACATACATATTGATCCACTTTACCAATTTCAAGGCCGATCAAAAGTGACAGAGAGCAAATAATTCTGGCGCATCAGGACCATGAAGTGAAGCTCAAAAGCAATGTCGGCGAGCATAATGCGGAACAATTGAGATGAAGACCTGAGGAATGCTGTGGTGGTTGGGAAACTACTGAGTGGTACTTACAGAGGAAATCGATCACGAGGCGTCCATCACATAGCCTGCCGGTGGACCGGTGGAAGAAGGTGCGGCCGTTGGGAGAATTGACCGGGAAACCGAGCCCGGCGGCGAGGCCGCCCGTGTCCGAGTTGGAGTCGCCGAAGTTGAAGATGACGGGCGGGTTTTCGCAGGGGGAAGAGGCTGAGCCCGGGAGGGAACAGAGGATCAGTGAAGAGACGAAGAAGAAGCAGAAGAGGGGGAAGAAGAGGCGGTGAGAAGAACGGAGAGGAGGAGAGAGAAGGTAGAGAGAAGGTGGCATAGTGAAGAGATCGGAGACAGCAGGGAGCTCTGTTCCTTCGTTTGTCTTATGGATATGGACGTCCTCTTACATTACTGCTCTGTCCGGTGGTTGTTTGGTCCTTTGAAGACGATGGCAGTTCTAATCAACCCCCTGAACTTTACTCTTCTTACAATTAACTCCTCTGACTTGATTGACAAATGATAATGATTGATGATGTCCCTTTTTTGAGATATATATATATATATATATGGACGGTACTTTACTAATAGATCATGGGAGCTTATCCGGTCCCGAGCGGAATCAATCAAGAGTTCGCAAATATGTACAATTGATTGTAAAATTTAATATAGCATATTGTACTTTAGCTCCAGTCAATTATGTTAATTTTGCAGTTAGTGATTAAGTAATTCGAAGAAGACGTGTAGCCTGTCAATTGGACGAAAAAGTGAAGAATTATTATATTTGGCCCTCGCTCATTTTATAAATATGTTATGTGTATATATATATATATATATATGTATTTGTGTATGCATGCCTTCTGCAGGGCAGGATATTTGACGAAAAAAGTGACTGATGTCATTGCTCACCTCAATTGCAATTGGATGAATAAGTGAGGGTCCCATGATGCCTATAAAAGGCATCTTGCAACGTTAAAATGGGGGACGAGAGGCATTTCTCAAACACAAAACAAGAAAGGCATAACTCTAGGTTGCGTTTGATTTTAGAATTTAGTAAAATTGAGTTTTGAATTTAATTAATTTGTAATGATTGTGTTGTTGACTTATGAGTAAAAGTATAAAAATAATGATTGTATTGTTGAATTGTGAAAAAAACAAAAATAATGAATAGTTGAGAGAATTTAGTATTAAAAATTGAATTGAATTATTAAAAAAATTGAAGAAAAATGAAAAAGTAACAATTGTGTTGTAAGATAAATGGAATTAAATGGAGTGAAAAAAAAACAAAATTGTAACGAAACGAGTGAGTATGAGAAAGCTAGAAAAAATGTATAGGGAGGGAAGAGCCCGAGAGGGTCTTTCAAATACTCTTATGGTGTGTTTGGTTTTAGAGTTAAGTAGAGTTGAGTTTTGATTTTAATTGATTTGTAATGATTGCGTTGTTGAATTATGAGAAAAAGTGTGAAAAAAGCAATGAATAGTTGAGAAAAAGTAATGATTGTATTGTTGAATTGTGAAAAATGTAATAAATAATTGAGAGAATTTAGTATTAAAAATTGAATTGAATGGTTAAAGAAATTGAAAAAAAATGAGAAAAATAATAATTATGTTGTTGATTTTTGTTGTGTAGTAAGTAAAGTTAAAATTAAAATTAAAATTTTAAAAACGTAATTCACAAATCAAATAGAGCATCAGAGTTTTGTATACAATAGTATAAAATAGAAGAATAATTTTTGTATCAATAGCAATTTAGTATGTTTATTTTGGGCCTTTTTGGATCAGTCCCTACCTAGGGTTGAATAAATTTTCATAAATTATTAATTGAGTAGTAAGTAGTACCAATCAACCTCCATATGTACTCTTGTTGGGACTTATGAGAGGATAACTTTAAATATAAATTGCGAGAATAACGCGTTTTACAATTTTATACTCTCAAAAAAAGAGACACGGACGGTAATTCTAACAGATTGCAATAGGAGCCAGGTCCATTGTAGCTTTTCATGGGCCAGTAATGAGCCTGGCATTTTGGGCATCTTGTCCTGCAAATTTTTTTATATGACGAATGGTTGACCCAGCCCACCATGCAACATCCTCAAGCAAATAAATTAAAGAAGTGGAGAAAGGACCAAAATAAGTGAAACATACATGCTTAAGACTAGGAGAATTATATATATGGGATTCATATAAAGGTATTAAAGGGTATGTATACACGAGACAGATGTGCTTATACATCGAACTCGTAGGTATCTTGTTACACTCGACATGTGATATATATACTTCTACACATAGAACTTTCATCGAATTTTAAAGAGATGGCATGGTGTGTCTCGGGTACCCAAGTAAACATTATCTCGATAACATGTAATATCTCCATTGATGGAGCTATATAGCTCTGTAGTGGTGTGTATAGGGCTAAAGGGCCCTAATTATTTTTATGTGCTATAAAAAATACGTGGAGAGGATGTGCTTTTCCCAGCATATTGAGGGAGGGAGGAGAGTAGCTGTTGGGGTTGTGTTGGGCTGTGTGGTGGTGTCTAATTAATGATGAAGGGTTAGCTAATTGGTTTAGGCCAATGCATGTCGTCGGTTTTTGTTTCCTCTGATGAGACCTTCGGAAGAAGAGAAGAGTCATTCATTTGACAACAACTAACCAAGAACAACCCCCCCGCCTCGATAATATTTAATGTCTGTGCATTCACCAACAAACCACTTCATCCCCCCACAATACCAGCTAGCTAGATTCTTCAAAGATATATATAGGCATCACTTTATTTTTTTATTACAAAGAAGATCAATAAATATAGTACAAAGAAATATAAATTTCAATAATAACTAATAAAAGGAGTAAGGGAATTCACCAAATATTAAATCTGAAACCTTTTAGTTACCAGACGAGAGTGTATGTCATTGTATTACGCTCTCTTTGATTAACTAATTCAAATTATTATAAGTACAGAAATGATAAAATACTAAAATAAAAATATAACAATATCTGTAATCGAAAAAATATAATAATATCAAAAAAAAAATCTATGGTGCCTCCATGACATCTATCGTATGTATTCCTACTTAACAATCACTGGGTTGTCCGAATGAGAAAGAAAATTATAAAATCTCCCATCACAATCAAACTTGGAATTGGCATCATAAAATGGTATAATTTCCATTTCTAGCTAGTATATCATAGAAAAGGGATGCCGGATCCCATAGTCTCATGATTGAGTGTGCACACATACTACTTGATGGATTAGCTTATCCTATCTTGACCTACATGGAGAAGTGATCCTATCAAACCCTATTTTCCCCTGATGACATAACAACGAACAACTCGATCAAATAAAAAAAGAGTAACGTAATGGCGCATCCCCTCGCTTTTTAATATAGAGGTCGCAAGTTTGACACTTAATGGCTCCTTTATTAGTTACTAAAATTTTCTTTTATTGTATCAGGCCTTGATTCTCCTTGTAATCGGAAAAAAGGAAAAAAAAAAAAAAGAACAACAATCGACACCTTTGCAAGTATGATTGTCACAAACCAAGTCCAAAACAACGAACCCTTTTCTAAGAGAAGCTAATTGGCTGAGGTGTATATATATATACACATTAGCGAATCTACAGGTGCGTTACACGTGAAAAGTTTCTCATTTAAGTGGTAAGATGTAATAATTATAAAATTCTAGAAAATATTAAAAAAATAAATTTCATCCAAAAAATATATAATTAATTATATAACATCGTTAATAATCTTATTGGTTGGTTTAAAGATATTAAATCCATAAATATGAACTACTTAATATCATTAATGTATATTGATAATTTTCATTTAAATACAACATTACTAATAATATAAATAATTAATTCAATTATTTTTGCCAGAATTAAGTCGATTTTCCTTAAAAAATTAAGGTTAATATAAGAAGTGAAGGTATAATCTTTTTATATTGCGTGTTTCCAAACTATTATATGTTTGTTGAAATTTTAAAGCAGTTGATTGAAACAAAAGAAGAAAAAAAAATTTCAATTCTAATATTTAATCGAAAAGAAATTGTAGTAAACATTTATTTAAGTACACTAGTAATCTAACATTCTCGTTGTATTACAAATATTATAAAATTTAAAATATGCAAAAATAAAACATGAGCAATAATTAATTAATTTAAAAGCTTTAGTCGAATGCATGATTAAAATCATGATAATTAAAAGCAAAAAAGTAAACACTGTTAAAGAAAAATGAGAGAAAAGCAAAATAATAGAATCTGTAAATTCTAAAATATTAGAACAATTATATATACACATATAAAGAGCAAACTTATGGGAAAAACGAAAGAGAAAGGTAGACCGGGCCCGTGGTGGTTCGTCGAAGGGCACCACCGCCCCTGGTGAGGTCGTCGGCGGGTGGTGGTTGTCGATCAAAGGGTCCTTCTGCTCAATTTCTTGCTTCCAATGAAAGTATGACCAAGAGTACGGAGAAAATATTAGAAAGAAAACGATAAAGGACAATCAAATAATATCTCCAAATATAAATGGAAACCTACAATATCCTAAAAAAAAGAGTAAAATCTATGAATGAGGAATTACTCAAGAATCGTACGTAAATATTTTCTATTAAAGATCCATAAATTATAAGTGAATAGATATTTTATAAGAGATGACATATCTTTTAAAATATAAGACATGACCACGGAGATTTTCGGGCAACAATATTGACAATCTTTTGAGACTTCTTAGAAAACTATTATAACGAAAAATTTTAGAGGGAGAAGGGAGTTCAAATGATTTTTCATATGTTTATTTGAAAATTAGAAGGTATATATTGAAGAAACAAATGCAACTTTTTGAATAGTCACATCCCTTTAGTAATTACATCATTTCATCAAAAAATTATTCCACCAAATATGAAATAGTACTTGATGATTAGATTTATTTATACTAATTTAACTATTAAATTTATCTTCTTATTAAATTATACCTTTCTCTTTAGTTTTTGATCGGATATTTATAGTTTCTTTATTATATTAAAGAAGATATATAATTTTTAATAAAAATTAAAAGTTAAGTGATGTATAAATTTTATTTTGACCTACGGGATACAGTGGTCTCTTGAAATATTGTTTGAAAAGTTGTTTCCCTTGTATTGTTTGAATGTAGGGACATTTACTAAAAGGTACAATGATTTTAAGAAATAATTTCGTTTTATTAGTTATGTAAAGGAGCAAATTTGTACTATCATTGCTTAAGCAAGGGCAAAATAGAAAGAATAGTTAGAGAAACACCTCATACTTATCTTTTTACCATTGAAAGCGTGAAACGGTCCAAGAGACGACCGTGAGAAATCACTAAGCAATGAACATATGATACAATAAACTTTTGATGAAAAAGAATAGGACAAACTTACCCGCAATAAGGACTAACTCGATTGAAATGGATGTGAGAGAAAAAAAAATCAAAAATCAGTGATAAAAAGAAAGAACATGAATATAAGCATTATGAAAGTATGCGATTAAAAGTAACGAATCTAAAGGGTGCAAGTAAAAATCACGAGAATATAGGGGTATTTTTGAAATAATAAAAATTTGAGAAACGACTCATACTTTATATATATATATATATATATATATTGTGTGTGTGATTAAGGTTCCTTGACGAATGAGGTTGCCGAATTCAAGAAGGAAGCCAAATATAAAGACAAAACCGAAAATGGAAATCAATTACGGAGGCAAAAGAAAAGAAAATGGTGTGGAAGAGTCCCCTGTGAAGCTAATATGATGGGGGCAAGATATCAGGCAAGGCAACCCTTTCCCTATCCCATGCATGCGCCCAAGTGTTGCAAGCAACCCTTCTCCCTTTTGGCTTCTCCTCCATATATAACCGCACCACCACAATTATCGCATTCACGTAATGATAATAACAATATATAGTAATAAAAGTTGATGGCTCGGATACCGTGCCTGCGAAGATAACAACATCGTGCTCTCATTTCGAGAAAACAGAGTTTGAATTCTACTAAAATGTTGTGCGTAATTACGTAATTTCGAAGTTACCCTTAAAGCTAAATCTGGACGACGTAATTACACGGACTGCTTAGACCAATTCTGATCTATTAACACAATGGACTGTTATTATATATATATATATATATAGATATAGAGTGTGTGTGTTTTATACATGCATGCATGCATGATTTTTGTGACACTTTGTTTAATATTGGTGCAGCTCCTTTGCTCCCCACCCTTCCCTCCTTCATATTTATACCCTCTTCCCCTCACATTCTTCACTCCACCCTCACTACTCTCCCAAACACGCTTCTCTCTCCAGCTCCCAAGCTAGCTTTTTCAAATCTACCCAGCTGGGAGATTAGAGAGGGAAGAGTTGGTAGAAGAGAAGAAGGGGGATAAAATAGAGAAAAATGGTGGGTTCTTCGGTATCGTCATCGTCGCTGATTAGCTCTGGTGCCCGTGGTGGCGAGCTGATGCCCTTCATAGCAATGGTGATGCTACAAATCGGGTACGCTGGAATGATGATCTTATCAAAGCTCGCCATGGATGCAGGACTCAACCCTTTCGTCTTCGTCACATATCGCCAGATCTTCGCCACCATTGCCACCTACCCTTTTGCTTTCTTCTTGGAGAGGTAATTTTTTTTATGTAAATATTGGCTATCATTCACAAAGAACCCACAGAAACCTCAATCCCACAATATCATATATAAACGATTACGTACACCCTTAATCGCAAAAATTGGCTTTTTATCATTATATATATATATATATATATATTCATCATCACTCCATAGTTTTGTTCTCTAGCTAGCTCATTATTTTTTTTTTTGAGGAGGAGGTTCTATACAAACAAATACACATCTATGTATATATAGTTGATTCTGCCTCTTCAAGAAGGCAATCTTTACGCAAGAACCCAGAGAGATTAGAGTCAATATATTTGTTTTGCTTTCTCTGTTCACGTAATATCTACTACTCTTTTTTTTTTTTAAGGAAGAAAGTTTTCCCTTGGAAAGATGAGAGTTTTTTCCATTGTTACGAATATATGCCTGACAACTAAGCTATATATATATATACGTTAGCTCCTCTTGAAATAATGAAGACAGTTTGAAAAGAATTTGTTTCATGTAATAGATTGGACACCCATGATGTTACCGTAAATAATCATATAACAGTTTATATATATTTTTTGGGTTACACATATAACAATTCACATTATTTTCGATGAATTGTAAGGTTTCATGCATGCCATCTTAATTTATCAGTCTCTCCTGATTCTTATATATGTACCTGAGATTAATTTTTAGATGGAATCAGGCCAAAAACATTTAAATTATGTATATTAGATCGCGTGTACATATATAAAACTATCACTTCACCGAAAAAAAAACTACCAAATATTTCTGACGTTTTAGACGAGTATTCAGATAGAAAGTTTACCTTGTGGTTCTGGACTAAATAACTTGGGGAAACAATAATCGCTTGATCTTAGTCAATAAAAATATACATATATATCTAACGCATAATATATTCATGAGTAATATTGTCAAAAACTCAATTTTGACTCTTAGAAACTTATAGTTTTATATTTTAACTTTCGATACATAGCGAGTCAAATCGCTTGTAAAAACTTAAATGTGATATATAAACTTTTATAGAAGTGTGAGTTATTCAGTAGAATCTGTAAAAACTTGAGTTTACGGAAATTGAATGAACTTATTGTCATTTTTATGTTAATTTAAGGGATATTGACAGATTTTTTTTCAACTCTTGGAACTTAAAAAATGGAGAATCAATTCATAACTTCTTGTAACCTCGCTTTTTTTTTCCTTTTAATATACAAAATTGATATTTGGAAGCTAAAATAAGAATAAAATGTTTGGTTGGTTTTATAGAATATCAATAGTAATGTATGTTGATTTTTAGTTTTATGTCACATAAAGTTATTATTTGTGGATCTATGTTTGAAAGTACATTCAAAACACTACGTTCATTTTTATAAAACTTACCATTTTTCCATTTGATAATTTTGATCTAAGCTTCGATTTTGTAAACCCTATATCATTTTCAGTTAAAAGTTAAATTATGGCAGCCTTGCGGATGAGAGACTAAAAATTTGTTACATATATAAATATATACAACTGAACGTTTGAGATTGAAAAAACATCAAAGAGACTTGGGGAGGAGCTAAGCTACCATCGTTCATGGGAACACTATCAATTGTTGTGTCAATGAAATTAACTGATTGTTGTCTCGATGAATTAATTGAAGTAGGCATGCATGTGTGCCACACGCCATTCTCACTCATTTATTGAAAAAGCTAACTTAAATTTATCATGAACAAAACATGGATTGATTCGAATGGTTCGATGTTTGTTCATTTTAAATAAGATCTCGGATTCAGTCTTGTAAATGAAGAAAATTCATATTGGTAGAGATTTATCTCTTAGTGAATCGACCTGATTAAAATTAAATTAGTCGGAATCTATTGGGTTTTTGAATACTAAAGTGTATACCAAAAAATTATTTATTAGAAAAAAAAAGTAGAAGATGGAGGAGGAGAAGGAGAAGAGGAAATAAAAATTTCCTCTTCCATATATAGAATAACTACATGGTCGATTTGAAATGCCACTTTGTCCCCTTAATGTTTATTATATATTCATAGAAGATTCTACAATGAAAATTTGTCATGGTGTCAAAAACACACACAAAAAAAAAAGGTTTGTCGTAATATAAAGACACCCGGGTAGTAATTTCACATATAATATCTCGTACTTAATCATTTTTAGTTGATGGACAACATTGTCTTGATAGCATACTTTATGACCTCTTTAGAAGTATTATACTTTTTCTTTTAATTTGTATGTTTCGTCACCATAACAAATTGTAATAATAGAAAAGCCCATATTCATAATTTATCGAGTCAGCTCAATTAGAGTCTTTTTACAAAATTTTCCAGAGAATTACACAGCCAACTTCAAGCCCTATCCCAAGCTAGCAGTCTTCTTCACCTCTCTACTCAATTCACATTCGGAAAATAATTAATTTTAACTCTATAATTTAAGGTAATTCTAGTTGTAAGATTCTTTCCCTTCTGTTTTTGATCTTCACCCGAGTTTACTTTGTGAAGTTTTTGGCTTCCCTTAACTCCTCTCCTTTTGAAAAATACAAAAGTTCATCGAAACATTAAGTTCACTCTATGAATTTCTACGCGATGCGTGGTCAAATGTATATATCGGTTAAATTATAAATTTACATTTCGAAATCTTTGAAGTTATGTTTATATTTATGTTACTGATATGGAATACATTTATGGTACTTTTACAATGTTCAGTCTTATTTTGAGAGTGTCTTTGATAATAAGAGTATAATTATCTTTTTAAAATAAGAACTGAACAAATAAACTCTTCCATGAGTTTACATCACAAGTCTACATTTCGAGCCTTCAAGACATCCACCGAGTCTACATAGATTCTGACGAGTTTGACAACCTTGTTCATAAACCCTCTCCAGGGCATGTCCCTTTAATTCTTTTCCTAAATTTAACTTACATTAATTGTTCAACACAATTGTTTCTTTCTTCTTCTTCTTCTTCTTCTTCTTTTTTCGGAGTTACAAGAGATGTCTAATACAAGGAGAAATTATATATATTCTCTTGGGTGGAAGAAGATAATTGTATTGACGGTTCTGTTTATTCTCAATCCGATCTGGTTTGTAGGAAGACAAGGCCGAGGATAACGCTGTCGGTCCTGTTCCAAATCTTCTTGTGTTCTCTCACAGGGTAATGGTTTAAGTCTCCACACGTTTAATGTCCTTTGCATTTCTCAATATCACAAATCTCAGAAAATAGTTATGCAAATCGAACTACGAATGAAGAAAAGATGAAGTGTCTGAGGAGGATCGATTAAGTTAACGAAATGAAATCGAACATCAGACAACGAAAATATTTGATGTCGTGTGCAGGGTACTAGGCAACCAAGGGTTGTATTTCATCGGACTGGACAATTCAACCCCAACAATTGCCTGCGCATTGGCCAATATTCTCCCCGCCGTGACTTTTCTATTCGCTGTCCTTTTCAGGTACGTACCATAGCTAACAAGTTAAACTATCGGAAGTTTATTAATGAGTAGTGATCGATCAGGAGATCATTTTATTTCTTTTTAATTCCGAAACTTGGTTAACCAATCATGTGAGTGAAGGCTAGTGTTAATTATAATGTCATTGTAGACAAGAGACACTCGGGTTGAGGACTATTGCAGGGCAGGCAAAGGTGGTTGGGACGCTAGTGTGTGTTGGCGGAGCGATGCTGCTTTCATTTTACCACGGCCCTGAGATCGGAGTCGGCAACTCCGCCATCCACTGGAAGTATGCAGAGAAGATGACAGATAATAAGAACAACTCTGCCAACAAAGTCAATTTCTTCTTGGGGCCTTTCCTCCTCCTCCTGAGCGCTGCTGCCTGGTCACTCTGGTTCATCATCCAAGTAATACTGACTCATCTTCTCTTGACAATTAGATGCTAAAATTGTTCTTCGGCATTGATATTGAGAATTTTCTCGATCCATAGCCTTCTCTCTATATATGTTCGACTTTTTCTTACATAAATATATCTCATTCTTCAGGCAAGATTGAGCACCACATTCTCAGCTCCTTACACAACCACAACACTCATGTGCCTCATGGCTAGTGTCGAGTGTGCAATTGTTGGGGCATGCGTTGAACATGACATCTCAGCCTGGTCTCTTAACTCGGGTATTAAGATCATCGCAAGTCTTTATTCGGTAAGCTTCTGATCGAACTTCCATTATATTGCAACAGTGACTATGTACAGGTATGTTGAATATCAATTAAGTCAAGTGATCATCAACTCAATGTGCATGTGGGGGGTTAAAATTCAAGGCTATCGTATGTTCTGCCCTGGCATTCTGCGTAATGTCTTGGTGCATCAAGAAGAAGGGTGCTCTCTATGTCTCGGTGTTCACCCCTTTGTTGCTAGTGATAACGGCTATCCTCAGCTGGGCCCTCCTTCGCGAGAAATTAAACCTCGGCATGTACGTATAATGAACTTCATCTTCTTATTTGATTAATCATTAATACACATACAACCCAAAATAATTCACGGTGTTACTGTTTGTTTAATTCGCGTGTTTTTAAATCAGATGTTTGGGATCGACTCTGATAATTGGGGGGCTATATGGCGTTCTATGGGGGAAAAGCAAAGAGGCCAAGCAAATAGGTATTATAAACAAGGATGAGATCAAACCGGATCTAGAGTTGCAACCGAATTCGCGGTTAAATGGTGATCATCATGTGCATGCTGAAGGCTAATTAAAACACGAGACTAGCTGTAGCAAGATTCCCGTGGAACTCTCCATCAGGCGTATGAGAGACCATTCAAGATATTCCCGGACATATATCGGTAGGTTTTGCCTTGAGTTTGGTGCAGTCTAGGATATTCCGAACAAGAAAAAGGAACAAAAAGAGAAGTACGCAGTCTAGGGTGTAAGTTTCAGTAAGGAAATGTGCCTCTGTATAAGTTTGTTATCGCATTAGTTATTATATATGAGGAATAGGATGCTGCTCTTCTCCAATTTTCCTGCTCTTTACAATTTCCCTTACCAATGTTACATTTGTCAAATGTTTCATCAACTGTCATTAAGCTAATTTTGCTACCATAAAAAAAAAATCAATGAACTCAATGATGTAAGAAAAAATGTACGCTGTCCCGTTCGCCTCCTGGTGGATATGCTCCATTTGGAGTTGCCCGACCTCAAGGCTCAGCTTCCTGTAGTTGTCAGTGATAGGTCTTATGCAAGAAGATTTTCCTCAGGCTCATCTCAAACTAAGACTATACACCGCCGGCACACTGAGCAAGTGGCTAATGCATCCATAACCGGGCTAAGGTTAAACCGCCTCTTTCAAGGCTCAAATCTCAGCAGTGACAATGGACGTTCCATAGAATCAAGACAAACCTCCATCCAGAATTCCACTATGGCCACGGATCCATCTATGTTTAGATGCTTGAACCATTCTTAAGGACACCGGTATTGGGGTGCCTTTCTAGAGTATCATGTCGGTTCTTGTTGGGCCGGTTTCTCTCCTATATGGAGAATTGTGAGTGCGGGTGTTGGAAGTAATCCCACATGTAAAAGTTGATAGGAAATCCATAGGTTTATAAGAGATAATGGTCTAGCAACCCATTGGCTTAAGCTTTTGGGTTGCGGATGGGCCTGAGTCTGAAGTAGACCCGTGTTTTTACCTAACAAGTGGTATCAGAGCCCAAAGTAATGATCCTAGGAAAGTACACATGCTATGCGTGGAAACCCACACCGCACCAAGGTCCGAGTGTGGAACTCGTGGCTAGTGCAGGGCCTAACAATTAGTATCCAAGTCCGGAAGTGGAAGCCCGGCTCGAAGTCCTTCATATAGTCGAGAAGGGGGGAATTGTTGGGCCGATTTCTCTCCTATATGGAGAATGGTGAGTGCGGGTGTTGGAAGTAATCCCATATGAAAAAGTTGAGAGGAAATCCATAGGTTTATAAGAGATAATAATCTAGCAACCTATTGACTTAAACTTTTGGGCTGCGGATGGGCCCGAGTCTGAAGTAAGCCCATGGATTTTACCTAACAGTTCTTGAGCAGCATAAAGTTTCTGCAGCAAAGATCTATACTAGATGGGAGTGGGACTTGGGAGGCATGTAAATGACCTTGATGGTCTTTGCTCGTCGAGCAAGCATTGTCGTGTTTGATACTTGTCTTTGCTTGAGGCCCAATCAATCGTACTACGGGCCTTGATGCCCATTGGATCAATCGAAACCAATTTTTTATATGGGCCGTCAACGGTAAAGTCAACCTCTGAGGGTTGGAAACCCCGGGAATTTCTGTCGTGACGGTGCAACCAGCCGTACCTGATGGAATCTCCACGCCAGCCAGCCAAATTGACCACCACCTCTCCCAGGGGTCACTGACGCCGTTAGACCTCCGTTCCTTACTAACCATCTATAAAAACGCCAACAGATCGCTTCGTTTCCTCCATCTTGTCATCGTTGTCTGAGCTAAGCTAGGGCAGCTTCATACGGTGTGCCCTCTCTCCCTCTCCTCTCCTCAGCTCCCTCCTTCCGCCATTGTAAGATCTCTCTGCTTCTCTCTTTCTCTTTCCCGCTCAACCTCGTTCTCATGTGGATCTGATCTGTTCGTTTGCTCGTCATTCATCATTCTCTTCTCCAGATCTAGCTCTGTACAATCATTTTCTGCAGTAAGCTTCGTCGTTTCTTTGGTCATGGCTTGTTAGCGGTTCGTTTTGGGATAACATCGAGCTTTAGATCAGATCTGATGCTTTCTAGGCTTGATTCGCTATTTTGCTAGAGTTTGGCGATTCTCTTGCTTTTGGTGACAGATCTAATCTCGTTTCTTGTTAGTTTGAGCTAGATCTTGAATCTGTGGATTGTCTTGTTGATATCCATCTTTTCTGGTTGATGCTATGCCATCTGTGTTTGATTGTAATCTTTTCCTGATACTGGGTTTGCTCGAATCTGCAGCAGTTGTTGAATCCTGTGACGTAAAACATGGGGCTCTCTTTCACCAAGCTGTTCAGTCGGCTTTTCGCCAAGAAGGAGATGCGAATTCTTATGGTCGGTCTTGATGCAGCTGGTAAGACCACCATCTTGTACAAGCTCAAGCTGGGAGAGATCGTCACCACTATTCCAACTATCGGTATGTTGATATGTTCCTCTGGCAAGCATGTATCTTCCAAAACTATGCCGGTCCTTTTAGAAATGATCCTTACGCGTATGTCTTGTTCAGGGTTCAATGTGGAGACCGTGGAATACAAGAACATCAGCTTCACTGTGTGGGATGTTGGCGGTCAGGACAAGGTATATGGCATTCTGAAACTGACCTATTTGTTTTGGACCCTATAATCAGATCTTTCGACCGGTTGATAGAAAATTGCGTGGCTTTTAGATCTGCTATGTGATTTGTATCGATGGATGTGCTTATGGACGGTCTTGTGCTGATTACATTTTGCTTCATCAGCACGCAACATAAACATAAGCTACATCAAGTTCGGCCACCTCGTCTTTCAGATTTCCCATTTTTTTTCCATTAGGGAAGGCTATCCATGCTGTGGCAAACATACTTGAGTTGTCACACAAATTGTTCGCATAGCCCAATGTCTCTTATTGGTGCTTATGGACGGTCTTGTGCTGATTAGATATGCTTCCATCAGCACATAACAAATTCATAAGCTACATTCATTCTCCACGATTGTTTATGCTTGTCCATTTAGCAAATAATGGAAAGCCATCTATTTTGTGGCGGACATATGCTCACAGCTCATGCTTGAGCTAATGGTCTTATAATTAGTTTATTTTGAAGCTTTCTATGAGTTAAATAACTTACTGAGGCACCTGTCTGATACTGGATTGTTTATTGGCTGATGCATGTAGATTCGTCCTCTGTGGAGACACTACTTCCAGAACACCCAAGGGCTCATCTTTGTGGTTGACAGCAACGATCGAGACCGTGTGGTTGAGGCTCGGGATGAGTTGCACAGGATGTTGAATGAGGTAATGGAATGCACTGGCACTAATATTCAATTACTCTCTGATTTTGCTAGTTCTAGACACTTACTTGCTTCTTTCTTCACGTGTAGGATGAGTTGAGGGATGCAGTGCTCCTTGTATTTGCCAACAAGCAAGATCTTCCCAATGCTATGAATGCTGCTGAGATTACGGACAAACTTGGCCTCCACTCTCTCCGCCAGCGCCACTGGTATTTCCTTTCTCAATTTTGTGACTACATTTTTTTTTTGTTATCAATTCTTGATTATCTGGATTAGATGTTGATGTAACATCAATTTGTCTTTCGCTGACAGGTACATTCAGAGCACATGCGCAACTTCTGGTGAAGGTCTATATGAGGGTCTGGACTGGCTCTCCAACAACATTGCTAGCAAGGTGAGCTTTGATAGCGCTTTTTGGCTTAAAATTTAGTTGCATTTATGAACTGAATCTTTACATAGTTGGGTAATTAGTTCTGATTTTACTTTTTAATAATTGCGCTTTGCAGGCTTGAGTTGTCGTCCACATTCTTTGCGGGGAGTAGCGGTCGGAATTATTACCTGTGTTGAAGAATTTTCTTACAATGTTTTTCTGCCTGTGTTATATTAAATGTTTAGCATACAACAGATTGATTTTGCTGTGTAGATTTGAAATAATCCTCGAGGAGTTTTACATTTTATATCCATGTTGAGCGACTCGAAAAGACAGTGTATCCGCCCTCAAAATTTCTGCAAATTTATTATATTGATATCTTTTGGTAATTCTGTGTCCGGAACACACCTGTGTTAACTGATCAACCGTCATTCAAGATGAAATGAAAGCATTAGCATCATGACCAAAGCATGTGCTATTCCGAGGTTTCAAGTTCGACATGAATGTCATTACAATGTATCTTTAGGGTCTTCTTGTTTAGAAATGTATCTTTAGGGTCTTCTTGCTTAGAAATTGGATTACGGAATGCAGAATTTGCTTGTGATATCTGTATATTTCTATCTTATCAGTTGGTCGTTTGGTCGTGCATTCGAATGATTTTCTAGACTAAAGAAGCAGCCTCGGTTGGTTGGGTTGGTAGTGCACTCAAAATGCGAAAGAACTTCGAAATAAGCAGTCATGATCTGGACATTCAAATGAACTCTCATGTGTCATGGCGACGGAGTCATGGACTGGACATTCAAATTGACTGTCATATGTCATAGCAACTAGGCAGAACTTCCCCTATTTAGCATCCAAGGACGAAGGAAAAACACTGTCTTCTTATTGTGACATTTGCCTTTTATGTATGTTCCCTTTCGGAGCCGAGTTTTTGCCCAAATTAGATATATTTTTGAACCTATTTCCCATTATAGACTTCCTTACAAATTATTTCCCACAATAGACTTATATTATCTATCATTTATTTTTAGAGATCCCAAAACTTTTTCATTGTTTAATTTTAAGTCCCTCTCTGAAATTTAAACCGTGAAAAGTTTTAAAATGAAAGAAAATGCCAATCCATTAGTGATGGTAGGGGTCGATGTTGGGATGGGACCCCTAGGCGTGTAAAAAGACCAAAAACTCAAACTAAACCGCCGAACCAAGTCGAATAAAAAAGAATCGAAATGCTCAAATCGGTTGAAAAGTCTAATTCAATGTGACATTTTAGTAAAAAAAAAGGTTCAATTAATGACTTACTATATTCGCATCGCTGAAACGAGGTTCATTGAACCCAAGGCTTTGGTTAAGATTATTTTTTTGACAATAAAAATACTAAAATAGTTGAAATAAAATCTGATTTTCATATTGAAATAAATTTCTAAAAAATTAAAATTAAATCAATAAAACACTATTGACCACTAAAAAATGACTTTAATTTAAAATTTGACCCATAAGAATTGCATGTTACCAAGTGAAACCGGTTTATTTTTATCTAGTTTTTAATATTCTTTTAAAAATCCGAATAATCGGTTAACCGAGAAGAAAAATCGGTTATGTTTTGCTTGGTTTTCCTCATAGGCTTATTAGAGTTCGGGCTTATATCCCAAAACTAATTGAATTATATTTTCGTTTCGAACGATTCTTCGGAATAAATCGAAACTATGTCCATTCCTAGGTGCACCCACCACCCCTCTCTCCATTTGTTCAATCATGCATCCTTTTTAGGGTTAATAACAAAAAAAAAACACAAATTCTTTACATTTTAACAATTCTAGCACGAATTTTTTTCCTTAACCTAAAAATGTACAAATTTTCGATTTGATAATAATTTTATAACAACGTCAAATTTTCAATTAATTTGGATAAAATCAAGGCCACGAAAAGGGTGCCGGCAACCCCAATATGAGGGGAGGGGATGGTGGCCAGAATCGAGGCCCTACCCTCGGAATCGGGAGAACACTCAAATTAGGGATTCTCTCGATTTTGACGGGTGGAGCCACAACCTTGGCGATCACCCCTCTCTCCTGATTGGGTCACCGACATCCTATGTGACCTTGATTCTATCTAAATTAACGAAAAATTTGACGCAGTGCTATAATTATTATCAAATCGAAAGTTTATGAAAAAAGTTAATGAAAAAAATCGAAAGTTAATGAAAAAAGTTCGTGTTAAAATTGTTAAAATATAAAAAGTTTGTGTTTTTTTTTTTGTTATTAACCCTTTAGTTTATTATAACTTATCAGTTTTGATTCGCTTACATTTAGGAAAGGGATTTAGAGTCTTTAGAAGTAAATGAAAGATAGTATAAGTTTCTTATGAAAAATAATTTGTGAAGAAATCTATTGTCAGAAATAATTTCAAAAGTGGATCTAATTTGGGCAAAAACTCTTCGGAGCCTTTGCCATAATGAATGCTGCCGCCATATTACAGTACATTTTCAAAAAGAGCAAAACTTACAGCAGCCTGCATAGTAAGGCACTTATCTCATCATCTGTGAAACTACGCAATCCACATATACGACTAAGAATACACCAAAGAATATGAAAAAAATTGTAACAGAACCAAAAGCAAGGAATATCAATTACTAGTCTTCTTTCTTCTTATCATCACAGCCGCAAAGGTACAGGCCGTACGGCACTATTAGCCCATTCATGCTGTCTGGGTTCGAGTTTGCTGAGAAGCATGGGCTTCCCAAGTCCCAGCATATTGAGTTTAGTCTACTGCCTCAGGACACGGTTTGAGCTTAAGAAGAAGTTTTCTTCACCGGCTATAGTAGAGTGCAGCCTTCCTCCAGCCCACCCATTGTTCAATGGTCGAGCAGCCACGCAAGCGGGATCACCAGCCGCGCGACTCCCCTCGACTCGTTTCTCAAATTCCGGGAGACCACTCTCCTTCCTCTCTTTCCGTCTCTTCCTCTCCTCGTCTCTCTCTTTCCTCAGCCAACTCTCTACTGTTCTCTGCATAACCATTCTCAATGAGGGAACCAAACTATAACAAAAAGAATCGAACAAAACAACCTGTCTTGAAAGTTTTCGTGCAGAGAGGACATGGAATGCAACTGACCATGAGGGACAACTTGCTCATCTCTTTGATTTTGTCCATTGGCATAGCTAGTTGCAACTTTCCATGAGCTACATATACCTGCAACCCAACAATGCAATTAGCTATCTGAAATAAATCAAGATCAAATTTCAAAAATGAAAAATTGGAAAGGGCCAACGAAATGGCATACGATATGGCTTGGCCAGTCCTCTAGACCATCAAATATATGTGTAGCATAGATGATTGTGGCACCTCTCCCTTCGCATTCCTTTCTCAGGAACTTCAAAAGGTCAGCCCGAGCTAGCACATCAAGGTCCACGGTTATCTCGTCGAGAAGAAGCACCTAAATTTCCAGAAGACAGAACACGTGGGATACTGAAATTTTCAAGATAAATGGCAAACTCAACATGAAGCGACATTAGCTGAGAAAAGAAATATGCACCTTGAATGGCTTAAGGAGGCCCATGCAAATTTGTACTCGTCTTCTCTGACCGTCAGATACCCTATGCATCCTCCACGACAGATCAATATCGAGCACCTACATTTGTAAAACCACAAAACAGACTTTACCATTCTGCTTTCTCGTTTCTAAGGATAAAGAGAATAAACGATTCTTCCATTGGAATATAATTGAGAAAGAACCATCTTACCTTGACTAATTCTGCTCTTCTTTGGGGATCTATGCCTGCCACCCCAAGAATCATCTTTTCTGCAGAAACATCCATTTGAATGGGCACATCGAACCCAGCAAAAGCAACCTCTCGCCTCCACTGCAAAGTGATACGACCAAAAGCACGCTAAGACCCCATTTTAAATGATCTAGAAGTATGTTCTACGGAGAAGAACTTCTGTCCGACCCAATCTGCTAGCTAACATATTAGGCCACCCAAGATCTTCTCATAAACAACTCGTCATTGGAAATCGTTTGTGCAGTAAAAGTATTTTGCTGTTAGAGAATACTAGTGAATGATTCGTTTCTAAACAGAGAGACACAAATGTGTTACCTCGCCTCCAAGATAAGACAGGTCTCCCGAAGATGTCAAAGCCGTGTCATGGAAGGCTGATCTTCCGAGCACACGGACCATGTGGGGTTCAACCAAATGCTTGCCTCCTAAAATCTTTAAAATGGTGGTTTTTCCTACAATAAGCATTCGTTGGACAAAGTCACAATCAAACTCAATTCTTTCTTCAAAAGTACTGGAATGTATACTTCATCAGGACCATCTATTGCATAAACCAATTGTTGTCAGGAGCATTTCTTTATACTACATCCCAGAATCCTCCTTCTAGCCTGAAGCTTAGACAATGCATTTTGACTCAGCTTAACATGTAATCTCAAAATGATTTGCAGCAAACTAATAGCATGCGAACTCAATTCCGCATTTCTGATTTCACTCGGCAACTAGGCACCACACAGGACAGCACCGACTTTCCGTTTCAGCCCCGAATTTGCGAAATTACAGATATTGAAGACCATAATTCAGGCTGCTTCAATAAAACAAGATCCACAGAAGACGAAACTGGGCATTTACGTGATTGTTGGATCTCAAAGAGCTGAACGAACCTGCGCCATTGGACCCGACGAGGAGGCAGCGGTTGCCCTTATTGATGGTGAGAGAGAAACCATCGATCAGAGGCTTGGAACCGGGAGGAGGGTGGCCGTCGATTCCCGGGTAGGTGAAACTGAGGCCGTTGATCTCCACCGTAGGCACCGCCTCGTGCTCCTTGTCGGCCATTGCAGCTGAAGAAAGGCGGAAGCTTTGAACGAGGAAAGAGTGCTGGGGAAGCTGCCTATTAAATTAGGGGAGGTTAGGTGAGTCGAAAGCAACTGAGACTGAGTCAGAAGAGACGTGGCTTCGTCTCTTTCACCCGTCAAAGAGTCGCAAGAGTATCATAGAATTAAAGGAGACAGCAAATCGATCTGTGGAACTGCTCGATCAACGAAAAGGGGGAAAGGAAAGAAATTGGGATATCGAATGAATGAACAGAGCTACCTAACAACGAACTGGGTGGGTCTACTCTGCTTCTTCTTCCTCTTCAAACTGAAAATGATGAAGCAAAAAAAAATATATATATATAAAACTTTGGCCCATGCAGGTCTCGAACCTGCGACCTTCGCGTTATTAGCACGACGCTCTAACCAACTGAGCTAATAGGCCTTGTTGCTAACAGTTTCCCACATATCAAACAGATTATATAAGTGAGCTTGGTGATGGGACAATAGCAGGGGATGAGGATAACGGGAATCGAGTAGGTGATCTTCTTCCATGCTCTGGGAGTGAGCGTACCTTATGCATCTTTTTTGAGCTTTCAAACCGTGAGGACTGTCAAGTTTGTATCTTTACATGCTGACTGAATGTTGTACGCATGAATTGCTTTGGCTAGTTGGATGAAGTCACCAGGTGCTTGCAGCAGAAAGCCTACCTTGGAGATTTTAAGTCAGTTTCAGGAAGATTCAAGTTTTTTAGGTGATTCACTTATTGACAAGCATGATGTCCCAATGCAAAGTGTGCAGAGGTAACATTGTCAGTGCACCATAGTTGGCAGTCACAGTATATACGTAGCAATGAGAATCCTCAACTCGCCATTCCACTCTGGAAGCGTGTTATGGAGAAACGCTGAATGTACGAAGGCAGCTCATGTGAGCTCGGGCGATGGTGAGAGTGTTTCTCTCTGTCCCCTCAGCTTTTTCAGGAAGCGGGAGGAGGATGAATTAGTGGGCAACTGTCGGTTGCGTTGATAACAGAATTCTCTATTGTGATCTGAGTTACGCTGCATGCTTATGTTTGTTGATGCGGAGGGTTTTCATGGAATGTTTTGTTTCGAGAAAAAAGTTCCTCCTTTTGGTAGCAGATCTTTCTGATCAAGGCTTATGATTGTAGAGTCAAGGAGAGCAGGGCACGCAAAACGAAGAGCAGGAGGATCGATGGCCAGAGTCGAAAGAAACAATGAACTTGGCCAAAGAAAACCCATGAATGACTGTCTGTTTTAGCGAAGAATTTGAAAGTAACAACAATTTCAATGAGGGAAAATTCTATGATACATTTGTTCATACTGGGGGCATGTTTCTGCCTTGCAAAATATACCACTGAACTCATCCGCGGTAGTGCTTCTGCAATATATCCCCGATTGTCTAGAGAGACAACCTTTTAATGGTTTATGAGAAAACCTGCGGTGACATGAGACATATTGATGAGATTCCCCATCTTATTATTGCTCGGTTACAGTGGTCGAATTTCAGGATAATGGAGGGATAATGAAAATAGTATAGTGTCGCAGCTGTCCTCAGCTTGATAATCACACCCTGATAATCCTGACTGCTAAGATGTCGAGAGGCCTGCTGGAACTACCGGACCATGAGCTTGTAACTGTTCTAGCAAGTTATAAGGGCAATTTTCTCAGCACTCCTGTGCTCCCTTAGAAACTGACCAGAGGATGAACATGTAGGTTTCACTGATCGAGAGCCTTATGGTCACCTCAGTAGGCTGGGCAATCTGTGCGGGGGGATCTCAAGTTTCCGTTTAATCGTCAGGGAAAAAAACAAAAGAAATGGCCGAGGTTTCGCCATGAGTAGTTGCCTTGGGTTCTCCATTAGAATCTGATAATGTTCAGCTAAAAGAAGCTCCTAAAACGGGAAGTTTTATAGTAGAAATACCCGAGCTAGTACGGTGTTCAATATGTTTCCATCAGTGCCCATCTGTTTTTTCTCATGTATTCTCTATTGGGCTTCCATAGTTAGCAAAACTCCAAGCAATTTTCTTCTATCATATGTATTTCCCATCTCTTCGATTCTTTATATTTCGAATATATGAAATGCCTTTTGTTGCTCATTCCTGCTTAAGTTTTGCTAGTTCATGTACACTAGCTCTATTGCAAGCACATTCTGTCCATAGTTTATCAGATAGACTAGCAATATAATGAAAGCGGATATACTTTTATGTGATATGCTTCGTATAGCTAAATGCGCTTTGGCAACCCGATAAGTTGCTGGAGCCTCTATAGATGTTATGTCTGCAGTTTTCCTCCGTGCAACTCAGGCAGTTGTATTTGTGCTGTGATCAGACCGATGTGGTAAGAGGGATCTATTCATTTAATAGCTTTTTGATGGAAGATTCACTTATTTAAGATAATGATACACATAATCATAGGGGACAGAGAACCTTTCAACGAGATAGTGCTTTTTCAACTCTCGCAAAATGGAATCTAATCCAAACATATATGCCATGGTTCCTTACCTCAACAAGGTACAAATATCTAAATTTGATATTTTTATCTACTTTTTCAGACCTATTGCTGAAACTAAGTAGCAGTAAAAAATTTGAGAAGACTCATCACGTCATGGGCTCACGAGATATTTCGCAGTGACCAGAGACATAGAAACAAGAATCCTCATCTGGCTGTCACTCTCCACCAAGGAATTCAGGGGATCGCTCCGTGGAACTTTAGTCAAGCTCCTGTGGCACTTGTCCTGTGCAAGGGACCCAGGGCTCTCAGTATCAATCACTTTCTGGTAATCATTCTGGCTAAAGTATGAGGAGGCCTGCTGGAACGACTCGACCAGTGTCTTATAAGAGCTCTTACATGTGATGAGAGCATCCTTTAGCGGCGCTGGTCCTGTTGCGTCTTTGAGCAGACTGAGAACAAGGTTCTGGGTGTTGGTCGCGTTGTAGAGGGACTGCTCAATCGTGATTTGGGCCAAGCCGACGATGTCGGTGTCGGGGCTCTTGATGTGCTCATCAAAGGTCTTGCTGCAGAAGACAAATTCCGCTGGCACATAAGTGTGCATGCAGATGTCCTTGATCCACTCCTGGGTTGTCTTCCCATCACATAGGACCTGTGAGACCGCAATGATGAAGAAGATAATGGCGACACGGGTAGCCGAAGAAGAATTTAAGCAGAAAAACACCATGGGTAACTTGTCGGAGATTGCTCACCGGAATTGCGAAGGAAGGCGATGTCCACAGAAGGATAAACAGTAGGGATTATATATAGATGGATGATCAATGGGGTGAGGCGGGAAAGAGATGAAGATAATATGCACTATCCATAATTAATGTTGCCAACTGCTTCCTGCCGTATCATGAAGCTGCCATAGTTGACCCTCTGATATATTTTCTTCCGCCATATAAAATTTCCTTGCCATTTATTGCTCAGTACTTCTATGAGTGTTCTCCCAGGCCATATGGAACTTTCTTGCCTCTGCTTGAAATATTAGAAGGTAAAAAGTAGATTTCGTACCAACAATGGTTGGTTCAAGCGATTCGACAATTAACTCGTTTCCAGAAATTCTCCCAATTCCTATATTTTCCAGTAGCTAGATTTTCCATATAATTTTGAGCATTTTCTCTCTGTAGATGATTCCATTCTTCCCTAAGCCCCACTATCCACATTGATTTCCTGCTATCATAGGAGGTTACATCTGACCTGTATCATTAAATCCATGCATTTTTATCGCTAGGAACATGATTGTAGAGATTCCTTAAAAGATAGCCTGGTGCAACTTTTCTATTAGCTTTATGCTGATTAAATGAAGAAAGAATCTCGGTCCTCATGGAAATGCAGCATGGATATGGCGCTGCTCATTCCTTAAGCAGGCCAAAATGATAATTACAACAATAATAGTACTTCAGCAGGCAGGTAATGGGTTCCCAAAGTTTGTTGTTTCAGATGATGGAAATGGAATCTCGAATTGCCTTTCATGTTGCTCTTGCCAATGGATTTTAATTTTTAAATTTTTTTTTAGGGGGAAAGCCCACAAAAGTAGATTTCCCAGGCCCTCCATCCATGGTATCCTATCAAATAGCAAGACAACAACATAAGCACGTTATGTTAGCTACATGTCATTGCTTAAAATATTGCTGAACTCTCTCTCTCAGGTCCCCATGTGAGTTCACGGACCTAGAAGAGGATAGAAGGACAGAGGAGGGAAGGAGTCGTAGTAAATCTGAAGGATAATAATTTTATTTTCCAACCGGAATATGGAATGTACATTGCAGCTACTTTAGACCATATGTAATAATTTGTTCTGCCTAATTCTCAATATTTGTAATGGGAGAAGCAATGTTTACGCTCCGTGCTTATTCCTTCGTATTTTCTGTGACATATCATGGAGATTATATGCGGATAGAGCTGTGAAATTCGTGAATAACTGATTTACATTACCTCATGCTTATAACTTGTTACATACAGATCACTGGCTAGCTACCGCATGAACACAAAGCAAGCACCTACATGAGTTTATCATCATTCACTGATGATGTTCAGGCATCAATGAGCATATCTAACGGTCTATATGTAAAATCATATAAAATCTATATCTATATATCTATATAATATATATCTATCATATCTATATAAATATGAAAGCAAGGGACTAGCCGGATGGCCTCAGAACGCTCCGTTTCCGAATGAAAATTTCTCGATTTTTTGAGTTTTTAAATTTTAAATTATCTTTTATTATGAAATTAGCAACAAAATCTTCCGAAATTATTTTAAGTTATAGTATTCCATTTAAAAAGACCGAAAAAATCATTAAATCTTCTGGATACTATGGTGATCTCCAATAGGCAATGAGAATTTTCTGAATGAAAATTTCTAGTTTTTTTGGAATTATTTTTAATAAAAATATTTTTTTATAGATATCTCATCATAAAATATGATTTCTTGATTTCTTTAATTTTTATAATTTATATGGCATAATGTATTTGAAATAAATAAGATTTTATTATATGTATAGATATTATTTAATAATCTATAATTTTTAAAATAAAAATAAAAGCTAATATTTCATCACATAAATATTAACATCAAAATAAGTATATATTCATACATAATATAAATATATTAATATATATGGCCTCAGAACGTTCAATTTCCGTATGGAATCTAATAAGTATATATCGGTATATATTTTCTGAAAGGAATTTTCGAGGTTCTTATTTATTGATTATATTATAAGAATTATTTTTAGTAAAAAATATTTTTAAAGATATCTCATCATAAAATCTGATTTCTTAATTTCTTTAATTTTTATAATTTATATAACATAATGTATTTGAAATAAATGAGAAGATTTATTATATGTATAGATAAGTTATTATTTAACAATCTTGAAAATTTCAAATAAAAATTAATATTTATCACACAATATTAACATGAAAATAAGTATATATTATTATACATATTTATACATAAGATAAATATATAAATATATGGTTACATGGACAACCTTTAGTATAAAGAAAAAGTATATATATAACTTATATGTTTTTATAGATATCAATTTTCAAAAAAATAAATTAGATAATATTTTATAGATATATATATGAACTATATTTTCTTTTCAAAAAACAAATTAGATATGTTCACCAAAAAAGGAAAAAAATCAGATTATATTTTATATAAATTCTATATGATAGTTATAAATATGAATTATCATACATATACACACACATGGGCCTATTCAGCTCTCAAACAATACATCTACAACTAAACGCGAGCTTTCGAAACGTTTGTCTATCCCTAGATGCAAGTGAGATGATTAAATTTATGCTTTGATTTTTTTCTCTCATTTTAAAATTTTAAAGTATCTTTGATAATAAACCTAGCAACAAAATCTTCTGAAATAATATTCCATTTAAAAAATAAAAAATACTATAAAATATTTTGGATACTATGGTAATCTCAAATTAAATGCAATAAGAATTTTCCAAATGGACTTTCTAGGTTTTTTTATTTTTTATTTTCCAAATTATTTTTAATAAAAAATATTTTAAAAGATATCTCGTCATATCTTGATTTCTTTAATTTTTACAATTTATATATTATTTAATAATCTTGAATTTTCTAATATGAAAAATTTATATTCATCCCAGATGACCTTAGAATGTTTCGTTTCTGAATAAAATTTTCTTATTTTTTGAATTTTTAAAAATTTAATTATACTCAATTATAAATTTAGTAGCAAAATCTTCTAAATAATATTTCATTTAATAAAATCAAAACATAAAATCTTTTGGATAATACAGTGATCCATTGAATGCAATATGAATTTTCTAAATGGAACTTTCTAGGTTTTTTTAAAATATTTTAATTTTGAAATTATTTATAATACAAAAATAATTTTTAAAAGATATCTCATCATAAAATACAATTTCTTCATTTTAAAATTTTTATAATCTATATATTACTTGATAACCTTGAAATTTTTGGAATAAAAATAATAGTTCATCACATAAATATTAACATCAAAATCAGTATATATTATTATATATTCAAACATAATATAGATATATTAATATTTGGTTATGTGGACAACTTTTAGTATATATAATAAGAAAAAGTATGTATGAATTATAGTGTTATATATATATATATATATCTATTTTTTAAAAATAGATTAGATAATATTTAATAGATATATATGGAATTTTCTTGGTTTTTTGAGTTTTTTAAATTTTAAATTATACTCAATTATTAAATTAGAAAATAGATCTTCTAAATACTATTTCCTTTAATAAAATATAAAATATCATAAAATCTTTTGGATGATACGCTGATCTCCGTTGAATGTAATATGAATTTTCTAAATGAAACTTTCCAGATTTACATAATTTTTTTTAATTTTTGAAATTATTTTTAATAAAAAAATATTTTTTAAAAGATATCTCATCATAATATACAATATCTTGATTTTTTTTATTTTTATAATCTATGAATTATTTAATAATCTTGAATTTTTAAATAAAAAATATTTCATCACATAAATATTAACATCAACATAAGTAGATATTATTATATATTCATACATAATATAGATATATTAATATATGATTATGTGGAAAGCTTTTAGTATATATTAATATATGATTATAGATATATATGGAATTTTTCGATTTTTTGAATTTTTATTGACGGAATTATTTTTAATAAAAAATTACCTCATTATAAAATCCAATTTCTTGATTTATTTAATTTTTATAATTTATATAACTTAATGTGCTTGAAATAAACGAGAAGATTTTATTATATATATAGATATTACTTAATAATTTCGAATTTTTTAAAGTAAAAATTAATATTTCATAAATAAATATTAACATCAAAATAAATATATATATTAGTATATGTTCATACACAATATAAAATATTTTCATATATGGTTATGTGGACAACCTTTAGTATATATGGTAAGAAAAAAAATATGAATTGTATGTTTCTACAAATATCTATTTTTAAAAATAGATTCGATAATATTTATAGATATATAAAAATTATATATTCGTTTCAAAAAAATAAATCTGATTTGTTCCAAAAAAAGAAAATAAATCAGATTTTATTTTATCTATATTTTGATGATAGTAATAAATATGTATTATCACACATATAAATATGAGCATATTCAGCTCTAAAAAAATACGTCTATAACTAAACATGAGCTCTCGAAACTGTCTCTCTCTAGATGCAAATGAGTTGATTGAATTTATGTTTCGATTTTTCTCTCATTTATATTGAAATTTTTTATTCTTTTATTTTGCTCTAATTTTTTGCTTTTTTAATATTCTGTTTCAAGATTGGTAATGTGAATTTTATCTATCGAAACTACCCCTATACACAAATTCTCAGAAAGTATGTTCTTCTATCACTAAACGCGAAGGTTGTTTGTTTATTTCATTATTTTTGCTTCACTTTTGATTCTCCAAGTAATTTTTCTTTTTAATTATAATTTTGTTTTTTCAAATTGGTGGAACTATCTAGTACAAAGTACGAGCTTCATGACTAATATATATATGAAAGCAGAACAAGGTGGGCCGGCCAGATGGGCTTAGAATGCTCGGTTTTCGAATGAATTTTTCTCAATTTTAAGAGTTTTTTAAAATTTAAATTATTATAAAATTGTCAACAAAATCTTTCGAAATTATTTTTAGTTATAATATTTCATTTTAAAGAAAATCGAAATACCAAAAAATATTTTGGATACTATGGCGATCTCCAATTAAAGGCAATACGATCAAATTATTTTCGGTTATAAAATCTTTCGAAATTATCAAAAATTAAATTATATTTTTATCAATTCTTTGTGGTACATTATAAATAGCACATCCTGAGATGCTTAGCCAACTACACAGCTTGAGACGTTCAGCCAACTTAAGCGCTTTAAGTTGCTGAGTTTCTTGACGAGGACTAAGGCATTTTTTTGAATTTGACTTTGAAAAATTTTCTTGCCGAGTTTAATTTTTTATCTTTTTTTTTTGTTGCTTTTGCCTGATCTGATAAAATAAATGATGTAAGTTCAAACCTTTTTTTTTAAATTTCAAACCTTTTTTTATTTAATTCTTAATTATAATTCTTAACTATAGGTTTGCATGTTCTAATTTGCATCTTTGAATTCTCAATATATTTTTTGCTTTCTTAAAAAACATTTTTTTATGTACTAATTTGTTATTTTTATTGAGAGAGCTAGCACCTAAAAAAGATTCATGTAAAAAAAAGAGTCAGAGGGATCAAATTACTCTAGATGAAGAGGTAAAGTTTCTTATCAGTTAACAACGATGTAAATAGCATGGATGTGATTCTTCTACATGAAGAGGTAAAGTTTCTTATTAATTGTTATATCTGTAATGAAAGAGGAAAACCAACTTGTATCTTTAAAATGAATGAGGTGTCTTCTTCTCGCGCTATCCTTTTCAGTTCTGAATTAATATATAATTTCTATTAAGGAATGCAATTTCTCTTTCAAAATTTCTTTTAAGGTGCAACGCACGTGTGTCACGACTAGTATATAATCAAATAAAATGTTTCGGCGCAACACGTGAGTGAAGTAGCTAGGATATATTATTTGGTTAGGTATGAGGTACTAGGTAGAGACCAGAGCCGTGGCAATTATAATTCTCTGCTCCCGGTTCTGCTGGATTAGTGGGTTTGGCAGATTAGGAAGCGTGTCAAAGGCCATGCCACAGCTCGCCTGTGCAAGGGGCATTATCCTCTCAAGGTCGAGAACGTCCTGTATGGCCAAGCTTGAAATGAAACTAAGCCTATTGGAACTGGTTGAAACGTTACCCCGTCATACGCGTTCTGGCACTCACTGAGGGAATATCTCTCGGCCTTATCGATCATATTCGCTGGTTAACATTAACGTCCAACCAGAATATGGAATGAGCATTGCAGTGGTAGAGAGTCTTCAGGATAACGGAAACAGTCAAAACACCTGCCCTGATAGCCTGGTGGAAATGCTGGAGCACGATCTAATGGGGCATTCTCTCGTTAATAAGTTTGGGCATACCTACCCAAGAAAGGAATTACTATACTTTACGAGCACCCATCAGTTTTTCTCCTAAATTCTTCAGGTTTTTTTTTTTTTTTTCTCTGGTAAGTAAAAGACGGGGGCGCTAGACCCATTGCAAAAGAAAAGGAAATCAAGAAAGAAAAAAGCTGGGTATAGAGACTTCAATGATATAGCTAAATAATAGCGCTCTTAAGCCAGTGGGCGGCTACTAAAAAAAGTGAGCACCCAAATAGCATCCATAAAGAACTGTGTGTCAACGATTCTGCACAAGAGTTTCCTTCGTGGTATGTATGAACCACGTGAACTACTCAATCTCATCGAATCAGATCTTTGATGGCCTCCACGAGAGGGGCTAAGATGCGAGTACTTCGACCAGCTGTCGGAATAGCTTTGCAGACAATCTCGGAGTCAACTTCGAGAATCACCTGCTTGAATCTGAGACTCCACGTGTGCTCAAGCCCTGTTAATACACCCCAAAACTCGGCCAAAACAGCCGAAGCATAGCCAACATTTCGAGTGAAACCCGAAATCCATTGGCCAGAAGGATCGCGAATCAATCCTCCCACACCTGCCAATCCTGGATTGCCCTATGATTAGGGGTGTAAGCGAGACGATAAGGCTCGCAAATTGTTCAAGCTCGGCTTGATGAAAGTTCGAGTTTGGCTCGGTCTTATCGAATTTGAGCCGAGCCGAACAGTCTTACGAGCAGAGCTCGAGCCTAGGCGTGCTCAGCTCGAGCGGCTCGCGAGCCTGATCTAGAATTTGGATGTGTTTATTGTTGTCAAATTAGAATTCTGTCGAGCTCCACTAAGTCGAGCCCGAGTCAGGCTCGAGCTTATGGAGTCTGAGCTGCTCGAGCTTGAAAAAATTGACGAGCCTTGACGAGCTGAGCTTGAGCTGCTTGCAATACTCTCGAGCTGAGCTCGAGCTCGCCTCTCCAGGCTCGATCGAACTCGAGCTCGCCTCTCCAGGCTCGATCGAACTCGAGCCGAGCTCGAGCCCAGGCATTCACTTTCGAGCTGAGCTTTGAGCCCCTTGAGTTTGGGTTCGGGCTCGGCTCGGTTACACCCCTACCTGTGATGTGCCGTCCTTATTGAGCTTAACCCATTCGAAAGGTGGAAGACCATCTAATCATTCTCCACTCCTTCAAGGGTTTGCTTAGCTTACTGTTAGTTTCTTGAGCTTTGGCAAAGCTCGTTGCTGTTCCGAAAACTGTCACCTGCCCGTTCTCTGGAAAAGCAAGGTCATCATCAAGTATCCTCTCGTGCCTCCACATCCAGATCAGCCAGAATCCAACACCAAATACGAGAGGCCAAGGTAACTCTCGGCAGAACGTGTCCTTAGCTTGAAGACGGAACAGCAGCCAATCTCTTGACGGCAAATCAAAGAAGGAGTCCCGCAAGTGTCTCGGGACCACTGAACTCCACAAAATTCGAATACAGAAGCAATCACGCAAAGCATGCAAGGTGGACTCATCAGTTAATGAACATCTGGAACAGAGTGTCGAATGACTCCTAGCAATTGTCTTCCACCATATGATCTGAGGCTTTCCCTTCTCTTCAACTCTTTACATTTCGAACTGACTGCCATTTATTGCTCATGATTTCTTAGTGATATTCTCTAAAAGAAGTACCACACAGGACATGCTTTTAAGTTTTGCTAGTTCAGCTTGACTACTTTGTTCCATCGCAAGCACATTAATCTATCCTCGGTTTATCAGATACACTCGTAATACATTGTAAGGGGCCTGGTGGGGGCAGCTCGGCTTTCTAAATTGAAGGGACATTTTCTTCCCCGGAGTAAGCCGGTTTTATATCACCCTTAATTTTGAATTAGCAATAACAGTGCCAATTAACTAACTAGATTCGAGATTCACATCTACACTTGCAAAGTCAGTAGTCCCTCCTAGGCCAATTGCGGACTGCTTTTGAAGAGCCAGTGTTCCATTACATGTAATTTGCAACGTTGCTCGTGCAACAAGCTACATGATGCTGCAAGGTCAGAGGTAACATTGGTAGGAACCAGATGTCCTTCCTCTCATTGGGAAACCGCCATTAAAAGAACACAATGCTGAACGGCATGGGCACAGTAAGTGCGGAAATTTCTAGGACGAGTTCCAGTATTTATATCCAGGTTCAAGAGTGATTCCTGAATTCGGATAACTATGTTGTCAACATCCGATAGGGAAAAGGATGCGCACGGGTTTCCTGTAATTGCGCTTCTTTGTATCTGAAGTGTTCATGCAGACAGAACTCTTGGCTATGTGGTGTGGTTGGAAATCTTTTACCAATTTCCTGGAAAGGATAATAGATATACATCCTGGGACAGGGTATGGCATCAAATTTGTAGCCCGACCAAGTATATTGCCCACACAATCTGATGGAGAAAACGAGAAGACTATATGATGGTTCTAGAATACAATTAAAGACTGTTGGACTGAAACCGAAGAGTCATTTCGTGCTTAGTCTTCTGAGTCGTTTCTGCATTAAATAGGTTCAAATAAGATGTCATTGGAAAGCCCTAGAAGTCTAGTTTCCAATGAATCAAACTGTTCGTAATTTGGAATTGTCTAGGAAAAGTTATTGTCATTTTCGTGAGTCGTGTCCAGAAAAATCCGAGAAGATAGAATTAGAGTTAATGGGGTGTCTTGGGAAGTTAAAAAGTCCTTGTGTCTTTGTTCTATAAATAGGATGATCGTGTAACGATATGGGCAAGTCATCTTTGAAGTAATCAATTTATATTTTAGAGTAACTCATTCTTTGAGTTGTTCTTCTCTGACTTCGAATAACTTAGGTGGATTCCTAAGGTTCTTCGGGTCGTTCGCTCGTTGTTTTGGGGGCTTGGTCCTCTCTTCTCTCCTTACCGCCATCAGATTGGTATCAAAGCCACGGTTCTTTCCATGGCGAACCGTCGACGTAGAGTACCTGACGTCAACGTGGCTCCCACGGAGCGCGACCTTCGTGATGTCGAGATGGATGAGCTAAGGAGGCAAGTGCAACAACTCCAACAGCAACTTGAGCATCTCCAAGCTAGAAACCGTGACGAGACACGTCATGGTTCGGATGTTGGCGAGGTTGGGGAGGTTAACCCTTTCCATGATGAAGATTCTGATTCGTCCACCGAAAGAGCTTCTCCTTGACTTGGCCGGAGGAATCGTTTTGAGGATTATGGCGTCAAAGTCGACATTCCCGACTTTGAAGGTCAAATGCAACCAGAAGATTTCATTGATTGGTTGGCTACCGTTGAACGAGTCTTCGACTTCAAGAACATTTCCGAAGAAAAGAAGGTGAAGTTAATCGTCATCAAATTGAAAAAACATGCTTCAATTTGGTGGGAGAACTTGAAAAGGCGTCGAGAACGTGAAGGAAAACGGAGGATTGTGACGTGGGAAAAGATGAAACGGGAGCTCAAGAAGAAGTTTCTTCTCGCAAGCTACAAGCAAGATATTTTCTCTCGGCTCTACAACTTCAAGCAAGAGGAGTTGACCGTAGAGAAATACACCGCGGAGTTTGAGCATCTCATGATGAAGTGCGATATCGTGGAGCCCGAGGAACAAACCATTGCTCGGTACCTTGGCGGTCTTCGATCCGAGATTCGTAACGTGGTCCAATTGCAACCTTATTGGACTTTCGAGGATGTTTGCAAGCTGGCCGTTCGTGTGGATAAGCAATCTAAGGAGAAGAGTACTCATAAGACCTTGGGAAGAGACGGGGTCTTTAACCGGGGGAGTGCTTCGACTCCGAAGTCATCATCGACTAGTAAGGCTTCTTCTTCCAAGGCTACACCCGCACAAGGTGGCACTTCTCGCAACACTTCAAGCACGATATCAAAACAATGCTTTAAGTGTCGAGGATTTGGTCACATCGCTTCCGAATGCCCGAATCGGAAGATTATTTCCTTAGTGGAGGAAGCTAATGATGAGCCGGTGTACGACACTTACGACGACGAGGAGAATGAGGTTGAGCAAGAAGAGGTCACTTATGGTGATCAAGGGAAGGCTCTCGTCGTTCAACGCATCTTGAAGTCCGCACATGTTGAGGACGATAAGTGGTTGCGGCATAACATCTTCCACACCCGATGCACTTCCCATGGCAAAGTGTGCACGATCATTATCGATAGTGGGAGTTGTGAGAATGTCATTTCCACTACCATGGTGGAAAAGTTGCACCTCAAGGTGGAGCCTCATCCGGATCCGTACAAGCTCTCTTGGCTCAAGAAAGGTAACGACGTTCATGTCAATAAACGTTGCTTGGTGCAATTCTCTATCGGCACACATTATAAGGATGAGATTATGTGCGATGTGGTTCCCATGGATGCGTGTCATTTACTTCTTGGACGTCCGTGGTTATATGATCGAAGGGTGATTTATAATGGTTTTAAGAACACCTACTCCTTTGTCAAGGAAGGTGTCAAGATTATTCTAGCACCTTGTAGAATGGAGGACAAGTCTAAGGCCGTCACGGGAGAAGGGAGCTCTTATCTCTCCAAATCCCAATTTCTCCAAGTCATGGATCGTTCTTCGAAGGCTTATGCACTCGTGCTCTTGGAGGAGAATGAAGAACGAGGGGATATTCCACCCATAGTGAAGTCTTTGCTCGAAGAATTTCGGGATGTGGTGCCCGATGAGATTCCGTCAGGACTTCCTCCCATGCGGGATATCCAACATCATATTGATTTGGTGCCCGGGGCTGCTATCCCAAGTAAGGCGGCGTATCGAATGAGTCCAAAGGAATATGAGGAGCTTCAACGCCAAGTCGACGAACTTTTGCATAAGGGGTTGATTCGAGAAAGTTTGAGCCCTTGTGTGGTTCCCGCTCTTCTCGTGCCAAAGAAGGATGGATCTTGGAGGATGTGCATTGATAGTCGGGCTGTGAATAAAATCACCATCAAGTATCGCTTTCCAATACCGCGACTTGATGATTTGCTTGATCAACTTCATGGAGCTTCGGTATTTTCCAAAATCGACCTTAGGAGTGGATATCATCAAATTCGAATGCGTCCCGGAGACGAGTGGAAGACGGCATTCAAGACTAGAGATGGTCTCTACGAGTGGCTAGTTATGCCATTTGGCCTCTCTAATGCCCCGAGTACTTTCATGCGCCTCATGAACCATGTGTTGAAAGCTTTCATCGGCAAGTTCTTGGTCGTCTACTTTGACGATATTTTGATCTATAGTACCAGCATGGAGGAGCACTTGGAGCATCTTCAAGAGCTCTTTAACGTGCTTCGAGAGCAACGCCTATATGCCAACCTCAAGAAGTGTCACTTCCTCACAAATAGTGTCAATTTCTTGGGTTATATTGTCTCTCAAGAAGGCATTCGCATGGATCCAAGTAAAGTGGAGGCGATCGTAAATTGGCCGACTCCAAGATCTCTCCAAGAGGTCCGGAGTTTCCATGGGCTAGCTTCTTTCTATCGGAGGTTCATTGCGGGGTTTAGCACTCTTGTCGCTCCTATCACGGAGTGCTTGAAAGGAGGTGTATTCAAGTGGGACGAGGCGGCTCAAAAGAGTTTCGAGCTAATAAAGAAGAAGATGACGAAGGTACCACTTCTTGCCTTGCCTGACTTTGAGAAAGTCTTCGAGGTATGTTGTGATGCTTCGAATGTGGGAATTGGAGCCGTTCTTTCTCAAGAAGGCAAACCACTTGCTTTATTTAGTGAGAAGTTGAATGGACCGAGGAGGAATTATTCGACGTACGACAAGGAATTTTATGCCATTGTTCGAGCTTTGGCCAATTGGAGGCATTATCTTATTTCGAATGAATTTGTGCTCTTCTCGGACCATGAGGCGTTGAAGTACATTAATGGCCAGCATAAGCTCAACAATCGCCATGCCAAGTGGGTGGAGTTCCTACAAGCCTACACGTTCGTGATCAAGTATAAGAGCGGCACTCAAAACCAAGTCGCTGATGCTTTGAGTCGGAGGTGTGGATTGCTTTCATCTATGCAAGTAAAAGTGTTGGGGTTCGAGATCATCAATGAGCTTTATGAGGAGGATGTTGACTTCTCCAAGACATGGCGTGAATGTTCTAAAGGCCCTTGGAAGGACTTTCTCGTACATGATGGCTATCTTTTCAAGTCCAATAAGTTGTGCATTCCTCAATGTTCTTTGAGGGAGGCCATCATCAAAGAAGCTCACGAGGGAGGACTTGGAGGTCACTTTGGGCGAGATAAAACGCTTGCTCTTATTGATGCGCAATTCTATTGGCCGAATATGATCCGAGACGTATCGAGACATGTGGAGCGCTGCAAAACATGTCACATTGCTAAGGCTCATTCTCAAAATACGGGCATCTACACTCCACTTCCGGTCCCTAATGCACCTTGGGAAGATGTGAGCATCGATTTCGTGGTGGGATTACCAAGGACACAAAGGAACAAAGACTCGGTCATGGTGGTGGTGGATCGATTCTCTAAGATGGCGCACTTCGTTTCGTGCCTTAAGACCTTGGATGCGTCTCATGTTGCAGATCTTTACTTCAGAGAGATTGTCAAGCTTCATGGCATTCCAAGGACCATCACTTCCGATCGTGATACGAAGTTTATGAGTCACTTTTGGCGTACGCTTTGGAGAAAGCTTGGAACTACTCTTCAATTTAGTTCCTCCCATCATCCTCAAACCGATGGCCAAACGGAGGTGGTTAATCGAAGTTTGGGAAGCTTGCTAAGGTCCTTGGTGAAAGGAAATATTCGTCAATGGGACATGGTGCTGCCTCAAGCGGAGTTTGCTTATAACCGATCTCAAAGCAAGTCTACCGGTAAGAGCCCATTCGAGGTTGTTTATGGATCTAATCCTATTGGTCCGTTGGATTTGGTCCCTCTTCCAATTAATCACTCTTTCAGTAGTGATGCTGAAGAAAGAGTGAAGCAAATTCGGAGTATGCATGAAGAGGTTCGCAAGAAGATCATCCGGCAAAATGAGAAATACAAGAAGCAATCCGACAAGTTCAGGAAGCCGGCAACTTTCAAGGAAGGAGACTTGGTATGGATTCACCTTCGCAAAGAGCGGTTTCCACAAGGTCGCTTTGGTAAGCTCAAGCCTAGAGCTGATGGACCTTTTCGAATTTTGAAGAGAGTGGGTGAAAACGCATATAAGGTTGAGCTACCGGGAGACTATGGAGTTTCTGCAACTTTCAATGTCTCTGACCTATTGCCCTATGCTGGAGAAGGCGAAGGGTCCAACTTGGGGACAAGTCTCTTCCAACCGGGGGAGAATGATGGAGAAAACGAGAAGACTATATGATGGTTCTAGAATACAATTAAAGACTGTTGGACTGAAACCGAAGAGTCATTTCGTGCTTAGTCTTCTGAGTCGTTTCTGCATTAAATAGGTTCAAATAAGATGTCATTGGAAAGCCCTAGAAGTCTAGTTTCCAATGAATCAAACTGTTCGTAATTTGGAATTGTCTAGGAAAAGTTATTGTCATTTTCGTGAGTCGTGTCCAGAAAAATCCGAGAAGATAGAATTAGAGTTAATGGGGTGTCTTGGGAAGTTAAAAAGTCCTTGTGTCTTTGTTCTATAAATAGGATGATCGTGTAACGATATGGGCAAGTCATCTTTGAAGTAATCAATTTATATTTTAGAGTAACTCATTCTTTGAGTTGTTTTTCTCTGACTTCGAATAACTTAGGTGGATTCCTAAGGTTCTTCGGGTCGTTCGCTCGTTGTTTTGGGGGCTTGGTCCTCTCTTCTCTCCTTACCGCCATCACAATCCGAGAAATATAAATGTCGTTATGGATTTGTCGCAGGTTATGTTTACAGAGAGAAGAGAACCTTTTCGTAGCAAATCAATGTCATTGTAAGAAAATAATGCCCCGTTTGGATTCAGAGTTCGTTGATTTTAATTTTAACTTTAACTTTAACTCAACACACTACACAACAAAAATACACATTTCTCAATTCAAAAAGTTTAATTTTAACTTTAACTCAATACACTACACAACAAAAACACACGTTTTTCAAGTCAAATTTATAATCACATCTCATTTGTCCTTTTCCACAATCAAAATTAAAATCAAAATCAAAGTAACTTTAACTCTGAATCCAAACAGCCCCTAAATGATTCTCCTTTGCTGGTGAATGTACAGACGATAGACAATCATCTCCAACCCGTATATCATGGGAACAATCTTCTACTTTTCTATTTTATTATTCGTGTGTCTAAATCAACTCCGACAATTTATCAACTAATATTTATTAGACTAATAACTATTTTCGAACTTGTTAGTTATTCTTGTTACTTTGAAGCTATTCTTAATTAAATCTGCTTTTCCGAGCAAAGCAGATTTAATTAAGAACAAAGGTCTTGGTCCTGTCGGCAGATATTGTTGGATGAAATAAGACACTCTTTTTTTTTCGGTAGAGAAACGGGGCAAATGCCCGAAAGAAAAGAATAAAATAAGCCACTCTAGGCAGATTCATTGAAAGAAAATTCCCTTCTTACTTATTATACAGTGCGTACTCTTTCCTTCCATAATTCTGCTGACACTTGGAAGCTTGCTAACTACTTAATTAAACCGCAAAGATGGATGTATGAGTAGTGAAAATGGGAAGTACGTAAGGCATGCATAAGCTTATCACTATCAAAGGTGCTGCATGTGCTGGCGAAGATCCAAGCAAGTGGTTATGGCCATCCCAATGAGAATCCTCATCTCCCTGTTCCGCTCGATCAACAGGTTCTCTGGAGAAGGCTGCGTGATAAATGTTGTGCTGCAACTGCTCTGTGCCTGTGGGGTTATCCTCTCTGTGTCCAGCATATCCCGGTACCTGCCCTGTTCGAATAGCAGTAACCCAATTTGGAATTGGTTGGAGACAACAGAATAGGCATTCATGCACTTCTCGAGCGCCTTTTTCTCCGGCCCTGTGGGTATGCTGTTGTACAGCCTCATTATGAAGAGGTGGATATTGGTCGCGTTGAAGAGGGCCTGCAACTGGGCTATCTCACCGAGCCCTTGCATGTTTCTTGCATGCCCCTCGAGGTTGTCATTGAACACCTTGTAGCAGAACCCGTAGTCCTCCAACGACCTACATATCCGATCAATCAAGGGCTGCATCGCTGGATCGCATAGAACCACATGTGAGAAGAAGACAACTAACAAGCTAACCATAAGTAAATGTAATGGCCTAAGAGAAACCATGATGGAAAAATATACGATTCGTTTCCTAGAACGAGCTAGTGTTATATGTTGAGGTACATACGTAGCTGCACTAGAACAAGTGCAATTTATGGGAGAAAGTTGAGCAAACAAAAGGAATTTGTTTACAAAAAGGCCCCCATTCCAGTGGCTATACTTCCCATATAACTTGAGAATCTCCTCTTCATACTTTCCACTTTTCCCTAAGCTCCACTGTTTTCATTAATTTTCTGGTACCACAGGACAGAACATCTGACCTGTGTAGGTATCATTTGGCAACATGGTCAAAGAGATTCCTTAAAAAATCGAGTGCCTGGTGTAATGCAGAGAGAAGCTCGGTCCTTATGGTAACGCCGCATGTATATGGTGCTGTTCATTCCTTAAACAGACCAAAGTAATAGTACTATTAACAACAATAATAGTCCTTCAGCAAGCAGGTAATACTGTTCGAATAATTTCTTGTTTTATATTATGATCGAGAAGGAATTTTAAATTCTCTTTCCATGTAACTCTTGCCAATGGATGATTATTTCTCGTATGGAGAAAACCTGTAAAAGGTAGCTTCCCCATACCCTTAATTCGTGGTATCCTATTAAATTAGCTAGAGAACATGTTACAACTCAAGCACGTCTTTCAAGAACATGCCATTGCTATAAGATTGCTAGATCTCTCTCTCTCTCTCAGGTCACAACGTAAATTCACGGACCTAGAAGAGGATAAAAGGAAAGAATTCGGAAAGAAAATTTAAGGAAATTTTGAAAAAGATAACATTATTTTCCCACCGAGATTCAGAATGAGCATTGCAGCTACTTTGTCCATTATAATAATTCGTTCTGCCTAATTATTGATACTTGTAAGTGAGAAAAGACAGTTTATCTTAAGCCATAATCTTAGTTCCATCCTAATTGTTTATATTTATGCATTCATATACCAAAACTATATCTAGGACATATATATCATATAGATAAAATGAGGACATAATTGTGACTCTAATGATTAACTGACTTGTATTAGCTCTTGCTTATAATTGTTACATGGAGATCGCTGGCTAGTTATTGCGAGTGCGTTTGGTTTCAGAGTTAAAGTAATTTTGATTTTGATTTTGGAAAAGGACAAATGAAATGGTATTATAAATTTGACTTGGGAAACGTTTGTTTTTGTTGTGTAGTGGGTAGAGTTAAAATCAAAATCATGATTCTAAAATCATTTTATCAAACCAAACATGCCCTGCATGACTTGAAAGCTGCAGGTTTTCTACTTTTCTTATCATTATACAAAAATGCTCTTTGGGCATCAAGGAGCATGTATATGCTTATTTGGTCAGGAATGAGGTAGAGACCAGAGCCATGGTAATGAGAATCCTCTGCTCCCGGTTCTGCTCGACTAGCGGGTTTGGCGGATGAGCTGGAGTGTCAAAGCTCGAGATGCAGCTCCCTAGTAACCGGGGCGTTATCTTCTCAAGGTTGAGCACTTCCTGGTAAGACTCGAGCTTGCTGAAATAGAACCACGCCTGTTGGAACTGGTCGATTATGGTGTTGTACGCGGTCTGGCACTCAGTGAGGGCATCTTTCAGGGACTGATCGGTCGTCCTCCCTGTTCAAAGATAGATACATATGTTATCATGCTTGGCTTTATCCAACTATTATGTTCATAAACGTATTCAAGTTGATTGTTTACCTAGCAGGTCCATAATGGAGAAGCGAATTTGGGTCGCGTTGTTTTGTGCCTGCTCCTGTGCGATTTGTGCCAGCCCACGCATATCTGAAGAGCCGCCCTTGAGCTGCGCTTGGTACACATTGTTGCAGAATCCATAGTCCTCCATTTGGTGACATACCCTATCAATCAAGCCTTGAGTTTGGGGATCAGTGTTGCCAAGAACCTGAGAGATCAGGGGGAAGGTGAAAGCAATCACCACGAGAGGGAAGAACACCATACTCGATTGCCTTGAAGCCATAACCAATGGTGTACTAAGTTTTTTTTTTTTTTTTTTGCTGAATAATGGTGTACTAAGTTAAACGTCCATGACAAGTGCAGCAATTTATAAATGAACATGAGCAAACAAAAGGATTTTGTTTCCAAAAAGACCCTCAATTCCAGTAGCTATATTTTCCATATAATTTTAGCATCTCGTCTTCATACTTTCCACTTTTCCCAAAGCCCTACTGTTCACATTAATTTCCTGGTATCATAGGACAGAATATCTTATCTGTGTAGGTATCATTAAGTCGATGCAGCTTTATCATTTGGCAACATGGTAAAAGAAATTCCTTAAAAAGCTGAGTGCCTGGTGTGATGCCGAGAGAAGCTTGGTCTTATGGTATCGCTGCATGTATATAGTGCCTTTCATTCCCTAAGCCCGCCAAAGCAATAGTAATATTAACAACAATAATAGTCCTTCAACAAGCAAGTAACGGTTCCCATAATTTTTTGTTTCAAATTATGATTAAAAAAAATGGAATTTTGAATTGTCCTTTCATGTTGCTCTTGCCAATTGATGCTTATTTCTTTTATGGAAAAAAAAACCTGCAAAAGGCAGCTTTCCCAGGCCCTCAATTCGTGATATTCTAATAAATTGGCTATTGAACAAGGTGGTCTATGGTGCAATCACTTTGAAGTGGTTGCACCATACAATCAAAGTAAATTACTTTAAAATCAAAATAAATTACTTATTACTTAGTTGTCTAGTAAATTACAAACAAATAAAGTAAACTACACTTATTTCAAAGTAAATTATGCAAATTTCAAGGCAAGTTATACAAATTTCAAAGTCATTTACATAAATTTTAAAGAGTTTTACTTAACTTTATAGTAAAATATATACTTTTTACTTAAATTTTTGGTAATTCACTTGATTAATTGTCTAGTGCAACCATTTTGATTGATTGCACGATAGAATCTCCTCTAGTGAACATGTTACAACTTAAGCACATGTCTTTCAAGAGCATGTCATTGCTAAGAGATCGGTAGAACTCTCTCTCTCGGGTCACAAGGTAAATTCACGAACCTAAAAGAAGGATAGGAGGAAAGAATTGGGAAAGAAAGTTGTAGGAAATTCCAAAGAAGATAACGTTATTTTCCCACCGGGATGTGGAATGAGCATGCAGCTACATCAATATCATATATACATAATAACAAATGCTCGAGCGGTACTCTCATGTTGCTACCTCATCAAAATTAAAATTGTCTTCTCTCATGTTACCGCATTATCAGAATTCTTAATCCTCTCGCGCCACCACATGAGCATCTTCTATTTTGTAATTTCTAAAGAATAGTTTAAGAAATAATATCAATATACAGTATCCTATCAATAAAACAGAGATTCCCACTTTTAATATATTCAATATCGTTTGCACGATATCTTAAATATAATCTAATATTGAATAATTGTCTCATATGATTTTTAATATCTAATTGGGATATAGGCTATTATTGTGCACTTTATACAATTGGACATGTAATATTTCCGATAATTTTTCAAAATAGCGTGGCAAAATATTTGATATCAATAATATTATCACATGCAAAATATTTTCTAAAAGAAGAACGATATATTATCACATATAAATAGGAGGTTTTTTCGTATTTTGAGGACTGCAATATGTGTCATATATATTTTCGGATAATATATGGTAACTTTGCGTTTTATAAATGATCGATCATAGGAAGTATTATTATCACTTAGAGATTTACCTGCTATTCAAACCAATTTCGAAATTTATGTAATAGAAATAATAATAAAATTTATTGGTGCATGCGCGGGTTTTAGCCTAGTTGTCCATGATAATAACTCGTTTCGCCTAATTCTTGATATTTATTTGTAAGGGAGAAGCGACAGATTATCTTAAGCCTTAATTTTAGTTTCATCCTAATTTTTTGTATTTCATGTTTATGCATTCATATACCAGAACTATATCTATGACATATATATGATGTATATAATACGAGGAGATAATTGTGAAACTAATGATGAACTGATTAGTATTAGCTCTTGCTTAATTGTTTTGTGGAGAAATCGCTAGGTAGCTATAGCATGAATCGAAAGCTGTAGGTTTCTACTTATCATCATACAAAAATGCTTTTCGGGCATCAAGCAGCATATACATGCTTATTGGGTCAGGAATGAGGTAGAGACCAGAGCCATGGTAATGAGAATCCTCTGCTCCCGGTTCTGCTCGACTAGTGGGTTTGGCGGATGATCTGGAGTGTCAAAGCTTGAATTGCAGCTCGCTAGTACCCGGGGCGTTATCCTCTCAAAGGTGAGCACTTCGTGGTAAGACTCGAGCTGGAGGAAATAGAACCAAGCCTGTGTGAACTGGTCGATTACGGTGTTGTACGCAGACTGGCACTCAGTGAGGGCATCCTTCTGGGCCTGATCGGTCGTCCTCCCTGTTCAAATATAGAAACATATGTTATCATGCAAGGCTATATCCAACTATTATTATGTTATAAACGTATTCGAGTCGTTTGTTTACCAAGCAGGTCCATAATGAAGATGCGAATCTGGGTCGCGTTGTTTAGTGCCTGCTTCTGAGCAATTTGTGCCAGCCCACGCATATCCGAAGAGCCGCCCTTGAGCTGCTCTTGGTACACATTGTTGCAGAATCCGTAGTCCTCCATTTGGCGACATATGTTATCAATCAAGCTTTGAGTTTGGGGATCAGTGTCACCGAGGACCGGAGAGATCGGGGGGAAGGTGAAAGCAACCACCACGAGAGGGAGGGACAACAGAGTCCATTGCCTTAGAGAAGCCATAGCCAATGGTGTACTGAGTTAAACGTCCATGACAAGTGCATTTTATAGATGAACATGAGCAAAAACGGGAAGCCTTGTGGTTACCAAAATTAAGGATTTCATCGCGGCCTAAAATTTCTTTCCTATTACAACTTACATAGGTGTAATTAAGCTACACTGCATTTCGTTGCTCTATTTGCCAATATTTGATGCCCGAAACTGATATGTAATGGTTGGAGAAAGGAAAAATGCATACTATGATCCAATTCTGCAGGATTTGCATGATTTCAGTCGCCAAGAAAGAAGCAAGGCAAGAACGGCAAATACATGAGCTTAATTAAACTTGGTGCTCATATTGCTAAATTGCTTGGGCTTGTGGGCTCATATTCTTTGCCCTCAAGGGCCTTAGGGCTTCTATGATGAACAATATTTAGCAACCTGAGTCTCATGTAAGTGGACAGCCATGGATGTATGCTGCGATTTCTCCTAATAGAATTAGTTCGGTCATGAATATGCAGTAAGCAGATAAACAAAATGGAAAGGAATCATCATCTCGTTAAAAACTATATGTATGATGATCAAATTTTACTGTTCTACTTGCTCCTATATAGATATATGCAATGATATACGTCTTCTTAGTACATGAAAAGCCAGAAACCCATTTCAACTTGGACTGATTGTTTCCAATTGACGTGGAGGATTTCCGGACCGAAAAGATTTAAAAAAACCCAAGCCTGATAAGTAGATATTGTGTATACCAAAGTACGGATTCTCGTGATATGAAAAGGAAAGATGAGGTGTCTTGATCCCTAATAAAAATATTAGAATTCTAACTAGGTTACTATGTTTTATTTAGAATATGTAGGAGATATTATCTAGGAATATTTAGAATATTTACAATTTGATTTTTCATTTGATATTATTGTTATTTCTAGGATTTAGTTTCCTTTCTTAGACGTATTCGGATTTCTATGAGGTTTTGTAGGCATATGGCCATAGAAAAAATAAAAAAGGAATAATCCGGGTCAATAATATTTCGTTGATAAAATTCAGAGATTTCTTTTCATCTATGACCTTTTTGGGTGGTACTCTTCGGGTCTAAACGCGATCTATTCCCTTCGTATCTAAATTCAGTTTATGCGTGAGAAATCATGTGATCCACGCTACATCACAATTTTTGTTTGTTTCTTTTGTAACAATTTGCATAACATCAGTGTAGCGTTCGAACAATCGTCCCAAAAGGTGCTGGCTTTCATTAGATTATACCATTGGAGACTGGCTATGGTTTTGCCGATTGAAGCAATTTCATGGTGTCTACTGGTAGAATTAGTACAAGAAAGGTGATGGAACAAGGTGCGTTCAAGCTCCTTTAATTAATTTTTAGTTTGTTGTTGTTCAAGGGACAAGGAGGAAAATATTGAACACCGGAAAAATTCTTGGAAGGAAAGTTCATTTTATTCAACGTAAGAACCAAATATATATAGACTTCATAATTGCTAAAGGCTAAAAATACTCAGCACGTTCTGCCACTAAGAAATGTTCTGCCACTAAGGCACGTTCTCCCACTAAGACACGTTAACACCACTTACTGACTTGACCTAAAACCTAGCAACATAATCAGAACAAATTATGTCCAACAAACAAGAAAACCATAACATCTAAAATATCCCTAGAAAATGGGACTTGACCAAACTAACTCAAAGACACCAAATGACACACATAACAGCAGCTCTGAGACAACATCCGACATACTCCTCATTGGATCAGATGCTGCTGCAAACTTCAATCTTGTCCTCTAACAGCTCGAACCTATCAACTTGATGAAATATGCCTGCCAGTTGGTCTTCTATTTTGCAATACACCAGCTTCACTTCTTCACATTGTTGCACTTGTCAACGAAAATAATACTTGGCCTTGAAATGCTTGGTTCCTCCATGAAACATAGGATTTTGTGGTATAGCCAAAGTGACTTTATCATCCACAAACAAATCAGTGCTTTCTTTTTCTGCAATCTGAACACCATTGCAAACTCTAGGGGTCTCCTTTAAGTCTATAGACATTCTCCTCCTGTCTTGGTACATGAAAAATTTCTGGCTGGTCAACATATATGTTATCTTGAATGACACAATAATTAATCACTGGTATGGCTCTGGTTTTGTCCACTGAGCCATCAGGATTGAGTTTTGTCATGAAGTCGAACTAGACTCCAATAGCCTTCCTGTCTAGAGGTTCTTAAACCAGCTCCCAAGTCTGGTTTTTTTCAATCATGGATAACTCATCCTTCATTGCAACTTCCCGTTTTTTTATCTCCCTTGGCTTCCTCATATCCAGCAGGTTCCAGAACAGCCACATTGCATCTCTGGTATATCTCTGCAAGTGACCTCGCTCCTCTGACTGGTGGATTATTCACCAGCTCATCAGGCTTCATCTCCAGTGGATTCAAAGAGAAGCATTTACCCTGCATCTTAATTCTAAACAACTCCTGACCACTTGGATAAAGATCAAGCACTTTCTCTCCTCAAACATCACCTTGTAACCTTTTTCAATGAGTTGACCAATACTAAGCAAATTCTGATCAATCTGAGGAACATACAAAACTTTAGAAATCAATTTTGTACATGTGCAGCTCTCATTGGCTATTGTTCCTTTTCCCTTCACAAATATGCAGTCTCCGTTCACAATTCTCACCCTTGATTGTACTGACTTATTAAGGTCTCTAAACAGCTCCTCATCACTTGTCATGTGTTTTGTACAAACACTCTCAACAAGCCAACTATCACCAGAAACACAAGAAGTAAAATAAGAAGCAACAAACAACTGGCCCACCTCTCGCTAGACTGTAGTTTGTGCCTCACCTTGATGTCGAGTCACCTCCTCCTTGCAAATGACTTCAGCATGTCCTAGCTTATGACACCTTCTGCACTTCATATCATGCTTCCTCCAACACTTGTAGTGTGGATGGTTCCTCTTGCCACAATACTGACAAGGACGATGATTCCCCCCTTTTGTTACTATTAGAAGCATATGCACTTCCTTCATTTACAGTAGCCTCAGATGCACTGTCATACCCTTTCTTCCATTTCCACTTTTTGCCTTTTCCACCAGAACTCTACTGCACTTTGGCCTGCAAAGCTCCTTCAACAATTCTTCCTTGCCTCATCAATCTTCTTTGCTCTCGTGCTTGCAAAACACTGAGCAGTTCTGCTAGCCTAATGGTTGACAGATCTTTGGTATTCTCCAAAGAGGGATCTTTTGCACTTACTTGCTATTTGAGAGGTCAGTGCCTAGAACCCTTACCTTGTTTGCAATGCCAATCAGCCTATCAGAGTACTCTTTGATGGTCTTTGACTCCATCATTTGCTGCCACTTGAACTCTCTTATTAGATTCAACACTTTCATTCTTCTGATCCTCTCATCTCCTTGACACTCAGCTTTGAGGAAGTCCCAGATGGCTTGTGCGGACTCACACATCATGATTCTACTGAAAATACTTGGAGAAACCGCAACATAAAGGCAAGACTTGGCCTTTGCTTTCCTGATTGTCCTTTCCTTGTAATACCTGATTTGATTCAGGGTTGGATTGTCAGAAAGAGGAGCAACCTTGTAGTCTTGTTCCACAGCTTCCCACAAGTCACAACTCCCCAAATAAGCTTTCATCCTCACAACCCAGGGTTGATAGTTGTCTCCATCAAACACTGGGGGAGCCATGGTCGAGAAACCACTCGATCCTGCCTCCGTTGCTGATGGAATTTTTAGAGGTAAATTCGATGGATAGTGTTTAGGGGTCGCTCGATCAAACCCACAAGTCTCTCACAGGTCCCTCAAGATCAAGGGAGCGCTGATACCAATGTTGTTGTTCAGGGACAAGGGGAAAATATCGTAGCAAGAAAACTGGATAAATTTTGGGAAGGAAAGTTCATTTTATTCAACGTAAGAACCAAATATATAAACAAACTTCATAACTGCTAAAGGCTAAAAAATAAAAATACTCAGCACATTTTGCCATTAAGACATGTTCTGCCAAGGGTTCTGCCACTAAGGCACATTTTCCCACTAAGACAAATTAACACCACTTACTGACGTGACCTAAAATCTAGCAATAGAATCAGAACAAATTCTATCCAACAACAAGATAACCATAACATCTAAAATATCCCTAGAAAATAGGACTCGACCAAACTAACTCAAAGACACCAAGCGACACACAGAACAGCAACTCCGAGACAACATTGAACAGTGTATCACGGTGCTATACCCTCTTTGATTGTATTTATTTTCAGTCTTCGTGTCCTCAGGTTTGCGCCACCGATTGATGAAAAGATTTCTTTTTGGAGGCCATTGTGAATATCCGGCCAAGAGTTACAAGACGTCGTCAGTTTGTCTGCATCTTAATATCACCCTCAGACATCACATATCTAGCAGCTGCATCATATGTAACATGCCCTGCGCTCTACTCCTGCATACTTCTGTCAAATATAGGAGTCCAATCACCATGTTATTCCCGCATTTACTGTTGAGAGTTGTCCTACATTGAAATGTTGATTAGAAATCCATGGATTTATAAAATACTGACTTATCAATCAAACTTTTGAGTTGGAGATAGACACAGTCGTATATAGGCCTAGTGAAAATTTTACATTTACATTTCATCCGTGCTTGGTAGACTGCTAGCGGTTCTGATCTTTTGATCCGACCAGTGATCTTCGTTGTTCACTTGTCGATTCTTTCCACTGGTAGGAGCTCGTCTTTGTAGGAATCATAGAAAAAATCTTCATGAACATTGATACCAGTGATTGGTATATATATATATATATATATATATACATATATACATATACACCTCCGGTTAGGCTAGGTATAGCCAAATTTAATCCTGGCTTGCAATATATTATTCCTTTCCGTCTTTCACTATATGTTGAAACCATAATTATTTTTGTGAATTTGGAATATTAAAAGTATCTATTTTTCTTCATAATATGAACTGGCGAAAGACAACAGACACATGGATGCGCACACAATCGACATGACAAGCTCTATAATTCCTAGGCCAGGGAATGAGTTTATTAACAGTTTGCAATGACATATCAATGAGATTCCGCATCTGCCAGTTTCGGATGCTCATTAAATCCACGGAGGAAGAGCGGGGGTTGCGAAGGTTGTTTGGCAGCTCTTCACAGCAGGGGCTGCCTTCACCTCTAAGTCGAAGACATCCTGATAAGAAGAATTCCTGAAAGTAAAGGAACCCTGCTCGAACTGGTGGTATACAAGCTGGTAGGCCTTCCTGCATTCCGTTAGCACATTCCTTGTGGCATCATCGGTTGCATTGCCGAGCTGATCTGTGACACAGAGATAGTGCAGACTTGCATTGTTGACTGCCACCATCTGCACTAGGTAGGCAAGCCGTGCAAGCCCGAGGACCTGCCCTTAAGGTTCTCATCGAACACTCCCTTGCAGGAACTAGGTCATCAGTTGCTTTGTCGGCGAGGGCTGGCAAGGCTAAGAAGGGGACTAGGGAAATCATTGCAAGTGACAAGAACCATGCAGGAGATCGCTTAGCAGATGCTATCGCGTGACATATTTACGTGTATTAATTGATTCTTTTGGTCACGATGTTACCGAATTCTGTGAATGCATAATGACAAGAAACTTTCATAGATGAAACTATGAGCTAATTAACAAAGGGAAAGCATGGAAAAGGGCCACATATATAAATGCTTATTGTTAGGACCAAATCGTCCCAGAATTTGACTCTTAATTAACTTCCACGCAAAGTGTAACATATATATTGGGTTGAATTGGCTCTCCAAAATAAACTAATTAATGCGCAGATTACGTTGGAGTCGAGTCAGGAGAGGGAAGTAAATAAAGGGACAAAATCCCCGTATTTCACCAAAAAAAATAAAGGGATAGAATTCTTATAGAATTATATCATGAGAAACGTATCTATCAAAGAGTGCAGTGCCGCATATCTCTTGTCTGGTAATACAAGCCAATAGGGACAGTGGTAACGGGAGTTCGAGTTAAAGGCTTGCTTGCAGTACGAAGGTAGGAGTATAAGAAGTTACAGATTTCATACTCAATGGGACTACTCGTTTCCCTTTATTAGATATTAGAATTTTTATTTTATACAAATAAGTATATATATTATACAATAATTTTGTTCTCATATATTATATACAATTCTACATACATATTTAAAATATTAAAAATGCTACTATTAAAAATAAATACAGTAGTTAATAAAAAATATTATATAGTTAATCTACAATAAACAAAAAATAATTTTATTATACAACAAATACAAATGGGTTCTAATATTATATGTACAATTTAACGTATAAAATTGAAAATAAATTACTCCGGGTCACTCATATAGACCAATGCAAGTGAAATAAATTATAATAACCTAAACATAAGAAGAGTCTCCGGAAGCATTTCACAAATTGAAATCTACAAATGTAATTCAAGGTGGTTTTAGTTTTTACTATACTTAATTTTAATAATATGTCTTAAAATGTTCATGTAAATATTCAATTTTTTTTATAGTGGAGTGTAATATACTCTAGCTTATATAATATAGTCAAAATTTTATTTTAAACTTTATAAATCATAAAATCTTCTGCATTATGTTAGTGATCTCGAATTACCATCATATATAAATGAAATTTGTTCTTTATTTAAAATACTTACAGCATAAAATTGAGTTTTGATATCAATTATAAGTAATAAAGCCATATATTAATTTATATAGTATTTATCTATCTATTTACATATCAAAATGCGTATTATTTATAAGATTTTAAGGGAATATATAAAAAGAAACTTGTGCAACACACTTGTTAGAAAACTAGTTTTGTTTTATGTAATTAGGACCCCTCCCATAAGAGTTGATGAGGAGATTTCATTTGTGCGACAAGAAGCTTCCACGTAAGCATATTGGAGCGACGATGAGTTTCTTTGTAAGCTTACTGAAAACCTTTCATTATATATTTATTCAACTTTATAATGATTCCAAGGAATCAAGAAAATAAGTTACCAAATTTCTAAGCATATTAGAGACCTTCAATAAATTAATAAATTTAATAAATCAATTTTGACAAATTCGCCTCTCTTTCGCCCAAGGCCAGGGGATCGCATCCCTGACATCTTCTATATAACATATATACTTTCTTTTAAATTTTGAAAAATTATATTTACGAAAATTACCCACATTTTGTATATCACATTTTATTTCAAGAATAAAAAAATGTAAACATCTGCATAACGCGTGGGTTACATGACTAGTTAAAATAATAAGAGATAAGTAATTAAACAAATTTAGAATCTATATATATTATATTATAAAATTCACCAAAGAATTATATTATAAATGATGTATTCATAATGATACAATAAATAAGTACTCAAATGAATATTAGATTAGTTTCAATCGAAAATTTCAATTTATATATATGATAAAATAAATAATACAATGCATACTAATTGAGATTATTGCAATATATTTACTGAACCATTCAGAATTAGTCTAATTTATATAATTAATGTTGTATAAAACTTCAAAGTTAACATTAAAAATTTTATTGTGCTAAGAAGCAAATATGTGCTCAAAAAATTAGAACAATTGCTATAAGCAATAATATACAAACGTTAAAATAAAATAATTAGTACAAGCGATATATATACTGAATCATTTAGGCTTAGTCTAATTTTATTGATTAAATATTGTATAAAACTTCAAATTAAACATAAAAATATTTTATTGGGCTAAGAAGCAAATATGTGCTCAAATAGTTAGAACAATTGCTATATGAAATGATATATAAACGTGTTAAATGAACATATAGAATGCAAAGGACGACATAAACTATAAAAAAAAATCTAATTGATCATATAGATAACTTAGTGAAAAATTATGCTTCTATAAAAGAAAAAGATTACGATATTGTGCTATAAATTTAAGGTAATAAATAAAATAAAGAAGATGTAACCTAGAGATATGATGCCTATTAATTTAAAACAAATTTTTAACCTAATTAATTAATTTGGTATATTTGAAAAATCTAATTAATAATTTTACCAAATATATTATGCATGTTAATTGAAACAATTAGTTTCAAATTTTTATTATTTTTATTATAATAGTTAACTTACCAGTACTTGTAAAACAAATTATTGAAGATTTTGTTTTTAAAAATTAAAATTTATAAATGAAAATATTAATACTTTTTATAATATAATTAATGTTTCAAAGTGTAAATTATTACAAAAATGATATTTAGATTTTTTAAAACAAACCCGGGTAACTTATTGAACAAAAAGACTATAAATAATGTAATGCGCAAATAAGAAAATGAAAATTATAATGATTTATACTCGAAAATAATTATTAAGCACATATATAAATTATTACAACACACTAATTATATAAAATTACAAGAATATTAAAAATGAAATTTAACATGTGAATATAAGGATTTCGAATAGCACTATCTCAAAAAATATCTACAACGTATATCCAAATGATATACTTTTAGTATATCTTTGAATTATATTGGTAGCTAATTATATTGTGTGTGTATATATATATATATAATGCACACTAAGTACGATAGTTAATTACCTATAAAAATAATTTTCATAAAAATTAACACAAGACACTAAATCTAGGAAATTAGGGTCCGTAAAAAGTATAAAAATTAATAATTGAAAGTAAGCATATAACAAAATATTATTTTCAAGAAATAAATTTACAAGATCAAGTTTGTATACCTGCACTTAGTAAATTTGCATAATGTTAACGATTAAATAAATTTAAATAGAAATGATTTTTTTTATTTTAAAAGATATTTTATGATTACAACAATAGAATATTTTTTAAAATTTTTTATTAGATACTGTCAGTTCAATAATATTTTAAAATTGAATGCATATTTTTTTATAAGATTTTGATAATATTTTTTTATATTAATGATGTATATATTACTATATCTACCCCGTGCTACACACCATCAACACTAGCTCCATGGCTAGTATATATTGTGAGTTACTATTCTATTCATCGATAACAAGGAAAAAGGCAGTTAATTTGCTTCAAATTTTTGAAGTGTTCATTCCCTTACCGATTAAAAGGGCGGGTAAAAAAGAAAAGAAAGAACAAACATAATCCGTGTTCGAGTTCGTCATAGGTCCGTTGAGCCTAGGCCTGAAACAGCAATTAATGTCCCGTGGGCTCGAGGAATATAAAGCTATTTGCTCTCACTAGCAGCGTCAGCGATAGTGGTGGCTCGATTGAATCCTTCTTCTCATACAAGGCAGCGATCGATACGTTCAACAGAATTACTTCCTATATCAAGATATACCTAATAATCCCAAATCTTCCAAAATCCCATATCAAAATATATTTAATATTTACAATATTTTATTGTTTGACATTATTCACTTGAATCTCTCTATTAATATATACTTGACAAATAATTTTATTCTGCTGTAGCGTTTCAAGCCGCTAAGATTGGGAGGCTCCCCAAAAAGTCCTTTTTAAGAAGGTTTTAAAAGAGGAAGGGGTCTTGGTATAATAGCACAAGGCGTCGCCCGAAATCAAGAGATCATGGATTCAATCATCACCAGTGGGACTTATATGCCCCTTTATTTAGCTTTATTTCATTTCCTTATACTAGTCCTGGTGCCTCCCTTATTACAGAACAAAGGAGGTTTTAGAATATTAGGATTTTGACTATAATGCAAGAAACTTACTATTTTGATGCACTATTTTATTATTACAAATGTCACACCTAAAGATTTTGACTATAATGCAAGAAACTTACTATTTTGATGCACTATTTTATTATTATAAATGTCACACTTTAAGCGTACAATAAGAAACTTTTTATTTAATAAGTATCTATGTAAATAATAAAAAAACTTGCTATTTAGCAAGAAACGACACAAATAGACATATGACAAACTGCTTTATGGGCGCTTCCTGTTTGGCCTCCGAATATCCCTCTTTTTAAGGAGCCTCCTTATAGAAGTTAAATCCTATATTATATGTGTTGTGCAACCTGGAGTAGTGGTGCTTGTGGACCAAGCCTTATCGCCAAGTATCAATTTTACTTCTGGGAATAAATAGATCGTTACCGAGAGATTCGAATCCCTCGGTAAATTTATCGACAGGGTAACTCCGTGTTTTTATTAAAAAGATTCGCCCGCCTACCCCGCTCTCTCTCTCTCTCCCCCCTATCCTCTCCCAAGTATCAATTTTACTTCTGGGAATAAACAGATCGTTACCGAGGGATTCGAATCCCTCGGTAAATTTATCGACAGGGTAACTCCGTGTTTTTGTTAAAAAGATTCGCCCGCCTACCCCGCTCTCTCTCTCTCTCCTATCCTCTCCCATCTCTCTCATATTTTTCTTGTATTTTTGAAGTCATGAACCCAAAGGCCTCCCACCCCGTTCCACCCATCCCTCATGCCATCTCCTTGACCGTTAAGTTACGGGCATTATTTTTGTCATTTCTCTACACTTAATTATATTTGTATTACTTGTCTTTATATTTTCATTCTTAAAAAACCAAAAACTTGTAATATTAACAAATTTGCATTGATAATATATACATTTAATAATAAATTCAACATCATATATCTATATAATGCATGTGATATTTAACTGAAAATAACCACATAGTTTATTTGACCGATCTAAATAGATTTTAATGTAAGATAATCAAGAATTTTATAGACTCTCCCTTACGAGTTCGAACGTGCTTTCTACTACTATTTATTTTGAGGTTTTATTTCTAATACTATTTATTTCATTCTTTCTTCTTCTTTTACTTTTTATGTACAATATTAAAATTGTAAGTAACTATAAAATGCATCTATTTATGACTTGCGCTCCGAGCGTAAACATAATCTTAGTTATAATGTTTATGCGCTCCGAGTGTAAACATTTTATTTATATACTTATATCTATATATATTTTTTCAAAAACCCAAAATTTTAAATATTCAAATTAATTAATTTCATATTTACTATAAATATTTAATACTTTCAATCCTAACTTAAATTAATTTTATATTTAACTCATAATATATTATTTTCTTCAAGAAATATAATTTATATGTGATATATTTTCACAATTATTATTGTAAAACAAATATTAAATTTCTCATTTGATATTTTATTTTTTAACTTTTTATTAAAAAATTGATACTTTTTAATTTACCGAGGGATTTTCCCTCTGTAAATCCCTCGGTAATATTACTGAGAGATTTTTGCTTCGGTAATTTATTTAAAAAATTAATTTTATTATTTTTACTGAGGAAAAATCCCTCGGTAAAATATTTTTAAAATAAATAATTTTTAAATTTTACCGAGGGAAAAATACCTCTGTAATTTATTTTAAAAAAAATTATCTTTTAAAATTTTTTATTTTACCCAAGGGGATTACCGAGAGATTTTTCCCTCGGTAATTAATCCCTCGGTAAAGTTTCTGAGGGATTACCGAGAGAATTTGACCGAGGGACACAATCCCTCGGTAATTTTCTCGGTAATCCCGGTATTTCTAGTAGTGCCACTTCGATCTGTTATTGTTCTTTTAGATTTTTATCATGGCGAATTCTTTGGATATATATGTGCACAATTAATGAAATCAAGCAAGCGTCCGAGGTGTCATTTTCGGCATCATTGAGCATAACCGAAAATCTTTATGTGACCCGTCAGGGGAGGGATTAGTTCTTCCTAATAAATCACTAGCTTTTTCTTAGGTCCATCAATGCCTAGGTGGTCCTCAATTGTCTAAAGATGCAACTGATGGAATATTATATAATTATGAATAAGAAAAGTCATCACCAATATAAAAGATAATAAGCCATCAATGCAGTCTTATCTCACGTTGACGTGGGAAGAGAAAAACTAATAAGATTTCTTCAGTTAAAGATAATTGCGACAATTATTTGAATAATTAATACTTATTCATCTATTTCAAGCAACGCAATGAGGTAGGAACCATCGAAGAATTTCTCAATCCATATATATAAAACCTAAGCTGATTGAGCGACAAACGCGGTGACGCTATAGAATGTCTGGAGAGTCAGCAGCATGTCCTCCGTGATAGCAGCGGTCGGAGAGCTTGAGGGGAGTCCATTTTCACACTTGTAAGCGGGGTCCGTCGAGGGCCCTGCCTTGTCTACCTCGTCGTACTTCCCTTGCTTCGACAGATCATGCGCAGCTCCAAGCTCTTTCTGTATCTCCTGGTACAGGGAGACGCAGGTCCCGTATGCATTTTGGAGGGAAGGATTATTTCTGGTCGAGTCGCGGAGAAGCGCAGAGAAGGTGTTGAGGTTACTGTCTGCCTGTTTCTGGGCAGCATCGATGGAGATGAGGGACAGCAGAGGGAGGTCTGCCGAGCCGGTTCGGGGGTCCGACCCGAGAATCCTCTGGCATGTTTCTTGGTTCTGGGTCTGCGAGCAGATTGCGGCGAGGGTTTCTTGCGGGACTCCATAACAAGGACTGAGGAGGAAGAAGAAGGAGGAGAAGGTGAAGGAGAAGAGAAGAAGAGTGGAAGCCATAAGGACTAAATGGCTTTAGCCTCCTAACGAAAAAAAAAAAAGGGTTTAGCGGGGTTATGCATTCAAAGGACGTTCGGTTACATATATATCAGATGGGTTTCTTTTTGTTATGGAAAATGGAAATATATGGTCTTACTAAATTTGGTAACTTTGAATTTGTTTCTCATGAATTTGTGAAGTTGCTTATTTTAAATAATTTTGACGTCATAAATTCAACTATAGGAATACTACCGTAGATATCAAAATCAAAATGGGAAGGGAGTTATGATATTAGTTTTTAATGGAATGAAGGCCGACCCAATCGAGTCTACCGAAAAATAATTCATGTCTACCGAAAAAAAAGGCCAATCCAATTGAACAAGTGGGTATCCACTTGACTGGGGTGATATATATATTCATTTAAAAAAATGCTAAATCCTCCATAAAAACGCGCAACAAAATGTCCACTCAATCATTTATAAATTTGTTTGGATTTTGACTGTAATGGAAGTTTCTATGATCACTCTACAGTAGTTAATCAATTATGAGTTTACAGTTACTAATAGCCGAATCTAACGTATATCACTATTGTTTGTCATTCATAACTTGTTTGAATACAAGAGAAATAGAGGGGAAGAAGAAAAGCTTAATTAATAGAATTTTCAAAGACACTGATATAACTTTCCCTCCCTTCTTCTCCGATTTTCTCTGTATTTCTCAATCCAAACATGGCGTTCAAGTCATCACAAACATTAAAAATATTACAACAATCATATTCTTCTCTAATTTATAAAGTTGGTTAATATCCTTTCCATGGATTATTAACACAATCTTATGGAAAAACAACCGAGATTTTACAATATGGCAGTCAGCTCAGAATGATCACTTTAGAATTGCAATGACGTCAGAATAATCTAAGTAAATACATTGCTTCAAATTACGTGCTTATGACATTGATGAGTTCAAAGTGCATGAAAATGTTCAACCAAAAAAAGAAAAAGTAACATGAATATTTTGGTGGTACAGATTCCTCTTTATTATTATTATTATTGTTATTATTATTATTGTTATTATTATTATTGTTATTATTATTATTATTATTATTATTATTATTATTATTATTATTTAATAATAAATTCATCATTCTTATCCAAAAGATAAATAAATAAATTCCTCGATACCTGCACGCTATACATGTGCGCATTCTTTAATGCATTACACTAAAGATTCTTTAGAAAAGAGTCCGGCAAAATTAAAATATATCAAGTTGTTCATGGTATAATCGCACCACTTGCATTTTCAAAGTGACATGAATATTTTGGTGGTACGGACTCCTTTTTATTATTCTTTTTTTAAATTAATATATTCATCCTTCTTATCCCAAAATAAATAAATAAATTCTTCGGCACCTGCACGTTATACGTGTGCGCATTCTTTAATGCAGTACAGTAGAGAGTCCGGCAAAATTAAAATATATCAAGTTGTTCATGGTATATTCGCACCGCTTGCATATCTCTATACTTTCATTCACAGAAATATATGTGATTATTTATGACCAATGTCTACGGATCCCCGAAAAAGAGTCCTAGAATTTGACGAACACAACATTATCTATGTCTAATTTCAGAATAAAAGGGCAAGAAAAGCAAATGGAGATTGTATAAAATTAATTGTATTCTCTATAACTAAATTGCAATTGGCATTTGGGATGGATTAAGGGTGGCAGGTGAGGACAGGTCCGGTCGTCTCTAATCATCCATCTCTTTCCTTTTCTCCTTTTGTAATTTAAACTAAAAAATTATCTCGTTTCATCCGGTCCACGTCAGTCCCTTATCACAACCTAAAAGTAATTAAACACCCACAATAAAGACTGATTTAAGCGATTCGGCATTTTTTAAATAAGACTTGTGTTTTAATCTTGTAAATGGAGAGAAAAATCTTGATTGGAGAAGTTTTATTTTTTAGTGAGCCAACCCCGATTCGAACCGGATTAGTCGGGCCCATTGATATTCCATCGGGAAAAAAAATGATTAAAATATACTGCACACCATCCCTGCATTGCACCGAGAAAAGGACCCCCTCGTTTCCATGTTAATGTCACATGCATAAGTTGTCCTACAAGCGTCCATATCTTATTCTCTTTTTCTCCATGTTGGCTAGCTTTGTCCACCAGGATAGTGATGTATGTACGTCGTGTAGGTTAGGGTAAAAGCGAAGGATAATTCGATAATGTATAACATTCATTATGTACGAAGACTACGGAGATAGTCCCATCGGTGAAGTAGGAAGACGAAGCACTGAAATAATCTCGGTTTTAAATGTAGTATGAGATGCTTAATTAAGTTGGAGCATCTCGACAAGTTCGAAGTCGAAGAAAGAATTGCCTTCTCATCATGCAGTAATATGTGTTATATGTAAATGGATTTGATATTCATTCAAATTATAAAATCATCAAATGGTTGCCCCGAAAAAAAGAAAGACATCAATTGTACTAAATAATTCAGCAGGCTGGATCAGTACAGTAACTAAATTAATGGGCATATAATTGGAAGCATCTCACGGACAAGATAAGCTCATATCCGATCAGCATTGGTTTAAAATAATAGTTGATGAGCGATTTCATTAAAAAATTAATGGACATATATGTCCACTCATATATATGATCCTGACAATTAAGGAACTCTTTATTAGCCTTATGTCTAGAGACCATGGCATGATTATTGCTCACAGGTCAATCAGGTTGCCTTCGATTCGGCGTCAAAAGATAGGGAAGGCTGTTAGAGATAGTTTTGCATATTTATCACTAAATTTGACACTTTCTTTTATTGGTTTAATCTTATTGAGATTTATTTAGGTAATTTGGTTAGATTAAGTAGAAAAAATTATTGGAAAACACCAAATAAATTGATATAAAATATAAATTTATATGTATATAAATACCATGCACCCGTGCATGCACGGGTGTACTAACTAGTTCATGGTATACCTTCGCACCACTTGCATATCAACTTTCATATAAAAATTATTCATGACCAACTGGTGTTCATGTCTGTCTAACGCTTAATATAACATTCGTCCATCCTCCCGAAAGAGGCATGGAAATTGACGAACAACATTACATTATCTTTCCCCATAAAGAAAAAGGAAAAAGAAAATGGAGATTGTATAAAATTAATTGTATTGGATAAATTACATTCAATTGGGATAAATATAGGGTGGCAGGTGAGGACAGGCGTCTAACTAAAGTGTCAAATTTTTATCGAGTATTTTCGTGTGCATATACATGTAACATACATGTCTAACTAGCTAGGCTATATTAGGCAGTGCAACGAGTGAGGCAGCGAAGCAACCAGCAGAAAGCGCCCGGCCACTTGCCTGAACAGGAAGGCCAAGAGTGGCCTTAGGCGGCTGATCGCATGATCCAATCGTCTTCGGTTCGGCCTAGTTCTTATAATCCAAGGACTCGTCATTATAGATGTCCCCACCATCTCTTCACCAGCATCCTAACATCTTCCCTGTCCATATTCTCCTCCTTGCCGCTGAACCTCCATGGCTTGGCCCCCGTGGCACAGTAGTGGACAACCTTAACTTGCCCAAGGTCGATTTTCTCTGGGTGGCGCCACAGCATCGACATTACAAGGTTGTAGACCGGAGGGAGGGGCTTGAAATGAGTCCCAGAAATACATGTTCAGGAAATCCTAGGATGAGCGTGTGAATCGGTGAAATATGGGAACGAATTAGCGCATAGTACTCTCATACATGTTTTTCAAGTCGGTGATCCGTAAATTGATCAACCTAAGAGCAGTTTAATGGGTGACACTCATTTGGATGCCAAGTGAACCCACACGTGTCACATTGACGCCACGTTAAAAAAGTAAGGTACTAACACTCACTATAAAAAAATCACTGTCAACCACTTCAATATTTTTCTCTCTCCACCTCTTCTTTTTTTTTCCCCTCCTACTCTCTCTTTTTTGATTTTTTTTTTAAATAAAAAGTAATGGGGCAGATGAGTGGGCCCAGCAGGCCACGCGGCCTGCCCCCATTGACCCCACACTCCCAGGGGGTGCACCAGGCAGGCGGCACTCCCGTTGGCACTGCCAAGGGCAGTGTCGCCACGCTGACACCGGTCTAGCGGGCGGGCCGGTGCCAGTGCCGCCAGCATTTTCCAGCCCGCTGGCCTTGCTCTAAAGAAATTCATAAATGAATCACATTTGTAGATGTATCATTTACATCCTGCAAACGTTTATTTAGCATTTTTACCTGCTCAGCAAATGGAGTTGGAGGGATGGCTTTCAGTGTACTCAATAGGTCGTGATAGGTAGCAAGATCGGGCTTGAAAACGAACATTCCGGCATTGAAATAGGGAGGTGGCCTGGCACCCATATGGGCGGGCCACTTGACCCTATCGGACACTGCTGGCAGTACCCGATCTTGTGCTGTGGAGTGTGGGGTGTGGTTCCGCCACGACTCCTCGCAGAAACAGTCCATCATGGCGTAAAAAGCTCCCGTTTGTGAGGTCGAAGAGGTGGTCGATGTTATCATACACTTGGATGTCTCCCGTTTGCACTATGCACTCCTTTCTATAGCAGACAACATAGACTTGCCACCAAAAATCGCCGGATTCTATAAATGGGAATCTGGCTTTGGTGATCACTAGGGGTATGGAAACCGTGCCATAACCCATGGCAACATTGCATGGTCAAGGGCCCCTCTGCTCAGCCACGTAGACATGTTCTGGCTGAAATCTGGCAAGAAGGCCGGAAGGGTATGCACTCGTGCCATAGAGGTAGCACTGTGGGGGGCAGAGTACTATTATTAGTCCATGGGCTCAATCAATATGTCCTCCTTAAAACGGCACATTTGGGCCGAGTGGCATAAGGAATTCAACCAAAGATCCATAAGGAACAATATCTCATGGCCCAAAAATCTAAGGATTCAACCAAGAGATGATGTGACCAAAAATTCTTGAATGCCCAATCAGAATTTTCAGAGCAGGAGGAGGATGAAGCAATTCAAGCCTTCATTTCCATCTCAAATTCCTAAAACTTCAGTTTGGGCTCATGGATATGAGGAGGGATTCCAATTTCCACATCCATAAACAGAGAACAGAGGCAAGGCCCATGAGGTGTTGATACACAGAAAATTGGTGAGTTTGAATTTAGCTCTGTAGCACTAGGCTCTTTCCGAGGATCATGTCATCCGTTGAGAAATCGGCCTCTTTGCGGTACGTGCCTCGGCCAAAGTCGAGATTGTAGGAGTCTGCGAGCCCTTCCACTAGGTTGAACTCGGGTTTCCACCCCAGGACGCTCTTGGCTTTCTCGACCGATGCAAAGAAGTGCTGCATCAATTTGCAAAATAAGAAAAAGAATAAAGCGTCCATTAGTGACAACATCAAGGCCGTAGACATTCCCTTTTGAAATGTGCTTTGTTCCTTTCCTGTGCTCACCTGGTCACGGAATGGAAAAGCCTTCTTCTTGCCGAAGTCGAATTCCTTGGGATTATAGTGAATGATCTCGGGCTCAGGGAATCCACCAGCCTGTAAAAGGAACATTATCAGTATCTAATGCAATCAGTTTGATCTTTAATAAGAGATTATCAGATGGAGGCAATCGCAATTACCTTGGCACATGCTTTTGCTAGACCATCAAAGGTCACGTATTTTTCTCCTGAAATGTTAAACACTTGCTTGCTGGCTTTCTCGTTTCCTAAAACTTCAACAAAGACCCTCGCCAGATCCTGGTACAGCACCACCAGATCACGTCATACAGTCCATCTCTCGGAGAAGACCACACAATCTGTACATGTTATTTCTATGCAATTTGCTGCAGATAATAGTTGACTGACCTTAACATGCCCGAGTTGGGTAATTTGCAGCCCGGAGTTCGGGATAGGGATTGGCCTGCCCGCTTTGAGGCGGTGGAAGAACCATTCTTCAACAGGGTTGTAGTTCAGGGGCCCGTAGATGTAAACAGGCCTTAAAGAAGTCCAGTTGACTCCCCTCTTCACGAGCAAGCTCTCTGTCTCGAGCTTTCCCTTGTGCCTACTCTTTGGATCTACTGCATCAAACTACCATCAGAAGCCACTGATGAGAATGATAAGCAAACAGTGAATTCTTTATGGTAGATGGAGGGAAAAAGATACTGAAAGGGCTTTACTAGTACATAACAACCAGATCCAATAGACTCTCAAGGTGACCTTTATCAGAAATTCAAGTACTTTGACAAGCCAAAGTAAGAACTGATGAAGGTAAAGAAGTATGAATTCACCTCATAGTGAGGTGGAGTGTCAGTCTTGAGGTAGACACCAGCTGAAGAGCAGTAAATGTACCTGAGGAATATCGGAAAGAATACTGAGATCTCACAAAATTAACAAGTCAACAATAAGAGGAAATAGTCAGACAGCGCATACTGTTCAAGATTCGGGAGGGCATCCAAGATTGGGGCAACTTCATCAGCTTCACGGCCTGTTCACATAATGTTCACAAGGCTTACAAGTCATTTCAATTGTAGCAGGAAAAGATCAAAGGCAGAAGGGAAAGGAGAATTCTGAATGACACCATTGATGTCATATACAACATCAAATCCTGCTGCTGAGAGGCTCGACTTTACGAAATCAAAGTCCTTCCTATCTCCTTTCAAATGCAATACCTATATCATGTCAAATGAGACCAGCAGGTTAACCAAACTTTTAAGGAATCGTGAGACACTCTTTTCAATGCAAATTGGTCTGAGAAATTGCACATTTATCAGTTGCACTTACTTGAGAGGAGAAATCTGCATAGTCCTTATCTGATTCGCCCGGTAATTGTTGAGTAATAGGTGCCTTCCCTCTGGTAAATAGAGTCACCTTCCAAAATTACATCACAAACAGAACAACGGTTGAATTATTCCATCAATCAATTGTTGTTCGTTAAAAAAGAAAATTAATAATTATTGAGCGGAAACTATCTGTCTGGAATTAAGTAGATAGTCAAAGTACCTGATGGCCTTCCTTGACAAGGAGTCTTGTCAGGAATACACCGATAAAACGGGTGCCTCCCATTATGAGGATTTTCTTGGTGCTCGAAGCAATAACATGTAATGCTCCTTTAGGCTGCACGAACTTCCTCTTGTACTGCAATTATGAATTCATTTGTTAGCCATCGGAGTCGGACCACTGACTTCTCTCACGTTGTCTATGTCAGTTGCAATTCAAGTCAACATGGAAAAGAGTTACAGGATTTCTTGCTCTCGAGTCCTCAAGATAATGAATGCAAAAATCATCCACCAGGAGACAAACCGTTACAAAATCCCGGACAAGAAAGTTGACATGACACAAGTATGATCCATTTTCAGGAAAACATTGATCATAAGCTACATTAGCTCGGTTAGTATGTTCTAGCACCAGAATTGAACATGAACTAGATGAGAAATCCGGGTTGCCATAAAATTGTCAGCGTTGGTAATGCTGTAGTTTTCTCATTGGACATGCCAATAAAAAACTCCAGTGAGACTAGTGCAGAATCTCAAGGAAGAAGACGCAGAGCTAGACTGCAAGATGAATCCATTTTTATCAATACCCAGCTGAGAAAATTGCAAATTTATCGAGAACACATTATGAAGTCTAACGCCAACACAAACACACGCACGCACACTCACGTACTGAGAGAGAGAGAGAGAGAGACCTGAACGGAGGTGTGGAGGCGGGCGCCATTGAAGTCGGAGAAGGAAGAGGAATGGAGGAGGGAGAAAGAAGGGTGGTTTTGGTGTTGGACTGCCACCAGCTTCGCCATGTCCTTCCCCTTCCTTCACCAAAGAGATTGCTTGGTTGAAGTTCAATAAATTCTGGAGGAATTTGTATGTGTGTGTATGCGTGTGATCATCAGTGCTTTCTTTTCCGTTTGTTTCTCTTGGCTTTCAATTCTCCTCCTCAATTTTGGTAAGCTTAGGATAAGACAACGACCCCATCCCCACCCCCCTCTTCGGTTATATCCACACACACACACACACGCACAGCCTTTCACACTAATCGACTCTGCAGCCTCCTCTTCATTGCCACAAACATACGCTCCTGTCTTGATTCATTCAAGAATCAAGACACCCTTTTGGACATCTTACACTCTACTTACCAGACTACTCCAATTGCATGAGGGTCGGTAAACCGTAAAATGGAATGTGCAGGTCAAAATTGATAAGGAAAAATGCCAATGTATATTTAAAGAAATTTTAACTTGGAACATGCAGAGGATTCAACTTGGCTAAGCCCGTGATGGCCTTCACGTGGCCAGTTGAACCTCTCTCGAGCTTGCCCTTAGGCCGATCTAGCACGACCCGCCGGACCCAGGCAGTAGGTAAAGAGTGCAAGATGATGGATCAACTTGAGCAATTGTATGATTTCGTCGCTTGAAGTGAGAATTCTTGTATTTAATGGGACCAAATTGAAAAAATAAACAAAATTTGAGGACCAAAGACATAATTTTACCCTTCTTTGCTGTCGGCTCACTGCTCGCGCTCTGTCTGTCTTCTGTGGACTCCGCCTTCTGCTCGAAGGTATGTCGAGTCGCCATGTATCGAGCTCTGATCTTTACTGAACTGAATTGGACTTCCAATTCCTCTCTCCTCTTCGGTTCGTGCAACCCCTCGGCGAATTTCCCCTCTTTTCCACCTCTCTTGGGTTAGTTTGATGTCTATCCTGTCCTCTTTCATCTGCGCTGTATGCTGGAAATGGAAATTTGTTTGCTTTTCTTCCTGTTTGACTCAAAACCAATGGGTTCATCATTTCAATGTTCCAATTCCAAAGCTTGATGGGTTTTGATTCTGTGATTTTGATACTTGAGATCATCGAGAAAAATTATGATTTTTAGCTTTGGTCATTCAGTGTTCTAATTTTAGGTTCGTGTTTGCCTCTGAACAGCAGGACCAATTGTGCCAAACTTCTTTGTCTGGAAACGCCTGCAAAGTGAATCACATCTAGAAGATTACGGTCATGGAGAAGCTCAGTGATGACATCCTTGTCCAAATTCTTACTAGGATACCGGCACGTTCGGTGACTCAACTAAAGTTAACGAACAAGAAATGGTGTGCTTTGATTTCTCATCCGCTGTTTGTTAGAGCATACGCAGAGCATTTGAGGACTGACATGAGAGCAGTTCGCATCCTTAAAATCGACCGCTTTTGTCTTCAGGGAGCCTCAAATGTCGGTCCTCCTCAGTCTATTGTTTTTGAAGTATTCGAGGGGCATAGCTTTGATATTGAAGTAACCAATCTTCATGACCCAATCAGCCATTTCACACCGACAAAGATTCAAGTGGCAGGATCCTGTGATGGCTTGATATTTTTCATTCGGCATTGTGGTATGTATCATGTTCTCTCTTTGTGGAACCCATCTACAAAGGAGGTCAGGGATTTGCCAGATGACCTGAATGGAACTTATAAATTTGGGCTCAGTCAGCGGGTGCCCTTTGGACTTGGTATTGGCTTTGATCGTCAAATGGATGACTATAAGATAGTAAGGGCTGCTTGTTCTCAAAACGAGCATGGTGTGAAGGAAACTGTAGTTGATGTTTTCACGCTGAAAACTAATGCCTGGAGGAGAATTCACGACAATCCTAGGGGTATGCTTTCCTGTGATTCATTTCACTTGAATGGGGCTGTGCATTGGTTCATGAGGTGCAAAACTGAAGCAGAAGATTCATGTGTTATTGTTTCGTTTGATTTGGCAACAGAAAAGTTCCGAGAAGTGCCATTGCCAGAAAGCAATGCAAACACCGAGTTCCAGGGAATAGGGATTATTGATGGGTGTCTGGTCATATATACGGTTTACTGGAAGCGGAGTGGCCTTTTTGAGGCATGGGCGATGAAGGAATTCGGTGGGAGGGCATCATGGGCTAAGCTTTTCAGTATCTCGGGAGATAGATTGCCTACCCCAACAAAACGCTTGCAACTGATATCTCTTAGGAATGGCAAGATCCTCCTAGGCCTTGACAGGAATGAGATAGTCCTGTATGATATAGCAGAGGGAAGTTGTCAATTCCTGCTTGATATTGGCTGGTCTGATTTTCGTTACGAATTCATTGTTTATGTGGAAAGTCTCATCTCACCTTACCCTATCCGGGGAATTAGTCGATGAAATACTGAGGTGAAGAAGGCAGAATGCATCGGCTATGTCCCTGATTCGAGTATAGAGACTAATGTGTGTGTGTGTGTGTTTGTGTGTGAATTTGTCTTTTTATAAGTGATAGAAATTCCTCATTGATCAAAAGAATGCACGGGTACACTTATCCAAAGAAGAACCTTTAGTAACTATTTACATCAAAGATTTTTTAGCAGAAATAGAAGTCTTCGTTTTTGCTTCTAAGCTCGGAATGGAGAGAACCTTCAGCTTCACCATATGCCAGATTTGCTGAGTCAATGACAAAGCAGAGCAGGTCCTCCTTTGAAAAATCCTTGGATTCCTCTCTCGCTATATCTGATAAATGTAGCATGACCACAGGTGCCTGAGAATGACGGAGTCCAACTTCCTCCCCTAAGCAAGCAGACTCATTGTAACTCGGAATTCCAGTCACGCGCCACTTCATTCACGCCCACTCTACTTATAACAGCACGAGTGAATGGACAGGTAAAGAACAAGTGATTTCTTGACTTGACTTCAATTCCCCAAAATTCACATTCAGGAGCATTAATGGAAACCCACTAAACCCCCCCCCCCCCCCCCCCCCCCAAAAAAAAAAAAAAAAAAACACCACCCAAAGCCATCCAGCAGATAAATGGCACACGGGGTATATGCCAATCAAACCAGACTGACCTCCACCATATCTACTAATGTATATATGTTCTTAGTTTCGAGTTACTCTTTTCTGATTGTACATGAAGTTTATAATTGTACCTAGGTTATTGTATTGTACTTAATGAGAAACATGTAACTATGGCGTCCGCGAAATGTACAGGCCAAACGACTGGTTGAAACAAATATGTGAAGGTAAGCGGCAGTGGTGTCAATGATTTGCAACATTTACACGTGATGGTTTACAATGATGTAGAATTGTTTGCTCTGGTAATGCTGTAGTTCTCATCTGTGATGCCAGTAGAAGAGCCACCCCCCTCTTCCTCAGTTATCACGCACGCGAGCGCACACACAGAGCCTGTCACAGTAACTAACTATGCAGGACTGATATGGAGTTTCTGTCTTACTCTTCCTTCTTCATCATGTGTCTTGCCATTTCAAGGGCGTCCACTGCCACAAACCTAGGGTCCTGTCTCAATTCATTCAAGCATCAAGACACACTTTTGGATATTTTTACCCTCCAACCGAAGAGAACTGAACCAACTACCCCAATTGCATTTGGGTCGGTAAAAATGTTATGTTATAGATTAAACTTAGACAGGAAAAATGCCAATCTAAATTAGATGGAATATTAACTTCGAACACACTGAAAAGTCAATTTGGATAAGCCCGTGATGCCCGGCTCGAGCTCGACTGTTAGCTACATCTAGCACGAACTGGACAGACAGTGTGAGTGGAGTGCAAGATGGATCAACTTGAATCGAACCATTATATAGTTTCCTTTCTTCCCCTGAAATGACAACTTATTCATTTGGTAGGACCAAATTGAAAAAATAATTAAATTTTGAGGACCAAACACAAACTTTTACACTCTCCTTTCGCCGTCTCTGCTTACCGTTCCTGCTCTGTCTGTCTTGCGAGGACTCCCCCTTCTGCGCAAATGGTATGTCCTGTCGCCATGTCGACTCCGGAATCGAGCTCTGATCTTCACTGAATTGGACTTCCAGTTCCTCTCTCTTCTTCGGTTCGAGCATCCTCTCGGCGTATTTCCCCTCTTTTCCAGCTCTCTTGGGTTAGCTTGATCTCTACCCTGTCCTCTTTCATCTGTTCTGTTTACTGGAAATGGAAATTTGTTTGCTTTTCTTCCTGTTTGACTCAAAACCAATGGGTTCATCATTTCGATGTTCCAATTTGAAAGCTGGATGGGTTTTGATTATGTCAGTTTGATACTAAGCTCATCGAGAAAAGTTAAGGTTTTAGCTTTTGTCAGTCAGTATTCTAATTGGAGGTTTGTGTTTGCCTCTGAACAGCGAACTTTGTTGTCTGGAAACACCTGCAAAGCGATCACATCTAGAAAGTTACAGTCATGGAGAAGCTCAGTGATGACATCCTTGTCGAAATTCTTACGAGGATACCGGCAACTTCAGTGACTCGACTAAAGTTAACGAACAAGAAATGGTGTGCTTTGATTTCTCATCCGCTGTTTGTCAAAGCGCACGGGGAGCGTCTGAGGACTGACATGAGAGCTGCCTGTCTGAAGGTCCTTAAAATCGACCGCTTATGTTTTCAGAGAACTGTGAGTGCCAGTCGTCCTCAGTCTCTCAGTTTCGAAGTGTTCGAGGGGGTTAGTGTTGATAAGGCAATGAACAGTCTTCACGACCCAATCAGCCGTTTCCCACCGATAAAGATTCAGGTGGCAGGATCATGTGATGGCTTAATATGTTTCACTCAGCTTTCCTGTCTGCATCATATCATATCTCTGTGGAATCCATCTACGAAGGAGGTCAGGAATTTGCCAAATGACCCGAATGGACCTAACCTTGGGTTCAGTCAGTGGTTGTCCTTTGGACTTGGCATTGGCTATGATTGTCAAACTGGTGACTATAAGGTCGTAAGGGCTGTTTGTTCTCGAAATGAGCAATGTGTTAAGCAAATTGTAGTTGATGTTTTTATGCTCAAAACTAATGCCTGGAGGAGAATTCATGATAATCCCAGGGGTAAGCTTTCCTGTGATTCATTTTACTTGAATGGGGCTGTGCATTGGTTCATGAGGTCCAGAACTGAAGCAGAAGATTCATGTGCCATTGTTTCGTTTGACTTGGCTACAGAAAAATTTCGAGAACTGCCGATGCCAGAAACCAATGCTAACACTGAGTTCCAAGGAATAGGGATTATTGATGGGCGGTTGGTTGTATATACGGGTTACTGGAAGTGGAGTGGCATTTTTGAGGGATGGTCGATGAAGGAGTACGGTGTGAAGACATCATGGGCTAAGCTTTTCAGTATCTCGGGAGAAATATTTCCTGCCCCAGCAAAACGCGTGCAAGTGCTGTCTCTTAGGAATGGCAAGATCCTCCTAGGTCTTGACAGGAATGAGATAGTCCTGTATGATATAGCCGATGGGAGTTTTCAATTCTTGCTTGATATTGGCTGGTCTGGTTTTCGGTACGAATTCATTGTTTATGTGGAAAGTTTCATCTCGCCTTACTCTGGCCAGGGAACGAGTGGATGAAATACTCTGAGGTGAAGAAGGAAGAGCACCTCTGCTATGTCCCTGTCCGAGTACAAAGATAAATGTGCATCTGTTCTTAGTTTCGGGTTGCTTTATGTTGATCATACCTGAAGTTTATAGTTGTACCTAAGTTAGTAAATGTACTTATCGAGTAAATACGTAATTAAGGTTTCTGTCCAATGTATAGACCATACGACTAGTTTGATACAAAGATGTGAAGGTAATCCATGTGGTTTGCAGCATTTACACTTGATGGTTTACGATGTTTCTAGAAATAAACGCAGCTTATCAAGTACGTACTTGAAACGAGAGTCTGAGAAATAAATCACCATTTATCACTCATATGGATTTCCCTGGACCCAAAAGCCAGATTTAGCCCAACTACTTAAGAACAACTACCCATATACTTAAGCTATCAAAAAGTAAGTTCATCTACCACTAAACGTGAATTTTATTTGTTTATTTTATTATTTTTGTTTCACTTTTGACTCTCAAAGGATTTTTCTTTTTAATTTTCAATTATAATTACTTTTTAAATTGGTGTACTATCTCGTACAAGGCACGAGCTCCGCAGCTAGTATATATGGAAATGAAGCACGAGCTCAATTCACATGCCGCCACATCATCAAAAATAAGAAACGGAGCTCTCTCACTTTGCCACGTCATCACTTATATATCACAAAAATTTGTATCATTAATTATGCAGTAGGATATATATATTATTCGCATATAGCCCAATAGAATATATGAAAGAGAACAAAATATGCAGTAGACTGTATACATTAACTATTATTCAGGAAATTTTTTATATTGTAGCAATTTATATATATACCTGCACGAGTTGAACAAAGAGAGACAATGCTATATTAGTCAATGTAATGCTATATAGTATGTTGATCACATTATATCAATATATCGCACATTCTATATAAGAAGTATATTGCAATGCTATATTAGTCGGTAAGTCTAAGTGTATTTCTAGAATTATATTATAAGGTAAACTATATTAATTAGAAATTATGCGTATATTTAACTATAAAATCTCTACTCCAAGCGACCCCAAATTCACCGAAAAAAATTCCTACTCCATGCAAATATTATTGTCTCTCCTCTAAGCTTTATGCAAAGGTTCATCTCTGCCTTCCAAGCTTTATTGGTTATTTATTATACATAATCTTATTAATTTTATTTTGATGAGTATTAGCATATTTACGTTAAAGAGTAGTTAAGTAGGTCTAAATTTTTATAGATAATATATGTTGTTCAATTGAAATTTTATCTATGGTTAGCTTTATATTGTTCAATGAATAAATCAGGGAAGATTAATGGAGGTCAGCATTAGCTAATCATAAAAAGAAGGCCATGTCCATCACAGTATACATCGATTTTTCTATTTTCAATTTTCCTTTTTATATTTTTAAGAATGTTTCTCTCAATATTAACTACTCTTTTTTTTCCAGTTTATACAGTTTTATGATTCTCAAGAAAGTTCTTGAAACAAAGAATTTGTAATACAACTTAAGCATCTTCCATCTCTCTCCATTTGTAAATTTTGTGTTTTTGAACCTTTTTAGCTGTCAATTATTCTTTTCCTGTAAAGTTTCAATTCAAAAATGATATACATTATAAACTTTGTGTTAATATAATCTTACGTGATTTAATTTTAATATTATTTTTTGTATTTACTATATTTGATATTTTTATAATCGTATACTAGTACTATTTATTAGATAGATCTTCGAATTATTATATTGCTATATATATATATATATTATTTTTACCACATGTTAGTTATACAAGGAAATTATATGATAATTCATCTATGAGGAAAGTATACTTTTTAATCGTTTTTCTCTCCTAAGATAATTATCTTAAATAGTATGTATGCCTTTAATATTGAGGAAAGATATATTCATGTATATATGACTTGAATATAATCTATATGTCTGTCAATGAGTATTTAGGAAATATACTTTGTATTGCAAATTCTATATCTATATATATAAGATTTAAACTCAATAATCATAGATTATATATATATATTAGGCCGAATTTTCATGAAATTTTTAGATTATTATGATACAAATTTAAATTGAAAGAAATAGTACGGAATTAGTTTTTATGTTTAAAATTATTTTTCCGATTTTTCAACTTATATAAATCTTGATAAACTATTTATGTATAACAATCACTTCATTATTTGAAAATTTCTCTTTATAATCAAAAGCTGTAAAAATAATATATAGTTGAAATATTTTAATTTTGTATAAACAAACTTCATATATATATAAATATTAAGAAAATCGGTGTTTCTTTTTTGTAGGAAGAAAATCTTTTTTTATAGATACTAAAATATTTCCTTATTATTTTTATTAATATAATATATATGGCTAATAGATGAAAAGGAAAGTGAAGCTTTTCTCACTCAACAAATTCCTAATTTTCTTTCTCTAATAAAATTTGAGTCTATCTATATTTATTTCGCTTTATTTATTTATTTATTGATAGCAACGAAAATTTTGAGGTGTTATTTTTCACTCGATCATATATGTAAGTATATTCTCTATCTTCTATTTTCGTTACTTTTCAAATTCTGCATTAAAATTTTACTTTTATTTAAAAATCAATGATCCCCCAATAATCTCTTTTAATTTTCAATTTAAACAATTTTTAAATTGATAAGTTTTTTAAAATTTTCATAATATATTTATTTTAAATAGTACTTTCTTTCCAAAAATTATTAATCATTCATGCACGCGTGCTCGAGTTTTCATCTAGTTTTATTCAGTTCTATGTCTATGCTAATAGCTAAACTTTGTTTCGTATCTCCATATTATGGCTTTTAAAGTTGGATTGAATATGGGAAAGTGTTCTCATCATCCTCCAGTGGTTGCTAATCAACAACGTGAAGGAGAAATAAATCTATATCTATATATATATATATATTAAAACAAAACTCGACCCGAATTCTCATGCCGCTACATTATCAAAAATAAAAAAACGGTGCTCTCAACCGAATTCTCATACTGCCACATCATAAAAAATAAGAAACGGAACTATCTCGCTTTGGCACGTCATCACTTATGTATTAAGGAAATTTTTATCATTAATTATGCAATAGAATATATATTATTTGCAAATAACTCAACAGAATATACATTATATACATTAGCTGCTATTCGGGAAATTTTTCATATTGTAGCAATCGAATTGTCATTCATATATATTGTAGCAAAGTATCGAATTGGAAAACAATATTAATGAGAGCTTATAATATTTATAGAGCTGTCATTTGCATTTTGGACAAATATATTCTTATAATATTAACCACAATCAAATTCCCATTTATATAATATTGTTGTTTATATTGCCGTATATATATATATATATATCTACACACCTACTACACGAGTTGAACAAAGAGATGTAGGCAAAGGGAGATTTTCTTTTTGCGAGAATTTAATTATATCGGAGCTATATATAGATGTCATTTACACGGAACTTTTATCATTATATTATCGTTTGCAAAGACGTGTTGGTGTCTTTTGGGACTTTATATGTATATTGTGTTGTATACTCATCCATTACCAACACCGATTGATCTCTATCGATTTGATCGTTTAAAAAAGGATTCAATTATGATATTTTGCTTGGAGAAATTTATATTCTATGATATATTTGCTCGCATATTTTCATTCAATTAGTCTTTTCACACATTTATATGAGAATATTTTTATTTTCTTTTGATTGATATATTTGCTCACATTTCTTAATTCAATTATATTCTTGTCCTCAATTTTTCTTTATTGATTTTTTAATCCGTGCATATATTTATAACATTTTCTCTACCAAAATAATATTCTCGTGCAAAGCACGGGTATTCACCTTGTTAACAAAGAAGCTCTCCCGAGCCAACTGAAAATAGCTAGAACTCGACTTCTCGGGATATCTAAAGTTCGGTACCAAGTTGTATGAATAACTTGGAGTAAGTAGACCTGTGGCGGAAATTCGACTCTCTCATTCAGTTTTTTCTCCCTTTAGCATGAAAAATGGACATTGTTGAAGAATGCCATAAAGTTTACTTTGAGGATTAACTTGTTGAGTAACGGCACTGAAAATACGAGGGTTTAATTTGTTTGCTTCAAAAATTGAGGACCAACACTTGAGCCAAAAACAAAGAAACATTGATGACCGACTTCTTGGTCACACCAAACATTTAGGACCAAGATGACAGTTCCTTATTTTTCATCTTTTCTATCAACAAGTTAAGTCAAGAGCAACCAATGTTCCATCATCTATACTATTTATTTAAGGAAGAGTTAGTATTTTATAATCGCCACTCATGTAAATATAAGAAAAAAATAAATATTATGAAATTACTCAATCACCCATTTAAAAAATAATAATCTAATTAAAAGGAAAATGATTTTGGATAGCAAAATGATAGTTCTATATTTTTCGCGTTTTCCATCAACAAGTTAGTCAAGAGCAACTACAACCACAACCACGAACTGGTGTTCCATCATCTGAACTATATATAGTATTTATTCAAGAGAGAGTTGTATCTTGTAATCGCCACTTATGAAAAATATAAAATATAAAAATTATGAAATTATTCGATCACTCATTTTTAAAAAAAATCACCCAATTAATAAGAAATTAATTTTGGATATTTCAGTCATTGCACAAGACATTCTCTCTCATTTTCTTTCTATAATTTTCTCCCACTTCCCACAATTCTTTCAAGCCATGTCCCTTTCACATCCCTCAAGTTAAAGTTTTTTTTTCTCTCCTCTCCCTCATGACTGAAAACACTGTAAAATTTATTCTTCTTTTTTTATTCATTATTTGTAACGAAATTTTTATGTAAAAATTAGCATATAGCGCATGTGCAAATTGATAACTCATAAAACAAAAAATAATTTATGCAACATCTCAACTAGGTGGCTATGATTTTTAATATGGAATTATTTCTTATTATACACGTAAGCGTGGGTCATGCTTTAATCTGTCATTATTTTCGAGTTTTTATAGAATATCTACAAATCACGGATGTATCTTCTGCGAGCTAATAAATGGAAACCAATTTTGCAAGATTTATTCTCTAATTTCCTCCTGAATAATCTCTCCCTTTAATAAACCATGGCTTGCTGAAAGATAAATAAAGTTTTATGCTTCATTGATAAGCTTATTATTCAATTTGGTGTTATCATTTCTTCACTTTCTTTGGCCAAGGAAAAGCTCCAGGATGTGTCACTTTCGGAAGTCAACATGGGAGTCCCCGAATTAGGGATTCTCGATGGATGTTTATGCATATACGCACGTCCCTTGGACAGGCACGGGTGTTTTGAGGCATGGGTGATGAAAGATTTCGGCATAGAGAAATCATGGGATAAACTGATCAGCATCCCAGTGGCCATATAGCCATTGTTTGATCGGTTTAAATATGTGCATTACTTATCTCTGAAGAATGGCAAGATCCTCCTAGTGGTCTGTGACACGAATAGGACAGTTCTGTACGACATAGAAAATAGTAGCCATCTCGTGCTCGACCACGGCCATCACTTGCCGGACTACTTGTCTCGTACTGATTTCAAACGTACAGATTTCTCGTCTATTGTTTGTGTGGAAAGTCTAGTCTCACCTTATTATGGTGACAGGACGTGCTGGAGGAAGTGGAGTGAGAGTACTGCATCTGTTATGCCGATGTCCAGCTCAAGCAACAAGAGGATTATGGTTTAGTTGTTGTTAGCCTAGCTTCTGGAATTGCTATCTAGATATTTAAGTTCAAATGAAAGTATTCAGATATCCGAATGACTTCATTCACATCTACATCTATGCCAGTTGATTAGCTAAACTTTATCTCGTATTGCTATCTCCATATTATATAATGTTCCCGCCTTTGAAATTGGATTGATTAATGAAAAAAATGTTCTCATCATCTTCGAGTGGCTGGTTAATCTACAAAGGGATGGAGAAATCAGTTATCGAGAACCTATCTCCAACCAACGGAAAATGGCTAGAACTTGGGATATCTAAACTTCACTACCGTGCGATACGAATAACTTTTAGTTCGCGATAGACCTCTGCAGAAATTCGACCTTTTCACCGTTCCTTCTCTTTTTTCCATGAAAAATTGCACATTGTTGAATCATGGCAAACAGTTTACATTGTATTGCAAAAAGTAATGTTCCTCATTACAGTAACACAAAAGGATTAAATTCTGACTATAAATTACGTAGTCAAAATCGTTTTCGGCAAAATCCCAGTATGATCCACAAAATCGAATCATAAAATCATAACTTTCTATAAAAGATTTGTATAGTGCTTATGGAATAGTTCTATACATATTTCTATGAATAATAAGGCTTGTTTAAGTGAAATGGGGTCAGTTACCTTCTAATTGATGTCTTATACAGCAAGCTACAAATTTGCTCCGTTCTATAATTTCCAATATATCTTCCAATCTTGAAGAGAAAAAAAAATGATTTTACAATGAGCTAAAAATTAAGTCTTCCTTTTTCTAACTTGCAGACACACTATAAGGATGGATTAATTGTAAAAATCAATCAATTGCCCTCATACTTAATTATTTGAAAAATGGTAATAAATTAGTTGGATATTAATTGAAAGCTTGATCCATTCCTCCCTGTATCATGGAAATTTGAGTCTCTTGACCAAGAGGTCGATTTCGCAGCTGCTCAATTTCCAGTTGCATTTTTTTCTTGTCGGCATTTCTCTGGATTACTTACAGGTAAATAGAGTCCTCGCTGTGTTAATGCTTTCTACTCTCTTTCCGGTTGCTCGCCCAGATTAACAAGAAAGACTCTTGGATTATTTTTGTGGAGCCTTTTTCCAGCCATAGGCGAGGATCACCATTTATCCTTCAATAAACAGCAGCCATATAGATCGCCACATATGAATCCAAGAGTCTTTTGCATCTTGAGGGCATTGTTTGTTTCGACGTGACACTATTACATGTAGCAAGAATTACAAGAAGCAAAAATAGCGATAACTCAATATGCAATACTATTTGGTTTTTTGAAAGATGTTATAATCTATGGCCATTTTACTTGTTGCATTGCTTTTTTTATCTGGTAGATTATAAGTTCGACTTGTCATTGGAATGTATTTGTTGCCATGGTTAACTAAAGTCTCGTCTCAACTTATTGCAATGACGAGGTGCGCTGGAACTGGAGGGAGATGACTTCGTCCATCGCGTCTCGTGATCAAGCAAGAAGAGGATTTCGTCAATATATTTGTTGTTAGTCTAGTTCTGGATTTGATATTTCAATGTTTAAGTTCTCATGAAGGTTGAATATTCGGATATATCTAATGACGTCATATCTCCATGTATTACATAACTCTTCATGCCTCTGAATTTGGATAATAGTATTTATCATTATGTTGCCTCAGTCACCTGATCTTTAGTTCTCATAGGATAAGTGCAAACCTTTCTGGAGTGATCATCTATAAAGATCACAAAATAGAGAGCACCACCAAGAGATCTATCCGACATGAAACAAACATCAATATACACAAGATCAAGTATATGATCGCATTTGGAGGGACTACTCTAACAAAAGAAACTCTTCTATGCTTACCAGCTAAACAATGATCACAAGTACTCAAGTGCATATCTTTGACATGCAAAGACTGCTTTCTAGCAAGAATACGATTACATTTCTCACTGATATGCCCAAGTCTCTAGTGTCATAGCTCGATAGGATAATCCTCAGAAACATTAACCTGACTGGAGTTGTGCTTGACCCGCAGCCTGTAGAGAGTGTCGGTCTTCTAACGCCGTACCATAATCAACGAACCCTTGGAGAGCTTCCATCTCCCACTGCTAAATTTGTTACTGAATCCTTCATCATCAAGCTGACCCATCGAGATTAGGTCAAGGCGAATTTCTGGAACATGCCTCACCTTCTTCAGAAATAACTTGCAGCCAAGCTCAATCTCTAAACAGACATCACCAATACCGAAAATCTTGCATGACTGTCCATTTCTCATTATCACATAACCATAGCCCCCGATAGTGTAAGATGAGGAGTGACATGAAACGAGGCACCTGTATCTACAACCCAGATAGAGTCTTGACATGTGAGATTCACATAGGCTTCATCACAAACAATGCGGGTCTCTCCATCAGATGGCACTGCTGCAGTGTCGTCTTCCTCCTTACTCTCATTGTTGCCATTTTAATTCCTCTTCGAAGCTCTACACTCCCTCTTGTAGTATCCCGCTTTTCCACAGTGATAGCAAGTGATCCATTTCCTCGTCTTCGACTTTGATCTGCCCCTCGATTTGTCATGTGAGTTACCATGCTTGGAAGAGGAATTTCTGCTTTGCCTTCTCCCCCATTCTTCAGTAACTAAAGCTTCAGACCGAATGGAAATCCTAGAGCCTTTCCTTCTAGTCTCATCATTAAATAAACTATCTGTCACCGTAACCAACGATAACTTCCCATTTGGTGCAAAATTGGTCAATGCAACCACAAGAGTATCCCAATTATCTGGTAGAGACCCTAAAAGTGGACAAGCCTGCAACTCATCGGGTAATATTATCTCCGAGTTCATCAACTAGTTAACAATATCCTGGAAATTACTCATGTGCACAGCAATATCACCTCCATCCTGATAACAAAGATGAACAAACTCCTTCACAAGAAAGGCATTATTTTGCGGAGTCTTCCACGCATCAAGATTTACTAACTCATCCCATAAAGCTTTCACATCTGTCACCTGAGCAACATGATGATAAATATTATTGTCTATCAACTGCCGAATCAAATCAATAGTCTCTGATTTGGACGTTCCCAAGTTGTCATCCTTATCTTTTGGTTTCGTGGAATCCCCTTTAATGGAATCGTACAAGTCCCTGCAAAATAGAAGATCCTCCATCCAATACTTCCATATAGAGTAGTTGGTTGCATTCAACTTGAACATAGATCCCGTATACTCCTCCATCTCAAAAACACCGAAAACCTTAAACTTCTCTAACCCAAGGCTCTGATACCACTTGTTGGGAAGGTTGTGCTCGGCCAACAACAACGCAACGATTAATCAAATTAACCAACAAACAATAAAGAAAAAGAATACCAAGGAGTTTTACGTAGAAAACCTCGATATTGAGAAAAACCACGAGACCAACTCTGAATCAACGATATACTATCAAGGAAGATTACATAATAGTTTTCATCAAAGGTAAACTCTTAGATCACCAAACTCAAGAGACACACTCTCTTGGATCACCCAAACATTAAAATTCGTCACCCACAACGGGTAGGTTATAAAGTCAGCTGAAACAGCACCTACAAAACTCGAATAGAAATTATGACGGGTCAGAACTAAGTCCCACGTGTGGTGAAGCCTCTGCCAAAGTTTCGTCCCGATCGGAGTTTGTTTGACGTCCCGATCGATGTTTGATTTAGCTCTGGTCGCACAGAGAAAAAAAAAACTACTTTGTTCTCTGTATTCTCCCTGCTATGCCGTTGTTACTGTTCCAATCTGAAACCCTCACCGTTGCCCTCTTTTTTTAGGTGTTTTGCAAAAAAATATAAAAATAACCCTTACAAAGGTGGGTACTTGGCCCTATTAAATTCCGATAGAAGCTCAAAATGATTTGAGCCCAACTTTCTCCAAATTGAAGGGATACCCAACATATTCTGATGAAGGTTTATTTTTCTGGTGTATCCAACGACTTTATTTCTGCTCTTCCATATCTATGCCAATTACTGATAATAGCTGAATTCTATGCCATTCCTCCGGTTTATAAAGTAATCTCCATGGCTTTGACACTTGAATGATTCCGAGAGAACATTCTCATCACTTCGAATGGCTAATCAACAAAGGAGAGGAGAACCCCATCCGAAATGCCCATACCGCCACTTTGGTATAACTAAATTTCGGTATTTGCACGGTGTGATTAACTTTGATTTATATAGACTTGGACAGAAATAAGACGTTTTCATTCAACGATTTATCGTCTCACTCGTGTACACTCCTAATGGCTCTGGCTTCTTTGTGTTTAACGGGCGACGTGATAGCGTCCCACTCCTCGGCAAAAACCATGGAAGCGGGCATCAGAAAAGTCCACATAATCTGATGCCAAAGGGTAAGGGTGTCGATGCAAAATTGGAAGAATATTGAAACTTCAGGGTTAGTTTTGGGTATGTACAAAATACAAAGTGCAAAGTGGTTTAAACTTAAACTTAAGGGTGCAAAATTAAATTGTCCCTTGGTCTGGATGGATCGGTTGCTTCTGTCAGCTCAGAGCGGCCATGAATGCCACCGGACAGCTTTGAGCTATTCATCATCATCTTCGTCGGAAGATAGAGAAGGGAAGTGAGACGACCGGGCTCCCAAAATTACTGCTTTTCTTCGCCGCGAGCGAGATATAGAAGCCCCCCGACGATGTTGCAGTGTATATTCCTGCTGTCTGATTCCGGGTAAGAGATTCATCACACCGAATTACCCTCAACCCTGCCGATTTCAGCTCGAATTCCTCTGTATATCATGTTGGGTTCTTGTTGCTAAGCTAAATCAAGAGCTCGGATTGCTTCTGTCGCAGGGAAGTAATGCTGGAGAAACAGCTAACTGGGCACCGGGTGGATCGCTCCATATGTTCATGGTATTGGGATCACGCCATTTCTCAGGGCGACCAGGTAAACGCCATTTCTTGGTATTTCGTTGATCTTGAGTTGTTTGATGATGGATCTTGGTTGCCCGGAGATGCTTGATTGGATGTTTATGAGGAACCTCGCATGTTTGCCTTTGTATGGTCTGTAATATTATCTTCCATGGCAGCAGCTGGCACCAGTGATTGCTTCGCCAACACATTACCTTTTTCAAATTGTTCGCGAGGGGATCACGTTTCTGGCGTGTACGCAAGTCGAAATGCCACCTTTGATGGGAATCGAGGTACGTCTGTTCAGTTACTGACTTTAGAGCGGGCCTGCAAGAGCTTCGTGCATAGATTCAGATATCGTGAGTTTTAATTTACTTGGTTGTAGTTTCTATGCAGAGTAGCTGATGTCCTCTCGGATTACCTTGGAGGGTTGAATGAGGATGTGGTAAAGGATAACTTTGTCATCGTGTATGATGTATGTATGTCATGCGATTATTGAAGTTCAGATACATTAGTTGATGGATGTCGTCTTTGTCATAATTTCTTGAGAACATCAGTCTCTGTAACTGAACTTTCCCATTTTAGTGACTCCTTTGTTTTTCTGTTTGCGGCATCGTATCTGTCTACCTCTGCAGCTCCTTGATGAGATGATCGACAATGGTTTCCCGCTCACTACAGAACCCAACATTCTTCGAGAAATGATCACTCCTCCTAACATAGTTAGCAAAGTTTTGAGTGTCGTCACCGGCAACAGCTCAAATGTGAGTGACACACTTCCTGGTGCGACAGCATCATGCGTACCATGGAGGACAACAGACCGCAAGTACACTAACAATGAAGTATATGTCGATCTTGTGGAGGAAATGGATGCAATTATCAACAGGTACACGCATAAACTATCTTCGATCTTCTGTTATTTGCATCTTTCATTGTAGGTTTTGTTTTTAATGTGTTTATAACTGGCAAAAACATGAGTAACAATGACTTATTATGATACACTTTTTAGGGAGGGCATCCTTGTAAAATGCGAGATCTATGGTGAAGTTCAGGTGAACTCACAACTCTCTGGGCTTCCCGATTTGACCCTCTCATTTGTGAATCCCAACATTCTCGATGATGTGAGATTCCACCCTTGTGTTCGATTTCGACCATGGGAGTCTCATCAGATTCTTTCCTTTGTTCCGCCTGATGGACAGTTCAAGCTCATGAGTTACAGGTTTGTAATTGTTAAGGCATTCCAGCAACTACTGAGCTCCAGATGTTCTTCGGATCATGTCTTTTCTTGCAATTTACGGCACTTGTAAGCTTTGATCCTTCTATTTGCAGGGTTAAAAAGTTAAAAGCCGCTCCAATATATGTAAAACCGCAGTTGACCTCGGATTCTGGGACATGTCGTTTAAGTGTGTTGGTTGGAGTTCGGAATGATCCTGGGAAAATAATCGATTCAGTGACTGTTAAATTTCAACTGCCTCCTTGTGTTTTGTCTGCCGATTTGACCTCAAATTGTGGTACGGTCAACATTCTCACCAACAAGGTACCGATCGGTCTCAATCGAGTGGCTTCATCTGCTGTTTTGTCTTTTGCTTTGAAGTTGATTTGCTTTACTAATTTGTTTCCACAGTCATGCACTTGGTCGATAGGAAGAATCCCAAAAGATAAAGCCCCCTCGATGTCTGGCACTCTAGTGCTTGAGGCTGGTTTGGAGCATCTTCATGTTTTGCCGACTTTCCAGGTGGCTTTCCGGATAATGGGCATCGCATTATCAGGTCTGCAAATTGATAAACTGGATCTAAAGAACTTGCCAAACCGTCCTTATAAAGGTTTCCGAGCTCTCACACGGGCAGGGCAGTTTGAAGTAAGGTCTTGATGGTGCATAATCTCCATCGATTCATGTGATGACTTGAGAGAGCTATTTTATTGTGTGAGCTTTCAGTCAATATATTTCCGACATGCGGAAATTTTAAAACACTTTCATCTTCTGAGTTTATTTTATCTACGTTCCAGTTATATTGATTCTGAGTTTAAGGATCAATTGGTATGCTCGTCAAAACTCTTATTATGTACAAATATTCTTCTGAGTTAAATCACTTTTAAGATGGATTGATAATGGAGTTCTCTAGCTTCAATATAATGGCAAATCCGTACACTATTGAAGCAGCAAATCAGCACTGTGAAAATACTTCAGGAAAAATAATTTGCTGAATTCAGTTGACAAGATCTCGTGAATTACAAAACAAAACGATGATGCCTTCATCGATCAGACTGAAACCTTGTTTACCCTGAAGGAGTCCATGACCTGTCGAAGATCATTTTCCTCGTCAACAAAGACACTCTCTGGTGTCTGCAATCTCAGCTCATACAACTGGTTGTTCTCGACTCCGAGAACTGAGAGGTACCTCCGGTCCCACTCCAGTCGAACCACTCGGTCTTCAGGCATCACAGCCAGTTCATTGTTGTTAGCGTACGACTTTATGTTCACCTGAAACGCATACCATAAACGCATGACCTGATTAAATTGTTCCTGCCGACAGGTTCTATAATACGAGAATGACTTGATAGCATCGAATTTTTTCCAACCTCGACTTGATAGTACTTTCTCCCATCATCAGCAACCCTCGAAGATGTGGAAATGATGTTCGATTCCCGCCTAACGCCAAGCCTAGTAGACATGAACTCGGTCAAATACTGCCTCAGCACTTTCTTTCCTGCTTCTTCGGGCGGGCCCAAGTCTTCCACACTCTTGTAGTTGGACGATGAGGGAGACGACATCTCCACGGAGAGGTTCTCGTCCAGAACATAAGGGTCTCTGAAGAATATGTCCGCCCCTGCTCCTCGGACTTGGATCCAGTTCTGAGGATACTTGAACGAGTAGCCATCGAACGTATCGATGTATTCTCGGAACACAACAGAGGGTTGGGCAGACGCAAGGTAACGAGAGGCCAACAACTCGGAGAAGACGCAACCCGATAGAATCAAGGCGATTGCTTTCCTTCTGGGAACTGCAAAAGCTTTAGTCTGATTATACATTAGAAGGTTAAAAAAACTATGGCTTCTGTAGAGGCCCTTGTAAGTTGTAACTCAAACGTTCAAACATGTCAATTGAAGATGCTTGCCGATATCGACATAACAAAACCGAACACCGGGATGAACTCAAAATCCACAATTTAATGCAAAGATTCAATCTTTAACTGTCTGAAATCGTTAGGGCTCTCAGCTCGGCATTGTCGACCATTCACCGAAAATGTCTATCGCTTATCGTTCAGTTCTCGTTTTACCGCAAAAAGACGATCGAAATAGGAGAAAGCTGCAGGAAAAAGTTTCGGGATTCGAAGTTTTACGACTACCGTTGTCTCGCCGTGGCAGCACAGGGCGTGAAACGGGGTGGAGCTGGCCGAGATAACCCGACAAGGAGGTGGCGCCGGCGCTGTGCGGCGAGTTGAAGCTGCGGGTAGCTGAGCCGGACGCGGGAGTGGGTCGAGAATCCTCGCCATTAGGGAATAGACTGGGAAGATGGGATTGTCGGAGCAAATGGATAGAGAGCTCGCTGATCCAGTGGTGGAAGAAAAGAGTGAGGATTTGAGGATCAGGGAGCCGCACACGTGTAAAGCAGCCATTGGCTACTGTGTGTCAAATGCAGAATGGTATTGTTATCCTGCCACATTACTTGGCAAAAATTACTTGTAAAATAGATACCGGAAATAATTCCCATTGATTGTCGCGGATTAATTTCATGATAAAACAATATATAAAACTCGTTATTGTTATCCCGCCATATTACTTGGCAAAAATTACTTGTAAAATAGATACCGGAAATAATTCCCATTGATTGTCGCGGATTAATTTCATGATAAAACAATATCTAAAACTCGTTAAATTACTTCAAGTGTGAAATTATTGTAACTCTTTTGAATATGCTATATTTGATTATTTCTAATATGAACTCCACTATTATTCTTTCATAATTCAAATGATCAAGTAATGCGAACTATATTATGATACTTGAGGATTAAAAAATATTGAATGAATTAAAAGTATTTTTAAAAGTAACTAAACAATTAAAGAAAATATTAAAATAGACAGCAAATCCATATATAATATATAGTTGTTGAGACATTAATCATTGCATGCTATTTGTCCAGATTTTCAAAATGAAAGCGTCTCATTCACCGACTTTTCATATGTCCATAACTTCTATTTTATCAATTAATATTTCAGTTAATCTTAGTTAGTATATATTACTAAGCCAATTAAGCCCAATCTATATCTATATATAACACATAATTGTTGAGACATTCATCATTGCATGTCATTCGTCTAAATTTTCAAAATGGAAACCTCTCATTCACTGACTCTTCGTTTGTCTATAACTCTCATTTTGTTAATTAATATTTCTATTACTCTTAGTATTAATATCATTATTATTAGTATTATTATTATATATTACAAAGCCAATTAAGCCCAATGAGACAATTGTTAGGCAAATCTATATAGATTATTTAATAATATTTAACTTTTAAAAACTCCCTTTAAAGAATTTTATAAACTCTTAATCATTATTTTAAATTTTACAGTTGCAATTATTCGTATTTAAATTTCCAACTCCTAAATAATAATCCGGCGCAAAGCGCCTGTGAATGGATAGTTAATAAGTAATTATAGTAGTTCGAATTATTATAGATCATGCTTGTATAAAACTATAATAACTTGTTGAGTAAGATATTAAATAAGTTCATTTTTCACATTAATAGAGGTTTGGGGAATTTTTGAAATGAAGAATATATTTTGAAAAATTAGAAAGGCTTATATGAAGATGAAAAAATAATACGTGAAAGCTTTTGAAGAAAAAAAAAGAAGAAAAAGTGAATTAATCAATATTTAATGGACAAATGTCAAGTAAATGATAATTAACCTTTATTAAAACTTTCTTTTAGTTATAAGTAAGTATAGATAGATACATATATAGATATAATTATAGATAAATCCCTAAAAAAGAAAATTTTAATTCAAAAAAAAGAAAGATTATGTCGCCCGTGCGATTACCATGGGATGGGATCTTTCAAAATCGTGGAATCGACCGTTTTCGCACCGCCGTGGTGCGACGAATGGCTTACAAGATTCGGCACGTGAGGTGTTGCCACGTCTCAGGGTAGTGCTCTTCCATGGCAATTTCCACGTCAGTAATATTCTGTGGATGGTAATTACTAGGACGAGGAAATTACACGTAGGCCAGTGCCACGGCAGAAAGTGCAAAGGGACAGCGTAGGATCCAAATCCAATAATGTTGGGCTGCATCCACACACACAGCGGACACACCTCCTTGGTCAGTATGAACTTATCCTAATTAAAATGAGAAATTTGTATTAGATTCATCAATTTTCTGATAATCGAAAAAAATAAAATGAAAATTTAAAGGAAATAAAATCACATCGAATGTCCAATAAGAAGGTTATAGTTGGGACTACTGTGCAAAACAACGAATATGGACAACATAAAAATGACGAGAAATCTCGAAAGATTACCTTGATATGCGTGAGCTATTTCATGTATTCCAATTTTTTTTTTCCAATTGTGCAGTGCTTGGTGTCCAAAAGTTTAATAAAGCCTAACTAGCTATAATTATAGTTGGGTCTTTCCCTCTTCAATTCATGAATTTCTCCACTTATCATATTTGTATTCGAGACTTTATTCAGGAAAAAATTCCAAATTGTCAACCAATCGAGATATCTACCTTTTATAAGCAAAAGTAGAGCTCTCAGGAGCTCCCACAATTGTCCACGTTAGTTCATATGAATAGTAATCGGACCCTTTATTTTATATTTTAAATAAATAATAAGAAATAGAAAATTATATATCAAGGGGATAAATATGGTAGGGTGAAAAAGCACTACTTTTCCTCTGGAATAAGGTCCCTTCATTTATATATCTCTATGGTCATTTGACTTTTTACGATTGCATTAATTTGACCCCTACTTATTTTTTGCATTAATTTGATCTTTGAATTTTCACAATTGCATTAATTTACTCCTCGTTACATCAGTCTCTCAATTAAAACTGTATCTTTTAGGTCATTCACTTTGCAAAATTTGCATCATTTTGGGCCTAAAATGAGGGACCTAAATGATGCATTTTTGCAAGGAAATGGACCTAAATGATGTAACAAAGACCAGATTAATATAAATTGATAAATTCAAGGACCGAATTGATACAAAAAATAAATCATAGATTAAATCAATGTAATAATAATAAGTCAATGACTAAATTATCTATTTACTCATTTAAAATAGGAAGGAAGTAGAAAAAGAAGGGAAAGCGGCGACTTTGATTTCTTTACTTAATCAAGAAAATCAAGAATTCTATTTTCCAGTAATCACCTAACCTAACCTTTTTTTTTTTTGCTGGATCTCCTTTTTCTAAAGACGAAAGACTTGAATTCACTAAATCTAATGCAAGATTCCCTATTTCACGTAGAAAGAAAGATACCTTCTTTTTTCTTTTTTTTCTTTTCCTTCTATATTGGACACCTCTTTTTTATCACAAGCCGTAGATTCATTTTCCCTTACAATTTTTAAAACAAAAGGAAAAATAATCGCTTATTATCATATCTCGTTACGTAATTTTAGAAAATACTCACAGTAAATAAATCAAAGAGTTGAGAATTAAATTTTAAATTTGTATGATGGGACTGATTTGATTCATCTGTCGTCACCGCATCTTTATGAGAATTGAACATTTAAAACAGTCGTCGTACACATATTCGAACCCAATAGTAACACCTTAACCAAAGTCAAAACGGGACCAACTAGGATTCTTCTTGAACACTTCATGGGCAACGAAAAACTGTGAATATTGGTGAAAGAAAATGCACATGTCATTGACATCTTTGAATTTACATTGAAATATTATTTAGAATTATTACTGGGGAAACAAATAAATTGTCTTGACAGGGGCAATATGGTATGTCTCATAGCAAAATTTCTGCCCATTCCTCTTCTTTTTCTTTTTTTTTTTTGCGCCTTTCTAAAGACAGGGAGCATCCCCGCCGCCTGTTTATAAGAAACGGTCCCTTCCCAAAGATTGAGCTATTACTATTTCTCTCCTTCGGCTTCCCGGATTCACACCGTCGTTCCCGTCCGCCAAATCCTTTCCTGCTCAATCAACCAATCCATCGATCTCTGTTAGCTAAACCCGGCTCGGATTTTTCCCTTATCCAATCTTCAGCTTTACCATTTGCATCGCCGAAGCGTCTGTTTGGCTAGTTTCTTGCGAATCCATGCCCTGTTTCTTCCTTTCCAATCAAAGCTCAGGTTGTGCTTGTTTTGCCGCATGAAGACGGCTTGCTTCCTCGGAAGTCTCACCATGAAGCCCCCTTGTAGATTTCTTTCTTCATTTGGGATCAGGACCGCAAAGGCCGGATCTTTGCCGAGTTCTTGCTTCAATCATCAGCCCCGGCACCGGTTCCACGCCTACCCTTCTCGGGGCATGGCTTCCCGGGGCCTAATCGATGGCAATCCGATAGGGTTCCGCTTTCTGGGTTCGAGTTTCGGTCAACGCGAGATCCTGTCAACGTCCAAAAGTGTTAACTTTAATGTTGATATCTGCCGTAGGGGATTGTATGTTATACCGAGTGCTGTTAGGAATTATTCGACGTCGGTGGAGACCTGCGTAAATGATAAGAATTTCGAGAGGATTTATGTTCAGGGGGGCATGAATGTGAAGCCTCTTGTGGTCGAACGAATTGATAAGGATGAGGATGTTGTAAATGAAGAAGAGGGTCGTAGGGTCGAAGTTGATGAGGATAAGATTCATTTGGAGGAAGCCAATTCAAAAGCTGATTTCAATAAAGTTGAGGAGGTTGTTAGCCCTAAGAAACCGGAGTCTGAGGTCGAAAAGGAAGCCTGGAGGCTATTGGAGGATGCGGTCGTTAGGTACTGCGGGACCCCTGTGGGGACGGTGGCGGCGAATGATCCCGCAGATAAGCAGCCACTGAACTACGATCAGGTGTTTATTCGTGATTTTGTGCCGTCTGCCCTGGCATTCTTGCTCAAGGGAGAAGGAGAGATTGTCAGGAACTTTCTCCTCCATACCTTGCAGCTACAGGTATGCCTTTGTCTATCTCGCTCTGGTTCTATTTGCTACTCGCGTTCCTTCCTTCATACACGTACGCTTTCTTTTTGAGGTCCTGGCCTGTAAATGAATGGGATATCTCGGACTTGACTCTCCTTGTGTTTCCTCCTCAGAGTTGGGAGAAAACAGTGGATTGTTACAGCCCGGGGCAGGGTTTAATGCCAGCAAGCTTCAAAGTTAGGACTGTGCCGCTTGATGAAAACAAAACAGAGGAAGTTCTCGATCCTGATTTTGGCGAGTCGGCAATTGGTCGTGTTGCACCTGTGGATTCTGGTTAGTAAACTGACAATTTTGTAACTTTCGTCATTTGCAAATTAGAGGCAATCTCTGCGGAGATCTGAGCAATGGCCCTGATATTGTTGGTTTTATTTTGTCTTGATTGTTGATAGGATTGTGGTGGATTATCCTATTGAGGGCTTATGGGAAGCTCACTGGTGATTATGCATTACAAGAACGAGTTGATGTTCAGACTGGCATAAAGCTGATTTTAAACCTCTGTCTGTCTGATGGTTTTGATATGTTTCCTTCTCTGCTTGTAACTGATGGTTCTTGCATGATAGATCGAAGGATGGGTATCCATGGTCACCCCCTCGAGATTCAAGTAAGTTAAAGTAAACCTCAACTCTTTGTAGTAACACAGCTGATGGTTCACTTTTACTCACTGTGAATCGATTTCACAGGCTTTATTTTACTCGGCACTTCGATGCTCTCGAGAGATGCTCAGCGTAAATGACGGATCAAAGAGCTTGGTGAGAGCCATAAACAATAGGCTGAGTGCTCTTTCATTCCACATAAGAGAATATTATTGGGTTGATATGAAAAAGATGAATGAGATCTACCGATACAAAACTGAAGAGTACTCAATGGATGCCACCAATAAGTTCAATATTTATCCTGAACAAATCCCTCTGTGGCTGATGGACTGGTTCCCCGAAAATGGCGGGTATTTCATCGGGAATCTGCAGCCTGCCCACATGGATTTTAGATTCTTCACACTTGGAAATCTTTGGTCCATTGTTTCTTCATTGGGCACTCCGAAACAGAATGAAGCCATCTTAAATTTGATCGAGTGCAAATGGGATGATCTTGTGGGCAACATGCCTCTCAAGATATGCTATCCTGCTCTTGAGTACGAGGACTGGCGTATAATTACTGGGAGCGATCCAAAGAACACGTAATTACTTGGCTCCTTCATTCATATTAAGCAGTTAATCCATTATCATTTCCATTTTTTAAACAGTTACTCGTTTCATTTCAAAGGGCTTCGTTTTAGTGCATTAATTTTCTAGGCTAATGTGCTTCATCTGCGTTGTTGAACAGTCCTTGGTCATATCATAATGGCGGATCTTGGCCAACCCTTCTCTGGCAGGTAATTTTGGGTTTGAGCTGTCTTTCACTTCATAAATAGAAGAGAGAAAAAGAAAGGAAGTTCGTATTTAAGCTGATATTGTGAAGGGTCATAGGCATGTGACCTATGAAATGATAGGTACCTGTATTATCTGTATATGACTGATGTATATTTGTGGCTGAGCCTGTAGCTGCAGGACCTCGTGGTAGTTAACTTATATATTCATCACATCCTTTATCCCAAAAAAGAGAAGGAAAAAAAAAAAAGATCGTCATTACATCACTTTGCCGAATATCTTATAGCGGTTCTCCAAGGAAACATTCAATGTGTCTGATGGTTCCTACCGAAAATGATCCGAGATTAATGAACAGGTTGCTGCATGATGATCATGAGAAAATAGATATATGTGCTAATGTGGAAGGAAGACATATGTCAAGTTAACGAAAATTTATTGAGCACTTTTAGATGAAGGTTGACATGACGCACACAGTCAACTTTGGCTTCTTTTCTAACACATCTTTTTGTACGGTCGCAGTTTACTTTGGCATGCATCAAAATGGGAAGACAAGACCTTGCCCAGAAGGCAGTTGCCTTGGCCGAGAAGAGACTCCCAATCGATCGCTGGCCCGAATACTATGACACTCGATCTGGGAAGTTCATCGGGAAACAAGCTCGTCTCTACCAGACGTGGACGATCGCTGGTTTCCTCACTTCAAAGATGTTGCTGGAGAACCCAGAAATGGCTTCCCTGCTCTTCTGGGAAGAGGACTACGAGCTTCTCGAAATCTGTGTCTGTGCACTCAGCAAGAGTGGCCGCAAGAAATGCTCTCGCGGTGCCGCAAAGTCTCAGATACTTGTCTAGGGTGACCCATCCTACGTGACTCGATTCTTCCAATGGCTGGAAGCAGTCCCTACATGAACATGTACAGTAATACTGAAAGTTTAGGACATAATCACATAGTAATTAGAGCAAGGAGGTGAATTCGCTGGGTATTCTTTATTGTCACGCGGGTAATTTATACAACTTGCCATTTATAATATCGTCTGATCAACGAATAAGTTGATTGGTGCTGGAAGTTCAGCCTGCGAGCAGCCGTGTACTAGGAGGCTTCAGAGTTATAGATTGTTTGTCCTGTTTGTAATAATGTTAACAAACTTGGATGTAACACTTCTTGTTCCTTGTACACTATACATTGGATTCTGGTGTTTTTGTTCCAGGATTCACAGTAATAACATTATGTCTGTTTTTTTACCTGTCTGATGTGTGTGACTTTTAATGATCATCTGGTCTCCGTCACGAGCTTTGCTCCTTTTACATGACTTCAAACTGCACTTTATTCTCTGTCGACGTCGCCATGGGATAACAGCTCTTTCTTTTTTGGTATATAAGATCACGAGTGTCATCAATCTCGACTGAACAGTGGAAAGCATCTGTTCATTTGGGGGGAAATGAACGTTCCTCCTGTAGGACATAAGAATTGTATTCAGGGATTCATGACTTTCTGAAGATGTTACATTCAGGGAAATGAAAGTTTCTCCTGCACGCTTCTTTCTGATCATCAGAAAGCAAGAATCTTTTTTGTTCAAGATGAAGATGTTGCATTTTTGCAATGATTTTCGGTCAGTTGTTCAGTTGTCGGGATTCATGAATTAAATGAATAAGTGTTATGCGAGGGCTTATGAGCGCCAAGAAACTGCTGCTTTCGACTGCCACCGGCTACAACCCGATCCCGCAGATAGTCCGGAACTCGTTAAAGCGGATCCAGAACCGCATCCTCCAATCAGCCCCACCGTTCTTGGCGAAGGACCCTTCAGTCTTATCCACGAACCTCATCAAGTCTTACTGCGAGAAGGGCCTTGTCAAGGAAGCACGGGTGCTGTTCGATGAAATGCCCAAGAGAGACGTGGTCGCATGGACGGCCATGATCACAGGCTATGCGTCATGCCATCACCATATCCAAGGGTGGGCTGTGTTCTGCGATATGCTGAGGGAAGAGGACAGGCCCAATGAGTTCTCGTTGTCTAGCGTGTTGAAGGCGTGCAAGGGCATGAAGGACCTTGATTGTGGGAGATTGGTGCATTGCTTGGCATTCAAGCTTGGGCTTGAAGGGTCAATGTACGTCGAGAATGCGTTAATGGACTTATACGCCACATTGGACCTGAGCATGGATGATGCGTGTGTGATTTTCTGTAATATGGACAAGAAGAATGCAGTTTCTTGGACCACCCTGATTGCCGGTTACACTCACCGTGGTGATGGCTATAATGGGCTTGCTCTGTTCCGTCAGATGGTGGTGGTAAGTTTTGGTTGCATAGCATCCTAACCTTTAATCCGAACCGAAAAAGCTTTTTTCTTTTACCCCCTCCAGGAGCAAAAGTTTGCGCTTTGACTGCTTTTTAGTGGTACTTTTTTGGTAGTGTTGCATTTCCTGTATCTACTTATGTACTGTGTGTGCAATTTATGGAAACAGGAAGAAGCGGAACTGAACCCGTTTAGCTTCTCCATTGCAGTTAGAGCTTGTGCCTCAATTGGATCGCATCTTTGTGGCCAACAGATGCACGCTGCAGCGACTAAGTATGGGTTCCAGTTCAATCTTCCAGTCATGAACTCCATATTAGACATGTACTGCAGGTGTTCTTGCCTGTTCGAGGCAAGCAAATGCTTCCATGATATGGGTGAGAAAGATTTGATCACATGGAACACAATCATAGCTGGGTTCGAAAGAACTGATGCGCGCGAGTCCCTCCACATCTTTTCCCAGATGGAGCCTCAAGGTTTTAGTCCCAACTGCTTCACCTTTACCAGCATCACAGCTGCTTGCGGAAATTTAGCAATTCTTACTTGTGGGCAACAGGTTCATGGAGCAATTATTCGTAGGGGTCTTGAGGGTAATATGGCTTTGGCTAATGCTTTTATCGATATGTATGCTAAGTGTGGTAGCATACGTGCCTCGAGAAAAATATTCAATGCTATGTCTCATAGGGATCTGCTTTCTTGGACATCTATGATGATTGGGTATGGAGCTCATGGCCATGGAAGAGAGGCTGTGGAATTGTTTGATGAGATGGTCAGGTCGGGAATTAGACCTGACAGGATTGTTTTCATGGCAGTCCTGAGCGCTTGCAGTCATGCTGGGCTTGTAGAAGAAGGTTTGAGGTACTTTGAACTAATGAAGAGAAAATATAACGTAACCCCGTGTCAAGAGATTTATGGGTGTGTGGTAGACCTGTTAGGTCGTGCAGGAAGAGTAGAGGAGGCTTATCAGTTGATCGAGAAAATGCCATTCAGGCCCGATGAATCTGTTTGGGGTGCACTTCTCGGAGCTTGTAGGGCCCACAAACTTCAGAAAGTGGGCATGTCGGTTGCTCGAAGAGTGTTAGATTCGAGGCCAAGTATGGTGGGCACATATGTGATGCTATCAAATATCTATGCAGCTGACGGTATATGGGGGGAGTTTGCTGAGGTGAGGAAGATGATGAGAGGAATTGGGAGCAAGAAAGAAGCCGGGAGGAGTTGGATTGAAGTGAAAAACCAGGTTTTCAGCTTCGTGGTCGGAGATAAGATGGGCCCTCACATCGAACAGGTGTATGGAGTTCTTGATCTGCTGATTCAGCACATGAGAGAATCAGGGTATGTACCTGATTCAGATGGCAATGATCCACGAAAAAGATGGGACAATCAAGGCCCTATGCCGATTCGGACACAGTACTTCCAAAACTTCAGGGGCTGAATATCATAAAGGAATGATCTTTACCAGTAAGAGGAAGAGATATGCCATCGGGATTTACGAGTCGGGGACTCCACAGTCTTGAGGACAGCTGAAAATGTTACTGCTACGAGATCTGTGTTTATCACAATACATGCAAATATGCTGACGAGGTGGAAGTATGGGGTAGAAAAAAAGATTGCACGGATATCAAATTTGCCAGGTTCCAATTCACTGACCTTCAATTATGGATGAAATTTAATGGTATTTCAATTAAGTTAATTCTTGTTTCTGATTTCTAGAAATTGTACAATTACAAGACCATCCTTTCTTCAATGCAATGGTATGTAATTATCTACCAGAAATCCGAGCATGAACATCTCCCGTGCTTGAAGTGGTGAAACCTATGCCGATCTCTCGCCACAATTTCCCGATCATAAGCTTTGGAGGTAAGCTTAAATGCCGTGTGACAGTCATTGCATATCCGCAAATTCTTCATAATTCTTATCGGGGTTGGTGGAGCAATGCAGAGAAGTCCAAAGGCAACAGCAAGCTTCTCACTGTGTCTAAACAGAGACGTTTCCTTCTCCTCCTCGTCAATTTCCAGGAAAACATCGTTCGTGTCCGGCACATAGCCTTCCATCTTTATTCTCTTACCCATCTCTTCCAACTTGTTTTCGATCTCCTCAATCTGTGGATGTGTCTTATCTCCTGCAAGGAATTCGTGAACTATCCCATTCGCTTCAATCATGCTACAGCCTGGAGTCTTCACCACTCCATTTTCGGTCATCATCCCCCGAATCTCAATCACATCATCCCAATTGCCCCGTGAAGCATACATGTTTGACAACAGCACGTGAAATCCGTCATGATCTGGCTGAAGCTCAATGAGCTTTCTTCCTACCCTCTCTCCCATTTCAACATCCCCATGTTTTTTACAGGCTCCTAGCAGGGCCCCCCAAGTAGAAACGTCTGGGGCCATTGGCATGGTTTGGATAAGTTCCTCAGCTTCTTCAAGTTCACCGGCACGGCCTAGTAAGTCCACCATGCACCCATAGTGCTTGACATTTGGTTCAACTTTGAATTCTCGAACCATGGAATCGAAATGGGATCGACCCTCATCTACTAGTCCCATATGCCTACAAGCCCCTAGCACCGCCATGAAGGTTATCTCATTTGGCTTCACTCCACTGCTCTTCATCTCTGACAACAAATCGAGTGACCTCTCTGTTAACCCATTCATCGCCAACCCAAGAATCGCAGCATTCCAGGTGGATACTCCTCTTTCCTCCATTTTACAGAAAACATCCATTGCGCTTTCCACACACCCACATTTCATATACATGTCCAATAAGGTTGTGCCGAGAATAACATTAACATTGAGGCCATTTTTACTGATGTAAGCGTGAACCCACCTGCCCAGATCAAGGGCACCCAAGTGAGTGCAAGCCGATATAACGCTCACTAAGATGGTCTCATCGGGCCTGATTCCAGAAAGCTGCATTTCTTGAAACAACTCCAGAGTCTTCGAGAATTGGTCATGTTGGGCATAACCTGATATCATGGCACTCCAAGAAATAAGATCCTTTTCGGGCATTGAATAAAAAAGTGCTTCAGCCCTCTCCAATAAGCCACTCCTTATGTACCCCGATATCATAGAGTTCCACGATATCAAGTCGAGGTTGTGATGACCCACATCGAACAGCTTTTGAGCTTCCGATACTTCCTCACATTTTGAGTACATGTGAATCAGAGCATTCAGAAGGTTAAGATAAGACTCAATTCCCATCTTTATAGCCAGTCCGTGGACTGACTTTCTTATCTCACCAGCACACATGTGGGCACAAGCAGAAAGAATACTAACCAACACAACCTCATCCAACTCGATTCCGCCAGCGCACATCCTCTTAAACATGCCCAGCGCATCCTCATACATTCTGTTCTGTTCGTAGCAAGAAATAATAGCACTCCAAGACACCATATCCTTTTCATCCAGTTCATTGAACAAGTCGAACGCATCACCCACACGACCAGTCTTGCCAAACAGGACAATCATTGAGTTGGAGGCGATCGTGTTCCTCTGAGGCATTCGGTCGAACACCCGTTTCGCCTCCTCTACATCTCCAATCTGAACATAACCTGCCAAGATCGAATTCCACGAGACTCTGTCCAACTCAGGACTTCCATCGAACACACGTCTCGCGTCCCTCATGTTCCCACATACAGAGTACATGTTGATCAGAGTGTTCCCCACATAAACGTGCAAATCGAAACCCAGCTTCAGTGCGTGTCCGTGCACCTGTTTCCCCTCAAAATGAGCGACCAGCAAGGCAGCGGCTTGAATGAGAATCGGGTAAGTATAGTTATCTGGGCCTACATTCTCATTCAACATCGACTTGTACAGCAAAATAGCATCTTGGGGGCTGTTCTTCCTCTGCACCAAAGCCCTCATCATGGTGTTCCATGTGAACCCGTTCGAGTTCTCGAGGCGGGTGAAAATTTGGAGGGAGTAATCAACGGGGACAAAGGAGGATTCGATGGAAAATTTCAGGAGTCTGCTCGCTGCATACGCGTCTTTGAGGTACCCAGTGAGGATCATCTGAGAAAGGATTTGGTTGAACTGCTTCGGAGTTCGGCATCTGAGCAATCCAGATTCCAATATCGAGAGAGTGATGGTCGGGTTCGACTTGAAGGAGAGTTTATGATTCACAGTGGATTTGATGGCTGTGGATACATTGCTAAGTTTCGCCCAATTCATTAGAGACGGACACAGGCAGAACAACAGTTGAATTTTAGCGCCAAAGACAACATATTTAACCGAACAAAGTTTTCATGAAATTGCAAGAAGAACCTTACAATTCGTATATTTTCATTCTGTACCCTTACGTTTTCTAAAATTCGGTTTGTGCTTCGACATGCTGAGGCTCGGGTTACGGGCAGGGTCAGTGTCTGCATCTTACACAGGCATATAACCCAGATAGGAAGTAGATCAAACGTATGAGATCATAAGAGAACCCACCATTGGATAGTCACGGTCAAAAGGGACCCGTAACCACATGCTTTCGATTCCTACCTAGGACAGCTGTGTCAGTAGACGTGACAGTGACGAGATGAGACCAAATGATGTGTGCTAAATAACTCATATATAACTTTTAGGGAAAAGTACAAACCCCCTTATAGTCTGGACCTGAGACCAATTGGACCTTATGATTTTTCGAGAGACAATTACCATCTTGTGGTTTATTTCATGAGACATAATGGATCGCACCATTAGTTTTTTATCACTTTTGGTCTTCAAACTTTTTTTACCATTATTCTCCTCAAACTTTTAACCTTTTGCAATTTGGTCCTAAAATTCAAAAAAAAAGAGGAAGGGGATTGGACCTCTAATCGGAGACCCCAACCCCATCACCGAGGTCACCGACACCCACAGAAGACATCGAAAACCTCGAAAGTGGGTCGGGATCGCCGATTGGTGGCCTCAGCCCCCGAATCGACCACGATCTCAAACTCAAGATCTTGGTCGATTCGGGGGCAGGGGCTGCCAATCTACGACCCCGACCCCACCTCCATGGTCTCAAGCATTCTCCATGAGTGCAGGCGACCTCGGTGGCGGGATCTGGGTTACCCATTGGCAGCACCAACCCCTTCCTTTTTTTTTCGAATTTTAGGATCAAATTGAAAAAAGTTGAAGGTTTGAGGGTAATGTGGCAAAAAAAAGTTTGAGATCAAAAGTGACAAAATATTACGGTGACACACAGCATTAGTTATCCCTCCAAAATTCATAGGGCCCAATTTGTCCGAAGTTCAAACTATAATGGGAGTATTTGTATTTTTCCCTAATATTTATTATGCTCGGCGGAGACACATGTCAGTGTCACGAATACTAAAAGCCCTCTACTTCTGTTGTTCATCTAATAGTGTTAACTGGAAACTAAGCTCCATTAATGCCACTCATAGCCGTTCAGTTCTTATCATCTTTCTGATTCTTCTAGTTCGTAGTTGTCTTTCACCCACATAATTGACATCGTTTGATTGTTATTCGTAAGTCTTGTGCCATGCTGCTTATTTGTCGGACCGGATCGATCATTTCCTGTATAACAAGAGAAGAGGATATCACATTGTTCCTACCCGAATAACTTCTTGGTGATTTTTTCCCTCCTGTCGATCTGGAAGATCAGGTAAAGGGAGATCCAAAGAGATCATACAGTAAAGATTTGGTTATAGCCCGTGAATACTAATTCTCCTTTGTGATGATCTTCTCGATAGCTAGCTCAGGAAGAAACTCTAACATTACATTCCCAAAAAAAAAAAAACCGAGAAAGATGGGACATGGTGGAACTAGGAAACAGCTTATAAGCGAAACCTTTGCAGACACTGGCAGAAGCCGCAGCAGTATAGTTTTTAGCGTTAGATCTTTATTTATTGTCTGCAAGTTCTGCAGAGACCGTTCAAACCTCCTCCACCTTCACAGCATCAATGTTGCTATGATCTGAGCTTACCTTCACACCCTTCTTGGGCTCCTCCTCGATCTCGAAAGCAAAAACCGGGAAGGTCCTGTGGAGGCCAGTCGGGGTCTTGAAGGTAATCTTCCCAGTCGGAGGATCGTCAACAAAGATGTCGCTGAGGGTGACCCACACAAGGAGCTCCTTAGTCTTGACGCCGGTCAGCTTCTTGATCTTGCTTTTCTCCACGTAAGCAGTGATCTCCGGGGCATAGTTAACAAGCCTGTTGATCTTGTCGAACTTGTGATCGCTCTTCTTCTTCTGCTTGAGCCACACGAACCCGGTCTCCTTCACATACCCGCACTCCTCGATGTCCTTCAGCGGGAGCAGCCCGTTGGGCAAGCCAACCTCCTTGAGCAGGAACTTCGACTTTTCCTGGCAGATTTCGTCCCCATAGTAGACCTCCGCTTTGGCCCTGATGTCCTCCGTGACCATCGACATCTTTCCCCCGAACAAGCCTATCGAACTTCTCTCTCGAGAACTACTTTGTTTTCTCCTGGTCGCTCTTCACGCTTCAGCTTGGAGAGACGAGGGATGTGCCTTCATTTATAGCCGCAGAGGTACGTAACTGCCCTCCATTTTGTGCCAATTTTTCTTCATGCCATGGTCATGTTTACGCATAGAGTCCTAAACAGATACATTAATGCGCTGTACATTTCCGTGTCGTGTGCATGTAAATCCCCGCATGTTTCATAGTTATGGATACTTTATTAGGATGAGAACAGCAATATCTGAGAAAGCTACGACGGAAGGATTGGTTAGGGATGCCATGTTCGGTTGTTACTGCAAATCTTTCGGGTCGACAAAAGATCGTGTAACGTGCAACTAGGAAAGGCATGGAAGTCTTATGGAAATTTCCCTTCAACTAACAAGAGGAAAGAAGGGTTGGTAATTTGCTGATATGATGATGCAGTTGAAATATTTATGGCGACATAAAGGACGGACAGTGGAACTCTTCGTACGATCTTGCAGTTGAGAAAGAGAAACCCGAGCCATACTTCGTTCATTGCTGATGGGAGTGAAGCACGGTGGAAAACCTACAAGACATTATCCCGCGAAAAGATACAATCCTCAGGTTACTCCAAAAAAAACGATGTTTCTGCCAGCCTCTCCGCTCTGTTTGGTAAAGATTATGACCATGAAATTTTAAAGCAGAGCCCTCGACCTAGGCCGATGATTGATTTGAGGTCTTCAATGGCACTGCTGTTGCATACAACCCATTTATCCTGGAATTTAATGCTCACTCGCCAACAACACGAATTCAATTCGATGGGACCTTGCAGCACTCTAGAACAACCTTAATAAAGGTTTTGGTTACAGATCCAATATTATGCGAGAAGCCCATTCTTAACTATGTTGTCCTGTCATGTGAGTACCAAAAGGTTAAAGACAATCTTGTTGGAAGGACATTGGAACAGGAATCAAGATCGGTAATAGCTCTTGAAATTGTAGAGAGTCTACATCACACCACGAGAAGGGCAAAAGTCTACATGATCAATTAACTCGATCGCCAAAATAAGATACAATTGGGTATTCTGCCCCGAACCATTCATATAAATCGATGCAGGAAATCCTTGATTTGGTCGATGTATGGAGATCGAGTCGGGATTATATGGCCACTGTCATGCTGAATTATGACAGAGCTACCCTCTTCGAAATAGGTAGCGAGATCCTTACTGGCTGTGTTTGATATTTGCCTATCTTTCCCATGATCACTTCCAAATATATGAAGTGACGGGCAATTTATTGTTCCATGACTAATCTCTGCTATCTTGGGGAGGTACCCAGAGCACAAGACTGCGAACCTGAAGTTCATCTCACCCTTAAACTTATCTTGATGAGCACAGGCTAGAGTAGCCATTGCTGCTCCCTGAGAGAACCCAAGAATCCCATCGAATGGTCCATCCTGGGAAAATACCTTCTTCAAATGGGCTAGAGATATATCAGACCCACCTGTCTGCTGCTGATACTGAAGCAGATCGAATGGTCCATCTGCCACTATCCATTCAGTTTTTCCACTCCCCACGCAGCATTCAGGGCTCACTAACCAAGCCAACTTCTTCTTGCAGTTCTCTCTTGGAGGACTTCTTTGGACTGCTGATGATTCAGAATCACAAGCTTGATCAGCAACTGGGGGTTGGTATATGAAGGGTAACTCATGGGGACCATCAACATAGATAAGTTCGGCAATGTTTTTTATTTTCTTGGCTAATGAGGCAGTTCTTCCTTTAAAGCTGGAGGCATTCTGTCGAAACCCATGCAAGCATAAGATCCTGAGTTTTCTTGGGGACCCAAAACCTGAAGCAAATTCAGTCGACGTCAATAATTTTCGTTAAAGACTCACCCTCAGTATTAACATAGCATTTAAAGTTTGGTGCAATATTGGCCTCTTACCTATTCCCCGAGGACATGGATGAGTTTTTAAGTCAATTTGCTGCAGTGATTCTTCTGGGATGCCATCTTCTACTGCCGAAACTAAAGGACCACCTTTACCATGCTTTTGGCAAAGCTCGCACACATAAGTGCCAGCATCCACCTGCTGTTAACATTTAGTAAGCTCTACAGGCAAGAAAAACAGCGCAGAACTATGAATGTGAACTCGGGAGAATTGAAGGTGTCATATACTTTATAGTTCAGAATGATTAAAAACATTTTAGGGGCAGAGAAAGAGGAACTCCATATCTGATTTGTCAAAAACTATGCGTACCCGGCAATTATCACAAACCAAGACAAGCATTCTACAATATGCACAACGACAGCGTGCGGAATAATCATCGAAGCAACAGCCACAAAGAAGACAGGTACCCAAGATATTGGGATCAGAGCTTCCAACTGAAATCCTACACTCACAAGACAGGTCATGAATCAGTTCCCAAACTTCAAGTGTTCTAGAACAGGCTTTCTGTCTACCTCAATGTTTCCTAGACTGATAAGTGAGAAATGAGATTCAGATTTAATTCTTTTACCAGGTTGAGGCTGTTCCGTTAACCTATGCTATAATCCTTGTTCCCCTAATTCATAAGTACTGTAGATAAAACAACATACATGGCGATGATTTTTTTTTGGCCACAGCATACATACCGGTGATCAAATACAAAATTCTTTCCCCTAAAAAAACCACCATCAGGGAACTGATCCAGATACCGCTGAATCCCACCATATAACTGCAGGAACTCAAACCAGCATAAGTCACAATTTCAATGTCTTAAGCCTCATACTATAAGATCCATTTCTACTCCAAAAAGCAGACCTGAAATACATTCTCGAAACCAGTTCCTTTCCCCCTAATATATGCTGATGCCATCTCACACCTGATGCCTCCTGTGCAGTACCTGTAATGCGTAAGCCATGGGTAACGTTACCCATTGGGAAGATAAAACCAACTTACTTGAGAAATGCAAGTAGTAGAAGGTGCAATATTTCCACATTGTCAAAAAGATAAAAGCAGCATAAAACTTTTATAATGATGCATCCGACACTCGAACAGTATATGGCATATGTATACCAAAAGAGTAAGGCCAAGTGAAAATCACAAAGTACTAGGACAGCACCGACATGAGGATGTTTTTGCCCTGCAGTCGATCGGCATTGTCATCTATCCAGCTGTGCAGGTCACTGTATTGCCTGATTTCCGGATCCAAAGTCTCCACATCTGGGCTTTGAAACTTCCCGATTCTCGTTTCATATAAGTTCCTAGCATCCAACAAAACAAGCCCTTCATTGTCGTTGCCACTCTCTTCTAAAATCTTCCCTGGTGAATAACAGGATTTTGCATAAGCACAAGCACCACCTCTCAGGGTTAACATACATAACAAGTCGAGTAGATTGAGATGCATGGAACAAGTAATTTACCGGCACTTTCGAGAACGGAATGGAATTCTACAGCAGAGAGATGCCTCCCAGCATTCGAAATATTAGGCGATTTCAACAGGGGATGAGAACTAAATGTCACCAATTCCTGACCAAAAGCAAAGGGAATAAAATCCCATCAATAAAAGCAGATAACATCAGAAAACAAAAGAAGAGGTGGCCGGATTACATCGACTATGCGCACTGAGAGGGAGGTGAATCCGCATTCCTTAGCCACCCTATCATTCAAAGGCTGGTGGGAGGAAGCGAGCTTGAAGTCGGTCCCTTCGAACAAAGTCCTCGCCTTTACCGCCTCAATGTGTTTCTCCAGGGACGACAACTTGCCACCAACCTAATCAAAACATGACTTACGCGTCAACCTCTGCAACGACAACAGAGAGCACAACCCAAAGAGGGAATGATCTTCCACTGTCAGTTCCCCGCATAGTGTGCCAGAAACGCAACAGAAAGCTAAGAGGAGATGGTTTTGAGCTCACAGTGACGTTGACGCCGTGGGGAGCGACACGGACACGGCCGAGCAGGCCCAATGAGCTGCAGTTCGACTGGTAGAAGGACACGAGCTCATCGAGGTCGGGAACGGAGGCGTACTTGTAGTACAACAAGAGGCCGTACTGCTCTCCCTCCCCGGCGTCGTCGGCCATTGTCGGGGAAGAAAGAGCTTCTCCTTCTGCCTCCCGGCCCCTCTGAGTTCTGCTCGGTTGCAGCGGTGACCGAAGAGAGGAGAGGACGAGAGGAATGGGTGGCCCTTCACAGCAGGCTCAATGGGCCTAATAAGGCCCATATTCCCCAAGAAAGTGCTCCTTTTATTTTCCATTTTTTGCTACGATTAATATTATTCTATTTTTTATTTTTATTTAATTGATTCATTATTATTCTTTTTTTATTTGAAGAAATTCTATGAAGTGGCTATCTTCCTATACTCCATTTTGGCTGTAGAGAAAAATGGGTGTCTGTCCTCAAAATACCACTTTGCTAATGCTCGATTGGCCTTTTACACCTCTAATTGGATCAAATTCATCAACAACTAATTCATTTCGAAATCTCAAGTTAGTTCTTAAAATACAAAAAGTAAAATAAATAAATAAACCTTGGATATTAGTCTTTTCTAGATGGTATAGGGTTTTAAAGAACATATAAAAGTTCATATCCGAATAAACGACATTTTTTTAGACACAATTATTGTAATTATTATCATTTTCTTATTGATCTTAAAAGATGAAAATAATATACGAATATGAGAATCGCGTTTCTTCTAATTTTGGAGCACACATTGCAGGATCTTAATTCAAGTTATAAAATTTAATACTCTATAAGTTTCCTTTCCAAACTTAAGTTAAATTTAATTCAAATTTATTGTTCAGATCTTACAAAAGAAATCTAGCTCGGATGGTTCTATTGTACAGCAAATAGTGGTTTTATTAGATTTAGGCCTATTCACAAACTCGAGACATCACTAGCGGCTAAAGTCTTTAATTTCAAAATTAAAATAACTTTAATTTTGATTATGAAAAAGAACAAATGAGATATGATTATAAATTTGATTTGGAAAAAGTGTGTTTTTGTTGTATAGTGTGTTGAGTTAAAGTTAAAGTTATAATTTTTAACTTGGGAAATGTGTATTTTTGTTGTGTAGTGTGCAGAGTTAAAGTTAAAGTTTTTTAACTCTTAATCCAAATAGACCATTAAAGTTTTGATGTATTTATTAGTTCTTAATGATTTTCCTGGATAAGTGCGCATGTAAATTTACTTTTTGATGTACTTAGTTCTTAATGGTTTTCGTTATTTAGTGTGTTTTGTTAATAGTAAATCTTAACGCTAACTTATTACAAGATAATATAACGCAGTGACGCATGCTCTTGCTTGGTATTTAACAGATTCTAAATTCAATACTCATTGTGACCATTTGTACTCACGACCTCCCTTATAATCGAAAAAATTTAATGCAAGCTTTATTTTGATAAATATTAACTTTTATTATTTTTAATATTTTAATAAAAATTAACATAAACTTTATCTTAATATTTACTATTCAAGCTATTTAATAAGGTGGGAGATAAATATAGATTTTTCTTTTCTTTTTAACTTTTTAATATAATTAAGTTAAAATTAATTATAGTATTTACTATTCTAACCCTATTTAGTAGGGTGATAGCAAATAATATAAATTTTGTCTTTTCTTTTAAATTTTTAATAAAATTATTTTAAACTTTGATTAATGAAAATTCTCAACACTCATATAAAAAAAACAACTAAAAAGAAAAATAAAAATCCAAGAAATCTTTAAAATTTGGGCAGCTATAACGTCACTGCGCTCCGGTTGCCTCCACTCCACTCTCTCATCCCCTCGGCACCAAAATCTCTGTGCACTCTACTCTCTGTCAACTATTTCGTCGATCACCTTCGGGGCACTGCCGGGCACGAAGCAGGCAGAGCTCGTCGCCGCCCCGCCATGTCTCTCCGGCCTAATTCCAAGACCGACGCGAGGAAGAAGTCCTACAAGACAGGCGTCGATGCGGAGGAGGCGAGGAGGAGGAGGGAGGACAACCTGGTCGAGATCAGGAAGAACAAGCGCGAAGACAGTCTGTTGAAGAAGAGGAGGGAAGGGCTCCCGCTTCAGTCCCAGCTGCAATTGGCCGATGGGTCACAGAATGCAGCCGCCATCGAGAAGAGGGTATCTTGTTCTTCTTTACTCTTTTTTTTTTTTTCATTCTCCCTTCTAATGTTTCGGTTGCTGCAAGCTCTTCCATTCACTGCATGAATCGTGGATTTCTTTGGTCCGATTGTAAGGATCTTCGGAAAATTTTGTTGCTTTAACCCTTGAGATCAGTGTTTGCCGACTATACGAGATGAAAAATTCGCTCGATTGAGCTTGAGCATTGATGATTGATCCGACCTTGCCATTGTTCTGCTCGAGTATTCGCTTACAAAATGGTAGGAATTCGCCAGTATTTGATTTGTCTCTACCGTACATTAACTGCTGGGTTTCATTCTTCCGGACTTAAGTCTTCGTTATAGTGATACAATAAAAGCTGTTCAATTTCTTTGAGCTAGAAAATAGGATGATTGCTGGATAGATGCCTACTTTTATGTACCCCAGACCTCTTTCAGAGGTAAAGAATGTTAGGACAGTAGGACGTTACGTGAGAATTTGAATGTTTGGAAATAGCGGTGTCGATCATGGCAATCAAGATAAGTAAAGGTCACACTTTTATTACATGGAATCTAAATCAATTTGTCAGGAGGGAGGACTCTTTGTTACTATTTTTCCATCTCAAGAATATGTTGAAATAATGATGTTTTCCCCCCATCTATCTAAGCAAATAAGTTGAAATGACTGTAGTTACTTTTTATAATTGAAGCTTTCTGATGATCCTTTAAGTAATTGCTTTAGTTCTACTTCTTTAAGGTTGCGAGTTATTATTTGAGATTTATGTTTATGCAAATCTTGGTTTGTGAATTGTCAATCACAGCTGGAGAGTATCCCGAACATGGTACAAGGTGTATGGTCAGATGATCCAGCTTTGCAGTTGGAAGCAACAACAGGTTTCAGGAAGCTGCTGTCAATTGGTATGGATGTTATTCTACTTCTTGGCCTAATTTTCTCCAATCATATTCTTATGCTTCACTTCTCATATTATTGAATTTTTTCTACACCTTTTCAGAACGATGCCCACCAATTGATGAGGTGATCAAAGCTGGTGTTGTCCCTAGGTTTGTAGAGTTTCTCGCGAGGAATGATTCACCACAGTTGCAGGTGATGTCCATTAGCTGACGATTTTTTTTGGTTTTGAGTCGAGCAAACTGAATTCTACCCTTTAAGTTTTCCTTCAATTGACCCTAAATTTGCTTTTCATGCAGTTTGAGGCTGCTTGGGCATTGACAAATGTTGCCTCTGGGACGTCAGACAATACCAGAGTCGTGATTGATTATGGCGCTGTCCCCATGTTTGTGCAACTTCTGAGCTCTGCCAGCGATGATGTTAGAGAACAGGTTATTATTGATCCCTTCTCAGTTTTGCTAGCTTTGCTTAGTATATGCTAATGTAACCTCTGATATTTGGGATGTTGCCAGTCATAGCAGCTATTAATTTGAACCTTAAAAGTTTACCCACAATTTGTCGACTTATTTTTGTTAATTTGAACTACATTGATCAATTTATACTACCTGATTAGCATATGAATGTGTTTCTCCGCTGTCTTGAGCTGTCTTCCTGTTATAAATATCTTCGGCAACTTCAACCTAATACTAGAATTGCTTACCGTGGGGTATGATTGTAAATAAATCTACTCTATCTATCATGCTTATGTTTATTTCTACAGGCAGTGTGGGCTTTGGGAAATGTTGCTGGTGACTCTCCGAACTGTAGAGATCTTGTTCTTGGTTACGGTGCTCTTATACCTTTGCTATCTCAGCTAAATGAACATTCAAAACTATCCATGCTTAGAAATGCCACATGGACTTTGTCCAACTTTTGTCGTGGCAAGCCACCTGCACAATTTGAACTGGTGAGGAGACTTGCCTTGGCATTCTTAGTTTCATTCAGTGGTAATTCAACTCTTGATTGTAAATTCAGGCGCAGCACTGTTTGACAAGACCTCATCTCAATTGCATTGTTTCTGTGTAAATTAGGTGAAGCCTGCACTACCAGTTTTGCAAAAACTCATACATGTGAATGATGAGGAAGTTTTAACCGATGCTTGTTGGGCCCTTTCATATCTTTCTGATGGTCCTAATGACAAAATCCAAGCTGTGATAGAAGCAGGTGTCTGTAAACGACTCGTGGAACTTTTGCTGTAAGAGAATTTCCTATTTAATACTTCTGCCGACTCATTGATGTATGCTCTTTCTGGGTATTTGTTCATTATCATGTCCTTTAGAGTTATTGGGACTTTCTAATTTCTTAGGCCTCGACTCATGGTTGTTCTCCCTAAAGTAGGTATTTGCTATTTAATTAAAGCATGTTGAGACTGATGAGTTTTGCACTTTTTTTTTTTTGGCGAGTCATCCATCACCTACCGTTCTTATACCTGCTCTCCGGACTGTTGGGAACATTGTCACTGGTGATGATGCCCAGACTCAGGTAGTTGCCTTGAACATTTAGTGCAGTGCTTTCGTCACTTTTTTTTTTCCCCCCTTCTTTTTCAGTCACTTCGTTGATGGCTCACCACCTATATATTTAACACCCTTCTTTCTGGAGTTGTTCATTCATCTCTAATACAAACTCATTTGTCAAACTCTGCATGCTAGAAGGCTTGAATTAAACAACTGTTTGATCTTTTTCTCACTTCAATACTCGATTGGACTGTTTCAGTTTGTAATCAATAATGGAGCACTTGCTTGCCTCTATCAACTTCTAACACAAAATCACAAGAAGAGCATTAAGAAGGAAGCCTGTTGGACGATCTCAAATATAACAGCTGGGAATATAGCTCAAATACAGGTTTGAGGCTTCTCCTTGCACTGTTTGAGACTTTCTCCACATGCTAGGTTTGAATATTTGTTGAATAATAAACTGGTATATTAGGAAATATTCCTGCCAGTTAGCTGAAACTAAGGATTATTTTAGTATCTGCTGTCATGATCCTTTTCGAATGTTTCCAATTTTTGATCTTTTCCTCGAAAACTGAAGTGGATCTCTGACATTGAGCATTAGATTTGCAATATTATTTTTGATGATGTATTCCCCGTGAAATAGGCTGTTATCGATAGCAGTATCATCTCCCCACTAGTTAATCTTCTCCAACATGCGGAGTTTGACATCAAGAAGGAGGCTGCATGGGCAATTTCCAATGCTACCTCTGGTGGATCTCATGAGCAGATTCAGTACGTTTCTTCTTTGCCCTCTTTTCTGCGTCTCTTATTTTATGTCTTAACTACTTGCTGATACCTAATGTGCACAAAACATATATTTGTAGGTTCTTGGTGAGTGAAGGCTGCATCAAACCGTTGTGTGACCTCCTAGTCTGTCCGGACCCGAAGATTGTGACTGTTTGCCTTGAGGGGCTCGAAAACATTTTGAAGGTTGGTGAGGCTGACAAAGAAAGGGGATTGAATAATGGCATCAATTCATATGCGGTGGTGATAGATGAGTGTGATGGACTGGACAAGATCGAGCATCTGCAGACCCATGACAATAACGAGATATATGAGAAGGCCGTGAAGATCTTAGAGGCTTATTGGGCCGAGGAAGAAGTGGATGATGTAGGTGTTGGCGATGGGAATGTGCAGCCTCTCAGTTTTGGAGCCAATCAGCTCAATGCCCCACCAGGCGGCTTCAACTTTGGCTGATAAGTATGGAGATTTTCCTCTTCTTTTTCTTTGTTTTTTTTGGGTCATTTGAGTTGGTATATCTGATAGGAATCTTTTGTTTCCTCTCGAAACTATGAACGTATTAGGGTATTCCATTATCGGTTGCCAATGGTCAGTCAGGGTTTTTGTGTCTGGCATGGAGGCTCGGTCTATGTATTTTGTACAAGCTAAGGCATTCTAATCTTTGTAACGGTCTTGTTTCTCTTATTGCATATTTCGGAAATGCAAAAAGGAGTCTTTTTCCGTATTGGAGATTTGTCTTCTCCATGATGAATATTGCTTGTGTTCTTCTTGCTCTATGCATTTTCATCACAAACTTGTTTCCCTCCAAGTCGCCCATCGAGGGAGTTCTGGTAACATTCTGTTATGGACGATGTTATCAAATCTGTTCAGTTTGGACTGGTCCAGGTTGAAGGATTGCGTTAAGTTATGATGACTTCTGGGTCTCTGGCTCCCGGATCATTGTGGGTCCGATTAGGATCAATTCCGAGCCTACCCCTTCTCGAAATTTCCCGAGATTTTCATCAAAGACGGCAGAATGTAAGATCAATTTCTTGTGGCTCCTGCACTTCCTCTGGTTCAGCCCCTATCCAGCGCAGGTGGAGATAGAGGGACATTATCTGCGACATCATCACCAGCCAATCATATCTCCACACGACAGCCAATCCCATACACTTACCGACCATTCCTCCACTTATACATAACCTTAGCTAAGAAACCTCAACGACTGCTTATAAACATGAGCACAACAGCAGCAACTACCTCAAACCTCCCTCACCATCTTCCTCTCCATCTCTCATCAACGGACAAGCAGAAAGCAGCCTTGGACCTCCTGAACTCTAAATTATGCAGCTCTTCGCTCGACCATCTCGAGCAGGCCCACGCTCTTATCCTGAAGATGGGTCAGTTTCAGGACCACTATGTAGCTGGAACCTTGGTGAAGTGCTACTCGAATCCTCTGTTCAGGAACCTCGAGCTCGCCTTGAAAGTCTTCAATTGTGTGCACAAACCGAATGTCTTTGTCTGGAACAACGTTATCAAAGGATGTCTGGAGAACGACGACCCCTTAGAGGCCCTAAGTTTGTACTGTGACATGCTGGACTCGGATACTCGGCCTAATAAGTTTACGTTTCCAACTGTGCTCAAAGCGTGCAGTCCCATGGATTGCGAAGAGGGAGGAGGGCTGCAAGTCCAGCACAGATAGTGAAGAGCGGGTTCCATAGAGATTTGCATGTAAACAGTGCAGGGATTCAGATGTATGCGAGCTTTGGCCGGGTGGGGGATGCAAGGAGGATGCTTGATCAGAGTCGGGAGTCATACGATGTTGTCTGTTGGAATGCCATGATCGATGGGTACTTGAGGTGCGGGCACGTGGAGGCTGCTAGGGAGTTGTTTGAGACAATGCCCGATAAGAATGTGGGCTCGTGGAACACGATGGTGAGTGGTTTGTCTCGGCTTGGGATGATTGAAGAGGCGAGGAGGACTTTTGATCTGATGCAGGAAAGGGACGAGATTTCTTGGAGCGGAATGATTGATGGTTACATCAGAGGAGGGTGTTATAGGGAGGCTTTGGAAGTTTTCAATGAGATGCAAAGGGAGAATTTTCGGCCGAGGAAGTTTGTGCTCTCGAGTGTCTTAGCTGCCTGTGCGAATTTAGGAGCTCTTGATCAAGGCCGATGGGTTCACGATTATGTGAAGAGGAATTTGATTAGATTGGATGCTGTCTTGGGGACGGCTTTGGTGGATATGTATGCAAAATGCGGTCGGATTGATATGGCATGGAAAGTCTTCGAGGAGACAAGAGACAAGGAAGTGTCCACGTGGAACGCAATGATCGGTGGAGTAGCGATCCACGGGCGAGCAGAAGACGCAATTGAACTTCTCGTCGAGATGCAGAGGGAGAAACTTGAACCGAATGGAATAACTTTTGTGGGTGTTCTAACGGCTTGTGCTCACTCTGGATTGGTCGACGAGGGCCTGAAGATTTTGAGCTCGATGGAGAGGGTCTACGGGGTCAAGCCCGGGGTGGAGCATTATGGATGTATAGTTGATTTGCTAGGAAGATCGGGGCGACTAGAGGAGGCAGAGGAGGTTATAAGATCAATGCCAATGGAACCAAATAAAGCTGTCCTGGGAGCCCTCCTAGCAGCTTGTAGGATTCATGGAAATGTAGAATTCGGAGAGAGGCTTGGGAAGGTTCTCCTCGAACTAGACCAGGGAAACGGCGGGCGTTATGCTTTGCTCTCAAACATCTATGCCAAGGCTGGGAAACGGGACCAAGTGATGGAAGTGAGAAAGTTGATGAAGGAGAGGGGGGTTAAGACTGATACTGGGTGTAGCGTTCTAGAATTGGGAGGAGAGGTTCATGAGTTTAAAATGGGTGATTGTTCCCATCCCCAATCAAAGGAAATATACCTGTTCCTTGAGACGATGATCGAGAGGCTAAAAACTGAAGGTTATGTACCTGATACGTCGCAAGTTTTATTTGATATTGCAGAGGAGCAGAAGGAAAGAGAGATTCGGTATCACAGCGAGAAGCTTGCGATTGCTTTCGGACTCATAAACACAGAGGCCAAAAGCACTATCCGGGTAGTGAAGAACTTGAGGGTATGTGAGGACTGCCATACTGCTGCCAAGCTTATTTCACGAGTTTACGACCGGGAGATTATCGTCAGGGACCGCGTTCGTTACCATCATTTAAAGGACGGGAATTGTTCCTGCAAGGATTTCTGGTAAGATCAGAAGTCGTAAAACATCGCAGCTGAACTGAACGCGGAGTTTTTCTGCTTCTGCATCTCTAGTAGAGGATAAAATTCCTCCGAGTGAAAATATGTCCCGATATCAAAGAAACTTCTGCAACCCCGAACCGAACCTCAGTGCCATGTTATTATTGATCATATGTAGAAAGGTTGAACAGAAACAGAATAGAGCCCAAAAGCCACATTAGCACGATTAATAAAGCCTATTCAGCAATTACATGACGTTACAACAGTTGTAGTACATTTGATGAAACCATCGCACCGTATGTTGCGGATATTAGACGCACACAGCAACTCGACCGATATCATTTGATCGCATTTCCAGAAGTGTATCATATTGTTTGCTCTGACACCCGGCTTTACTTACGAGTTACTCCAACTCGTCAACCTTCATCCGTTCTGGTAGGGACGGATCCAGGATTTCGATTGAGGGGGGCAAACTCTTTGAAGGGGACATAGAACGATAATGCTTCCAATTTAGGGTGGGCGAACATAAGAATTTTCATAAAAAAAATTGGATTATAATATATAAATTTCCTTATAACGTTAAAATTTCAGGGGGCGATTGCCCCCTGGGTCCATCCTTGCATTCCGGCTAGCAATTGCTCAGGTAGAGACTGATGGCTATCATATCGGTGGGCTGATCCCAAAGGATTAACATCCACACACACACATATATATATATATATAAAAGTAAAATTGACGCTTACAAATAATTAGTAAGGTCGTATTTAATAAGCATAGAGTTGTCAATTTGCTTCATCCATAAATTATTTTCGTTAGGCCACTATATTTGATACTTTTCAATAAAAGTCTGAGAGATATAATTTGATATTATTTATAAAATTACAATATAATATTTTGATTATAATATCCGTATATCCATACTTTATATATGTAGCAGAATACACTATTTAATGCATACAACCTCTTAGAACTAATATTAAAATTAGAAAATTATTAAAAACTAAATAAATTTTGAAATCGGTGTCTATGTAGAATCTAATATGTAAATTAATATGTATAATTCAGCTAAATAATTGGTTTATATAAATTATAATACATAATTTCATAAATATAAAATAAATTAATATTGTTCAAATTATCAAGAGAATTAATTAATTAAATGACTTTAAAGCAAGTTTATTTTTCAAAAATTTAAATAATTATAGAACTTTGTGATAATGAATTGATGTGCATAGCAACGATAGAATATTAAAAGAGATAATTAATCGTTTTTTCCCAATTTAAAAAAAAAAGAAAAAAAATATATACTGAAAATGTTAGGTATGCAGGTTAGGATATTATAAACAATATTTCATTTTCAAATTTTAGGTATACAATTTGCAGATTCATCATGTGCATAATTTTCTAAAATTAAAATTTTGAATATTTGTATACTGATATTTAACCTTATCTGTTGTTGTGACATATATATATATATATATATATATATATATATCTTTACATTGTGATATTTGTTAACAATTCAAGCATAGAGATATTTCTATGAATCAATTAGTCTATTTTAGATTATTTCAATATTTTTTATTGTTTGTTTTAATAAATCGTAATCTATTATGAATTATTGAAAATAAGAAATATTTAGACAAAATGGTGGTTGAACTAGTTGAACCAATCGACCAGTGACCCAATGAAGACTCAGTCGACGTTCATGCCGAGTTCGAAAACATTTGTGTTTCTCCAGCGTCTCGAGTTGTCATCCTGTTATAGATCTCTCCCATCTACATCAATCTGACTCATATTAGAATTTGCTCATAGAGTGGGTTATGATTGCAGGTGCGTTGATTGTTTCTACAGGTAACTTGTGCTGGGAGTTCTCAGTTTTCTTCTGTAGTAATCCAACTCTTGATTGTAAATTCATGCATAGCACTGTTCAATAATATGTTTTAAATTGCTTCTTCTTCTTCTTTTTTTCCCTCCTTTTTATTGCGTGTGTAAATCAGGTGAAGCTCAGTTTTGCAGAAACTTATACATGTGAATAATGAAGTAGTTTTAAGAGAAGCTTGTCGGGCCCTCGGACATCTTTCTGATGATGGACCTAATGAACAAAATCCAAGCTGCGATAGAGTCCGTAAACGTCTCGTGGAGCTTTTGCTTGTAAGAGCATTGTCGCGGGTGATGATGCACAAACTCAGGTACTTGTTATGAGTCCAATACTCACGGGATTGTTTCAGATGGTAATTAATTTATAATGAAACATTTTCTTACCTCTATCATCCTCCTTGCACAGTGTGAGACATGTCTCCACATGTTACTCTTGGAATATTTGTTAATTGAATAATAGACTGGTTTAATAGGAAATACTCCTGCCATCAACTGGAATGAATATACTTAGAACTACATTTATTATTTACGGTCATGATCTCTTTGTAATGTTTTTCTACCTTTCCCTTGATATGGGTAGTTCACATTGAGAATTATTCCGATTTGCATTTGATATAATCGATACCATTTTTCCATAACGATATTGTATTCCCCGTGGAATAGGCCTTAATCGAAAGCAATATCACCCTCCCGTTAGTTAATCTTCTCTAACATGTGGAGTGTTTATGTATAATGATATTCGGAAGTCCAACGGACTCCAATTAATCCAGTTGGAGCCGTGTTGGCTCATTAAAGAGTAAATCTCTCCAAATCAAGAATTTTCTCCATTCATATGACTCCAAAATGTAGAGTTTGACACCCAAAAGGAAGCTGCACGGCCAATCCACTCTGCTATCATCGGTGGATCTCATGAGCAGATTCAGTACTTTTCTTGTTCACCCTTTTCTGACTATCTTCTTTCATGTCTTTTCTATTCCTAGATACTAATGTGCACGACCCATATATCATCGTAGATTCTTGGTGAATCAAGGCCGCATCAAACCGCTGTGAGACCTGCTAATCTGGCTGGACCCATATATCAGTGAGTTCTGTCTGTATTTACCATAAAGATCTCCCGATTACTACCTTGGTAATGCGTCTTTACACGCAAATTATTTGGGTTTTCAGACACAAAAGTTAACCCGAGGCTCGATTGTTTGAAGGTTGTATGCAATACAGGAGAAAAAGATGTCCTGATAAGTCGGTATTGGCACGGGATTGATGAGTGTGATCTTATGAATACGAGACGGTCACACGGGCATTTAACATGTCTGAGACTCTTGAGCCCTCAAGCCTCTGGAAGTTGAGTAATAACTGTAACAGCCGTTAGGGTCTGAGCCGTGTCCCGCCACCTTTCCCGCTGACCACCAAACCTAGGCCATGGCCGCGGTCAAAGAAGACATCTTACAAACAAAAAAAAAAAGAGTTTTTTTTTTTTTTTCCTTTTATGAGGTTTCACTGTCCATTTTCTTCGTCGGGGACTACCTCCTTCATCCGATGATTTTGAGGAGGAGAAACGGAATGGCCCGCAAGTAGATAATGCAGACGGTTCTTCTTCAACGCCTCACCATTAAATTAATCCTCCACCACTCAAAAAAAAAAAACAAATTTGTCGGAAAATTTCTCTACCCACAAAGCGGAGAGCGCGCCTTCGAGTTCAGAGACATGCTTGGTGATTAACTCTGCTTCTTGCCTCCCCCAGTCAGCTGCAGAGAAAGGAAAACCATGAAACTCCTTTCCCCTCCATCTTCCTTGGCGCGCACCTCCAACTCCGTCTTACTGTTTTCGTCCAGCCGAAAACTGCCAAGACCCAGCTCGGGGAAGGTTCGGGTCTTCCACTGGAAGCCCAAAGGTGTCGTCTTGGCAAGGAGAATGGTGGTGAGGGCGTGCGCCACAAAGGTGGAAGAGAAGCCCCCGGAAGGGACCTCCTCTACGGGCAAGTGGGGGAAGGTGTCTGCCGTGCTGTTCGACATGGACGGAGTGCTATGCAACAGCGAGGAGCCATCGCGAATGGCGGGAGTTGATCTTTTTGCTGAGATGGGCGTCCAAGTGACAGTCGAGGATTTTGTGCCGTTCATGGGTACAGGTATTGATTCGAGCACAATCCCATTTTCTAGAGACACTGGCAAAATTTAGCAGCTTGGACTTTCTTCTATGAGTGTTGACTGAACTTCAGGTGAAGTTCTTCTCACTATTGGCATAATCCTGTTTCGGGCACTTAAGATTGAGCTTGCGAAAACTCGAGGACAGAACATCTTTCTGGCCCGGAAGTTGCCATACTTGCTTGATGCACTATCTAGTCTATTAGGATGGCATGCTACCGATGTGTATCAAGTTCATTTGCCGAAGCTTTCCTGCTGTTGAAATCTCTCATTGGCTCTAAACTTCAACGTCAGAATGTGGGTAGACAGCTTGAAAAAGCAGAAAGATTCCTGATAAATGGAAAGAAGGCCTGCTTGGATCGAACCCAAAATCCAGCGGATGCCATCTTAGATGACCGATTGGTCTGTAAGAAAGGAAGTTTCTTGCTTATCAAGCAACCGCTGTATAATTTAACTGTCTTTCTTAGTTTTTCTTTAGCATCATTTTCTCTGATAAGTTTCGTCGTGATGGGCTATGAGACTGCATAATGCGTAGAGTCTCTCGAACATTAATCTGAGGACATTCTCATCACATAACACTAGGTGAAGCAAATTTCTTAGGGGGTGTGGCTAAGGTTAAAGGGGTTGAGGGATTTGATCCAGAGGCAGCGAAGAAGAGGTTCTTTGAGATATATCTGGATAAGGTACTCCTCCATATATGCAAGTGTGTTCAGTTGAAGTTGTGCAATGAGCTTATTTGGAGCTATGTTCTGATTCTGTGCAGTATGCGAAACCAAATTCTGGAATTGGATTCCCAGGTGCCCTCGAACTCATTACTCAGGTTTGCAATCCAATGAACGCTAGTCAAGCGATAATAAAAAACCTTTATTCGCATAATCTGATTCAGGTTTCTGTACAGTGTAAAAGCAAAGGCCTGAAAGTTGCTGTTGCCTCTAGTGCTGACCGTATCAAGGTCGATGCAAATTTAGCTGCTGCAGGCTTACCATTGTCATTGTGAGTTGTTCTTACTTTATACTATTAATGAAGAATGACTTCTCAATTAAGAGCATTAGGGAATATATATTTTTATATATGACAAGTAGCATGGGGGATATTGATTCATTTAGAGCAAAGTTATCCTATGTGATCAGGAGGATTTGCAAGCTATTTCCATATTACTAGAAACAAAGTAGGGCCTTTTCGAAATTAAAATTATTTCTTATCCTATATTATTTCTTTATTTCAGGTTTGATGCAATTGTGTCAGCAGATGCTTTTGAGAATTTGAAGCCTGCTCCAGACATATTTCTAGCTGCTTCAAGGATCTTGGATGTGCCCACAGATGAGGTATATAGTGCATTGCATTATCAGTTCTAATTGGGTCAAGTAGTGAAAATCATACCTTACTATCTTCAAGATTAAATTCTGTCGTATCTACTTGGATATCTCTCTGCACTACAGAAGGCTATAGTTAATTTAAAATATTGTTCTATGCTGGTGAGGTTTACTACATCCCCTCTTATATCAGAGGTCGAATTTCCTCAATACCGTTACACTTCTTAGGAAAAAAAATTGGCTAAAATTGGAAACCAATGCTGTCGTATTACAGTGTATTGTCATTGAAGATGCATTGGCTGGACTTCAGGCTGCCCAAGCAGCCAGTATGAGGTGAGCTTATGCTTGGAATTGATCGTAGTGATTTATAGCACATCAAGCTTTCTCTTGCCATCTTATTTTGCATCTTTTTTATTGTCCGGCATTCCCTCTTGCTTAATTGAATATATAGTATCGGTTTTATGCTTAACTGCTATTCTGCTTTATGCAGATGTATAGTTGTAACTACTACATTGGCAGCAGAGACTCTAGAAGCGGCTGGCCCATCTCTAATCAGAAAAGAAATAGGAAGTGTTTCCCTTGAGGATATTCTCACTGGAGGTTCTGGCAGTCTTAGTATGTAGCCTCAAGAATATGCTGCAATTTTCTTGTACTCGGTGAACTGAGATGGTGTGATGGTGTAACAAACTACTGATTAATAAAACCTATTTGGTTATGATGAAAATTCTTGTTACTCTGAAAACTCTTGTTAAAAGCTTATTGTTACCAGTGGTAGTGATTAAGGGTATTAGCTGCCCAACAGTCTAATAATGCTAATCGCTGCAGATGAGAAGACAAATGGATCTCACAGTTCACAGGCCCATATGGGGACCTCATCAGAAGAGGAGAGAAGAGACAGTTTGTCAGTCGAGGATAAATATGCTAACAACGGGAATATTCCTTCAACTTTGGGGTAAGCCTGAGTTTGTATCTTCTCTGTTCTAGTCATCCAGCATGTAATGCTCCTCAATTCTCGTGGCTTACATTTACACTGGACCCCTATCAGGGTTTAATTATGTGACCACTATGAGGATTGAATTATGTGTCAAACATCATCGTTTGATTTAATTTGCTTTAATTTTCCTAGTGAAAATGGGCTGAGTTATAGCTGATGGTACCCATTTCAAAGTCAAGTGATGGTGGGAAATGATGAATTGTAAATTGTGAAGGCCAAGGCAAATAAGAAAATCATGCCTTCATTTTTTAGAAATCCACCTTGTCTGAGATTTCGCCAATATCCATGGAGATTATCCAATCCACCTTGTTATATCTCTCTAGTGAAATAAGCCGACATTCTAAAACTTCTGATAACTTGCATGTCCAACATATCTGGAATGGTGGTTTATCATTCCTTTTTTCCCCCCTTCTTTTTGTAACTTTACCGGTGCCTTAATTAACAAATTTAGCATGAGGTCGGAGATAATCTGTGGACAGGTTGCAGGGTTCTAGGCGAGATTTATTGAGATATGGAAGTCTGGGTGTAGCTATCTCCTGTCTCCTATTTGCAGTCTCAAATTGGAAGGTACAGTTTTCACATGAAAATGCTTTGCACTATTAACAGTTGTCTACATTTCACTTCATGTGACTTCAAGTACAATTTACTTCTCTTTTAGCAAATTCATACTTTCTGATTCATATGTAGCTATGATATGTAGGCAATGCAGTATGCATCCCCTAAAGCAATTTGGAATTTGCTATTTGGAGTCAATCGCCCATTTTTTGGACAAGATCAAGGTACCTCTCCTGTTTAGTTTGATTTCGCACTCAATATTTTGATTTCCTTCTATAATATTATCTTCGTTATTATTTACTATTTATGACAAATCACATATAATTCTCATGTATCAAGAACGAATTTCCCATTTCTCTTTTTCATTTGTATAGGTCAATATCAAGATGCAAGAGTCCAACAATTTGTGAATTATATATCAGACCTTGAAATAAAGTGAGATTCACGTGTCTCTCAATTAGTTCTCTCATATATGCATTACTAGTATATTTGTGTGTAATATTCTCTATGCGAAAGGGGAGCTGCTCCTGTCGTGCCAGAATTTCCATCGAAGCTTGATTGGCTTAATTCAGTCCCTCTTCAGTTTAGAAGGGTAACTATCTGTGCACCTCCTTAATCGTTTTTATGCTTTAGTCTTGCTAAGATCTCTGCTCGTAACAATTGTTCTTTAAAATATAGATCAATACAGTGAGTATCAATAAAATGTCAGAAATCCTGTTGTTGCTTAAACTAAGAGCTAATGGCTTATTTTCTCTTATTGTTAACATAACTCAGAATTTTAACTTGGAAATTTGGAATGTTTGACAAGTTTTGCCTCTTGCATCTGCTTCTCTTGTCATATAGGATTTGAAAGGAAAAGTGGTGATTTTGGATTTTTGGACCTATTGCTGCATAAATTGCATGCACGTGTTACCGGATCTGGAATTCTTGGAGAAAAAATACAAAGATATGCCGGTAAACTCTCCCCTTCTGAAGCATCTTAATATAGTGTCTCGGAGACGTGCTAAAACTTGCTTAGAGAGAGAGAGAGCAATTATCTATAGCATTCATTAGTGTAACGTTTTGCATTTATTTACATGTTATTATCTGTGCAGTTTGCTGTGGTGGGGGTTCATTCTGCAAAGTTCGATAATGAGAAAGATTCAGAAGCAATTCGCAATGCAGTGTTACGCTATGGCATCACCCATCCTGTAAGTTGATTGCTTAGAAAGAAATATCAGTGTTGCGTATGCGAGTTCGTTTAATATCTTTACTCTCCTGTCAAAAACATTCTTTTCTGAATTGTAGATTTTTATCGTGGCGGACCAGTGAGGTCTGGATCAATAATAAACGTAAACTACTATGACTTGATTGTGATAGGATTTCTGTTGGCTCGGAAAAAGGAAAACCATGTAATACAAAATTGATACCAAAAAAAGAAAAAAAGAAAAAAGAAAAAAAAAGGACTTTAATACTATGATCTTGATGACAAGCTTTACCCCTCTTATCCCAACACTTCTGTGCATCTCATTCTATCATGTTACTAAGTTTTGACAACTTTGAGTTGATGATTGACTTCGTGTTTATTCAGGTTGTGAATGATGGAGATATGTATCTGTGGCGGGAATTGGGAGTAAATTCATGGCCTACATTTGCTGTTGTTGGGCCAAATGGTAAGCTCCTGGCACAGCTAGCTGGAGAAGGGCGCCGAAAGGTATTAATTGTCCATTATCTTTCTGCGGTGGCATACTTTCATTTTACTGGCTTGCAAGTGATAATCATGCTCTAGTGGATTTTTGACAAATACTAAGTGCATTTTTTTCATTCAGGATCTTGACGATTTAGTTGAAGCAGCTCTGATCTACTATGGTGGAAAGAAGCTCCTAGATAACTCACCATTACCACTGAGCTTGGAGAAAGATAACGATCCTCGCTTATCTATATCCCCTCTGAAATTCCCAGGAAAGTTGGCAATTGATGTTCTCAACAGTCGGCTTTTCATCTCAGACAGTAACCATAACCGCATAGTACTCTCTCTCTCTCTCTCTCTCTCTCTCTCTCTCTCCTCCCCCCCCCCCCCCCTCCCCCCCCCCCCCCCCCCCTCTCTCTCTCTCTAAGGCATTGCTCTGAAGTGGGCAACCTTATCAAAAGTCTAATGATCTTATATTTCAGGTGGTAACGGATTTAGCTGGGAATTTTATTGTCCAAATTGGGAGCACTGGAGAGGAGGGCCTAAGTGATGGTTCCTTTGATGAAGCCACTTTCAATCGCCCTCAAGTAAGGTTCTTAGTGGCATCTTAGCTTGCCTGTGAATTCACCTTGTGATACACCAATCCGCAAATTAAGTGGATTGCATGCTTATTCAGGGGTTAGCTTACAATCCGAAGAAAAACATTCTTTATGTTGCAGACACCGAGAATCACGCTTTAAGGTAAGATATAGTGAAACAGCCCAAGCCTCTCATCCTCACAGTTATTTTATACTGTTTTTTTCCATTATTGCAGGGAAATTGATTTCGTTAACGAAACAGTGAGAACTCTCGCTGGAAATGGAAAGAAAGGGTCAGATTATGAGGGTGGAGGCAAAGGAAAGAATCAGGTAAGTTCTAAAGTACAGCCCTTGAGTTATGTACGTACCTATACATGCATGGAACAGTGACTGAGCCAAATATCTTTCATTTAGTATGAAATATATGCTTTTGAACTCTGACAAATTATGCAGCTGCTCAATTCTCCTTGGGACGTATGCTTTGAGCCGGTGAATGAGAAGGTTTACATTGCAATGGCCGGTCAACATCAGATCTGGGAGCACGACACAGTAGACGGAGTTACTAAAGCTTTTAGTGGCAACGGCTACGAGAGGAACTTAAATGGGTCAAGGTATTATAAGAAGTGAACTCAACAAACTCTTAAGAATTGATTATGTTGTTTACAAAATGTTATACCTACACTAAAAGCTTTTCCTTTCCTGGCAATTGATTTAGCCCTTCAAACACTGCATTTGCACAACCTTCAGGGATATCATTGTCGCCAGGTAATATGATTTACGAGGCTAATCGACTGTTCTTGTTATTTTGACCTCTACCTCATGGTTATTAGACCACAACAGTGATTGGTTGCTCCAATATGTAGATTATAAAGAGGCCTACATAGCAGACAGTGAGAGTAGCTCAATCCGGGCAGTTGATCTGAAATCGGGAGGGTCAAGGTTACTTGCAGGTGGTGATCCAGTCTTCTCTGAAAACCTGTTCAGGGTAAGTTACTTTGACCTGCTGAACAAATGATCTAGTTATGCGTCAATATGTGGTTGCCTTTGTTTTGAATGACAGCTGATTTCTTATAATCATCACTCTTCATTTTGGAACAATGACCATAAATCTTGCAGTTTGGAGATCATGATGGAATAGGGTCTGATGTGCTCCTTCAACATCCTTTGGGAGTCTTATATGCAAAGGATGGTCAGATTTACATAGCAGATAGTTACAATCATAAGGTATGCGGTGGCCATAATTTGTTTCCCAAGCCAGAATCGATTTGAAATTTTATGTTCCTGAATGAAATTGAATATTGGGAATCTGACTTTTGGGATACTTGCTTCCTGCAATGAGTCTTCAGGAACTAAAGGGGTTTGAAAATTTCCGCTTTCATTGTTTCAGATCAAGAAATTAGATCCATCAAGTAAACGAGTCACAACAATAGCTGGGACAGGGAAAGCAGGTTTTCGGGATGGAACACCACTCTCTGCTCAGGTAAAAAAAAAGCTTACCTACCTCCGATTGCTATCACTAATCATGCCATATCCAGCTGTAATAATTGCTCGGATTCAATTCATTAAGTCTACGATTGTTAAGTGGGAATTACTTAATTTCAGACAAATGCTTACTGGCATTCTTGTTTATCTGCAGCTTTCAGAGCCAGCAGGGATTGTTGAAGGAGAAAATGGTGATGGTCTTAAAACAGTAATCTGCCCTCGAATTTGAAATTGGAAAGCAACGTCATACGACTTAAGAAAGTCCGTTTCATTGTGCAGGGAGACTGTACATTGCTGATACAAACAACAGCCTGATCAGGTATCTCAATCTAAACAAACAAGGAGCTGAACTTCTTACTCTCGAGCTGAAAGGAGTGAAGCCTCCTATGGCAAAACCGAAAACTTTGAGACGGCTCAGGAGTCGAGTCTCCACTGACTCACTGACTGTTAAGGTTGACGGCATTTCATCCAATGAAGGAAACCTCCGTCTGCAGATCTCATTGCCCGAAGGGTACCATTTCTCGAAGGTGATTCGAACGTTTTAACACTTACTTTTTTAGCAACCTCTCGGAAAAGCCCTTTGCTATAATGTAATGACATAAATTTGCCCAACAATTTCAGGAAGCTCGAAGTAAGTTCGCCGTCGACACAGAGCCAGAAGGTGCAGTATCGATTGATCCCTTGGATGGAGAACTTGACCCACAAGGATCTTCAGTTCTTCATTTTAAGAAGGCCTCCCCTTTGGCTTCAACGGGACGAGTATTTTGCAAGGTACACTTTGGTCATTGTATACTCGAAAATTCGGCCCAAATTCTCTTTTAATGGGTCATCGAGGTCACCTTGTGCAGTTCACCCGTGAACCACAGAGGTTATTCAAATCTTCGGATCAATTGGCAGTTTCGGACTAACTGGTTAATTTATCTTGCAGATTTACTACTGCAAGGAAGACGAGGTCTGTTTATACCAGGCTGTGGCTTTCGAGGTCCCATTTCAGGAGGCAGTTGACGACTCTAACACTGCAGATAAAGTTATAGCCTATACCGTGAAGCCGAGATCTTCCCCGAGCAGCTTCCAACTACCCGATTCCCGCCAACCACATTTGGAGGATACCATATGATATCGAAAAGTTACATCTTAGATTTCTCCTCCTTTGTTCACTTGATATACCATCACATGACTTGTATACATGAAAGGGGGTAATTCCATAAATTGGTCCAAAAAGAAATTATTACGACGTAATTAGAACTGAATATGAAATTAATTCTTTGTTAACAAATATATAATCGTCATTATCATCATCATTATAATTATTGTTTTTAAGATAAGCAATGGATCAAATTGATTGCTTGAGAAAGCGGAACGCCCGTGCGGCCTTCCTTTTATTTGTTCGATTCAACAGAAAAATGATTACTATTGATCAGTCAATTGCCTTGTTTTAGACACACTAATTTAATTTGATTTGATTTTATGCAAAAAGAACATATCAATGATCGGTCCCCTGCACAAGAAGCAAGGCCATATATCCTAATTAAAAAACATAATTAGTATTATTAAATTGGTTGGACAAGCTGTAAATTCAACTAATAAATATTGATTGGTGGGTTTAGGAGGATATATTATTAGTGAAAAACATTTTAAAAGCCTTTTGTCGTACCCAATTCCAATGCTTATCCAATTGCAATGCATGCCTACATTAATTTCAATGCTTTTGGTATGAGTAGCAATTTTAACCCCTAGAAATAGAGAAGAGGTCGGACTTTGATCATTTGCCTTTGCTTGTTCTATTTTGCTTTTCTAGATCAATGGTGTGGTCCGGTCACGTGGTTGGCCGTCTACCTCATGTTCAAGACATGTGCGTACGAAGTTATTGCTATCCGACTTGTCGCTCGATACCATGAAATCCACGTAACATCTTAGGTGCTTAGGTAAATGATATCTCCATCGATATGGATCAATTTTGGGTTTTTAAAATCATTTACTTAATTGACTCCGCTTCAAAGCCGATGAACTCGCTTGTCATATTTATAAAATGGTTACTTAATTCTATCGATCTTATCCTCGATGTGTCTATGCTATGCACGGTTCATGTTGTAAAAACCTCGAGATTCGTGGGGCACATAGTTGTCAAAGTCCAATCCGTACTCGTTATAAAATATCTTGACATAACGCCGGCATCTTATGGGTTAGAAGTTAGAACCATCACCATTTCATCACCGTACAATAATTTATATTAGATGATTTCTATGTCTATATCTACATTTATATAATATATGAAAGGGGATGATTCACGACAATGGGTCGAAAGCATCAAAAGGCATCTAATTATAAATTCAAACACCCATGTGGGAGGAAGAAAATTGCACTAACTTGTTTGTATTATTTTAAAGGATAGTTGATGATAATTATGTGTCTTTGCTATTATTAATTTAATAATCACGAGAGACCTAAATTTGTTTGACTTTTGCAAGTGATCCGCTAATGTGGCTAATTGGTCAATCGATTAATTTAACCAGAAAACTGGCAAGCACGATAAACACTCTTCCTGATTTCATGATATGAATATTACTTAGAGAAAACTAATTGACGATCGAGATTATTGTTGGACAATCAGACTTATTACAGATTGAATTCCCATGTACTTCCCATCTATTAATTATGTATGAAATGAAATAGTCTTTATTTGTGGATTGATATTTCACTAACAGTATATTAAGCTGCAGATGAAATATATGAGGAAATTTTTGTATATTTATCCATAGGAATTTGACTTTATTGATCTGGCAAGATCATTATGCGTTACTTGGGTCAATCAGATGATTGTCCAAAAAGGGTAACCAACAAGGACAAAGCCATCCAGAGGTAAATAACAGATTTGGTTTGACCAAGAATAGCTTTTTTAAAAAATTCATGAACACGATTCGCGTTCATGATAATTATTATCTAAGTTGGTTTTTAAAATATAGTCCAAGGAAACACACTGCTTTATTACACGTAATATATTTAATTATGCATGCACAGTTAAATATATGAATAGTTTGTACATAGATAGTTGTTTTTGTTTCAGTCTAAAATGACTTGAAACACCACGAACAATAAATTTGAGACAACAAAAAACTATAAGATCATATTGATCGTGAAGAATGCAGTTTTCATGCAGTTTGTATTTCTATATACACGAGAGACGTGATTTCTTCGCATGCATCATTCGAATGCTCTGTGGAAAAAATATATATATATTAAAATTGTCATAAATTGAAAAATTAGAATGTCTTTTTTACAATTCAGACATTTTAATTATGGAAAAATTACACTAAGAGTCCTATAAGTTTGCTATTCAGACAATTTTAGTCCTATGAGTTTTATGCGCAGTAAATAAGTCCTATATATTAGGTTAGTAAGGCAATTTTAATTCATTCCGTGACTGATCATTAACCATTGTTGATGTAGACACTAACGTCATTAATTTTATCCACGTGTCAATTTGTGATTAGCTAAAAAGGAATATCCCATCCCGTCAAGGATTGGGGGGCCTTGCTGGAGGTGAGAGGTGGCCGAAAAGGACCCCCACCCTAGATAGGGTCTCCCCCCTCCCTCCCTTTGTTTTCGAATAGAGGTAGGGAGGGGGAGACCCAAGGTGAGGGGTGGACAGAAGGGCCCCCCACCCCCCAGTTGAGTCTCCCCATACTTCCCTCCCGCGACCTCGCCGGAGGTGAGGGATGGCCGAAAGGGGTTCTTAACTCTTGGTAGCTCGTTTGAGACTGGAGTTTTCTTCTTCTTTTAATTTTTTTTAAAAAAAATTATGCTCACGTTAGTATCGGTTAACGGTTAGTCACAGAATGGACTAAAATTGCCTTATGAACTTAACATATATGACTGATTTGCCGTGCATCAAACTTATAGGATTAAAATTGGCGCAATAGCAAACTTATAGGAGTTGCAGTGTCATTTTTTCCATTTAATTATGGGGTAATTACACTGGTGGTCCAAAAAGTTTCACTAATGTATCAAGTTGGTCCAAAAAATTTTTTTTGCTACTTGATAGTGCAAAATGTTTCAAAGTTGTAATATGACAGTACAAACCGTTATCTCGCCATTGACATGGGTGGACCTTTAAGTTAATTAAATAAATATTTTGTACCATTATGTTACATCTGTAAAACATTTTGGACCATTAAGTGATAATTTCAAAAGAGTTTGAACAATCCTATAACGTTCCACGAACTCTTAAAAACATATCAGAGCCACGTGTCAGCCACGTCAGCTTCACTTGACGGTGTCAATGGTGAGATAACGGTTTGTACTATTATGTTACACTTTTGAAACATTTTGTACCATCAAGTAGCAAAAAAAAAATTTCAGACCAACTTGATACATTAGTGAAACTTTTTGGACCACCAGTGTAATTACCCTTTTAATTATATATAATATACTATTTCTTGTTGGAGGGTTGGGCTGGGTGATGAAAGAATCGAGGAATGGGGTCTAAGTGGTTCACATTGACATAATATAATATAAGGTCTGACATTTGGAATTATTATATATATAAAAGGATAATTGTCCGTGAACCCCGTGGATATATGTGTATTGGACATAGATGAACATTGTCTCTAGAGAGGAGACAAAGCCCTCTGGCCCTGTCCTTGTCCATTGCATAATTAGCATGGGCCTTCCTATGTGCATATATATATTTTTTTTTTCACTTTTATTAATCTATTAGTTTACAATATCTAACAGCAAAAGTATATGTTTACCAGCTGAATTCCCCAAATTAATTTTACAGATGTGTTGCTTCTGCAGATAAACTACATATATATATATTGACTGAGCAACATGTCTCCTTAGTAATTACATCTGTTATTATTGAATATCTGACTCTGTGCATGTCGGACTCGTCAAATTGCTCAATTTTTAACTCATATATATATATAACTCATATATATATGTATCTATCAAGATCACAATAGATCTGCAGATGGTAATTCTGCTGCCTTGATTAAATTACACCATTAATTTCTCATCCTCAAAGGAAAGTTCTCACTTATAATTGTTATATAGTTCTTCCTTTTTTATTTTGTTCTTTTCTTCGAGTGGAATTGCATTAATGCAATTCGAGCAAGAGAGATGCGATGCGAGCAAAGCACGTGATAATTAAAATGGTGAATGGACCGTGAACAAGGTCAATTGATCAACTCAATTCGAGCAAGAGAGATGCGAGCAAAGTACATAAAACTCGCATCTTTACCCAGGCAAGTACTTATAGTTACTAAATGCCGATGAAATACACACCAAATAGCACTTCAGAATCTCGAATTTACTAACCTATACTATGATGCCTAGATATAAACATAAAATAATTTGCTCATATATATATGGAAAACTGAATAAACGGTCATACTTTCAGAGTCGGCCTATCTCAAGAAATACATAAAAAAAAATCTATTTAAGAAATTGGATATTCACAAGGCTTAAAAGGGAAAAGAAAAACGAAAGGCAAGGAAAACTAGAAAGATGTTGAAAATGAGATCATTTCTTGTAGACATATGTGTGTGTGTGTGTGTGTGTAATGCATGCATGCATGTATGCATAGGTTGATTAACACAAATTAAGGGAGAATGTCGAAAGGGAGAAAATGAAATGAGAGGAATGATAAAGAAGAGGAAGACAACTTAAAGACGGTGTTAGAATAGAATTGGGGTTGAAATGAAATAGCATTGTGCAATGTGGATGAAACCTGTCCACACTGAGAAGGGCCACAACAGTCCAAAAGCCTCCCCCACATACAAAACAAAATAAAGGCCAATGTGATTGGAAGTGCCATGAAGCAGCCAGTTGCATTCCCTCGTCCTCTTCTTCTACCTTTTTTTCTTTTCTTTTCTTTTTTCTTCTCTTTATGAATAATAATTTCAATTTTAATTTTTGGTTTTCCTACCCTTTTAGTATTATTTTTATTAGGACATCACCCACTAATGATTGTCCACAAAAATACAAAACTCTTAAGGACCCCACTCAACACCAATTGGTGGAAGCCAACATCTCCCTTTCAACCAATAACCCACTTCCACATCGTCTATCTACTAACATTTAGGAGATGGCCAACATTACATTTTTTTTTTGTTGAATTAAAGACTAGATTGGGTTATTGACGAGCTGTGGCTGTCACAACTATGAAAATCTAACCGTCATGGAATGTTCATTTCGTCATAACTCGCTCAGACTTTAGCCCAACTTGGTTATCGCAGTCTCACCAACACACTAGTGGATTAAGTCCAAGGCCTACTGGATCAAGTATTATGGGCGGGCCACCGTCATTTTATAATACACTCACATAGTAGCGAGCTCTACGTTCTCAGTGAGGTTCAAACTCGTAATGTTCAAGTGGAGCGCTTGGAATTTAACCACTAAATCACCGTGCTAGTGGTTATGGTCAACATTACATAAACATGCATGTTTCCATGCCCCAAGGATTAAAATTTCCCCATTTTCTCAACATTTTTTTATTTATTTTCTAAGATATATCTTGTCCAATAAAAATTGAGACATAAATTATTTTTATGTTGTGGTACAAGATACAAAGAATGGTTCAAACTAGTACATATTTAAATATGGCAGACTTAATTACATATTCATTTATTTATATATATAGATGAAAAGGATGTATAATATCCTCGAATGTTAAATAATTATTCGGGTGATTTATGGATTTTAATAACAATAATTAATTTATAAAGAACGCCATTCCGGCCTTGCAAGACACGATAAGGGAAAGAAAAACACATGGAGGGACTGTTGTCATGATAGTGTTATTTGCAAGTCTTGCGGACTCATTCGGCTATTCATATATAATTTGATGCTTATGTGTGCCTAAAAGGTGTTTTTGAATATACATTTTCTTTTCCATCCAAGGCCGACGGTGAGTCTCCTCGCTGTTTCTTGACCATATAGAGGATCATAAACCAATCTAGAGAGAGGATTAACCCGGATTTCTTGTAAATGAATTACATATAAATAGCCTGTTTGGATCAGAATTAATCGAGTGTAAAATTTAGGACATCTTGACTACCCTTTGGGCAGGAGGGATGGAAATCTATCATGAAGTAGGGAACTTACCATCCGAGACAAATAATTATTTGCGTTTACTTGACCTCAAAGATCTAAATAGTGCAGGTAATATCATTAAACGAAAATAATTACTCCAAAAAAAAAAAAGAAAAAAATAAGGGGGGATGGAAGGTCAACAAATGCGGCCAAACCAACCATTATATGGTTGATTTGATGATTAATTAACTAGAAAATGAAGGGGCCTAGCTAATAATAACTGGAAGAGAAGGATTTTAATTATTTGGTGCGGTTAATGTTGTTGCAATGATAATAATGGCCGTCACTTGGCAGGTGAGACAGATGTCCTGCATTTAACACGTCCTAGGAAATTATGAAACCTCATCCACAATGTGCCAATTTTGCAAGGCCGTCCCTCACCATTATTCTAACATGCAATGCAATAAAAGAAATGCCGAAGACGACGGTCCGCGCTTAGCACATTCGTTAATGAATCTCTTCGCATAACTCTTTGTCCAGTGTAACGTGAGAGGATCAACAATGTAGAAGTTACATCCTCAAGGGGCTTGGACCATGTACGATGACCATGATCACCCGGCTAAGCTTAATCTCATGGAGAAGAAGTTCTTCACATGAAGTATTAGCTGTAATTAATTAACAAGATCAATTCTTCAAATAAAAAAAAAATCTGCCATCTGCAACTCGATCAATATCTTTCAAAAATTTTTGGCCAAATATCGAGATGTTGTACTTAAGAATTCGTTTATTTGAATGGTTGTTATGCTAACAGGAGATGAAAATGGTGCGTCCAAAATCAAATGGGGGACAAATTAAAGGTGTGAAAAGTGGAATATAATATACACGAACAAATTAAAGTTGGGGTATTAATTACGTGGAAATAAAGGGAAAGTCAAGTAAAGGGTTATGCTATGCCTTCATTAACGATTACTCTATTTGGGCCAACTCCTCACCTCACTTTTTCTTGGCATAATAACATCCCATCTAATAATAATAATAATAATAATTCTAATTATATATAGGATTACTTATGATCACAAGGCCAAGATGAATAAGAACCATCCTTCGGCTGACAACCCTTATTTGATCCAACCAATCTAACTTGGAAGCCGTTAATTATCCATCTCAACGTTACCAATACGTCTCTCTATAAATGCTTATCATACAAAGGAAACGAAACGTATCTCTTGAGTGATGGGTTTTTTTTTTCAAGTAACGTGGAACTGAATGCCATGCTTATGGGACAAGAAGATTGAAATGAATCGTCGAAAGAAACACACAGTGAGCTTATAATATACGGTACAGATTAAATTAATATACGCATCCGCAGACGTATTTTTTCGCGTATGAAGATGGGTTACCGTATACTTCGGGCACATTTGGGGGGGAACGTGGGCGCAGGAAAAAGAATTGGAGCCAAACGGCAGAAGCCAATAAATGTGATTAAGGTGAGACCGCGTTGTTGTTTCAATTCCCCTCCCCTCCCCTCCCCTCCCCTCCCGTGATCTATTCATTGTTCATCATCGTCGCTCCCTCTCTCTCTCTCTCTCTCTCTCTCTCTATCGAAACACCTGCTTCTGCTCTGTTCGGAGAAAAAGCTTCATAAATCCTCGCCGAGTCTCTTCTCCTTCCTGTGCGTCCGTCTCCTCTTCCGGCAAGGTATGGCAAGCAAGCTCTTCTGGTTGGTTGATTGATTGATTATCGACTTCTATGCAGTTGCAAGCATGCATGGAGCATGAAATTCGATCATCGATGGATGAGTGTTTCAATCTGGTTCGGTTAATTTCTCCAATCTTAAAGCTGCTTCGTCCGTTTATGCAGCGCGGTGCAGTCGAGTTCGTCGTGCACAGAGGCCTGAGGGAGTGATTTGATTTCTATGGACTCGTACGCCTCCTTTCGTGAATCCGATCCTGATACGTCGCTCGAGTCCGGTAGGAAGAAGCGGAGGAAAATCGAGGCGGAGTCGCAGAGTTCCGAATACGGAAGAACCGATGTCAAATGGAGATCGGAATCGGCGCAGCGGATCTACTCAGTCAAGCTCGTCGAGGCTCTCCAGCGGGCCAGCCAGAGCGCTGCCCCCGCAACTTCCAGGTCAACCGGCGGCCGCACTGTCCGGGACCTGGCCAACCGGGTCCTGGCGATGGCGGCCAGGGGGAGGACGCGGTGGAGCCGCGCGATTCTAGCGAGCCGGCTCAGGCTCCGCAGGCTCAGGAAGGTTAGGAAGCCGAGCGGCTCCTGTAGCAGGCCGAGGAAGCCCCTGCCGGCCCCTTCCGAAGACCGGAAGAGGCGGTTGCCGGCGGTGGAGAAGAGAGTCAAGGTACTGAGCCGGTTGGTCCCCGGCTGCAAGGGGATACCGGTGACGAACCTCCTAGAGGAAGCCGGCGACTATATCGCGGCTCTGGAGATGCAGGTCCGGGCCATGACCGCGCTAACCGAGCTCCTCTCCGGCTCGCACAGTGATCGGCTCGGCTCGAGCACTCCAAGCCCCGCATAAAGCTAGCTAGCCGCGGCTTAATCCGCCAGGTTGTTATTACTTCCTTTCTTTCGTTCTTTTTTTTCTTCTTTTATTAATTTTTAACTTTGTTTTTATGATATTATTATATTCATCAATGTATTTTATTGTGTACATGACCCGACCAGTTCTCCCACTAGCCATCCGTATATGAACCTTCCAATCTCTTGCAATTCTTTCCCTTTAGTATGGTCCATTATTGATAAGCATGCCACCTAATTCGGTCACCTCCGACCACGGCTCCAAAAGGGAACCACCAGCCCAAGCGAGCGAGCCTAGGAGTCGTCGTATTTTTCTTTCTAGGAACGACTCCTTATGGATGGAATCGAACAGCACATCAATAATTCTCAGATTTTGCAGATTACGAACAGCCGAAGCTCCTGCGAACTGTTGTAGAAATGCGTAGCTGTAGGTGACAGTATAAGTAATGGGGGGGGGGGGGGGGGGGGCGCAATAAATTTGTTAGGCCTTAATTGCCTGTAAGCATCATGTGATGAGCAAATAAGTGCCTGCCGATGTCGATGTCTACGACTACCATCGTTAATCGGCAGCACCGACGAATCGATATTCGAGATGAAACTGAACTATTTAGGATTTGCCAACAGTGATCAAATTAGGAATTCCATGAATGTAGGGCAAAGAAATGATCGATGAGTTGGGGGGTAGTGGGGGAAGGGGGATGTTTCCTGACAGAGAGAACATGCTTTCATGTGCATTCAGCTGATTGCAGTGGGAGCCTTTAGCTTTCCTTCTTTGTCTCACTGTTGTTACCTTCGAAAAAGAAATCCCCACAAAGGGACAGAGAGAAAAGAAGGGAGAGTGAGTGAGGGAGGGAGGGAGGGGATGGATGGGGATATTTTGTGCGATGCGAATCGCGTATGTTCAGGAGGTGGTGGGGCGGGGCGATGAGAATAGATGACCACCCGAAATTCAAACCCTTTAGCTAGGGACGACAAAATATGTAGGATCATTCTCCATCGAATAGCATATGGTTCGGCTTTTAGCTCGACGACCTGACCTGACTAATCGCGTCTTCTTTGACGTTCGATGCGGTGGCGGATGAGCTCTTGGAATAAAGAAGAATTGAGTTTTCAGAAAGACCAGACAAGGAAATGGTTTCTATATCGGATCGTTCCGGACTGTTACTTCACCATCTGCACAAACAGCCAATGGTAAGTTTATGTAATCTGTTATGCGGATTTGTTGTAGTTAACGAGAGTATTGACAGGTAATAAGAATGCGACTCGGCTTGAGCTCTCAGCAAGCAAACTTTATCTGCGGAGTGAAATCATCTTATCTCGTGGTTAAAGTCAAGTTGATATTCTAATGAAATTAATTTCGACTAATAAGTTTAAATTATTAAGTCTATTTTCGGTTATAAGGAAAATTCGTAAACTTAGTACAATAAAATAAAAGATTTAATAATTAATAAAATATCGAATTTAAAATCTCTGGATTGAACATCATTTGATAAGTGTCTGGAATAAGCAAATCGAAGATTTCTTAGGTTAGAGGGGAAATAAAAAAGATGTTTGTTTTTTCTTTCTTTAAAAAAAGAGAGAAAAAAGAAAAAACTTATGAGATCACATGTCCCTCTTCCCCACTGGCCCTACAATCCCATGTGCTGCTTGACCCCGCCCCAAAAATAAAAAATGGCTTGCATGTGAGCAGCCCGCATTTTTTCCCACTATCGAGAAATCCGTGTACACCATTAATGCCAACAAAATCCAACGAGCCAAGAAGACACACCACACACAAACAGAGTACCCATACGAACGTGAATATATATATATATATGGCTCTATACGCGGGCACGTGGGACTCGTACGGTACGACCCTACCCATAAATGTCTTCCGTGTGTCCGCATTTTACGATATCAATACAGCGCAGAGATTCACCTAGTCATCCGTTATTGTCTCATTATTAACTGTTACCTGGACCGATCGAGGTTAACGTTTCCGCTTCCGTTTCCGTTTCAGTTTCCGTTAGATTGTAGACCGGGCTGTCTGACGGATGCGACCATTCATCAGGGCTAACTACCTCTCCGGCAAGTGGAAAAAGTTGTCTCCCATCGAAGAATAATGTCGGGAAGATAGCTTTGTCCTCCCTTAGCCCTTTACTATGGTGAATTGTCGCTCTCAACTTTGCATATTTGCATGCGGTTCGACAAATTTCTACACCTCGGATTTTCCCATATATCTTCTTCCCATGACACATCAAACCTGAAGGCCCTCACTTCACCTTTGTCAGAGATATTTCAGCATTCCCATATTAAATTTATAAACACGTCATCTAGAGGGTGAAGTGAACTGACCACGTCGCGCTTCATGCGAGCGTTCACTTCAATTACAGTTTAGAATTCAATGAGCCGGTCGATCGCATAATTAGAGAATCGAAACGGCTGGAACCTGTTCTTATCCGAGAACGAGACGAGACGAGACGAGACGAGAGAATTTTCTGCGAGAATCAAGATATATATTGGGTGGCAATAATAGAGAGGAAGAAATTCGGCTTTCCCTTTCGGTCTGCTCGTGGAGAATTCCAGCAATGGACCTTTGTCTCTATGGGGACGCCATATGTAGTCACTGTCGCGCTAGCAGTGATACATGGAACATGAGATATATCGGTAGATTATGGTGCCACGTGCCGCCTCATAAATTGCAGTTTTGTCATCACCAAGTTCACCTGTTGCCCCAAATTTGGACCCCCCCCCCCCCCCCAACAAAAAAAAAGGACCACAGTAACTATCGCAGCTATCAGCTAAGCATATCTATCTATCCATCAATCTTTGCGGTTAATTGCCAAAAAAACAAAGCAAAGTAATGACGCGAAACAATTCACTCGAGTGGACTGCCTAAGCTTTCACCGTGATTGCGACTGACACAATAATAGCGAACCATGACTTCAAATCAGTATAAGAGTCTAATATCCGGATAGGTTTAAGAATATAAAAATTAGAGTTTGGAAGTATGTCGAAACATGTGTGTGACGGATATTTCACGTCCAACGTATGCGGAGAAGATGATGCGGCCGCGATGAGTAATGGGACTGCATGGTTTTAATGAGGGACGTGGACATGTGGAAGAGGATGGGGGGGTGGGGGGGGGGGTGTTCCATGAGGTGCATTAAATTATCGCACGTGTGATAATTCCATGGCATGTTTCAATGTCCCCGGAACAAAACAAAAAAGCAAAAAGAAAGAGGAAAGAATTGAAAAAAAAAAAAAAAAAGATTTTTGGTTTCTTATTATGAATGTCTGATAAGCGATGGTTCACGCTGTATGGGGCCAGGGGTGAAATTGCAGCACGTGGCTCTGTCTGGGCTTCCGAAAGTGACCGCAAGTTGGGCCAAGCCCAACGTCCTAAGATAACAACTCCTGTCCACTGGGTTCGATAGTCACGTGGCTCTTTCTTTTTCTTTTTTTTTGTGGTGAATACCTTGCTATTTGAAAGTTCAATTTGATCTCGATTAATCGAGTCGAGCCGGGTCAAATCACGAATGAGTAAAATTCTCACAACGTGAATTTTCTACATTCATAAAAACTCGAACTCGAGACCTTACTTAAGCGGAACAATCGCCGAAACGCTTGAACCAATCCATGTTGGTTTAGGTGGCCTTTTTTGATAAGTGAGAATCTATATGAATTTTCAGGAAAGTTGATTTAAATTTTCTGAACTTACATGATTTTCATGTTTGATTGGATCATGGCAATCCACATTTTTACTCTCACATTTCCACTTAAATAGTAATGTAGATAACCATCATGGGGGTGAGAATGTGAATCCCCACTTTAATGGGAATGTACATTGCTAGTAATTAAATTGTTGGGTATCCACCAAATTGCTCCGAAGTTCGTCCAACTTGCTAAGTTCGGCTTCATTTGAAGAAAAATATTACTTGAGTGTTGGATAAGTAACAACTAATTAGAATGTTTATACGTGGAAATCTGTGTGCCCATTGTGAGGCTATTTCTATCAAACAGTCTAATTGGATATTACACAGTTAAATGACTGAGTAATACTAACTGAATATTTGCTCATTTGTGGCCACCGTGGCAAAATTTCATTCCAACCGGATATACGGTTGAGTTGGCTCAACCCCGACTACCCCTGCAACTATGGTGGTTCATTGTGTCCGGTGGCCTTGTATAGGACCGATTAGGTGGGGAGGCTTTAGCATACTTATAGTCCTCCACACTACGTCGCTACCTTAACCCCAAATGAATTCGATAACTTTTCCTAGCTATTACTTGGAGTATTTTCTGCCGGTGACTAATGTCTATATACTTGTATAAGAGGCTTCCTAGAGATTACTTCCATAGGGGAAACTAATAACAAATGAAATTGATTGAGGAAATAAGAAAAGGATGACGGAAGGACATAGAAGAAAAGGAGGGGGCACACACACTATGCATTGCAAGGGACACCCTGCAGCATATTAATGAAGCGCCTGCTTTGTTACTGTTCTTCTGCAGTCCAGTCTCCCATGCAGAAAAGAGGGAAGGTCTCTCCGACTGCCGGCTTCCGATGCCTGGCCTGGCTGAGAACCTAAGAGTCACGGACATGACCTTTGATTTCCCAGTATACACTGTAAATAAGCGTCCTTCGTTCCTTTGTTTGGTTTTCGAGGAAAAGCAAGCAAAAATTATGTCTGAACCAAAAGGGAGACCCGCCAGCAAATTGTTGCACACAGCTACCACCTCCATGTATTCTGTATACGCTGCTCGAAGGAGCATATTCACGACACTGACGGACAATGCTGCAGGAATAGATGAGCAGGTCAATACAGTGGCAGTGAGTGACCAAGCTAAAGAGGATGGCAGACAGACTGTTGGGTTAGATGTCAAATCCGGTGAGAGCAACAATCCTGCAACCTTCATATTATATCACGAGTATAAGTGCCTGATCGTTCAACTCCTCTACCTCGACTATTCCCTCCCCCCCGGCGGTCTATGAAGAACTTTGCCTCAAAACAAGATAGCCTATTCATGGGAGTGGACATCGCGGACAAGACATCGAAGCTCGATAAATTAAATGGGCTGCATTTTGCCAATATCTTGGACATTCACGACCAAGCCATGAGAAGACAGTTTAGCTTGCGCCAGTAAATTCAGAAATTGTTCTGTCGGGATGTTGCTTTGTTGGAGTAGATATTGCAGCAAAGATAAGGAGGCTCCAGGGACTACATGGGCTGCGCTTTGAGAAATACAAGGACATTCAGTATCTAGCAGGGGCAAGAGAGCCAGGGAGCGACAGCAGCGGCAAGCGTCTCAAATCGGAGGAAGTTGTGCCTGCCCTGATGGGTTCTTATTTCATGAAGGATAAACATAAGCACGCTTGCAGTGACTGGGACAAGAGGGCTTTAGATTTGGACCAAGTGGAGCATGCTACACTTAATGCGTATGTTTCTTAAATGCTTGGAAAAGCATTAAGTTAATTGTATTGCTATTTGATTGATCAGTTCTATCATGACCAGTAGATTGGAGTGAGAGAGGAATTTTCATGGACACGTGGTGCGTTTGGTTTTAGACTTAAATAAAGATGATTTTTTATTTTAATTGGATTGTAATGATTATGTTGTTGAATTATGAGAAAAAGTAAGAAAAAGTAATGAACAGTTTAGAGAAAGTAGTGATCGTGTTGTTAAATTTTGGAAAAATAATAAATAGTTGAGGGAAAATAATGCTTGTGTTGTTAATTGAAGATAAGTGGAGTAGAGTTAAAATCAAAGTTAAAATCAGTTTGTGAAACCAGTGTAGTTTGTACCTGGCAGTTTAGATACCTATGTGCAGTTTTAATTGCTTCTGTTATGTCTATAATTCTATCTCTTCTTTTTTAATGGGAACTATCTGTGAGATGCACTGCAGAATGACAGGAGATGCAGGTCAAGACTGGAAGATGATTGTACGATTAAACTGTAATTTTTCACCTCGTATCTACCTTGATTGTTTGTTGATGTTCTCCAGCTGAACACCCAGCAAGTTTACAGTTGCAGGAGCGACTGAAAATATGATTGTAGGATGCACAGCCTTAACACGTGATGGCGTATGAGCCGTTCACCATGAATTGCTAGTGAAATGTGAAATGGTTAATGTGCAATGCATACATATAGCCCGTGAGTGAAGCGGCATTAAATTACGCAAAATCGAAGAAAACCATCTGCTTCTTCTTGTATAAAACCCCATATGTGCTCGACCTTCATATTTATAAGCAAATAACGTAGCTGGTATCCTTGTAATGGTCCAAATTATCCAGTAATGCCTATCCCCCAGATGAATCCCCCATATTTTGGGCTCTTCAGCAGATCAAAAAGACACCAACTTACCAATCTTAGTCCATTCTGGGCCTCATCCAAGTACTTTTATTGACAATGCGTTAAATTGAGAATATGTATTAGTGACCATCAGCTCGTATAGTGAGTTTCATGTTTATTGGGTCCAATAGCTTGTTTTAGCACTTGCAAGAAAATTAGTCCGACTGGCAACATTCGATTGCATTTGGAGCCACCTCGTCAAAAAAGCCCACTTCAATCAGATGGATGGTTAAACTGGCTCAACACTGACCACCCTGTCTAATCATATTGGTTTATTTCGTCCAGTGGCCTTGTTATTTCGTCCGGTGGCCTTTTACGGGACCAATTGGTTGGCACAGATCCTACGTTGCGACCTTAACCCCAACCGAGTCACCAAATTCCCTGCCGGCTCTGGCAACTCAGTTAAATTTTCCAGCTTGCCGGCAGGTATTCCAGCCTGGCTACGAACTTCTTAGTGGTATTAGGAGCTTCTTGGAATTTCTTCCAATGGAAAGTCCAATTGGGACAAGTTTGGAGCCATGCATTTAGTGGAAATCCAATGAAGAAATATACAAGCTGGCGACTGACGCAAAGATTTAGAAAAGGGGGCGCCTCTCATAAGACATTTCGAGAGCCACTCTGCAGCGTTTACGAAGTGCACGCACCGTATTGAAAGAGTTATTGCGCAATTAAGTTCTCATGTAGAAAGAGGAAAGGTTCCTGCCTGTTGGATAATTGGATTCAGAAGCCAGCCTGAGGACCCAAAGAGTCAACTGGACTTTTCATTTTCCAAGTCTGCTGCATAAATAGGTATCCTTCGTTCATCGTGCATCATTCCCTATTATGTTGCGCCTGATATACGATAGTAGAAGACAATATGAACGAAAAAATAAAAAGGACACGCGGAATTGATTACCTAGTTCGTCGGAAATTCTGACTACGTCTGGGGGCGCCACCAAGACAGGTATATCACTATTTTTTGAATTAGGGTTACAAGAGATATAAATTACTATTTATAACTCAACATATTACATAAGCCGATCTCGATCCGGATTCACAGTACTTCAGCCTCCATAACTCAACATATTACATAAGACACACACACGTCCTCTTCTTGTTAGAGTAAAACCAAAAAAAAACAGAGAGAGAGATAGATGTCTGGACCAATGGGGAAACCCAGCATCAATTTGGAAGGCACAGCTGTCGTTTCTAGCTACTCTGTTTACTCTGCAGGAAAGACCATACGCACGACGGTGACCAACTATACTGCATCAATAGATGAATGGGTGAAGAGAGTCCTATGATTGGAAATCTTACACAGACGACTGGTTGTCGGGTTAGATGTAGAATGGCAGCAGACATCCGGTGCAAGCAACAAGCCTTCAACCTTAGTCCTCTGTCACAAGGATGAGTGCCTAGTTATTCAACTCCTTTTCCTCTCCGCTGTCCCTATGTCGCTGAAATTGTTTGCATCAAGGGGTTGCATATTTGTTGGAGTGGATGTTGCTGCAAAGATAGCTAAGCTCCAGGGACTACACGAGCTGCAGTTTGAAAAGTACCTGGACATTCGGAAACTAGCAAAGTTAAGAGAGTTGGGCAGCGACTGCAACATTAAGCATCTTGAGTCAGAGGAACTTGCGCTTGCGCTGATGGGTTCTTATTTCATGAAGGAAAAACGCAAGCTTGCTTGCAGTAACTGGGACAACAGGGTGCTCGATATGGACCAGGTGGAGCATGTTACAGTTGACGCATATGCATCTTACATGCTTGGAAAAACCCTGGTTAATGAATTTCTTGACGCGCGCAATCCTAAGTAGTAGAGCTAGCATATCTCTCCAGATTAGCAAAATAAAAAGAGATATAGGGAGAGAGAGCAAGAGACAGAAATGAGTGCTCCATATGTACAGACTCAGTATTATGTTTAGCATTGCAAACGAAAATATTTTCACCTCATGTACTTTCATTTCTTGTCGACTTTATCAGATCAACGAATCCTAAGCATGCTTACAAAAGCAATTGGAAACACATCTCGATATTGCTCAGCCTTCCAACATGATTGCATGCATGCTGTTCACCGTTGATCGCCGTGAAATGATTAATGTGCAGTATATACAAAAAGACTGAGGGAAAGAGTGCTATTACACACAACCACAGACAACCATCCGCTTATTCTTACATGATAGGTAAATCATGTTACTCTTAAATTTGTGAAATAATAACTTTCTGTTTCTCATCTCATTTGCATCTGTCTTGTATTGTTTGCCACAGAGGTTTGCCTTTGAATCCCAAATTAATGGTTTTTTAGTTCATCAGGCAAGTACAATAAACAAGTAGTGAATTACGAGAACATGAGCTACAGGTCAATCTGTTC